>NC_073632.1:58000963-58600963 GCF_029407905.1 Bubalus kerabau
GGGGAGGAAGTAGAGCGTTTAAGAGTGTCCTGAAGGAAGAAATGGGACAGGGTCCCCTGGAGAAGGACTTTGAAAATTTCCAGGAAGACACACCAAAACAGCAGGCCTTCTGAGACCCAAGGCCTAGGGCAAAGATCCACCTGCCCATGTCTAAATATGGTATTGGTTATTATACTAGGAATTGTCACTTAGGGGAAAACTTAAGACTTTCTGATGGATATGAAGCTTTTCTCAAAGAGCTATGTTTTATTTTCATGATATCCCATCTAGGAACAATATCTCATCTACTAATATCTGGGTTCTTAAAAATATGTTTTTTCCTATGAAAATCCAATCCTTTTTTAAAATTTTTAGATGGAGTCAGTTATCCCATAAAGACTAAAATTCAAAAAAATTTCTACTGAGGTTACCTTGTCACCAGAAGGATGAGTTGAAATCTTGACTATTCCCTACAGGATATATAGCTTTGGGAAGTTCAATTCACTTCACTGAGTCTATTTCCTTATCTGTAAAATGGGGACTATTGCCTCCTTCAAAGACTCATGAGGATTAAATAAATGCCCACAAAGCACCTTACATAGCCCGTGCCATAGAAGGATTCAATAACTGGTTCTGTTTTCTCTTCTTTTAGAGAAGAGGGATTTTTAATGAATAAAACAGTATAGAGCCAAAATTAGTATTCCTGTCACATCCAATTTTGTCCCTAGCATGTGTTCCCATTTGCTTTTCCATGTGTTGTTTCCTCACGATACTAATTAGGTCACATCAAATGCACTGTAATTGACCATGGCACTTGTGCAGGTTCACATTTTCACACACAAAAACTGAAAATAAATTAATAACCAGCAATTTTGACAATCATGGTCAATTAAATTGTCAACATAACATTTGACATATATACTTTCTGTTTACAAATAAAGAACTGTCTATTAAAATGCAGATTAGCAACCAACCACAAAGTTCTCATACTTTTCATATGAAAAGGGAACTAAAGATAAAAAGCATACATGCCACTGCAATATCATCTAAACTTTTTGCCCCCTTTGCCCCCCCAAAGAAATTCCTCTCAGTTCTCAGTAAAGAATCAAGTATTTATTATGTATTTTAATTGAATTATTTATAATATATTTTCCTTTTAATAGAAATTAAATACAAGAAAATGCATAAAGGACAGAGATTGAGAGGCAGATACTTGAAACAAATATGACAGTGAGAGATTTCTTAATTATATAATTTAAAAATAAAAATAATAAAAATTCCAATAGGAAAAAATAAACAAAGGACACAGAGAGATAATAACCATAAGCAAATACATAGCTTGCTTAAAAACACAGTAAACTAAAAAAACACACACACACACACACAGTAAACTAGTCTATTTAGTTGTCAAAGAATTATAGATTAAAACTAGAAGGTATCATTTCTGAACAATTAACTAATTTAAATACTTTAAGGATGTTGAAATTGGCTGTCTCACAATTACTGCTACAAGTATAAACTTGCAACTTGTTGTTGAAAGTGCAACTCTTTCAGAAATTTATTAGTAATATTTATAACCACTTTAAAGGTGTGTAACCTTTGATGTAGTGATTCCACTTCTGAGAACATACCCCAATAAAGTAATCCAAAATATGAAAAAGGCTATTTAATTAAAATGAGATTCCTACTGCTTTTTAAATGACATAAAGTTACAAAGAACCTAAATATTAAGTAGTAGGAGTATGTTTATATATAGTATAACACAGTCATTCTGTTGAATTACTAGCATTAATAACACCTTATAATGAGAAGGAAAGTAATCTGGAAATATGGTTATCCAGAAATGTTTGATTGAAAAAGAAAAACACAAAAAATATATAAAGAGATGGAGAAATGGAGTTGTCAGTGGAGAAATGACAACAAATGAAGTAAAAAATTGAGTTACAAGTTAATATGTACAGTGATCTTAATTTATGTTATATTTCATATATGTATTATCTATTATTTGAGCTTTTACTTTCCAACTTCCTTCAGTGAATTTACATTATTTTTAAATCAAAAAATAATAAATTATTTTAAAATAAAAATATAAGAAAGAATTAGAAGAAAATATTTCCCCAAATACCAGTATTTATTTTAGGGTAATGGGATTAGATTTTTTTTTAATATAAATTGATATATAGTGATGACGCTGAATCTCAACCACAGATACAGGTCTGTCTTAAGTCCAGAAGTCTCCTGGGAGAAGCTGGGGCCCCTACAACTCTGGCCTGCCCAAGCCAGCCTGGACTCACTGCACATCCTGCCCAGTGCTTTGGCCTGTCTCCCATGCCCAAAGGAGGGAAAGCAAATGCCTCTTTCCATGGCCACCTCACAGATCCACATGGAGAAATGGCTGGATATGCCTTTAAGAGCTTTCAAGCAAGCTAAAAAGTGTATTTAATATTAGAGATAATTTTGATATAAATGGCAATAAAGTATGTTTCATTAAGTAAAAAACATAAAATAATCCAAGCAATAGGAAATCATCACATACACTAGCTACGACATTTAAACAGAGCCTCTTATAAATTGTGGGATTTACTGATGTTGAAAATAAACTCAGTTAATGAATTGCTACAATAGCTACTAGTTGGTAATAAAAAATGAAATGAAAATGACAAGACAAGCAGATGTTTGTGTGACCTTTCTCACTGATCTTCATCATATGCATCACAAGACAACAGTAGCAACAGCAAAACTTTGCCATGAGTTAGCATCAAGTCTCAGAAATAGACCCCACACTCCTATCAGAGATACTTTAAAAAACACAAGTTTAGTATGACACTATGCCTCTAAGACAGAATTCCCATTAGTACTACCATGCACAGACGGCAAAATAACGTTATACAGAATATCTGGTGCAAGTGTGTGGAAAGTCTACCTGCATGGTTACTTACTGAGTGGCAGGCTCTTCAGTTGCATTATTTCATCTTCCAAAACCCCGTTTTTAGGAGATACCCATTTTTTCACATAAGGAAAGTGAAGCTTAAATAGAGCAAATTAACCAGAACTCAGCTGATGAATATGGAGCCAGGATTTGAATTCAACCCAGGATATCCAGCACCAGAGCACTCGCTGTCAGTTACAGTGATATAATGCCTTGATTTTTAACTCCAGAATAGCCTATAATGAAGATTCAGATAGAAAGATTATTGAAGTCTAGCCTCAGCACTCACTAGAAGATAGGCTAATAAAGATTAGAGTCTTTATTTGCTGGTATTTATGAATGCACATGTTTTAGTCATATTGGACTGTACACTATCTCACAAAACTGTGTCTGCTTGTAACAATTCCTGCAGCTGGAATCCCCTTTACCCTGTCCACCCACATCAGACTTAAACCCTGCTCATTGCTCATAGTCATTCTCAAGTGTCCCCTTTTCATTAATCTCACCAACTGATGAATTTCTCTTTGATCCCACAGTATTTTGTTTGTATTCTGCCTTGTATCTTAGTTATGTTTTCTTATTTACTCTATTTTTATATTATTATAGTGGAGCTACACCTTCTTCATCTTGGTATTAATAAATAACCTCAGAACCCCTGACACTCCATTGACAAGTGGGATCCATGTTCCCACTGAACAAATCTTAAAGGCAAGTACAACAGGATAAATGCTTCCAGGTAAATTAACTGTATCCCAAAGCAAAACTCAAGTATATTTACTGGATACAGAGTGTCTAGCACTCTTTACAAGGGAAAATTCAGTGTTTGATACTCAATCAAAAATTTCTGGATATTCAAATGAAGAGAAAAATTAATTAACTGAAACCAACCCAGACTGGCACAAATACTGAAATGATCAAACAAGAACATTAAAATCAGCTCTTAAAACTCTATCACATATAAGGCCACATTTATGACCGTGAGACCTGTGCAGTCACATGGAACCAACCAACCTCTTACTAGAAAGACCCCTTTGGTTTAATGCTCTGCTATTACTATCTTGACATTTTTAATAATTTTGAACAAGGGGACTCAAACATTTTCATTTTTCACTAGGACCCACAAATTACATAGCTTATCCTGATTCTGTATGCTCAAAAAGATTTACAGAAATGGAAAATATTTTCAAAGACCCAAATTGAACCTTTAGAAATGAAAAGTATAATGTTTGAGATAAAAAATATATTGAATAGGAATCATGATAAGCTAGACCTTGTAGCAGAAAAGATTGAAGACATAGTGACAAAAATAATCCAAAGAAAGAAAGAAAGAAAAGTGAAGTAGCTCAGTTGTGTCCAACTCTTTGCGACCCCATGGACTGTAGCCTACCAGGTTCCTCCATCAGTCAAATTTTCAAAGCAAGAGTACTGGAGTGGGTTGCCATTTCCTTCTCCAGAGAATCTTCCTGACCCAGTGAACGAACCAGGGTCTCCCACATTGCAGGCAGATGCTTTACTGTCTGAGCTCTAAGGTTTCCTTGTGGCTCAGCTGGTAAATAATCTGCCCACAATGCGAGAGACCTGGGTTCAATCCCTGGGAAGATCCGCTGGAGAAGGGAAAGGCTATCCACTCTAGTATTCTGGCCTGGAGAATTCCATGGATAGTCCATGGGGTCACAAAGAGTCAGACACAACTGAGCAACTTTCACTTTCCCTCTTTCCCTTTAAAACTAATCCAAAATGTAACACAAATAGAAAAGGAAACTGTAAAAATAAACAATATATAGGTTAGCTGCAGCAAAGTCACAATAAATCTAATTATGTGTAATTTAAGACTTCAACGTGGAAGACATAAAAAATATTTAAAGAACTAGTAACAAAAATTTTTCCAAATTGGATGAAAACAACAAGAACACATATTCAAAAAGGTATATTGTGTGTGTGTATATATATATATACACACACACACATTTATATGAAACACTTTGCTGTACACTTGAAACTAACACAACATTGTAAATCAACTATACTTCAACATAAATAAATAGATAAATAAAACCAAGTTACAAAATCTTAAAATAACACATCACATAGGGCAAAAGGTAGATTTGACTTGGAGGGTGTCACGCTTAGTGTAATAAGTCAGACAAAAAAGACAAACATTAATACTATATGTCTTCACTTATATGTGAAATCTAAACATAAAACAAATGAATAAATATATCAAAATAGAAACAGACTCACAGATACAGAGAACAAACTGATGGTTTCCTCTGGGGAAAGCAGTAGGGAAAGGGGCAAGATAGAGGATGAGAATTAAGAAGTACGAACTACTAGGTATAAAATAAATAAGATAAAGGATACAGCACAAAGACTATAACCAATATTTTATAACTTTATATGGAGTATAATCTATAAATATATTGAATCACTATGTTGCACACCTAAACTAATATAATATTGTAAGTCAATTAAACTTAAATTTTTTTAAAAGACAGATTCAAATCTAACCATATATAATTACATGTATTCTAAACACCAATTAAAAGCAGAGATGGTCAAATTACATAAAAACATAAGACCCAACTATATGCTACCTACTAGAAACAAACTTAAAATATAAAGACACAAATAGGTTAAAATTCCAAGCATGGAAAATGATATATCATGGTAACTGCAATCAAAACAAAGCTAATAAGCTATTTTAATATTAGACAAAGTAAATTTCAGGTCAAAGAATCTTACCAAAGATAAAGAGAGTCATTTCATAATTATAAAATGGTCAACTGATCACAAATATATTAAAAATTCTAAATATTTATATACCTAATAACATCTTCAAAGTACATGAGGAAAAACTGATAAAACTGTACAGAGAAATAGACAAACCCACAATGACTGTCAGAGTTTTCAAAACCTTTCTTTCTATAATTGATACAACACATAGACAGAAAAATCAGTAAGGCTATAGAAGATTTAAACAATACTAACAAACAACTTGACCTATTTGACATTCATAAAACACTCCACCCAACAATAGCAGAATACACTTTCTTTCCAAGTGCACTCAGAACTTTTACCAGGATAAATCATATTCAGGGCCATCATACAAGTATTAGAAATATAACAGGATTCAAATCAAGTAAAGTATGCTCTCAAATAACAATGGGATTAAATTATAAATCAAATGCAGGAAAATGTCAAAATCCCCAAATGTTTGGAAACTAAATAATACACTAAAGAACCCATGGGTCAAAGAAATCAAAAGTGAAATTTTAAAATATTTTAAACTAAAGTTAAATGAAAACACATTTCTAAATTTGTGGATGCTGCTAATACAGTACTTAGGTGAAATCTTAAAGCAATAATTAGACAAGAAAAGTCTCATAAGACAGGTTTCTCAAGAAAGAAGGAGAAGAAAAAGAGGAGCAAATTAAACCCAAACTAAGTGGCAAGAAAATAATAAAAATTGGAGCAGAAATCAAAAAAATATAAAACAAACAAAAACAATAATAGAAATCAATGAAGCCAAAGATATTTATTTGAGACTATTTTTAACTGATAAACCTCTAGCCAGACTGATCAGTATCAAAAATAGAAAAGACAGTAATGAAAGAGGTGAAATCACTACTAATTCTATGGATACTTCAAGGATAATATGGGAATATTATGAACAACTTTATGCCAATAATTCAACAACATGAATGAAATGTACATATTCCTTGAACAACACAAATAACAAAAGCTCACTCAAAAAAAAAAAAATAGGACATTAGTGGGACTGGAGAATCAAGGACCTCCAAAATTCTCTACTCTAAATGCAACAAGAACACACAAAAATCAGTATTTCAGAACTCTGGCAATTAACCAATCTGCAGAGCATTTATTCAAGACAAATAACAGAATATCAGTAAGGACAGTAAGGTTTGTGGCATTTTAATTTGCTGTACTTCCCTCCACCTCTCTCCAGTTCTGCAGTAGCCTTGAAAACTAACTGTACACAATCACACCTGAAGTCAGTGGAGGGGGGTGGAAGAGATTTGGAGCTTCTCCAAAGTCTCATTCTCAGAGAATTATTTTACCTTTCTGCTGGTTCACTGAAAGACCCACCTCACAATGGATCTTGACTTCATATGTCCCGAGTCAGAACTCACCTATTGTAATCAGCATTCTTATCAGGAGTATTTGACATCATGGCTGCCTGATAAAGTTAGACTACAGCTGAGCAAATAATATACTAATCAAAACACTTAGAAGGGAAAGCTAGGGAATGACATTTCCATAAGGGATGTTATGAACTGAATTGTGCCCCTCCTCCCAATTCATATGTTGAAGTCCTAACCACCTATATCTTAGAATGTGACTCTATTTGGAGACAGGACCTTTAAAGAGGTAATTAAAGTTAAATGAGGTCATAAGCATCAGACCCTAATCCAATATGACTGGTGTCCTTATAATAAAAGGATGTGCACACACAGACCAAAAGGTCATACGAGGACATAATGAGAAGTCAGAAATCTACAAGTCAAGGAGAGATGCTCTAGAGGAAATCAAACCTTCCAACACACCCTGGTCTTGGATTTCTAGCCTCTATAGCTATGAGAAATAAATTTCTGTTGTTTAAGCAACCCAGTTTATGGTATTTTGGTAAGGCAGCCCTACCAAACTAATACAGGAGGATTTGGAAAAGCCATGCACACGTGTAAAGCTGTGCACATGCCCAGAGCTGTGTATATGCCCAGGAAAAACCTCAGAAGGCCATAAGGTCTCATCCCTGGCTGCCCTTGAGTGCAAGAAGGGAAGATTGAAGCAGAGTTGTAAATTGCACGGGTGTTGAAGGTATGCCCCAACATGCATACAGAATCCCTTGGGGAAAACAAAGATTTATTGGTTCCAGGCATTTAAAGAACTCACCATTCAATTACTAGCTGAACCACTGAGTTGAGTAGAAATTTCAGAGGTGACACATGACAAAGAATACAGACTTTACAGAATTAGTTCATAAAAGTCATTAAACAAGCAGCAATAACAATAAACTCTGATGGCATGGCAGGAGGGAATCTGATCTCCAAACTTGACACATGATATTATTTACAATGTATAATTTTCAATAACAACAACAAAATTACAAGACATCCAAAAGAAACAAGAAAGATTTCACACAGAGACAGAAAAAAGAAATGTTAAGTAGAAACTGTCCCTGAGGAAACCCAGATACTGAACTTACTAGACAAAGACTTTAAATCAACTACATTAAAGGTGTTCAAATAACTAAATGAAATCATGTCTAAAAAAACTAAAGGAAGTATGAAAATTTTGCTTCACCAAAGAGAAAATATCAGTAAAAAGATAGAAATTACTTTTTAAAAGAGCTAAATACAAATCTGTCATTGAAAAGTACAATAACTGAAATGAAAATTTACCAAAAAGGCTCAACAGGCTTAAGGATCAGTGAATTTGAAGTTACATCAACTGAAATCCAGTTTAAGAAACAGAAAGAAAAAAGAATAAAGAAAATAAACAGAGTCTGCTCCTAGATTTTCAGGGCCAAAAAGAAGAAACAATCCAAATGTATACCAATTGATGAATGGATAAACAAAATATGGCATATCCATACAATGGATGGTTATTCAGATATAAAAGGAATGAAGTACTGATATACTCTATAATACAAAAAAGCACAAAAATTTTATGTTAAGTGAAAGAATCCAAATATAAAAATGTCACATACTGTATAATTCATTTATTTGACATCTCCAGAATAGGCTAATCCATAGAGACAGAAAGTAAAAATAAATTAGTTGTCTCCTCAGCCTGGAGGTGAAGGGAAAATGGGAACTGACAGCTGATGTGTGTGGGGTTTCTTCTGGGGGTAATAAAAGTTCTGGATTTAGATAGGGATGATGGTTGTATTACTTTGTATACATACTAAAATCCACTGAACTGTATACTTTAAAAATGTAAAACTTGTATGTGAATTATATATCAGCTAAAAGTATGTGAATTATATATCAGTTAAAAACTTGTATGAGAACAAACTGATTAAAATATAAAATAGATAAAATTATTAACAGATAAAACAGATAACCTGAAGAACTCCATACCTATTAACCAAAGAGAACTTGTAGTGTAAAAGTGGATTCTATGGTGAACTCTACTAAATATTTATGGAAGAATTCAGCACAAACTCTTCCACAATGTTATTAAATATACAATACTTCCCAACTCATCCTATGAGGCCAACATTACCTTGCTACTGAACCCAGACAAAGACATTACCAAAAAAGAAAACCAGAGACCAATATCCCTCATCAAATGAGATGTAAAAATTTAGCAAGTTGAATTCAACAATATATAATAACGATAATACATCAAGATAAAATGGGGCATATTATACGAATGCAAGATTGGTTAGATATTCAAATATTACTAAAATTCATCATATGAGTAAACTATATATTTAGGTATATTAATATATAGAAAGATACAGATATATATCAATAAGTATAGGAAAACTATTTGACAAAACATCCATTCCTTATTTTTTTTTTAACTCAAAAAAATAGAAATAAAAGAGTACTCTCTAAATCTAATAAAGGGCATCCATGAAAAAACCTACAGCTTATATCATACTTAATGGTAAAAAACTAAATGTTTACCTCCTAATGTAGGAATAACACAACATTTTATCTCCCCACTACTGTTCAATATTGTACTGAATGTACTGGCCATCATGAAAAGAGAAAAAGAAAGTGAAGGAGGGAGGGAGAGAGGAAGGAATGGGGGAGGGGAGGAAAGGCATCCAGATTGGAAAGAAAAAATTGAAACTGTCTTTATCTGCAGATGATGTGATTGCCTATATAAGATGAAATCTATCCAAAAAAAAACTATTAGAAATAAGTAAATTTAGCAAGGCTGGAGGATACAGGTTCAAGATACAAAAATCAATTGTCTTTCTGTGCTGCCTGCACACTAAGTTGCTTCAGTCATATCTGACTCTTTGCAACCCTATGGACTGTAGCCCACCAGGCTCCTCTGTCCATGAGGATTCTCCAGGCAAGAATATTGGACTGGGTTGCCATGCCCTACCCGAGGGGATCTTCCTGACCCAGAGATCCAACCCACATCTCTTACATCCCCTGCACTGCAGGCAGATTCTTGACCACTAGTGCCAACTGCTTTTCTATATGCCAGCAAAAGAATAGATCAATTAAAAAAAAAAAACAATGTTATTTACAATGCCATCAAAAATATGAACTATAAAGGATATATTTAACAATAGTTGTGAAATACTTATTCACTGAAAACTATAAATATTGCTCAGAGAGGACCTAGATAAAGAGTTATACCATGTGTATAAGTTGAAATACTCAATTTGTTAAGATGTCCATTTTTCCAAATTAATCTATAGATTCAAGGCAATCCCAGTCAAAATCCAAGAAGGCTTTTTTTGTAGAAATTGACAAGCTAACTCTAAAATCCATTATAATGCAAAATACATAAAATAGCCAAAACAGCTTTGAAAAAGAACAAAATTAGAGAATTAACATGAAATTTTGAAATTTACTACAACAATACAATAATCAAAATAGTACAATGACAGATTAATGGAACAAAATACAGAATCAAAAAGTAGACCAACATCTATATGAACAATTGGGTTTCACAGAGGTGCACAGAAATGCAATGCAGTGGTAAAGAATAATCTTTTTCAACAAATGGTAATAGGCCAATTAGATACCTATATGCAAAAATGAACTGTAATCCATACCTACCCATACCTCGTACCATGTAAGTGATTGACTCTGATTGGATAATTAACCTAAATAGAAAACCTTAAACTATAAAAATTCTATGAGAAAACACAGAGGTAAAAAACTTTGTGACCTTATCATAGGCAAAGATGTCTTAGACAAGGCACCAAAAGCATAATCCATAAAAGAAAAAAAAATGGATAAACTGGCCTTCATCAAAATTAAAAACTTCTGGAAATAAATGAAGTTCTAGAAACATACACCCTTCCAAGACTGAATCATGAAGAAATACAATATCTGAATTACTATTATGGAGATTAGAGCAATAATCAAAAAGCTCCCAACAAACAAAAGCCCAGGACCAAGTGGCCTCATTGATGAATTACACCACACAATTAAAGATTTAATACCTGTCCTTTTCAAAACTAAAACTGAAGAGGAGGAAATGCTTCCAAACTCACTTACTCTAGCCAGCATTATTCTGATACCAAAACCAGACAAGCACAAAAAAATAAACTTTATAGGCCAATATGCCTGATAAACAACAAAATGCAACATTCCTCAATAAAATACTATCAAATCAAATTCAACAATACATTAAAAAGGATCATACACCAAGATCAACTGGGATTTATTCAGCATCCATAAATCATTAAAAAGTGAAAGAGAAAAATATGATCATCTCAATTGATGCAGGAAAAGCATTTAACAAAATTCAACATACATTTATAACAAAAACTCTCAACAAGGTGGGTATGGAGAAACAATACCTCATAATAATAAAGGCCATATGTGACAAGCCCACAGCTAACATTATGCTGCTGCTACTGCTGCTAAGTCACTTCAGTCGTGTCCGACTCTGTGACCCCATAGACGGCAGCCCACCAGGCTCCCCCTCCCTGGGATTCTCCAGGCAAGAACACTGGAGTGGGTTGCCATTTCCTTCTCCAATGCATGAAAGTGAAAAGTGAAAGTGAAGTTGCTCAGTCATGTCCGACCCTCAGCGACCCCATGGGCTTCAGCCCTCCAGGCTCCTCTGTCCATGGGACTCTCCAGGCAAGAGTACTGGAGTGGGTTACCAATGCCTATACTCAGTGGCAAAAAGCTAATGTCCATACTATTTAAGGAGTCTACAAATTCAATGCAACCCCTATCAAAATGCAAAATGACATGTTTCACAGAACTAGAAAAAATAACTCTAAAATTTGTATGGAACCACAAAGGACCCTGAAGAACCAAGGCAATTTTGAGAAAGAACAAACCTAGAGATATCATGCTCCCTGGTTTCAAACTATACTATAAAGCTACAGTGATTAAAAAATATATATAATACTGGCATAAAAACAGACATGTAGATCAATGGAACATAAATGAGAGCCCAGAAATAAACCCACACATACATGGTCAATTAACTTACAAGGGAACTCAGAATATACAATGGGGACAGTTATATAAAGGATAATATACAAATATACAAAAGAGAGTCTCTTCAGTAAGCAGTGCTGGGAAAACCAGACAACCACAGGCAAAAGAACAAAACTGGACCATTCTCTTAAACTATACACAAAAATTAATTCAAAATGGATTAACGACTGAATGTAAGTCCTGAAGCCATTAAAAATCCTAGAATAAAACACAGGCAGTAAGCTCCTTGACATTGGTCTTAGCATTGAGATTTTGGATCTGACTCCAAAACCAAAGCTTACAAAGCAAAAATAAACAAGTGGGACTACATCAAACTAAAAAGCTTCTGCACAGAAAAGGAAACTTTCAACTATATTAAAAGGCAACCTACTGAACAGGACAAAATATTTGCAAATCATGTGTCTGATAAGGGATTAATATGCAAAACACATAAAGAACTCAAACATCTCAATAGCAAAACGAACAAACAATCCAATTTAAAAATGGAGAGAGGATCTAGACATTTTTCCAAAGAGGATATACAGATGGCCAACCAGCACATGAAAAGATGTTTGACATCACTAATAATTAGGCAAATGCAAATTGAATGTACAATGAGATATCACCTCACACCTGTTAGAATGGCTAGTATCAGAAGAAAAAAAAAGGGGAAAGAAATAATAAGTGTTGGAGAAATTGTGAAGAAAAGGCAGCCTTTATACAGGAATCAAACCCACATTTCCAGTGTCTCCTGCATTGCAGACGGATTCTTTACCCACTGAGTCATCAGGGAAGCCTATATTATTCTAAGGACTATAAATTCCTGCAACCACTGTGGAAAGTAATATGGAGTTTCTTCAAAAATTAAAAATAGAACTACTATGTGGGCATTTATCCAAAGAAAACAAAAACACTAATTTGAAAAGATAGCAACTATAGTCCAATAAAAAAATTAAAATTAAAAATTTTTTTAATTTCAAAAAGAAAAGATATATGCACCTCTATGAAGCAGGGCAAAGGCTAATAGAGTTTTGCCAAGAGAACACACTGGTCATAGCAAACACCCTCTTCCAACAACACCAGAGAAGACTCTACACATGGACATCACCAGATGATCAACACCAAAATCAGATTGATTATATTCTTTGCAGCCAAAGATGGAGAAACTCTATACAGTCATAAAAACAAGACAGGGAGTTGACTGTGGCTCAGATCATGAACTCCTTATTGCCAAATTCAGACTTAAATTGAAGAAAGAGGGGAAAACCACTAGACCATTCAGGTATGACCTAAATCAAATCCCTTATGATTATACAGTGGAAGTGAGAAATAGATTTAAGGGCCTAGATCTGATAGACAGAATGCCTGATGAACTATGGAATGAGGTTCGTGACATTGTACAGGAGACAGGGATCAAGACCATCCCCATGGAAAAGAAATGCAAAAAAGGCAAAATGTCTGTCTGAGGAGGCCTTACAAATAGCTGTGAAAAGAAGAGAAGCAAAAAGCAAAGGAGAAAAGGAAAGATATAAGCATCTGAATGCAGAGTTCTAAAGAATAGCAAGAAGAGATAAGAAAACCTTCCTCAGTGATCAATGCAAAGAAATAGAGGAAAACAACAGAATGGGAAAGACTAGAGACCTCTTCAAGAAAATTAGAGATACCAAGGGAACATTTCATGCAAAGATAGGCTCGATAAAGGACAGAAATGGTATGGACCTATGGTATGGACCTAACAGAAGCAAAAGATATTAAGAAGAGATGGCAAGAATACACAGAAGAACTGTGGAGAAAAAAAAAAAAAAAGAGCTTCATGACCCAGATAATCACAATGGTGTGATCACTCACCTAGAGCCAGACATCCTGGAATGTGAACTCAAGTGGGCCTTAGAAAGCATCACTATGAACAAAGCTAGTGGAGGTGATGGAATTCCAGTTGAGCTCTTTCAAATCCTGAAAGATGATGCTGTGAAAGTGCTGCACTCAATATGCCAGCAAATTTGGAAAACTCAGCAGTGGCCACAGGACTGGAAAAGGTGAGTTTTCATTCCAATCCCAAAGAAAGGCAATGCCAAAAATGCTCAAACTACCGCACAATTGCACTCATCTCACATGCTAGTAAAGTAATGCTCAAAATTCTCCAAGCCAGGCCTCAGCAATACATGAACCACGAACTTTCAGATGTTCAATAGGCAGAGGAACCAGAGATCAAATTGGCAATATTCGCTGGATCATGGAAAAAGCAAGAGAGTTCCAGAAAAACATCTATTTCTGCTTTATTGACTATGCCAAAGCCTTTGACTGTGTGGATCACAATAAACTGTGGAAAATTCTTCAAGAGATGAGAATACCAGACCACCTGACCTGCCTCTTGAGAAACCTGTATGCAGGTCAGGAAGCAACAGTTAGAACTGGACATGGAACAACAGACTGGTTCCAAATAGGAAAAGGAGTATGTCAAGACTGGACATTGTCACCCTGCTTATTTAACTTCTATGCAGAGTACATCATGAGAAACGCTGGGCTGGAAGAAGCACCAGCTGGAATCAAGATTGCAGGAAGAAATATCAATAACCTCAGATATGCAGATGACACCACCCTTTGGCAGAAAGTGAAGAGGAACTCAAAAGCCTCTTGATGAAAGTGAAAGAGGACAGTGAAAAAGTTGGCTTAAAGCTCAACATTCAGAAAACGAAGATCATGGCATCTGGTCCCATCACTTCATGGGAAATAGATGGGGAAACAGCGGAAACAGTGGCTGACTTTATTTTGGGGGGCTCCAAAATCACTGCAGATGGTGATTGCAGCCATGAAATTAAAAGACACTTACTCCTTGGAAAGAAAGTTATGACCAACCTAGACAGTATATTAAAGGCCAGAGACATTTCTTTGCCAACAAAGGTCCATCTAGTCAAGGCTATGGTTTTTCCAGTGGTCATGTATGGATGTGAGAGTTGGACTGTGAAGAAAGCTGAGCGTCAAAGAATTGATGCTTTTGAACTGTGGTTTTGGGGAAAACTCTTGAGAGTCCCTTGGACTGCAAGGAGATCCAACCAGTCCATCCTAAAGGAGATCAGTCCTGGGTGTTCATTGGAAGGACTGATCCTAGAGCTGAAACTCCAATACTTTGGCCACCTCATGTGAAGAGTTGACTCATTGGAGAAGACCCTGATGCTGGGAGGGATTGGGGGCAGGAGGAGTAGGGGATGACAGAGGATGAGATGGCTGGGTGGCATCACCAACTTGATGGACATGAGTTTGAGTGAACTCCGGGAGTTGGTGATGGACAGGGAGGCCTGGAGTGCTGTGATTCATGGGGTCGCAAAGAGTCGGACACAACTGAGCCACTGAACTGAACTGAACTGATGTTCATTGTAGCATTTCCACAACAGCCAAGGTATGAAAATAAGCTAAATGTCCATCAATGGATGAATGAATAAAGAAGATATGGTAGATAGATACTAGCACTCAGTCGCCGAAAAAAGCAGGAAATCTTACCATTTGTGACAACATGGATGGACCTTGGGGATATTATCTAAGTGAAATAAGTCAGACAGAGAAAGACAAATGATTTCACAAATATGTAGAATCTAAAAAACAAAACAAAAGAACAAACAAAACATATATACAGAGAATTCTGCCAACAGACTGCCTTTGAACTCAGAATCTCCAGCCTGCCAGCCTACTACTCCATTAGATTTTGGATTTGCCAAGTCCCTACAAACATAATATTTTTGGAATTCAAGCATTTAGAGACCTAGGAGGATCGATAAATATAGCAGAGTAGGGGGACATGGAAGTCATCTCCCACCATGAACACATCTAAACTACATCTACATGTAGAACAGGAGGGTGCCTATCTACACCAGACATATTTACTCAGGGACCTAGGATGAAGGGTCAGCAGCTAGCTCAGAGCAGGTGCTCAGTGAATTCATTCCTTCATCAGGCAATATGGGAGATAAGAGCGGGAAACAATATGATAAAGTTTATGTACATAACTGGAAGATGATGTGATGGAACCCAACAGTAACAAGGATCAAGCACAGTCTAAATCCAAGGAAGGTAAAATAAAACCACACCCATGACTGAACGATGTAGCATTCAAGACAGGTGTTAGAGGACAAACAGGGGGGCGTGGGTACAAAAGTCACTGAGAAATTAACAAAGTAAAAGGTGATACAGATCCTTTCATAATCTCTGGGAGAATGGGGCCCAGACATTGTGGCAAAATTCATTACAAAATCAATGCCATTTCATCTTTGCATTTAACAGTTTTTCTTCTCTCTCTCCATCTCTCTCGCATTTTCTTTTTCTTTTTTTTTTTTTTTTGCATATATTAGTGGAAGTAGAAATACTATTTGGAAAAGCATAAAATCGTTATACTCATCTGTCTGAACCAAAGTCGAAATGAGAACTACCATGAATGTTAGCATGTTTTTCAAATTCTATGTGGAATTGAATGTATCGTGCTCCAATGGAATTCTGAAATGAGGTCAACTTCTGGCAGGTCACACGACTAACTCTATTAAGCCACTGTTCTGTGATCAGCTCCATATGCGTCACCCTTCTGCTGGGTAATTTTGTGCTCAGTCTAAAGATGTTATGAAAAATAGCAAAATTTTGGTATGTTGTCAAAGGTCACACAGTATTTCAAAAATCAAGATATAGATGTAAAAACGGTTCATAATCTGAGAATAAAATATCACCTCACTTAAGAGTTTATCATAAAATTATTTCTTCTCCCAATGAAAATCAAGGGGAAAAAGGTCTATTCTTGCAATTCATGAACCTTGATTGTACCTTGGGTCAGGAAAAAATTTTAAAGCTATAAAAGATATTTAGGAGTTAATTGAGAGATATTTAAATATGAGATAGATTGGTTTATGGAATTACGTTCATTTCTTAAGTATGATAATGATTTTAAAGTTACCTAGGAGAATATCTTTATTCTGAAAAGATGTAAGTGTCATGATGTCTGTAACTAACCTTAAACACATATAGAGAAGAGGGTATAAGGGGACAGAGGAGGAGAGAGAAGGAAGGGAAAGAAAAGAACAAGAGGGGGAGGGAGAAATACAGAAACAAGAGTATTCAAATGTAGCAAAATGTTAACAATTGTTGAATTTAGGTGAATACAAATGTTCATTCTACTATTTTGCAACTATTCATTTTACTGAAATTTTTTGAAATAAAAACTTAAGAAAATAAAAATACTCTCTTCTTTATTAAATCTAACTTTAACTCAAATCGAATGACAAGATTTAGAAGAAATTTCCTGCTTAAATGACAAATAGAAGGGATTCATGAACAACCTTTGCATACTTTCTGATAAGTACTACATATGAGTGGTGGGAAAAAAAAGTCTGAGCTTAAAAATTGTGTACTCTTTGTCTTCCTTCTGCTTCATTAATGTCACACATGTTGATAGAGTTTGGTAACAAATATCAAACTTGATGTAACCATCTCACTCTGTGCTGTGTGCAGTTTTGTGTGCTGATATTTTAGTTTGGATTTTGCTATGAAATTACCACACACTATAGTATACTACAAACATTTATCCAACAGAGATCAATTTTTCTAAGAGAAATCAACATTACCCACAGATGTTCTTCGGTGACTAGCCGAAAGTTAGGATTAGATCAAATCATGAAACAAAGGGGTTTATGCAACAAATGCACAGGAGAGAGGAGAGAGATGAAGCACAGCGTTCAACCCTGCACACCTTTGTCACTTTACAATGTTGGTGCAGCTACACCACAGCGCAAGAGCCAGTGTGGAGGTACAGATGCACTCATCTGCGCACGTATTCCTCAAGGTGTATATTCCCTCCTGCACAGTAACCAATGCTGCTAATGCTGTAAGCACTACGTACAGATATATTTGCTTTGCATATAGAGCTTTACTCATAAAGTTGTATTTCAGTTTATTCATTAAAGTTTATTTAAGAATACAGAGATCAAATTTCTGAATTCTTTTTATTATAGAAAATGAATTTCAATTAAGGGAACAGACAAATGTTAGCATAAAATAGTCTTTGAGGAAAATGATATAAAGGTCAGAAAAAAGTAATGCTTCATGACAGTATTCTAGAATTCCACAGTTCACTTTAAAATGTATAAATGTAAAAATTTATGTTCAATAGTCTCACATATATTTTCAGGCTAATGTGCAATGAAGTTTGATTTTGTTTAAAATATCTAAATACACAGGAGTGAAAAAATGTATCATATTATTCATTTAAGATATAAATTATTAAAAAGATATGATTCAACTCTCCATAAATTCATGTTCACAACCTTTTATTAAATTATCCAAAATAACTCACAAATAACAGCACAACAGTGGAGTACACAAAAATGCTATGGCATTTCTACAGTTCTGTTCAGAAAAATGACTCGTCTGGATAGAAATCCTTCATGAAGCTTTTGGAAGTCATGACTGGCAGCCTGAGTGCCGGTTGTTTGCACATGTGGCATACATGATATTCCCTCACTCAGGATATCCTTCGCCTAGAAATGTCAGTTTCCTGAGACTGTATACTTAACATTTGGATAACTCTGGGTTTAGTCAGAAAAATCATAATTTTCTGTGCTCCCAAACAGAATGACCTGCATCAAGAAGTTGTGACTTCCCTTTCACAAGCAGTGTTCAAGCGAAGACCAGACAATGTCTTAATTATAAGGTTGTGGTGGGCACGTAAGCACCAGATGGGACATTGGATCACATCCCTAAAAACTCTGTAAATCTCTCTGAGATTCTTATCAGTCTAAAGATATAAAGTGGTGGGCTTTTCTGGTTTTGAAAATCTAGATATTTTTCATTTTTAGGAAATGGAAAGGTTGCCTCAATTTTCTAACTTGCTTTTCTTTTCTTGAAAGAGGATAAATCTGAAAATGGTCTTTTCTTTTAACTTCTTGACATTAATTGTACATATTTGGGAAATAATAAATATGCTATTTTCTCATTTTACAATGCTATCATATAATGATGGTGTCAGAAGTACAATAATACACTGTAAGAGTAGACCTCTGACTTGCAGATACTGACCTAAATGAATTTACATGTGAATGAGGTCTGCTATCACATAAGGAACAAGTAAAACCTGCCTCCTTTACTGGTTTTGAAAAGTGATTATTATTGCACCAGCGGCGCTTCAGGGACTTTCCCGATGGCTTAGAGGGTAAAGAATCTGCCTGTAATGCAGGAGACACAGGAGATGCAGGTTCGATCCCTGAGTCAGGAAGATCCCTTGGAGGAGAGCATGAAAACCCACTCCAGTATTCTTGCCTGGAGAATCCCATGGACAGAAGAACCTGGCATGCCACAGTCCATAGAGTCACAAAGAGTGGGCCATGACTGAGCACGCACACATGCACACATATCTACACTAGAAGAAAAGTGTGTCAATATAAAGTGAAAAGCATAATCACCTTGGATTCTGACTTCAAAGATCTCAATTGCTTGAAAATAATTAATGATGAACTTTTTTACCTTTCATCTTGTTTAGCTACAACCAGGGAAGGGGTAACCATTCAGCCCAGATAGGTTGTTGGGGCACAAGACAACTGATTCAGCTGACCATACAGAGATTTAATTATTTTTCTAGCTTGGTTGCCTCCAGAAATTTCTTCCCATGTGAATAATGATTTGGGGGTTTTGTTTTTAACATTTCATCTTATAACTTGTCAGTTTTCTCTTTACCATACCTTCCTCTCAAACTATTTTTCCTAGAATCATCTCACACATCAAAGTCAAAACAGCTAAATTAATTCTAGTTTGCCATTTTCTACATCTGATCATTCCATGGAAGGATTTAACTACCTGAGATTTTAAGAAAATATGTCAAAAACCTACTTAGTTTGGCTTTTTAAACACTAATAGGTGGTTTCATTTTTAAACTTATCAATTCATTGATATTTTTATCTCAAAGACAATTTTCATTATAATATCTGATATTTGTGTTACAAATTGCTATGAAATATGCTATAGCAGTTTGTAATCAAAATTTATACATATATCATTGTAAGATATTAGAAATATAAATGTGTACTTGAATTTCAATATGAAATACTCATTATACTTATTTTTGTGTCAATAAAAAAATGTTTATTTCATATCTCTTCTATACTTACTATTTCATTAAGAATTCTTAATAAATAGATGTAACATCTAAAAGCTAGATAATAGTAAACATAAATTCAGTTCAGTTCAGTCACTCAGTCATGTCCGATTCTTTGCGAGCCCATGAATCGCAGCATGCCCGGCCTCCCTGTCTATCACCAACTCCCGGAGTTCACCCAAACAAAAATTACTATATACTAAAGGAAGTTAAAATTATTTTATTATTTTTAAATTTTAGGCATAAAACAAAGAAGTCTACAATAAGATGATAACCTTCATATTCATTATATTGTATATTATTATATATTACTCTATATTAATTATATATTATTACATATTATAATATAACATAGATACTGACCCTATGTTATTTGAAAATGATTCAATTACCTACTAATACTATCACAGAAATTTTTCCTCTCATAAAGTTATCAAGAAATTCAGTGAGCTTACTAATTAAAAGTGAAAATTGTACTCACATTCATATACCAACAGGTAATAATCATTATGTAGCAATTTGAATCCCAGGGACAGCAGAGCCTGGTGGGCTGCTGTCTATGGGGTCACCCAGAGTCGGACACGACTGAAGCAACTTAGCAGCAGCAGCAATTTAAATACTCTTTATAATCATCCCCAACTCAAGAATTTATATCCTATGAGGCAAAAGATTCAGAAGCTTTTCTTTTCTTGCATATTTGAACACCACTATATACATCCATAACCTGATAACTTTAGAAAATAATAAAATTTTAAGCAATTCTATATTTAAGAAACATATTATTCAAGTTACCAATAATCATAAGAATGTAAACAAAATTAATTTAAAAACTCTTTTATCTATATTTCTTAAGTATTCCATAAGAAGCTATATTTTCCAAGTATATTTTTTAATATATTATTTGAGGAATAGGATGCATGAGACTCAAAACTAAGATTATCACCATGAAAAACGAGACTCTCTGAGATTCTAACAATTAAATTTTTATGACAAAGACCTTTACATATGTTCGGTTCACACACAGTTTATAATTTTGTTTTAAAAAATAATAACATACTTTTGATTTGCAGATTTAAAATAACATGGAATTTGTAAGCATAAAACAGAATACATGCATAAACATATATAGCCTTATTTATTTATATAAAAATATTTAAATATATAAAAAGTACAAAATTAAATTAGACTTTTAAAAAAGCAATCATACTCAGAACTTGCACAGTCGAAATTCTGCTAGCATTACACAAAGTTGTCTGAGGAAGCTGCACTTGATGCAATGATTTGCCATTGCACAAAATACTGGGGAACATTCTTAAATAGTGGCAAGTCTCAGTCTTTGAAAGAGGATTTGATTTAGAGAAAATCATACATCTTTGACAACTAAATTTGATGGAACAAGTTGTCAAATACCAATTTTTATACTGAAATAAGGTACAATTGATTTTTGTTTGCTTCCTAAAATTGTTTTAAGGCATTTCTAAAAATGTTTTGAGACAATTTGCACTCTAGAATAAGTTTTTAGCTTCCTAAAATGGTCACCTTGAAAAGCATATTAATCTGGAATCTTGTCTTTAAATTTCATTACCTTCCATCTCAAACAAATGCATACCACTTTTTATGTGTATTAAGAATGAGGAAAATGAGATAAACATCCTCTGATATTTCCTGTAACTATGACTTATTGGTTTCCTAAATTTTGAAACTTATTTTCTCAGAAGAGAGATGAACTACATAAAAGATGGGTAGCTAGACCAAGTTACTGTCTGCCATTCTCAGTACTATTGACATTTGGGGTTGAATCATTGCTGAGGGAGCTACCTTCTGGATCGTAGGTTGTTTCTATGTAACCTTGGCTTCTACCCATTAGATACCAGTAGGAGCCCCTCAGATGTGACTATCGAAAACGTCTCCAAATGTTACCAAACATCCCCGTGGAGACAAAATCACCTCAAAACGAGAACCACTGAATTGAGTAACTGGAAATGTCCTTTCAATCCCAAGAGCCTATGATTCATAAAACAATATAAAATACATAGAGATAACAGTGTTACACATTCTAAATATCTAAAATTAAATAAATAAGTATAAAGAATATCATTATAGTTTTTCTAGTTATACACATTGTCAAAGACAACTTTGTAATAAAATGATAGGGTGAACATGTTTATAATGTATTATCATACGGCACAGCCTGGTAATATACTAAAAATATTAAGGTGTATATTAATACATATACATTTAGAGATAAAAATAAAATAATACTTGTGTAAATCTATAAATCTATGCATACTCACAACAGAGAATGCCTCAAAACACCATAACCATTTAATTTCTATTTGACAACTCTCAGACTCTAAAATAATATATACTTTGTTACAATCAATCAATAAATTTATGATAAAAAAATGACTTCTCATAAAGGCAAACTAGATAAAAAAACATGGTGGTCTTTCACACAGAAACTTCCTATGCCTTTTAAACTCAATAAATAGTGTCTTGAGTTACTTGTTTTCCCTGTAACATTTGAATTTCTGTAGAAATGCCATCTTTTTATATCTACCATCACAGTTGCTCTGTCAGGAACTAGATTTCAATCAAGTAAGCAATACATTTCCTAAGATTTGAAACTGCTTTCCAGTTACCAATTTTTTTCTAAAAATGCACTTAACATAAAAATCATTTGTGGCAAATTAACATTAAAGCACTATTAAATACCCAACTGCAATAAAATTTTGATGAAATAAAATAATAAAATAGAATGCTTACAAACAGTAATAGCCCAGTATTTTTTTCTTCAAATCAACTTACCTCACCTCTGATTTAGCCAATATAATAAGTCCACAGATTACCATGCAGGGCATTTCTACTGAGCTAAGACCAACTACACAGCACAGTTTAGATCTACTGATTATTGAGGAAAACATCACTATTAAACCCCTATTATAAATGAGTAAGAGATTCCCAATAGTTAGAATGCCTGGTTTACTGGAGAATACCATAAAGCATAAATTATTAAGAGTATAGCATTATGGATCATGAGTGTCCCTAAATAAACTTGAAAGCTTGTCATAAAGTTGAAATGATAAATTGACAAAATTAATATATAATTTTAAGTCACAACTGTTTAACCAAAAAGAAGGATCATGGGTGTGCTGCTTTTCTTTTAATTAAATTTATAAGTCTCCTCTGTAGTTATTGATGTGTGAACATAGTTCCATAGAGAATTATTTAAATGAAGAGCAAAGCATTCAAATATAGTCACATATAATTGTTTAAAGATACTATACATTCATTCATTAGCAGAGTATTCTAATATAAAATCGAAAGTAAAGCATGCCATAGGTAATTATTACTGGCTTAGCTGTCAGTTAGTCAAATCAACTAAAAGGCCAATTATTCTGAGGATACCCAGGATGGAAAGCTCATGTTGGCATTAGGTCATTTTGAGGTACTTATGGCTCCTTTTTATAGTAAATTAATTTCCCAGCAAAAGCATTTGGCATGTAACTTCAAATGCTATGACTTATCCTTCTATTTTAAATCTTTAACATTTGAAGAAAATGTAATATTATCTATAAAATAAAGTAAGATAGTAAAATAAAAATAGATAATAAAGATTTCAGTTTGTTAGAATAGTTCCTTTTTTCCTAGTTTCATCACCAATATGACTCAAGAAACTCAAAATCAAAGGACAAGTTTTCATTCAACTTAATAATCATATCCATGGTTGACTTCTCAATACAGAATTCAACTTGTGTGTATATGTTAAAATAATGCATTAGAAATACTAAAAAAAAATTTAGAAAGTGTTTTCAAAGTTGAAAAAGCACTAAATTACCAATATTAGAAAGCTTGTAGTAAGTATCAAGAGGAGAAAATGCCACGTGTCTAAAAGTGAGATAATATATTTATAAATACAGTCTGCATCTCATAATTTAAATTGTGCAGTAGCCCTGGAATATCAAGTTCCTTCCCTAGACTCTCCCTGTATTCAGCATCAGGTCATTTTTAATACTAGCACAGTAAGAAATTGTTTTGGATGGTCCTTTCCTTCTGGATACTTCCTGGGGTCCTATTCACTACTCCACCGTGGCCCTTAGGACCAGATTATCACCAAGTGCCTTCCTGTCTTTCTCCCTTATGGACTGTATCCCAGACAGCAACAACTGTGACTTATTCCTTGCTCTAACTCCAGCATTCCAGCTCTTAAGATGAATGTATTTGGGTTAAATGAAATAAACACCTAAAATACATGAGACTCAATATTTCTCAAATCTAGCTGCACAATAGAATTACCTGGAGAACTTTAAAAATATTTATGCCCACACCACTTAAATCAGAATCCCTGGGGTGGGAGACTCCTGGGATCTGTTTTAAAAATCCTCCTAGATAACAGGGGCTGCAGGAAGGTAGGAAGAGGAGATTGTTATTTAACAGGTATAGAGTTTCAGTTTTGCAAGATGAAAAGTTCTGGAGATCTACTTCACAATAATATAAATACATTTAAAATATTGAAAGTGAAAGTATTAGTCACTCAGTCATGTCCAACTCTTTGCGACCCCATGGACTGTATCCCTCCAGGATCCTCTGTCCAAAAAATTCTCCAGGCAAGAATACTGAGTGGGTAGTCATTCCCTTCTCCAGGGGATCTTCCCACCCCAGGGATTAAACCACGGTTGCCTGCATTGCAGGAGGATTCTTTACCATCTGAGCCACCAGGGAAACCCTCACTTAACTGTACACTTAAAAATGGTTAAGATGGTAAAAAAAATTTTATATGTGTTTTTTTATATTACAACACACTTGTTCCTTGGAAGAAAAGCTATGACAAACCTCTGGGGGGGTGTGTGTGTGTGTGTGTGTGAAGTCGCTCAGTCGTGTCCGACTCTTTGCAACCCCGTGGACTGTAGCCCACCAGACTCCTCTGTCCATCGGATTCTCCAGGCAAGAATACTGGAGTGGGTTGCCATTTCCTTCTCCAGGGGATCTTCCCAACCCAGGGATCGAAGCCAGATCTCCTGCATTGCAGGCAGACGCTTTATCCTCTGAGCCACCAGGGAAGCCTAGACAGCATATTAAAAACCAGAGACATTACTTTACCAACAAAGGTCCATCTAGTCAAAGCTATGGTTTTTCCAGTAGTCATGTATGGATGTGAGAGTTGAACTATAAAGAAAGCTGAGTGCCAAAGAATTGATGCTTTTATTGTGGTGTTGGAGAAGGCTCTTGAGAGTCCCTTGGACTGCAAGGAGATCAAACCAGTCCATCCTAAAGGAAATAAGTCCTGAATATTCTTTGGAAGGAAGATGCTGAAGCTGAAACTCCAATACTTGGGCCACCTGATGCGAAGAGCTGATTCATTGGAAAAGACCCTGATGCTGGGAAAGATTGAAGGTGGGAGGAGAAGGGGACGACAGAGGATGAGATGGTTGGATGGCATCACCAACACTATGGATATGAGTTTGAGTAAGCTCCGGGAGTTGGTGATGGACAGGGAAGGCTGGCATACTGCAATCCATGGGGTCGCAAAGAGTTGGACACAACTGAGTGACTGAACTGAACTGAACTTACAATAAAAAAAAATTTTTTTATTTTCCCAAGTAATTCTACCATGTTAGTTTCCCCCACAATCAATTTTGCTTTTTGAGTGGGAGGGAAGGAGAGGAGAGACTTCAGTCTTATCTTTTTTTTTTTTTTTTTTTTTTTTGCTTTTTAAAAATAGTGTTCTGCTTTTTATAGATCCCAATTACATATACAAGCTTTGCATGCATGCATGCATGCATGCTCAGTCACTAAGTCATGTCCGACTCTTTACAACCCCACAAACTGTAGCCCCCCAGGTTCCTCTGTCCAGGCAAGAACACTGGAGTGGGCTGCCATTTCCTCCTCCAGAGGATCTACCAAACCCAGGGATCATACCAGCATTTCCTGTGTCTGCTGCATTGGCAGGTGGATTTTTTACCACTCAGCCACCTGGGAAGCTTTAAGCTCCACAAACTACTGACCTGCCTCCACTCTAAAGCTAGACCTTTTATTTCTTCTTTATTGATTTCTTGATCTTAGCTCTTTAAGGAGCCTTGAGTCTTTTTAAGTAGCTGAAGTCCCTGCCTGTCTCTCTTTTTGTGAAAATCAGGTTAATTTCACAGTACTTCCAGTTCCATCTACTTGAGGACACCCACCCCTCTGTAGTAGCTCATAGCCTTGCCATGTGGTCTCCCCTTTCATCTCCTCTCCTTCTATGACTTCTGGTCTTGAGTAAGTTGTCTCCTTGGAATCCTGAATTTCCTATGTAACAAGAGCTTGCTGTTTCCTTCAATCCTTGTAAATTTCTTTCAGTATTGTTTACCAGTTCTGCAACCTGGATTCTCACAGGGCAGTCTTTTCTAATCAGTTTCCCAAACTGTGTACCAAAAACCACTTGTTCCTAAAAGAAGGAGTCCAGAACTAAACACATTTCAGAAAATCTAAATCCTTTGAAGGCATGCGTGCTAAGTTGCTTCAGTCATGTCTGACTCTTTGAGACCCTATGGACTGTAGCCTGCTAGGCTCCTCTGTCCACAGGATTCTGCAGATAAGAATATTGGAGTGGGTTGCCACTCCTCCAGGAATGGGTTGCCCTGGATCTTCCTGACCCAGGGATCGAACCCAAGTCTCTTATGTCACCTGCATTGCCCAGCAGGTTCTTTACCCCTAGAACCATCCGGGAAACCCTCTAAATCCCTTACCTAGAATCAAAAAACATGTTAGAACACTTAAAAACTTAGGAAATCCTGCATCAAGAAACTTGTTCAACTTGTTTCCATGATTTATTTGACTATATAGATCTCCCTCAACTTACACTGGGGTTACAATCAGGTAAGCCTGTTGTAAATTGAAAATATTATAGTTTGAAAATGCATTTAAGTACCCTAACCCTACTGAACATCATAGCTTAGCCTAGTCTACCTTAAATGTGCTCAGAATACACACATTATCCTACAGCTGGGCCAAATCAACTAATACAAAGTCCATTTTATAATAAAGTGTTGAATACTCATGTAATTTGCCAAATGCTGTACTGAAAGTGAAAAGTAGAATGGTTATATGGAAACAGAATTGTTGGGAAGTGTATCAGTTGTTCACCTCCCCACCCCAGAGTCAGCCCCCTCCCAGGGAGCACATGGCTGACCGGGGGCTGAGGTTTGCTGCCACTGCACAGCATCACAAGAGGGTATCTTACTGCATACTGCTAGGCTGGGGAAAGATCCAAATTCAAAGTTTGAAGCACGGTTTCTACCAAGTGCATGGTTTCTACTGCATGTATGCTTTTCACACCATCACAAAGTCAAAAACTTGCAGGTCAAACCATCCCAAATCAGGGATCATTCTGTATCATTATAAAGAACACTTCCCATCAAAATGGTTTCTAATACTTGAATATGATAGCAGCACAGAGCAACGCTAGCTCAAGGAGCAGGAAAAAAGACAGCAATGATCCCAAACCATCACTAACGCAACACACTAAGTATAGTGTCTAAACGTACACTCACAGATACCACATCGTTTTACTTTATTCCTCTCAGATGCTGCTGTTTTGTGGTGGAGATATCTACTGCTCTCACCTCTGTATCAAATATTCACCAGGCAAGGTTCTCACATGTCCTAATGAACAGGGCACAGGCTGACCAGAAACGATGCTTCTTACCCTCACTCACAGCGAGTTGCATACCACACTGCATCCTGTTTCAATTCAATGTTCCCTTCTACACACATCACAGCACAGGGTCACACATGCACTCTGTTGTTAAACAATACATTCCACATTCTAATCAAAATTTGTGGGGGTTCTAGGGTTTTTTCAGTCCTATTTTTTATTTCATATTGGTGTATAGTTTATTTACATGGCTGTGTCAGTTTCAGGTGTACTGCAAAGTTATACATATACCTATATCTATTCTTTGTCAGATTCTTTTCCCATACAGGTTATCAAAGAACACTGAGTAGAGATCTCTGTGCTATACAGTAGGTCTTTATTGATTATCTATTTTATATATTGTAGTGTGTATCCCTCTCCCCCACCATTCCCCTTGTGAGACACACCTTGAGAACTATCGCCAGAGGAGGCTGGACCTGTTTTAGATAAGGTTGTCCCCACCCCCGTGTGTATGTGTATAATATACACTGTGGGTGGTCTGGAAACACAGGCCTTATATCTGTCCTTGCTACCCTTAAACCAGCACTTTTGTGACAAGCAATTCTGTAACCATTTCTTGATTCTATGTAATATCTCTCAGTTAAAGGAAACAGCATTTATATCCTAAAACCAGAAGCAATGTAGCCATGAAAAGGAATCTATTTTAATGTTCTACATAAATATTTTATTATCTTTGAATGCAAAAGAGATACAGACATTTTTCAAATTTTATTTGGTTAAGGCATAAATTTGATGGAAACTACAGGACAGAATAATATTATTATAAAATCTGTGTACTGCTAAATTCTGTGGTGTATTTGAGAGGCACATAATTGGTTCCTTTAATCCAGGCTGCAACCCATTGTGTTCTTTCTTTCACAGTGAATTGCACGTCAGAATAGCCACCAAAAAAAGAAAAAAGGCATCATGATAGCCCTGGTTTTCTCTGTTATTTTGAAACATGCTTGATAGTACAGTCAACTTTGCAGTCTGATTATTAGGTAGAAGTGAAAGTATAACGTTGCAACATGAGTCCCAACTTGCACAAGAAAAAGCAATCCCAAAACTTCAATCACTTGAAATGTGTAACTCCTCCAACACTACCATAAGTAATGATGACATTCATAATATAATATTAAATATTGAACATCAATCTTAGGTAATTTTAATGACAAATGATACTCTGAAGCCTAACTGAGAACAAAATTCAGCTATCGCTCTTTTTTGCCACTCCTAGATTAATAAGTGGTTTTCATCCTTTTAACTGGGTTGACCAATAGAGAAAGAGACAGAGAAAGCCTATGCATTCACATACACAAAAATCTTAAGCTCATTATTTACCTAATTTTACTAAGACAGAATTTTTTTCACTTATTTGAAACACACCAGCTGAGGTTGATGTAGTTTTAACATGTCTCAGTGCTCTTTGCGTTCGGAATACTGACACATTTCTTTTTTAGGATGATAAGCAAACCACAGGTAATCAATTAAAATACATGTTATTGATTGAGAAAAGATAAATATTAGAAAACTCAACCATTGTTCATTTTGTTACTACTGAGGAATTAAAAATTCAATCACTTTATTTCACGAGCTTGAGCCTCACTGCAAATTTTGTAGATTGTCTCTCACTTGAAAAAATTACACAGTATTAGAAACTGAGCTAAATGAAGGTGTGGGGCTTATGTATCTTAATGTGTAGACAACATATACCTGAGGAGTTTTGTCACATTGGTAACTTGACTTTTGAGACCTGAGTTAGAATATGAAGCTGTTAAATTCAAGAATTAGAAAACACAGAAACCAAGGAAGGGTCTATTCTCATAAGCAATGGCTTTGTTCTTCTTAAGTTACATTTCTATATTAAGCTACATTGTCTCTGCATGCAAGTGGGAAGGAGAAACAGAGATAGCAATTTTCCCTGGAGTATTTAATACCTCCACCTTCAAAACAAAAACTTGTAACAATATTAAAAGATAAAGAATAGGAATTCCCTCACAGTCCAGTGCTTAGGACTTGGTGCTTTCATTGCTGTTGGCCTGGGTTCAATCCCTGGTTGGGGAACTTAGATCCCACAAGCTGTACAGCCAAATAAAAATAAAGGGAAAAGAATAGCAGTGGATTCATAGATTAAACACAATCACTTGCTTGCATTATAAACATTACTCCAGTAAACTAGATCTGATTGAAAGAAACTTAAAGAGAAGTATTCTTCTCATTACTGTATTATTAAAGGATATTTTTCTTATAGCAAAACACAAATTAAACTCTAATACAATAACCTCAACAAATTTCACATCCATCATTCCAAAGTCCATCATCTGATAAGAGAAAAATAATTTTCTGACTTAAGCTAGTACACATTTCACTCTGGGAGGGGTCAGCATTTTCTGGTTCCAAATAACCGAGGCACATCCTGGCTTGTGCCCCAAAAGGCCATGTCATTCTTATACAACTTAATCATCGGCTACACAGGAGAAAGCAACACTGCAATCTTTCTGATCATTTTAATGAGGACCCCTGGCTATTCAGTCAATGAAATATAATTGACTTGCTCTCCTCTTATTTTCATAATAGACACTCCAACCTAGACCACGTTTATTTGGCTATAAGAAATGACAGGAAGAATTGGAACTTTTCTGAGCATCCCCATTAAAACTGAAAACATGCCACCCTGTCTTCTACATGAGCCACAATCATTTTGCGTTGGTCTCATTATGCAATACAAGATGCAAATGTTCTAGGCACCCTCCTCACCAAACTGCAAGGCTAAGAAAATAAGCACACCAAAAATGTCTTGTTTTATCTGTATCTTTTTCTTACAATTTAATGCTATTTGTTCAATATTTTAGAAAAATAGGAATAATAAGCATAAATGTTACCAATGTTACTGATTTTTAGTAAGATTGAAAAGTAGGACTGATATCTTTATTCTTAATAATTAATCTATTTTTATAAAATGCAAAATTTTCCTCCACAAAATTACATAGTAAGTTTAAGGATTAAATAAATATGATTTGCAAAATAACATTTATGCTGACAGTGTGAGTTTACAAAATTGATGTGCAATATTAATTACTGTAATCTTTAAAACTATGTTAGCCCTGGGAATTATTATTTTATATTTTAGAGCTTTCAAACTAACATTAATTAAAGCTTAAACAGCCGAAAACTATTTGATAATATACAACTTAATTACGATATAAATTTAAAAGTTAATCTACCATAGAAATATTAATAATTTCATAAACCCCTATTAAGGAGTAAGCTTCCTGTCATCAGAAATGTTTTTCTTAACATGTAATATTCAGGGTTGAGATGTTATTCATCAGATTAACTACTCAGTTCAGTTCAATTCATTCGCTCAGTCGTGTCCGACTCTTTGTGACCCCATGAACTGCAGCACGCCAGGCCTCCCTGTCCATCACCAACTCCCGGAGTCCACCCAAACCCATGTCCATTTAGTCGGTGATGCCATCCAACCATCTCATCCTCTGTCGTCCCCTTCTTCTCCCGCCCTCAATCTTTCCCATCATCAGGGTCTTTTCAAATGAGTCAGCTCTTCACATCAGGTGGCCAAAGTATTAGAGTTTCAGCTTCAACATCAGTCCTACTAGTTCTGTTTCAGCTAAGATAAATTTCTACTCATTGGCAAAAAGTGTTGAGGGTTAAAAACTGCCATATGATTACAAAATTTTGGAGGGAAATTGAGCAATATTGGTTATTTTAATGGCCATTCTTTTTGTTGTTTTTCAAAAATTTTTTAAAGGTTATTGTTAATGTTTCCAAATAAGGGATTTTAGAAGTGAAAAGCTGGTATTTCCTGAATGCTTATTATGTCATTATATTTAAATTGGAACAAAGTCCATCTTACGTATAGAGAATCTTTTTTTGTGTGCAAGCAGTTTTAATGTGCAATGAATCAAAACTTAACCTTAATAGTGAACATTAAAATATAAAACACTTTGGTGTTTTTAAAATGAAATAAAGTAGATGTGATTTTATTTGGTCTAAATCACAGATATTTTTGTTTCTGTTAACTTTCACTTAATTTGACAATATCTGATGTTTTAACTGTACTTTCTAGGAGAGTATCCTAGAGTCTGATCTAGTATTTGTCTAGTATTACTGCTATAATCTGATTATATTAAGCTTTTTTTTTTTTTATTTTGTTGGAGTATAGTTGCTTTACAATGTTGTGTTAGTTTCTGCTGTAGCGTAAAGTGAAATCTGCGTCCACATACATATATCCTCTCTTTTCTGGATTTCCTCCCATTTGGGTTACTACAAAGCATTGAGTAGAGTTCCCTGCGCTATACAGTAGGTTTTCATGAGTTATCTGTTTTATACATAGCAGTGCATATATGTCAAATAGCCATTCTTTTTAACTCAGCAATTGAACTTCCATGAATATATCCTTGAGCTGAACAACTGTACACATACACACACACACACACACACACATAGGTACACAGACATCTGTATACACAAATACACATACACACATATTTGCTGCCCCACAGTCCACATCTGCAAAGAAAAACAATGATAACAAATCACATGTAGGGGCACAGGTATATTGTTAAGTGAAAGATAAAGCTGTACACAATACATGGAGTTCAGTCTCTTTTCAAAAAATTGTGTACAGCTAAATATGTGTATTGGAATGAAAACTGACCTTTTCTAGTCCTGTGGCCACTGCTGAGTTTTCCCAATTTGCTGGCATATTGAGTGCAGCACTTTCACAGCATCATCTTTCAGGATTTGAAATAGCTCAACTGGAATTCCATCACCTCACTAGACCTGGGTGTTCATTGGAAGGACTGATGCTGAAGCTGAAACTCCAATACTTTGGCCACCTCGTGTGAAGAGTTGACTCATTGGAAAAGACCCTGATGCTGGAGGGATTGGGGGCAGGAGGAAAAGGGGACAACAGAGGATGAGATGGCTGGATGGCATCACCGACTCGATGGACATGAGTTTGAGTGAACTCTGGGAGTAGGTGATGGACAGGGAGGCCTGGCGTGCTGCAATTCTGGGGTTGCAAAGAGTCGGACATGACTGAGCGACTGAACTGAACTGAACTGAAATATATGTATTCAAAACCTAATGGAATATACAGCAATTTAACAGTGATTATCTCTATGGGATTAAAGAGTTTTACTCCCTACTTAAACATTTATGATTCATTCATTCATTCAACCTACTAATGTTTATTAAGCACCTACAATGCGCTAAGTAATTTTCTAGGTACCAGAAATATAGCTGTGACTAATACAAACTCATAAGCTTATGTTACAACTAAAATCAAGAGGAACAATATAAATAAAGTTTAGAAATGTGTGGAATTTCAATTATTACCAGAAAATAAAGAAGTAAGAAACATTCATCTCATTATACCCACTAAAATTCTTTATCCTTGTTTTGCTCAAAATTTTTTTCTAACATTTGACTATTTACAGTCAGATCTTAATACTAAAAACCATCATTAAAACAATCTCTACTAGGTCCAACACTCTTTAAAAAAAATTGCATAATACTTTATCCTCAAAAATTTAAACAGTTTTGTTAGTAAATATCTGAACATGTAATTATATAAGAGTAATAAAATATATTTGAGATTTCATTAGAAATACTTCATGTGAAAGTAATAGGATAACTGATATATATAAACATAACTATGTAACCATACATGTGAATATTTTAATAAATTTAAATAAAAACCATAGGTATTCTCACCTATATAATCACAAGATTATATTGTTTATGGGCCTGTAATATTTTAATACTTTATTCAATTTACCACTCACATAAAATAGAAGTTTTTAAGATTTATATTAATATTACAAGAGTATAGACAATTTTATTAAAAATATTCTAAGTTTATTGCAAAATGTATAAAGGTTAATATTAATTCACATGTCTCAATTTTATTAAGATCTAGTAGGTACTCCCTCAAAATTTTCTTCATGTCATAAGATTATCCCCCTTAAATTAATTTTAAAAATCTAAAAATTTCTTCTTATAACTTAACTTGATCTCAATAAGAACTCATTACACTTCCTAAAGGTAGAAATTTTATGAAGTACCTAGGGTTCATATTCAAGATGTTCTATGTAAATCATAACCGATCACCACAGAATGGCCTAACAGACCGATATACATCAAGGGAGAAGAGTCAAAAAACTCTGAATGCCTACCCAGCAACCTTATAATATAAAGCCATGGTCCACCAAGAGTGAGACTAATAAATGTGAATAGAAAAGATTTTACACCTAAAACAGCATCTATTTGGTAAGTGGATTCATTTGAATAAGATGAATTGCCTAGTCATAACCGGCACCCCACTCCAGTACTCTTGCCTGGAAAATCCCATGGACAGAGGAGCCTGGTAGGCTGCAGTCCATGGGGTCGCTAAGAGTCAGACTCGACTGAGTGACTTCACTTTCACTTTTCACTTTCATGCATTGGAGAAGGAAATGGCAACCCACTCCAGTATTCTTGCCTGGAGAATCCCAGGGACAGTGGAGTCTGGTGGACTGCCAGTCTATGGGGTAGCACAGAGTCGGACACGACTGAAGCGACTTAGCAGCAGCAGCAGCAACCTCCCCAAAGTTCAAGCACTTAAGCAGTAGCTAGACGTAATTGAAAGAATTGTCACCAGATGGCAGTGTAGGTCGACTAGCCAAATATTTACAAGTTAGCTTTTCAAATTTTGTACCAGACTCAGAAGGTAGATTTTTTATTACCAACAAAATTAGATCTCTTTGTGATTAAAAACACATAACCAAATTATAAGAAAAATAGTAAAAGAGCAATACTTTAAAGAAAAAATACTGTCGGTATGTGCGCTGCACCTTTTACCTTTCCTAGTGTTTCAAACTTGAGGATGCTTATGACAACCCTGAGAAAATTGTATAAAATATGCATTTCCAGTCTCCACCACTAATCTTTAGATTCTTAATCAGAGGTGTCAGATGTAACAGAGACTCCATTTTAAAGAACTATTTAAAGCCATTCTAATACAGATGATCCATGAGAAACACTGCTCTAAAACCCAAATCCCCAAAGAAGTAGCACATCTGCATAATGAACCCCAATCTAGTCACTCATGAGGCCACAAATTCCAGCCTCAAGCCCTTGCTGCATTGTCTACACTTTAGAAATATTGCATTTAAATGTCAGCAGACCAGAGAAATGATTCATTGGCCAAATCAGAGTTAATAATTTGAACATTAAAATAAATCATGATAGTATAGTATTTTAGCCTTCTATTAATAAATAATAAGACATTAAAAATTCCTACATACATTAATAAATGAATGAATAAGTTGGAAGTTGAAGAGCAGGATATTTACTTTGGTTCAAAGTACCTCCATACAAATGTTTATTAATCACAGAGGGGGAAAAAGTAACTTTATAATAAATAAACTTGGCAAACACAACCTTCACTGAGTGATCAATGAGAATGTCACTTTTGGACAGCAAAGGAAACCATAAGCAAAACAAAAAGGCAAACTACAGACTGGAAGAAAATATTTGCAAACAATGCAACCAACAGGGGCTTAACTTCCAAAATATACAAACAATTCATACAACTCAACAGCAAGAAAACAAACAACCTAATCAAAAAATGGTCAGAGGGCCTAAACAGACATTCATCTAAAGAAGACATACAGATGGCCAATATGCACACGAAAAGACACTCAACACAGTGAATTATTAGAGAAATACAAATCAAAACTACAATGAGGTATCACCTCACACCAGTCAGAATGGTCATCATCAAAAATCTACAAATAACAAATGCTGGAAAGGGTGTGAAGGAAAGGGAACCTCCTCCACTGTTGGTGGAGATGTAAACTGGTGCAGCCACTATGGAAAAACAGGATGGAGGTTCCTCAGAAAGGTAAAAATAGAGTTGCTATATGATCCAGCAATCACACTTCTGGGCATGTATCTGGAGAAAACTCTAATTTGAAGATATACATGCACCCCAATGTTCATAGAAGCACTATTTACAATAGACATGGAAGAAACATACATGTCAATTGACAGATGAATGAATAAAGACGATATGGTATATACACATGATGAAATACTACTTAGCCATAAAAAAGAATGAAACAATGCCATTTGAAACAACATGGATGGACCTAGAGATTATCATACTAAGTGAAGTAAGCCAGACAGAGAAATATCATATGCTATCTTTTATATGTGGAATCCAAAATATGATATAAATGAACTTATTTACAAAGCAGAAACAGACTCACAGCCATAGAAAACAAATTTATGATTATCAATGGGGAAAGAGGGTGGGAGAGAGATAAATTAGGAGTTTGGGATTAGCAGATACAAACTACTACATGTAAAACAGATAAACAACAAACTCCTACTGTATAGCACAAGGAAGTATATTCAATATCCTATTAATATAATAAACCATAATAGAAAAGAATATGAAAAAGAATACATATATATGTATAACTGAATCACTTTGGAATACACCACAAACTAACACAATATTGTAAATCAACTATACTTCAATTTTTTAAAAAATTTTCAAGAGCCCATGTCACCAGTGATAATCAAAGCTGTGTTCCTCAATAATATTCAGTAAGAAGAACAGTGTCACTGTTCTCCAAAGAATGTCTTTGATATTCCTGTCAAAGACGTACAACTTGAATCTAATTATGAGGAAACATCAGACAAATCCAAATTAAGGGCCATTCTACAAAATAACTGGCTTATAAACCTGAAAAGTTTCAAGCCAGGAAAGGAAAGACTGAAAACTATTACAAACTGAAGGAGACTAAAGATACACGACACCAAATGCAACATGTGATTCTGAACTAAAGCATTTTGCTCTAAAAGACATTAGGACAATTGCTAAAACTTGAATAGGGTATGAACATTCCATGTAGTTACCTATCATTATTAATTTTCTGATTTTGATGGTTGTATAGTGGCTACACAGGGAATTGCCCTTATTTATAGGAAATATACACTGAAGTATTCGGGAATGATGGGCTTTGCTGGTGGCTCAGACGGTAAAGCATCTGTCTGCAGTGTAGGAGACTCAGGTTCGATCCCTGGGTCAGGAAGATCCTCTGAAGAAGGAAATGGCAATCCACTCTAGTACTCTTGCCTGGAAAATTCCATGGACAGAGGAGCCTGGTAGACTACAGTCCATGGGGTTGCAAAGAGTCTGACACGACTGAGCGACTTCACTTTATTCAGGAATGATGGGTTATCAGTTTTGGCAATTTATTCTCAAATGGTTCAGGGCTTTTTTAAAAAGTTATTTTCACTATATTTCCAAATTTTAAATTTTGTGATTGTTTCAAGAAATTAATTCATCAATCTTTTTTTTCCAAAAATAAAATTAATACATGCATAATGTAAGTAGTGAAAGCAAAGAGGTATAAAGTCAAAGTTGATCATCTTCCCAGTTCTTTCTCTATCCCTATGCCCCACAGAAACAATGGTACCGTTTTGACATTTATATAAACATATATAAACATTGGGGCTTCCCTGGTAGCTCAGCTGGTAAAGAATGCACCTGCAATGCAGGAGACTGAGAGTCATTTCCTAGGCAGGTTGATAAGAAGTCTAGGGGTCCCCAGGGAGAGAGGGGTCTGGAATTCTCAAGAAGAAAGAAAGGACAAACTTTCTTTTTTCCTCTACATTCCTTAGGATTATGTGTCCTGCCTGAGGACAGTCTCTGGATTAAACCTGGCTAATCATGTTATCTTAAAATGTAAATTATGGGAGTTCAGTTCAGTTCAGTTCAGACGCTCAGTCATGTCCGACTCTTTGCGACCCCATGAATCACAGCACGCCAGGCCTCCCTGTCCATCACCAACTCCCAGAGCTCACTCAAACTCATGTCCATCGAGTCGGTGATGCCATCCAGCCATCTCATCCTCTGTCGTCCCCTTCTCCTCCCGCCCCCAATCCCTCCCAGCATCAGAATCTTTTCCAATGGGACAACTTTTCACATGAGGTGGCCTAAGTACTGGAGCTTCAGCTTTAGCATCATTCCCTCCAAAGAACACCCAGGGCTGATATCCTTCAGAATGGACTGGTTGGATCTCCTTGCAGTCCAAGGGACTCTCAAGAGTCTTCTCCAACACCACAGAACAAAAGCATCAATTCTTCAGTGCTCAGCTTTCTTCACAGTCCAACTCTCACATCCATACATGACCACTGGAAAAACCATAGCCTTGACTAGACAGACATTTGTTGGCAAAGTAATATCTCTGCTTTTCAATATGCTATCTAGGTTGGTCACAACTTTCCTTCCAAGGAGTAAGTGTCTTTTAATTTCATGGCTGCAATCACCATCTACAGTGATTTTGGAGCCCAAAAATATAAAGTCTGACACTGTTTCTACTGTTTCCCCATCTATTTCCCATGAAGTGATGGGACCAGATGCCATGATCTTCATTTTCTGAATGTTGAGCTTTAAGCCAACTTTTTCACTGTCCTCTTTCACTTTCATCAAGAGGCTTTTGAGTTCCTCTTCACTTTCTGCCATAAGGGTGGTGTCATCTGCATATCTGAGGTTATTGATATTTCTCCCTGCAATCTTGATTCCAGCTTGTACTTCTTCTAGCCCAGCATTTCTCATGATGTACTCTGCATATAAGTTAAATAAGCAGGGTGACAATATACAGCCTTGACGTACTCCTTTTCCTATTTGGAACCAGTCTGTTGTTCCATGTCCAGCTGTAACTGTTGCTTCCTGACCTGCATATAGGTTTCTCAAGAGGCAGGTCAGGTGGTCTGGTATTCCCATCTCTTTCAGAATTTTCCACAGTTTATTGTGGTCCACACAGTCAAATTATGGGAGTAGGTCTGGTCTTTACAAGGATTATATAACAATAATATATCCTGCCTGAAGGCAGTCTCTGGACTAAACCTTCTAGCTAATCCTGTTATCTTAAAATGTAAATTATGGGAGTAAGTCTGGTGAGATCTTTACAACCTCCAGACATTCTTTGGATTCACTGGAGAGTATATAACTCCATTGCTAACACCAGCAAGCAGGTTATCTTTCTACCCTCTTATGATGTCTATGTCAGAAGCTTTCTATATCTCCTTTATACTTCAATAAAAGTTTATTACACAAAAGCTCTGAGCAATCAAGCCTGTCTCTGGCCCTGGATTGAATTCTTCTCCTCTGGAGGCCAAGAATCCCGGCATCTTTGTGTGATTCAGCAACAAACTTTCAAGACTCTGGTTCGATTGCTGGGTTGGGAATATCCCCTGGAGAAGGAATAGGCTACCCACTCCAGTATTCTTGGGCTTCCCTGGTGACTCAGATAGTAAAGAATCTGCCTGCAGTGTGGGAGACCTAGGTTCGATCCCTGGGTTGGGAAGATCCCCTGGAGCAGGACATGGAAACACACTCCAGTATTCTTGCCTGGAAAATCCCCATGGACAGAGGAACCTGGCGGGCTACAGTTCATGGGGTCACAAAGAGTTGGACACAACTGAGCGACTTAGCACAGCACAGCATATAAACATTTAGAGGGAATTCACTATTAATGATCTCCTTGAAGAGGAAATTTCTAGATCCCTGGAAGTAGCAGAAATTAAAAGTTATAAAAAATATATATCATGTACATATCCTGTTTAACAAATAAAATGAACTCTGAAATCCTGAAATGCATAACAAAATTCTAAAGTCTGTCTGTGGTTTCTCTTGGGTTTTCCCACTAAAGGCATTGAATTATGGGCCCAAACCCATGGAATGACTGCATGGAAGCTTCTAAGATTTGGAAAACAGAGAGGGACACACAGCCTTCTGAAAACATGGAAACTAGAAAACAAGACATTCTCCCAAATGGGGACTGGCCATGGCTGCATGGTAAGGTGCTCTCCTCCTAGAAGTTAAGTGTATTCCTATTTCTATTAATACAGTCTTCTGCTACTTTCACTTTTTTCCCAGCTATATCATCCTGCAGGTTCATAACATACTGATTTCATTGAAATGCCTGCTTTTTCAAAATACATGCTACTACAAAACCACAATACTCAACTTTCATTCTCCAAATGTATTTGGTGCTAAAGGCTTTTTTTCCCTGTCATGCTTTTTTTTTGGGGGGGGGGGGATTCTGATTTTGTTATGTCGGTTTTATATTATCTCTGACTATAATCTGCATGACTTCATCATGGCATTGACAGAACTACTGAAAACTCGGGATTGAGGATAGAGTCCTGAGTCTTGCCCCTGGAGACCTCTCTTTAGTGGACAGGTACAGTCATCCAGGGCTTCCCAGGTGGCTCAGTGATAAAGAATCCGCCTGCCAATGTAGGAGACGTGGGTTCGTTCTCTGAGTTGAGAAGATCTCCTGGAGTAGAAAATGCCAACCCACTCCAGTAATCTTGCCTGGGAAATTCCATGGACAGAGGAGCCTGGCAGGCTACTGTTCATGGGGTCGCAAAAGACTCAGACACAACTGAACAACTAAACAACAAAAACAGTCATCCAACCAGGTAGAAGTCCAATTAGTAAAACTATCCTGCAACCCATGTTTCTCTATTTTGATAGCATGAAGTTTTTAAAGTTATATTACTGCCAACTGTACAGAAAACAATTTGACTACACCTGCCATATTTTTTCTGACCCATTTGTCTATTAACTCTAACAAAATTAAAAGAAATAGTCTGCCAGCTTATTTTTAATTAAATGCTTTCTTACTGATGCCTTGTAAACCTTGATTCTAAGTGCAACAATGTCAATTTTGCAAAGTCTATTGTAAATCTTACCCAATCTTCTTAGTAATAAAAGAAATGTAAATTTTAAAAGAAGTAGTAATGCATCTTTTACCAACAAACTGTTCAGAGTTTGTGGTACTTTCTGGTGTTGTTGAGGCTACAGGGATCTCAGACTTTCATTCAACCAAAGGTGGCCTCTCTTGATGGCAACCTGGCAGAAGTGTCAAAAGGCTTGAAAATGTAGATTTGCTTTGTCCCAATATTTCCTCTTCTGGTAGTCTATCCACAGGTCATCATGGATATAGACAAACATATACCTACCAGTATGTTTACCCAGCCTGTTTATCATAAGGGATAAAAGATATCATGAGAAAAAAATCCAAAACAGAAGATTTGTGAGATGCATATCTATACAATGGAATACTAGACAACCACTTAAAATGATATTGCAACATGTTTAATATCCTAGAAAGATGGGCACAACTGGGGAAAAAAGGCAAAACAGAATACCTAATAAAATCCTATTTTGTGTGTAAGTGTATATGTGTATGTGTGCATACAGAAGTGACTAAACTGTATATATCAAAACAGGCAGATTAGTTATCTATGGATGATGAAGTTAAAGGAATTTTTCTCTATTTCATTCAATTTGATTACCTATGTTTTCTAAGTATTATTCAATGCCTTTGTATTTTATTAGGAGAAATAGCAATTACTAGCCACTGTCTATTGTGCATGTGCGCCAAGTCACTTCAGTCATGTTCAACTCTTTGTGACCCTGTGGGCTGTAGCCTGCCAGGTTCCTGTGTCTTAGGGATTCTCCAGGCAAGAATACTGGAGTGGGTTGCCATGCCCTCCTCCAGGGTATCTTCCCAACCCAGGCATCAAACCCATATCTCTATGTCTCCTGTACTGGCATGCATGCGTGCTAAGTCACTTCAGTCGTGTCCAACTCTGTGACCCTATGGACTGTAGTCCACCAGGCTCCTCTGTCCATGAGATTCTCCAGGCAAGAATACTGGGGTGGGTTGCCATGCCCTCTTCCAGGGGATCGTCCCGACCCAGGGATGGAACCCAGCATCTCTTAAGTCTACCTGCATTGGCAAGTGGGTTCTTTACCACTACTGCCAGTGGGAAGCCCCACTGTCTATTATAAACATTGTCTATATCTACAGGCATGGCTGAAACTAACAGAATGCAAGTGACCTCTTTTTCTCCCCTTACTCTCCATTGTATTTTGTAATGTTTATAATAAATTTATTTGTAATAGCCAAGAACTGTAAAAACCAAAGGCCCATCATGAGGCAATGGACTAACTCCATCATATCCATACAACAGAATACTTCTCAGTTTTAAAAAAGAATGAACTATTGATACAACATGGATGATGCATATTTATGCAATAACATGGATGAATCTCAAGATAATTATGCTGAGTTAAAATAAGCCATACCAAAAATAAATTCATATTGTATGATTCCATTTATATAAAATTCTAGAAAATGCAAATAAATCTATAGTGATAGGGAGCAGATCAATTATTGCTTAGGGAAAGTAGATAGAGAGGAACAAGTTAAGTACATGAGGAAATTTTGGAAGTGATGGATATGTTCATTGTATTCATTATCTCCATGGTATTTTGTTCTAAATTTCTCACAGTCCTTTCACATCCTGCTTCAGATATACCTCAATAGGATTTTACTTCCTTCCTAAATAGAAGAGCCTTTGAATTCTGAGATTGGATTTTATATCTCTATATATCTGGGCTTCCCTGGTGGCTCAGATGGTAAAAAACCCACCTGCAGTGCAGGAGACCTGGGTTCTATCCCTGGGTTGGGAAGATTCCACCAGAGAAGCAACAGCTACCTAATCCAGTATTCTTGCCTGGAGAATCCCATGCACAGAGGAGCCTCACAGGCTACAATCCATGGGGTTGCAAAGAGTCAGACATGACTGAGCAACTTTCACTCACACTCACTCATCTCTACATATCTCCACTACCATGAAGTATATTATCATATGAGAGAAGATACATTAAAAGTTCAGATTAAATGGGGACAGACATTTTTTCAAGAGAAAATTCCTTTGGTAGTGTCTATGGTATCATGGGTGTTTGACATCCAAAACTGTTTCAGGGGGCTCAGCTTTCTGGAAAGAAGAGGGTTAAGTAGATCTGAAGTAGAGGGTTTCTAGACTGACAAAGAGGAGAGGAAAAGGAAGGGGGCTCTGGTGATGAGTTGTTTACCACTTCTTAGTGAGTCTCCCAGCATAACTGCCTGATAGTCCACTACAGCTCCTGTTTCCAGACAGGTGAGCCACAGATACTGGCTTCTTCCTGCCTCGAGTGTTTCTTGTTCAGTCTCTCAGTTGTGTACAACTCTTTGCAACCTCATGGTTTCCAGAATCATCCCATTGGTAATGCTATGAACCGGGGATATAGCTTCTGTGCATGTGCAATAAATATCCACATTCCCTTGTTTCAGAGGGAACTCCTATCAACCCCAGAAAGAAAGCTACACAGTGAGTGTCTTATGACCAAGTACTTCAACTCCCCAAAGATCTCTTTTATTGTACCTGACCTCTCTTCCATGTTCCCAGCTAAAAATTTTTTTTAAATGTTGTTCTAGTTAATATTTTTCCAGGCACCTTTTTTTTCCATTTCAGGCACCCTTATAAAAATAAGACTCTAGTTCTAAGAGCAGGCATTTGGACCTTTCTGGCAGGGACTCCTGCCCTGGGCAAGCACACTTGATGATCACACGGTACATGGTCCCTTCTCTCATGACCATCTGCTAGGCTGGCTCTCTGCCCACTCACAAGCTCACTGAATTGTTTCACTAAGACACAGGTGCCAGGCTATCATGGGTCTAAATGAGCAGCCCACATAATACAGCAAAATGCTCCTCTCCCCTTCAGGAAGATTCTTACCCACAACTGCCTTAAAGGAGTTTCACCACATGGCTTCTGAAGCTTGATTAAAGCCAGAGACATGGGGTACTCAAAGAAAATATTATAAGACTCAAACCCTGAGAGATAGGGGGGGCAGGGATCCCAGAGCAGAGCAACAGTGGCCATGCCAGCTATGGTGCAGGTAGAGGTGTGGGGTGGACAAGAATCTTCCAACTCTAGAAGGAAAGAAGTCGTTCCCACCCCCATCCCTGAATATATTTAAAATCAAGGCAAGGAATATGAGTTGTGTGTGTGACTGTGCTTTACAGCAGAAAGAAGAGAAAGTACCATGGGAGTTAAAGCCAAAGACATGTGTGTGACCCAATGCTGCCCCTTGATGAGACCTTTAGGCAGCCTCTGAACCTCAGTGTCCTAACACTGCCTTTTATGATCCACCCTTGGAGGTCACAACATGTGACTTCCACATATTCTACAGGTAGAAGTAATTACAAAGCTCTACCCCCATTGATTCATGAAGAAATGTCAACAGTGAATTATAAGAAGACCATGAGGGATGAGATAAATATTCTCCATCTTTAGAAAAATACAATCTTCCATGCCATACAAGGTTGATATGAGGATTAAATTAAATCATTCACATTCATTTTATAAGCCTTAAAGTATTCTATAAGTGTTATTTTTATTACAATAGTAATAATAAAATGTTATGTCTTTTATTTCAACTTACCACAGGAAGTGATTTCTAAAAATGGGGTTAAATGGGCATATTGAACTTTAAGGGGGAGCTAAAGGGGCTTCCCTGGTGGCTCAGTGGTAAAGAATCCACCTGCCAATGCAGGAGACACAGGTTCAATCCCTGGTCTGGGAAGATCCCACATGCCACACAGCAACTAAGCCCATGGGCCATAGATATTGAGCTTGTGCTCTAGAGCCTGGGAGCAACTACTGAAGCCCGAGCACACTAGAGCCCATGCTCCGCAAAAGAAGAGGCCACTGCAATGAGAAACCCGCACACCGCAACTAAAGAGTAGCCCCACTCACCACAACTAGAGAAAAGTCCACTCAGGAAGGAAGACTTGGCACAGCCAAAAATAAATAAACAAATAAAAAAGGTTTTTTAAACAGAGGGAGCTAAGGTCATAGTAATAGCACAGAAGGCATCTTTACTCAAACATCAGTGGTACATTATTTATACCAAAATATTAAAAGAAAGGTTTATACATTTCATTAGTCCCTTTTCTTAAAAAAAAAAAAAAAAGCTCACTTGGCCTTAATTATACTTTTTCCTTTATTGCAAGTTAATAGAATCCAAATACAAGTCTTAGATTTGCTGCCAAATCAACAGGACACATATGAGGAAGTTTTTACTTGAGAGTCCAAATGACCTTTAAAGTTTCTATAAGTTACAGAAAGCTGGGAGTCTCTGAGTCAGTTGGATTTTCCTTGCCTTAAAATTTTAAGGCCATATTTACACTTGTCCAAAATTCTAGTTTTCTTTCTTTTTTTGGAATGACTAGTGTAATAAATCCTCACGAATCCATTGATTAAAGAATAATCAACACATGGCCAATCGCATCTCATCTATATCATTCTCTTGTCCCATGTCCATTTTTTTATACAGTAGGTCATTGTTGGTTATTTATTTTAAATATAGCAGTGCATACACATCAATCCCAAACTCCCTAACTATCCCTCCCCACCCATGTAACCAAGAGTTCATTCTCTAAGTCTGTGAGTCTGTTTCTGTTTTGTAAATAACATTTTGTATCATTTTTGTAGATTCCTCATATAAGCAATATCACACAATATTTCCCTTTGTCTGACTTACTTCATACAGTATGACAATTTCTACATCCATCCCTATTGCTGCAAATGGCATTCAGTTCAGTTCAGTCATTCAGTCATGTCCAGTTCTTTGCAGTCCCATGGACTCCAGCACACTAAGCTTCCCTGTCCATCACCAACTTCCAGAGCTTGCTCAAACTCATGTCCATCGAGTCGGTGATGCCCTCCAACCATCTCATCCTCTGTCGTCCATCCCCTTCTCCTCCCGCCTTCAATTTTTCCCAGCATCAGGGTCTTTTCAAATGAGTCAGCTGTTCGCATCAGGTGGCCAAAGGATTAGAGTTTCAGCTTCAGCATCTGTCCATCCAATGAATATTCAGCACTGACTTCCCTTAGGATTGACTGGTTTGATCTCCTTGCAGTCCAAGGAGTCTTCTCCAGCACCACAATTCAAAAGCATCAATTCTCTTCTTCGGTGCTCAGCTTTCTTTATAGTCCAACTCACATCCATAGATGACTACTGGAAAAACCATAGCTTTGACTAGGTGGACCTTTGTTGGCAAAGTAATGTCTCTGCTTTTTAATACGGTGTCTAGGTTGGTCATATCTTTCCTTCCAAGGAGCAAGCATCTTTTAGTTTCCTGGCTTCAGTCACCATCTGCAGTGATTCTGGAGCCTAAGAAAATAAAGTCTGTCACTTTTTCCATTGTTTCCCCCATCTACTTGCCATGAAGAGAATGGACCAGATCCATGATCTTCTTTTTTCGAATGTTGAGTTTTAAGCCAGCTTTTTCACTCTCCTCTTTCACTTTCATCAAGAGGCTCTTCACTTTCTGCCATAAAGGTGGTGTCATCTGTGTATCTGAGGTTATTGATATTTCTCCCGGCAATCTTGATTCCAGCTTCTGCTTCCTCCAGCCCAGCATTTCCCATGATACACTCTGCCTATAAGTTAAATAAGCAGGGTGACAATAGACAGCCTTGACGTACTCCTTTCCCAATTTGGAATCAGTCTATTGTTCCATGTCTGGTTCTAACTGTTGCTTGTTGACCTGCATACAGATTTCTCAGGAGGCAGGTAAGGTGGTCTGGTATTCCCATCTCTTGAAGAATTTTCCACAGTTTGTTGTGATCTACACAGGGTCAAAGGCTTTGGCATAATCAATAAAGCAAAAGTTGATGTTTTTCTGGAATTCACTTGCTTTTTCTATGATCCAATGGATGTTGGGAATTGGCGTTAGTTCATTAGTTTTTATGGTTGAGTAATTTTCCATTGTATATATGGACCACAACTTCTTTATCCATTCCTCTGTCAATGAATACTTAGCTTGCTTCCATGTCTTGGTTATACAGAAATTCCAATTTTCAACTTATAAGTGTCTTTAATGGAAGAGTGGCAACAGAGAGACTAAAAATGGTGAAAGAAAGGAGAGAGAAATACTGCCTGTGCCCAGATACTCCTTGGTGGGTGGATGAGAAGAGGAAGGTTTCCAGACCTCAGGGTTCAGGTCCTAGACAAGGTAAATCCTATAGAATGGACGGGTCAAGGGCCTGGGGTCCCATTAAGTGCACCTAATGAAAGGAAGTTGGGAATCTAATCTGTACCTGAGACTCAATATCCTCAAATTATTCTTCTGTTCCCTAGGTAGACTCCCCATCTCAGCCCCCTCAACAAGATAAGTATCAGAAACATACGGGTTTCCTGAAGCTGTAATTTTAGGCTGTCATCAATGTTAGCATCGAGAACTCTCCCTATCACCTATTAGTAATCAAAATGACTCAGGTGGTATTTCTAAGTGAAAAAAAGCATGCTTCACAAAAGTCAGCATATGCGAACATTTCTATACAAAAATAACATATATATATGAATATATATATATATTTATTCATTAAATACTTGTCCAGTGGCTAATATGCTTTCATGTGCCTAGAACATGTCTCTAGAGGACATGTAACAAACCAGAGGCAGTTGTGGGCTCTGGCCAGGGGAACTGGGGGGCTAGGAGGGAGGAGGCAGGAGGGGGACTTTGTTTTCACTAAGTCTTCTTTTGTGGCGGTTTAGTTGCTGTCATGTCTGATTCTTTGCAACCCCGTGGACTGTAGCCCACCAGGCTCCTCTGTCCATGGGGTTCTCCAAGCAAGAATACTGGAGTGGGTTGCCATTTCCTTCTCCATTTTGTACTACGTACATATAATACCTATTTTTTAAATTGTTGGAAGTTATTCTGGGATGACTTGCGACCAGTGTGGTTGCACGTGTGCTAGCACAGGCTCCCTGACAGGACAAAGAATCCCAGGCTTTTCATGCCATAGTTTTTGCTCACAGTTTTGCACTGGTTCCTACTTAAAGTGCATTATAAAAAGTAGTAATATAAGAAGATTTTAATTTGTCTTAGCCTGGGTTCTTCTGAAAACAGAACCTAAAACAAAGGCCTAAGTGTAAGCAGTTGAATTGGGAGTGATCCTAGGTTGCAGAATGCAGGCGAGGGCAGCTAAAGACAGGAAAGAAAGCCACTCCCAAGACGGGCTCCTGGTTGGCTACCCCTTGGACCACTCTTCTTCTTGACTAGGTGGGGATATATAAGAAGCCTCACGAAAGGCAGGTGAGAACTGGGCTGGGAGACAAGAGAAGGAAGTAGTTAATCACCAGCTCTCATTCTCACAGGTCAGGGTTTGTCCCAGTAGGGTTTCCTGTACCTGCAGATGGACACTTCTAAGTGTTTGGACTGCAAGGAGATCCAACCAGTCCATCCTAAAGGAGATCAGTCCTAGGTGTTCATTGGAAGGACTGATGCTGAAGCTGAAACTCCAATACTTTGGCCACCTCATGTGAAGAGTTGACTCATGGGAAAAGACCCCGATGCTGGGAGGGATTGGGGGCGGGAGGAGAAGGGGACGACAGAGGATGAGATGGCTGGATGGCATCACCGACTCGATGGACATGACTTTGAGTGAACTCCGGGAGCTGGTGATGGACAGGGAGGCCTGGCGTGCTGTGATTCATGGGGTCGCAAGGAGTTGGACACGACTGAGCCACTGAACTGAACTGAAGTGTTTCCAAAGATTTTCTAAGATTTTCCACCTGAAGGTGTCAGAGAAACCCCAGACAGGAAGCAAGAGGTGCTCACTGCACAGGCCTAAGGTGAGATACAGTTGAGGTGTACCCAAATGAGGCTGGCTGATGCCCACGCAGTGCTGGTCACCGCAGCACTGGCTAGAATCAGAGCGAAGCCAGAGAAGTGCCCAATACATTTATAAGAACCTCCTTCTTTGACAAATTTTATATTATTTTCATGTCTCTGGCCAAAAAATAGCATTAATTTTATACTTCTGAATAAGAATTTAATATATAAAAATAGTCAATTGCTCATATACATAAAGAATATTTCTGGAAGTGTCCTCAAGAATATTTACACTAGTATTTCCATGGAGGAGAATTTAGGTCAAGGAAGATTTGCACTACATATCTTGTTGTATCTTAAATTTTGAGTCACGAGAATGTATTATCTATATTATCCATTAAAAACAAAATTAGTTTTAAAAGATGATAAATATAAGACACATAAAATTAAAATATCCTATTTTAGAAATTTTTCAAAGTAGTCAAAGAAAGAAAAATACAGACTTTTTATTAAAAATGGAGATTTGAATATATGTTTACCCCCACTCTATCTGAAACCCTATAAAACGAGAGTAAAGAGATATTTTTAAACCAAGGAAACAAAGGCAGCAAAAGATAATAGAACATTAATAAAATTTTGGAAGCTAAAGAGTGGATGGATGAATGATAACTGACCTAGTGGACTAGAGAAAGCAGAAACCTAGGTCAGCAGAGGGAGAAACCAAAATGTACACAGATTTGCATCACAGCACTGCAGACAGACTCAGGAAGTGGAGGGACTGATATACCAATGAACGTAGAGTTAAGAGGGGCTAAAATCAGGATAGTGGGTTTAAGTCAGCGTAGGAAGAAGGTTACATTGGATTCCCCTCTCATTCCATGCAGCTAGGGCTGCCCTCTCCCATCCCAGTAGAAGAATAGAGAGGACGAACTGGAGGGACTGTCTGCTCTGAGGGACACAGGAAAGAGTTGGGAACAGAAACATCTATTAAAAATGGGGGACTAAGTCTATATACTTCCTCCATTCAGCTCCCACTTAAAAAAAAAAAAGAAAGAAATCTAGGGAGGAAAGGAGCATGAAAACAAAAATGAAAATGTACAAAGATGATTTTTACATAAAAGCTTCACTCAGTATGATAATCTCCAGGTCCATCCACATGGCTGCAAATGGCATTCTTTCATCCTTTTTTATGGCTGAGTAGTATTCCAGTGTATACACGTACCACATCTTCTTTATCCGTTCCTCCATCAACAGACATTTAGGTTGCCTTCACATCTTGACTGCTATATGTAAGTAGTGCTGCAATGAACACAGGGGTGCATATATCTTTCCAAACTATGGTCTTCTCCAGATAAATGCCCAGTTTTATGTATTCTGATACTTTAAGATAGATTTTTATATACAAGTAAATATATATTCACAACCTTAAGTCAAAAGTAATATGCTATTTATTTATCAATAAATCCTTCTGTCACATAATTAGTTTGAAGTAAATTTATCCACATGTACCACATATAAGGTGACAGTAGTGGTAAGGAACCTGCCTGCCAATGCAAGAGACGTGGAGACTGGGGTTCAGTCCCTGGGTGGGGAAGATCCCCTGGAGAGGCACATGGCAACCCACTCCAGTATTCTTGCCTGGAGAATCCCACAGACAGAGGAGCTGGCAGGCTATATCCATAGGGTTGCAAAGATTTGGACATGACGGAAGCAACTTAGCACATACCACATACAAAAAAAAACCAAATTTTTGTTTACATAACAGAGTCATTAGGATTGAATTATAAATGAACTTTGTAATCTAAGCTTAAATAATATGTCTTCTAAATTAATACATTTTTACTTAAAACTATTTCTGTAGACTATCCATGTAATAAAAACAAAAAATTGAAGTTCTTAAATGGATTTGTCAAATGATAAGTGACTGTGAAAGGAATTCATAAGTCAAAGTATTCAAGAGACATTGGGTTATAGGATTAATGTTGGGGATTCCAGAGACCTTGCCATTATGTGCTGGTTGCATTCTGAAAGCCCCTTAACAACACCAAAGTCTTTCTGTTTACCATTACAGTCATGTGCAGTCAGTCAGAATCGCATTCTGGTTAAACTCTCTAAGCTTCAGTTTCTACATTTAAAAAACGAGAGCTCCTTCCCAAAATTGTTAGTCCCAGTAAGTGAATGAAGTGGCTAACAGTGATTAGGCATATGATCAGCATTCAATAAATTACAGATGCTTGTGTGTGTACACTTACAATAGATATATATGCCCAGAAGAAACACACTAACTCAAATTCTCATCATGGTCTAATTAACTGATATCACAACTTCCCTGAGAAGAAAGAAAACACAAAGTTAAAAGAAGATACTACTCATCAGTAGTATCCTCTCAAAAGAGAAGATACTACTCAACAAGCTCAAAAGTGAAGACAAAACAGGGCAAAGACATACTCTTGCCTGAAGAATATTTAAGATAAACAAAGTATCTGCCAATAACATAAATGCACTTGCTGTTGTCTGAACTAACGGGCACCTGAAGACCTCATACCCAGAAAGCAGTCAGATAGAGCAGCAGAGTAAGACAAAAGAAGGAAAGACTGAATCAGAACCAACATCCAGAAGGTTGCTACCATGTAACCAAACACAATCACTAACTAAAATACAATTAGCCACAATCACAGAGCCACAGCATGGCAGCAGCTGAGAGGGACCCAGGAGCCCACCTAAGGAGCTCCAACACTGTGCAAGAGGCAAAATGAACAGCCCAGGTGATCTGCCCAAGGTCACGCCTGATTAGAAGCAGAGGCTAAATCTGAATTAGAATTTCCGGTTCATTGACCTTTCTTGTTTAAAAAAAGAAAAAAGTTGATGTGTAGGCATGGAGGAAGCAGGCAGTGGCGTGGGACAGCTTCCGGAGTATACAAAGAAAAGGTTGCTAACCCTGCAAACAACATGTGCTTGGCTGGCAATAAGGGCCAAGGTTGACAATGCAGAAAGTCTTTCCCCTAAGAAGGAAAACATTCTATGTTCTTCCTCCTACAGGAGGCAGAGTAAGACAGCCCTGCTTTCTAAAATGACCACTGCTTTCAGATATGTTTTCCACATACCCTTCAGAATGGAAATCAGCCCAGATCCCTTCCTCGGAAGAGTTAAGCACAGAAGCATCACTCGAATGGAGCGAGCAGCTTGCAGAATGGCTGCAATGAGTTGGTTCCCTCGTAAATAGATTGAACATTATCGCTCTGCTTCATACCCTCAAAGGAACTCGGTCCCGTGAATGGAATGGTATATTATAACTGGCATAAAATAGGCCACCACTTTAGTTACAACACAGGATTGTCCAAATAAACAAGCATTAATCATGCACATTATGTGGAGCATAATGCTTCAGAGAGCTTCTGCAAACAGCTCCAAATGAACTCGACCAAATTATACCATCTGACAGCTGTTCTGTGACCTGTGGGAAATGAGTTGGTGGTCTCAGTCCAGTTCCTAGTGGACAGGTGTCCAAAGCACAAAAACTACCCTCACAATTGGGCCTAATTAGCAACCTGGTTGTTGCAGCCGCTGTAAAACCTGGAGCCCATATCTGCGCCGTGTTGTCGGAGGCCCAGCTCGACATCGGGTGGCACACGCCGATGGCTTAGTGCACGAACGCTAGCATGGCGCCTGCACACAATGTCATTGCTTCAGGAGAAACAGAACTGGGTCCAGGACTGGCTCTCTGCCTAGCCGAAGATGTCAGAGACAGGGCACTGCTTTAATCCAGGGAATGAACATGTTTGTAACACTTAAAGGTTACAAACTCACACCTTTCACGAGAGCAGCACACGTCTATCACACCGAAACTCAGATTTCACTGGATTCCCAACCATTCCTCCAAATCTTTCTCTTCACCTCATTGCCTTCATTGAATCCTGCCTGTTTCTGAGGACACAGTGTCCCCTGCAGCCTTCCCAAGCGTGCCATTGTTGGTCTCCAAGGAGAACACAGCTCAGCACCAAGGATGGGGAAGGGTTCTCCTCGTTCCTGAATGTCACTTCCAAAGCCACTTCTTCCCAAACCTTGCAAACTCCGATACCCAAGGCATTCAGCTCGACCCCTACCAATTGGCCTTCTAGCCAGTCCTCTTGTTCAGAAGCTTAGAGCCTTCCTCTCTGAACCTCTCTTCTGAAATCATCAATGGTGGTTTCAACACCCACTTGGGTAAACCACAGACACTCTGGCTCCTCAGCCACACACTCCCATAGCTGTTCTCCAGGCTTTGTCATTACCAGATAGGGCACCACCTCTAGAAGTCAAAATTCAAATAGTACTCTCTTGGACCACAACTGGTCATTTCTAGCTCCTTCTGTTACAGTGGCCTTCTCCACGACTCTTCCAGAGCATGCAGACCAATCCACTGATGCACACCTTTCCCACTATTCTTTGACTTCCCTTCCTTGCTTTTCTCTCATGTCATTGGTGCCTCTCTCTTATTGGTGCCTCACATTCCCTCATTCTTTACATCCAATCGAACATCAAGTCTTGTCAACTTTATCTTTGCACTATATTCACTCATTCATTTCTTACCATTCTATCCCAGCTTCTGGCTCACAATATAGACTCAATAAAATAGTATAAATAAACTATACTTCAATAAAGCATGTTTCCAGAACAATAAAAGGATTGATTCCATTTATATACCATTTTAGAAAATACTTGGGCTTCCCTGGTAGCTCAGACGGTAAAGAATCTGCCTGCGATGCAGGAGACCTGGGTTCAATCCCTGGGTTGGGAAGGTCCCCCGAAAGGGAACCCACTCCAGTATTCCTGCATGGAGAATCCCCATGGACAGAGGAGCCTGGCGGGCTACAGTCCATGGGGTCACAAAGAGTTGGACACAACTGAGTGACTTTCAGTTTCACTTCTAGAAAATACAAAATTACAGGACAGAAATTAACTACCAGAGTCTGGGAGAAGTGGTATAGCACTGACTATACAAAAGGCACAAAGAAATTTTTGAGAAAGATGGAAATATTATACATATCTTAAATGTATTATACAACTGTATATTTGTTAAAACTCATCAAACTATACATCTAAAGGGTGAATTTTACTGTAAACTCTCTAAAATCGATTTTTTTTACAATTCATTAGTTTTACATTTCCATAATAAAAACATGTTTAAAATGAATGCCAGTATCATGCAAATGCTCCTCAGCTTCTATTTGTAACAAACCATATACTTAGACTGCAAATGCAAGGATGCAAGGCAAAACAAGGCACAGACTGCGAGCATATGTTACAAAACACATTCTGACGAAGGACTTGTGCTAGAATATTATATATAGAGAATTTCGCCACTCGAGTATGACAGACATATGTTTCATATGTCATCCATGTTTCATAAGTATATACATATATGTATATGTGTATATGAAATCTTAAATGTTGCCCTAATGAAGTTTCATGGAGCAAGAAAAGTCTACCAGAAAGCTTTTGCTAAACTGAGATTTTAGTTTCTTCTTTTTTTTTTTTTAAAGATTTTAGTTTCAATAGCCTCTTTCTACAAACAATAATTCATGATATCCCAAATAATTCCAAGCTTACCCCCAGTCCTTATTTAAGAGCTATTAAGAGAAAACTTTTCATTTTTATAAAATTTTTATAAAATTCATTTGGATACCAAGTCATCTTGAGCTATACAAAAAAAAGAAAAGAAGGATATAGAGTTCATTAATTTGCAATCTGCCCCCAAATTCCCACACCTAGAATGACACCTTATATGCAAGAGCTACTTGGTTGCTTGCATTTTTCCTAAAAACATGAATCCTATTGGGTATATAGAGGCAAGTCATAAAGCAAATCTGAGAAAATACACTGTTATTAATATGCTCTGAAGAATTAAGTCTGATAAACATGTGCTTGTACCAAAAGGTGCCCACTTTCTTGAAGACATATGTAGTATCTGTAATTTTATCTTAGTGCAAAATCATATAACTGTGTCAGTGTAAATAATATCATGCCCTTTCATAATCTTATAGGTCTGTAAGATTACCAGGGCCATCACATACAGCTGTGTCGGTTGCATATTCAACAAAAGCATGCAGCCCAGGGGGTGAAGATGTGCTTTGAAATCCAGTCCTTACTCTGTTGCAAACCTTGTGTCAACACTGATGGGAAGTGACACCTCTTTTCCTAATTATCCTCCTAAATAGGAACCTTTATATAATTTGTGAACTCAAAGGATACACCTTTTTTTAACACACACAAAGATACTATGAATACTTGAAGAGGTCCTAAGGACCATTACCCTATCTTAAAAAAAAAAAAAATCTCAGAATAACCACTCATGCTAAGAATTAAATACTCCAAGTTCTTCTCCATTCTTTCAATATATCATATATAGAATATCTCTGAAAAATATAGGTAGAAGGGAATATTAATTTTGCTTTAAAAAATGACTGAATTTAAATTGCCATGTACATAATCTATATCATTCCAGTCATTAGTTAATAAACAAAAATCCCTCTAATGCATACAAAATTCAATTCTTTAAGATCTTCCCATCTTCCCTAAGGATGGTCAATTTTTATTGCTCTCACTGAGCTGTGAAAACCTGATCATCCTGTGTATACAGCAAAAAAAAGGCTGAAAATAACAAAAGAAGATCATATAGAGAATTCACAGCCAATTGTAATTGGCAATACATTTTGCTTAGGGATACCAGATAAAAATATTCTAAACATATGCCACAACTCTCATCCTGCCTTCAGCAACCATGACAATGACTTCTAAAATCTTTTCTTCCTGATGCATCTATAAACAATTAGCATCTCTTTGTTAAACACTAATTGCTCTTCTCACACAGCTGTGCCACTGTACAGCTCAAGAAAGAGGGCCTGTGTTAAGACAGTTATTAATAAAATAGTGCCATAACAAAATGAAAGGGCCTAGGGACTTCAAGAAAAACTGGTCTCCCTAACATCCTTGGGAAACTCAAACCATAGACTACATCTTAAATGCTGAGTTTCTCTTTGATATAAATCTTTAAATATAAATATAAATCTTAAATATAAATCATCTTTTTTTTAATATAAGTCCATATTGGGAAACACAAGAACATAGAGATTGACCTCCTACACTGTTTGTGGGAATATAAATTGATGCAGCCACTATGGAAAACAGTATGAAGTTTCCTTAAAAACTAAAAATAGAGTTGTCATATGATCCAGCAATCCCACTCCTGGGCATATATCCAGACAAAACTATAATTCAGAAAGATACATGCACCCCAGTGCTCACTGCAGCACTATTTACTGTAGCCAAGATATGGAAACAATCTAAATGTCCATCAACAGATGATTGGATAAAGATGTGGTACATTTATACAATGGAATACTACTTAGCCATTAAAAAGAACAAAACAATGCCATTTGCAACAACATGGATGCAACTAGAGATGATCATACTAAGTGCAGTAAGCCAAAAGAGAAAGACAAATACCATATCAATCACTTATATGTGGAATCTAAAATACAGCACAAATGAACTTACCTAAGAAACAGAAACAGGCTCACAGACATAAAGAACAGACTTGTGGTGGCCAAGGGGGAGGAGATGTGGGATGGGTTGGGAGTTTGGGATCAGCAGATGTAAACTATTAAATATAGAATAGGTAAGCAACAAGGCCCTACTGTACAGCACAGGGAACTATATTCTATATCCTGTGATAAGCTATAAAGGAAAAGAATATTAAAAGAATGTATAAACATGTATAACTGAATCACTTTGCTGTACAGCAGACATTAATACAACATTGTAAGTCAACTATACTTCACTAAAATAAATTAAAAAAAAAGAATTTGACGTTGAGAACATGGCCTTTTGAGTTAGATTACATGGGTTTGAATTCCATTCCAGCTTTTCAACTGACAACTCTGTGACTGGGGCACATTACTCAACCTTTCTGGGCTTCAGTTTCCTCATCTGTAAAAGGGGGCTAGTGAAAATTCATAACACTTTGAGGACTACATTTTAACACCTGTAAAGAGTTCAGAAAAGTGCCTTGCGTGTAGTAAATGCTCAGTATATATTAGATAAACAATATGTCACTATTTTTTAATTTTGGGGGGAGCTGCAAGGGCTTTCTCTAGTTGCAGCATGCAGAGGTTACTCTCTAGTTGCAATGCATATACTTGCTGTGGTGGTGTCTTCTCTTGTTGCAGAGCATAGGCTCTAGCTGTGAAGACTTCAGTGGCTGCAGCCTGTGGGCTCTGTAGCTGTGGCTGGCGGGCTTAGTTGCTCCACGGCAGGTGGACTCTTCCCAGAACAAGGATCAAATTCGTCTCCCCTGCACTAGCAGGTGGATTCTTAACCACTGGACTACCAGAGAAATCCTGTTTGTTATTATTTATTGATGTATACCTTCCCTTTACCAATGTGTTCGATTTTTTTTTTTTTTTTTTTTTTTTTTGCTTTTCAAATTTTTTAACTCACACTTGCAATCTACCCACATCCTCAGTTACTGGCAAAGCTGAGGACCAATTTTAAAGTTCACACAAACTACTCATTAGTATTTCAATATCACAATGGCTAAAGCAAAAGAAAAGAATTGGAGGAGGGGAATAGTCGCTAAGGGCTAGCAAAATTCATTGAAAATCTCAAGTCAGTTCTAAATCTTAAGAGTTTTTCACCCTTCAAAGTGATAACAATACAGAATGACAACATTTCCATCCCTTTCTACTTGAGAAACTCCAAAAACTGTTTGTCCCAAAAATATCTTGACGTGTTAGAAGTTTTCAGCTTCAGGAAATGAAATGTTCTACAGTAGAGGATTGAGATATCTGCAAATCTGACATGAAATTACTTCACTTACCATAGAAGAGAAGTACTCTTAAAGAAGAAAAGCCTGAGATGAAGCCCCTGTGTATTTTAACCCACATTTAGTCTCTATCTGTATGTCCCTCAATCATAAAACTTATTTGGTAAATTCAGTAACCAACAATATAATTTCCACATTGAATCACTCAAGCTACCTCTGTGTGCTAGTAACTAAATCTCTAACCAATAGTGGCTTAACAGGAAACATATTTAATTTTTCACAGAAAGACTAAGTAGGTAGCTTATTCCTTCCTCACTTTCTGCCATCCTCAGCAGGCATATCCAGCCTCAGGTTCGCTGCCTCATTGCCACAAGGTGGCTGCCTCCACTCCAAATCACGTACTCACATGGGTGCTAAGTCGCTTCGGTCGTGTCCAACTCTCTACAACCCTATGCACTACAGCCTGCCAGGCTCCTCTGTCCATAGGATTCTCCAGGCAAAAATACTGGATTGGGTTTCCATTTCCTCCCCCGGGGGATCTTCCTGGACCAGGGATCAAAATTGCATCTCATTCTCCTGCAGTGGCAGGCAGGTTCTTGACCACTAGTGCCACCTGGGAAGCCCACAAAGTGGCATATTCCAAAAAAGGAGAGAGAAGAAGGAGCTTCCCCTTTGGCATTGCTCTATCTTTTCAAGTAACACCCCTCACCTCAGCCCAACAGATTTGACCAGAACTGCATCATATGGCCACTCTCTGCTGCAAGGAAATGTGGGAAAGTAAATTCCTGGTATTCTCAGCCTTTTTCTTGAGAAGAGGTAAAGAAAACTGGCTATTGAATAGGCAACAGCAGCATCTTCCACACGTACCCATAATGTTCTTTCCCTGATTTTCCTTCTAGAAAATTCTTAATCATCCTTGAGGGTTTATTCCTTAGCCATCTGACACTTCTACATACATGTGTACATAAATGTGTCCCACATTGCACCGTGATTGTCATTAGTGCTGTTTCCCTACCACACGGTGAGCTTCTGGAATGGGAAACATATATGGTAACTACTGTAAACCATGTCTATGAGAATATGGTTGAAAAAATAATTAGATGCAATTATTTAAACTATGATGATAAACCCAGTCCCAAATGATCATACATATATTGTGTTAGATTAAACAGTATATAAAATCACCAAATAATTTTCTGAAAGACATGAAAGAAACTAGATGTAGTTTAGTTTGATTGTGTTGATGATCACCTAGGTAATTAGAGGGAGTGGATGGAGGAGACTGGCTATGATTCACAGGTTGTTGGAGGTGGGTAGTGAGTGCATAGGGATTCGTTATAATATTTTATTTACTTTTTTGTATGTTTGAAATCACCTACAGTGAAATATTTTTAAATGCTTTCCTAATTCAAAATACTAGGAAATTTTTTAAAAAACAGCAACAATTTAACTAGCTGCCCTAGTTCACCAATACCTAATTTCTATATATAGTATGTGTGATACCATATTGATTATGGCTTAGGGCCCTGGTTACACCCACAACATAGGGTAAAAGAATCCACTTGCCAATGCAGGAGACTTGGTAGACTCAGGTTCGATTCCTGGGTCAGGAAGATCCCCTGGAGGAAGAAACGGCAACCCACTCCATTATTCTTGCCTGGAAAATCTAATGGACAGAAGAGCCTGGCAGGCTACCATCCAGGGGGTTGCAAAGAGTTGAACATGACTGAGCAGACATACATGCATACCTAGTTCACTAAGAATAGAAATGAGACAAGACTGGGCAAGACAAGGTGCTATATGGAATTTGCCCAGCAGCCTATAAGTAGAAATTTATTCCATTACAGTTATGGAGGCTTAAAGTCCAAAATCAAGGTGTCAGCTGGTTTGATTTCTCCTGAAGCCTGCCCCCTTAGCTTGAAGATGGTGCCTTACTGCTATGTTCTCATACCGTCTTTCTTCTGTGTGTGCATTCCCGACGTCTCTCCCGGTGTCCAAACTTCGTGTTCTAATAAAGACACCAGTCCGATGCGATGAAGGCTCACCCTAATGACCTCATTTTTACTTAATCATGTATTCAAAGCTCTACCCCCTCATGGACACATTATGATGTTTTAGGGGTTGTGGCTTCAACATATGGCTCTGAGGGGAACACAATTCAGCCCATAACAGCTGCCATACTCAGCAATCCTACATCATGAACTAACATTCTGGGAATTTGTCTGACAAGTCAGCATCACTCCACAAAGCTGGAAGAAAAAGTCAGCCATTACGACAGGACAAGGGTGATGGAATGCTTCACTGCAATTAGCTCCCTACAGATTCCTGGCTTCCAAGAAATCAAACCAGGTCTAAAAGATATCCCACCTAGAAGAAAACAAGACTTTTCCATGGAGAAGGGCTGGAAAGGAAAGTCTCACAAATGGTGGCATACAGTTTCCCATCAAAACCCAATGAACCTGCCAGAACTTGGATAACAAATGTCTTTGCTTGAAGCACCTTATCCCATGCAGAGAATGGAGGCATGCAGACAAAACACATCTTTGCCTGCAACCTAGGCTGCAAATAGTCAATACAAACCCCTCTGTGTACCATCTGCATTAACAGAGAGAGACGCAGGACACTTCCTGCCATGAGAAACAACACAGCTTACCCTCCAGCACCCCACAAGTCCCCAAATGGCCCCCACACATGTTGTCTCCATCTGGATTCCCTGCCAACATCTTGTTCAAGGGTTCAGTCAGAATAAGCAGGGCATTCTGTTCACAGGTGGTTTGGTTTGTCCCATTCCAAATGGTCTAGGCACCTAAACAAAACACAGCACTCTGTCCTCTCATACCCTCTCTCTCCCATCAGTCTGCCAATGAGAGACAATTCGTGGTGGTTTAATTAAGGTAGCACTGTTTTGCCACCTTAAATGAGGTTACATTTCCCAGGACACACTCGCCAAAGTCCCCCAATCCCCTAACCTTTATGACAACTTACTTTACTCCAAGGTCTTGGCTAAGCTGGCATCACTGTCGGCTACAAACCAACTGAAGCCTGTCAGACCTGCCTCATGCTTTATCTTCACACATCAGCTGAAACACGAGGAAGACTTCTCTGAAGCAACAATGCACAAGTTTGTACATCCATGTAACGACCTGCCCAGCCTTGTTCAACACCTGCTTTCAGATATACTAATTCTTAGATTTTCCTTAGTAGGACTTATTGCCACCAAAGGATTCTTGGTCCTGCATTCATCAGACTGACATAATAAGCTACACATTCTCCGTTCATAAGGCCACTGGCACTCCTGTAGCCAATAAAACCCCCACCATTTTGCATTCCCACATTCCCCCAGATGCCTAGTCCAAAACAATCCCGCCAAGTAATATCTTTTTCTTTAATAAAGTACTTTTTTTTATGGTGCCACTCAACTTGCAGGATCTTAGTTACCCAAAGTACAGAGTCCTAACCACTGGACCACCAGGGAATTCCCCCACCAAGTAATATCTTTAAAAAGCTAATATGCAAGGGAAAATTGCAATATGCACTGGAAATTTGCAATATGCACTGAATAAAAAAATTTGCAATATGCAGAGAGTCTCCAGGACACATGGGGAAAAGGAAGAGAACTGAAGGCTGTAATACTGGAGAGAGCCACCAATAGCCCAGTAGTTCTAATGAGGGGAGAAAAGAAAGAGTTCTATGGGAGAGACAATGGGGTGACGAGCCTGGGAACCCTCCACAGAGGTGTGAGACATAAGATGGCCTTATCCCCAACTTCCTCAACCACACTTTGCTCTCAGGACATTTCCCCTCATGCTGTCCAGATTTCAGCACAGAGGCCTGGACATAAGGAACCTCAACTTTGACCAAGGGAGTGATGGGCCAAGGCAAAGGACACTGTGGGAAGCCACTACAGACCTTCAGTGAGACCATGGAAAGGACCTGCACTTTGAAATCAGGCAAATTTGGTTTCCATCCCAGATTCTTCTACTTACTATCTCCATAGATTTGGGCAAATTACTTAACTTCCCTGAACCTTCATGTTCTTACATGTAAAAGGGATAATGCCACCAAAAGGTTACTTAAAGGATGAAATGAGATATGTTTTAGATAAAGTGCCTGCCACATTGTATGGTTTGATAAATGTTTTCCCTTCTAGAAAGTCTCCTGAAAGCCAAGACAAAAAGAGGAATAATTATCACATTCTTTCATTATCTAATAACCTGTTGCTACCTAATGTCCTGTTACTATCTAATAACAAGAATATATCAGTATCTCAGAAGAGACAAACTTTCCTTTAATACTAGAACCCTGAGATAAATCATTAGGTTAAAATGTATTAAATTAAGTAAGACATTTAGTTCTCCTGTCTGCCACATTCCAATAACTATGGAGTTTTTAATAACTGTGGAATATAACCAAAAGCTCGGGGGTTAGGGAAATGTAGCCATTTATCTTTTGCAGCCTTCTTTGGTTCTAAGTGTCAACACCGTCAGTGTAATATAATGCACCAAAACTAAGATACAGTCCAGCTGTTCAATTTCTTGCATTAAGACCCTGTGTGACTTCCATAATTATCAACCATGGTTCTGAACTGTGGTTACACAGTCCCCACCCCAGTTCAAACAAATCAGAATCTCTGGAGGTTGGACCTAGGCATCAGTCTATTCTAAATCTCCCTGGATGATTCTAATGTGCTGCCAGATTTGAGAACTTCTGCTCTACAGTATCAGCAGAAAGGTGGTGGTGGAAGTCCCTGGGAGAAAGAGAAGACTGCTGCCACCTGATACAGGGGCTGCCATGGAAGCAGGTTCCAAAATTGGAACAAAGTTCACAGCAGAAGGAGATTAAGAAGGATTTGGGCAAAAGGAAACATATACCGAGAAGTTAACAGAGCTACAGAAATACCTTTCTTGCTTTTTAATTTTACTGAAATAAATGCAAAAAGCTGGCTTAAACTCAACATTCAAAAAACTAAGATCATGGCATCTGATCCCATCACTTAATGGCAAATAGATGGGGAAACAATGGAAACAGTGACAGATTTTATTTTCTTGGGCTCCAAAATTACTGCAGACAGTAACTGCAGCCATGAAATTAAAAGACACTTGCTCCTTGAAAGGAAAGCTATGACAAACCTAGAGAGCATATTAAAAAGAAAAGACATCACTTTGCTGACAAAGGTTCATACAGGCAAAGCTATAATTTTTCCAGTAGTCATACGGATGTGAGAGTTGGATCATAAAGAAGGCTGAGAGCTGAAGAATTTATGCTTTCAAACTGTGGTGCTAGATAAAACCGTTGAAGAGTTCCTTGGACTGCAAGGAGATCAAATCAGTCAATCTTTAAGGAAATCAATCCTGTATATTCACTGGAAGGACTGATGCTGAAGCTAAAGCTCCAATACATTGGCCCTCTGATGCACAGAGTCAACTCACTAGAAAAGACCCTGATACTGGGAAAGACTGAAGGCAGGAGGAAAAGGGGGCAACAGAGGAAGAAATGGTTGGATAGTATCACCAACTCAATAGACATGAGTTTGAGCAAGCTCCTGGAGATGGTGAAGGACAGGGAAGCCAGGTGGGGTCACAGACTCAGACATGACTTAGTGACTGAACAAGAAGACTTAATTTATAATGTTGTGTTAATTTCTGTAATATATATATTGCTTTTTATGTTTTTATATATATTTTGTATGTTTTTATATATATTATAATGTTTATGTTTTATATATATTTATAATGTATTAATTTCTGCAATATATATATTGTATGTTTTATATATTTTGTATATTTTATATACATACTATATATAGTATATATTTATGTTTTTATATATTTTATATATATATAATATATATTTGGGGGTTTTATATATTATGGTTTTAGATAGATAGATATAGTTTTTCTGGGCTTCCCTGGTAGCTCCAGATGGTAAAAAATTGCCTGAGAAACAGAAGACCCAGGTTCAATCCCTGGGTTGGGAAGGTCCTCTGGAGAAGGGAGTGGCAACCCACTACAGTATTCTTGCCTGGAGAATGCTATGGACAGAGGAGCCTGGTAGGCTGTAGTCCATGGGGTCACAAAGAGTCAGACACAACTGAGTGACTACCACTTGCTCACTCATATTATTTTTCATGTTTTCTCATTATGGTTTGTCATAGAATATTGACTATAGTTCCCTACGCTATACAGTAAGACTTTGTTGTTTATCAACCCTATAAATAATAGTTTGCATCTACTAATCCCAAACTCCCCATCCATCCTTCCTCCCCTCCCCTCCCCTCCCCTCTGCTTTGGCAACCACAAGTCCATTCTCTGTGTCTGTGAGTCTGTAAAAACACCTTTCAAATTTTATAACTGACACTCTGTTTAATGCTAAAAGAAAAGGCAAAATAATTTAACTAATAATTTAAATAATTTAATGAAAATAACTTAAGTATCTCTCAATAGAGAAATTGGTAAATTATATTTTATAGAAGTTTAAAAATACAGGAATTAGGTCTATGTGTGTTAACATGGATAAATCTTGAAAACATACTGAGTTAAAGAAAACTGTTGAATAATACACACATTATAATACCACTTAAGTAAAATTTTACACAAAAAACAATATTATATAGTATTGTACATATATAGCATAAGTATAAAAGTACAGACCTGACAGGTAAATAGGATAATGATTACTTCTTGGGCAGAAAGACACTAGGAAAATTGAACAATTTTCATTGTAATACATAAACTTCAACTGGATACTTGTTCAAGGTGAGGGACAAATATTAGCCATAAAAGACATTCTTGGAAAAACTAGGGAAAGTTTAATATGGACTGAATGCTAGATAATTTCATCACGTTACTGTTAATTTTTTGAGATGATGTTTTTATTACTTATGTAGACAATAAATCTTAATTATAAATCTTACATGATGCATACTAAAGTTGAATGATGTCTATGACTTACTTTCAAATGGTACAGCAAGATAAATGTGTTGTGTGTGTATATACGCACACATACACTCAACAGATAAAATTATCCTAGGGCTTGTTAACTAAAAAGAGTTGAGAAGTTCCTATGCGGCTGCCTGAAATAACTACTACAATGGTTGTTTCTCAGAGATCTGCAGATGAAGGTTGATGTTTCCAGACCCAAATCCCCAGCAGCAGAGGGAAGGCCAGAAACCCCAGGCTCATTTCTCTAGTTGAGCCTACGCTTGGATGATTTCTACTACCTGCAGGACCAATCTGTCTGCTCAGCACACTCTGCTCTCTGCCATTAGAGCTCCAATTAACACACAGGGCAATTTTCTGTTTATTTGTCTCTCTCCCCCACCAGTCCGGGAACTTCATGAGGACAGGCACCATGTCTGTCTTTTTGCTGTTGTCCTTCTGGCACCTAATATAATGCCTGGCACATAGTAAGTATCTAATAAATATTTATTTAATTAATCTTCTTCCAAGGGGAGGACGCCCCATCTCTTCTCCTTGTCCGCCCACCCACACCACAAGATACAACAGATTCCATAAATGTGCCCCTTAGAGTTCATTTCTGGTCAACAAATGCTTGTCAAAGTGCTGTGTGCACTGGTGAAGCTGCCACAATCCCTGGGTCTACCCAATAGCTACTTTAAAAAGTGTTTATTTGCAGCTATAGAAAATGTTCATCCTAGCCTCCAATTTAAAGAAATTTAAATTAAAAAAAAAAAAAAGAACTGTAAAAAAAAAAAAAAAAAGTTCGCCTAATGTGATTTGATTAACCTATATATTCTTTACTCTCCTGCTCATCCAAAGCATTTACTACCTCTCTGAAGTTCTAAGGTCAGTGTTAGGCAGACACAATCCTCTGCTCATTTACACATATAAATTAATTAGATTCAGGAACTCTTTTCTTTAATATGTATTTATTTGGCTGCACTGGGTCTTCCTTCCAGCATTCAGGATCTTTACTCGCAGCATACCAACTCTTAGTTGTGGCATGTGGGTTCTAGTTCCCTAACCAAGGATCAAACCCATTGGGAGCTGAGTCTTAGCCACTGGACCAAGGAAGTCCCCAGGAGCTCATTATACCATAAAGAGTGAGTTACAAACTGAGCAACCAGACATTTGTCCTTTCTAATGATATAATGCCTGGTGCTTGTATCCTCATTTGGTTTTCATGGTCAAATATACACACTATAGATATTCACAATGTAAGTACACATACTTCATTCAAAAGGTTACCTGAAATACCCACAGTTGGTTAGCCAGGGGCACTCTCAGTCCCTTACACTGGCTAAGAGAGTATCCAGAAAGGCCAGTCTGGCTGACCAGGACGGTATTACCAGGGAACAGATGAAATATGGGAGAAGAAAGAGATGAAATATGTCAATAATGAAATTCCCCTAAAAATCAGCAGGTGAGGAAACAGAAGAGCAATATTTTGGCAAGTAAATATGATTTTCCAGAAATAGGGAAGACAAAGGACAGAGAGAAGAAACAAAAGGAGGAAGCAAAAAAGGACTGAGCGCCGAAGAAACTGATGCTTTTGAACTGTGGTGTTGGAGAAGACTCTTGAGAGTCTCTTGGACTGAAGGGAGATCCAACCAGTCCATCCTAAAGGAAATCAGCCCTGAATATTCACTGGAAGGACTGATGCTGAAGCTGAAACTCTAATACTTTGGCCACCTGATGTGAAGAATTGACTCATTGGAAAAGACACTGATGCTGGGAAAGATTGAAGGCAGTAGGAGAAGGGGATGACAGAGGATGAGATGGTTGGATGGCATCACCAACTCTATGGACATGAGTTTGAATAGGCTCCAGGAGTTGGTGATGGACAGGGAGGCCTGGCATGCTGCAGTCCATGGGGTCACAAAGAGTTGGACACGACTGAGTGACTGAACTGAACTGAACTGAAAGAAGGACTAGGCAGTAGTACTCCATGATCAACAAAACAAGCAGGTCAAAAACACTGCTTTGAAAGACATGTCAATAGGTGCAGGAGGTTGATAAGCCAGGCCTTCCTACCTAACTCAAACCTTCCTCCCTAACACAATCAAGGTGTGAGTAGAATTTTTGTCCGTTGCATTATTAATGAATGTATGAGAAGAACTTACTATTTGTTGTTGTTCAGTCAGTCATGTCCAACTCTTTGCAACCACATGGACTACACAGCACACCAGGCTTCCCAGTCCTTCACTGTCTCTCAGAGTTTGCCCAAACTCAGGTTCACTGTGTCAGTGATGCCATCCAACCATTTCATCCTCTGTTGCCCCCTTCTCCTTCTGCTCTCAATCTTTCCCACCATCAGGGTCTTTTACTGCTTAAAATAGCCTTTTTAGTAAACTGTGATTTTTTAATAATAATCACTCAACAGTTTATCTTCCATGCTGACACACTTTTGTCAATTCATTATGCTGGAACTCTAGAATACCTGTAATTTCCCTGTTCTCTCTGAATTTGCAACAAAATATAAAAATTCTCTTCCCAGAAACCCTGAATTTTTTTGAAATTTTATTTTGGTTATTTGAACTAAAGAAACTGAAATTATTTAATCCATTTCTTAAACCACTAAGTTGCAAACAAACCGTCTTAGAAGTTAGAAAGATATAATATTTTTCATTTTTTTTAAATTGCCCAGTTAACATAAATACCAGATACAACCTATGATTTCCAATAAGTCTTCATAGAAATGCACTAGAGACAGTATATTTACTATCTCTATCTCCTGAAAATACTTTGAATCTCTTAATTTTATGTTTTTAATTAATATTATAGTCTACTTCCCTCAGGAAATAACTTTTGAAATGTAAAAGCAATTACATCTCCTAAAAAAAACAAGAAAGTAGGATATTTTTTATTTTAAAAAGAGACTTTTGAACATAAGCTACAGCAGCAAAAAAAAAAAAAAATCCTCATAAATATCAGCCTTCAGGAAAGTTCCTCTGTAGCAACCTGTGGCCTGCCCACGAACCTTAATTAGTTCGAGAGATCATGATATAGAGCCTCTTCAAACTGGATAGGAGTGGTAGCTCTCTGTGGAGAAATAGAGCACGCTTTTGTAGCAGGTAATTTAAGGAGCAGCAACAGGCTAATATGTAGACAAGAGAGGCTGCAGCATGTGGTGTGGTTCTCAGCAGAGCAGCAGGCCTCTAATGAGGCTGGGTAGTGGATAGCAGCTGGTAAACTTGGGGCTCAAAATAGGAGCCTCTGAAGGCCTTTATTTGCTAACAAAAGACTGCAAATTGCTCAAAGGCCTGAGTAGGCAATGAGAACATGTTCATATGGTGAGCCGGTATATAAATTTTCAAAACAAATTTTACAATATATAAATTTACATTGCAATGAGAACCAGAAGAGTTCCATGATTGGAAACATTTTTGTAAGAATAGGTACCAAAATTGGCTATTAAATTTTGTATAAGAAAATCACCACCTGCTCTTCTGTGCATTCTGGGCTCAGACGAAAATGCATACGGTGTGTGCTGTAACTGTCCGTGTCACCGTACTGTACACTCGGTCCGCTACCTCAGACAAATGACAGTGGGAGCACAGTGCGGTTTACAGAGCATTACAGAAATTAGTGGAATGTCTGCATGATGGAAGGACTTCTCCATTACCTAATGATAAAGTGATAATGTGACAAATCATATAAACCACAAGAAAAAGCTCAAATATCTTGTAAAAAGAGCAGAGCAGGTGACCTTGACTGACCCAGATCTCAATGCTGCTGCTGCTGCTGCTGCTAAGTCGCGTCAGTCGTGTCTGACTCTCTGCGACCCCATAGACGGCAGCCCACCAGGCTCCCCCGTCCCTGGGATTCTCCAGGCAAGAACACTGGAGTGGGTTGCCATTTCCTTCTCCAATGCATGAACGTGAAAAGTGAAAGTGAAGTCGCTCAGTTGTGTCTGACTCTTAGTGACCCCATGGACTGCAGCCTACCAGGCTCCTCTGTCCATGGGATTTTCTAAATATGCTACTTGGCTAAATACTGAATTTTGTCACTTGTCATTTCCTAGGACTGCTCTGAGAAATCTCTAAAGTTTGTTTCTACAATTCTATATTTCTGGAGAAAACATTTTTAAATTATAAAGAAAAAGCCCCAGGAGAAGTAGGAATCCTTCTGTGTGTGTCCTTTGAAGTAAAAGGAGGGCACTTCTTGCCTCCATTACAGACCCAAACCAAAAAAGACTCCTACTTAAACACACAGCCACAGGTCATGCTTCCCTGCTCTCTTAAAATAATCTGAATCACTCATTAAGTACAGATAAACTCCCTTAGCAATTTCTACACAGGTCCTCATGGCAGGGCTTCATCGTTCTGTGGACATTTCTGGACCCCTAATCGTTGTAACTCCATGATGACTGACTGGTGATTTTTGACTCACATTTTTCCCATCTTCCCTACATGTACTGCTTTACGGCATTTTCGCAATCCTTCACCTGTAACCTGTCCCACATTTGTAGCCATGTTCCATTTCTGACCCCACCACCTCAGCTCTGGAGATGGAGTCCCCAGCTTGTCCCCAGCTTGTCAGTGCTGTTCTGCCCTCCACCATCTCAAACCCTCTGCTCTGGTCTACTGTGTCACTCCTTGACCAAGGCCTTGTGGGAACAGCTTATTTCTGAAGGAGCTATGCATTGTGGAAGCCTTTTCCCAACCATCCTTGAGTTCACACTTGCCATTTCCTAGTGGGCACTGTTTCCCAAGGAACCCTCTGCTTCCTCCTGTAGGTATAACCTACCTGCCTCACTCCATCTCCATACCTTGACCCAACCCATCTCCCACGCAATGGTGTCTGGTACTCAAACTAGGCTGTGGCCAGGAAATTAATTTTCTGCTGGCACTCAAGTAATTTAACAAACACGTATTGAAGGCACTGAATGAATCAAGTATGACGTTGTTAATTCCCAGTAATTCAGATAGACACTCATGAAAGGCAAGTTGCAACCCACATCCTGTTGTTGCTGTTGTTCAGTCACTAAGTCATGTACAGTGCTTTGCAACCCCATGGACTGCAGCATGCCAGGTTTCCCTGTCCTTCACTATCTTCCAGAGTTTGCTTGGATTCATGTCCACTGAGTCAGTGATGCTATCTGACCATCTTATCCTCTGCCGCCCCCTTCTTTTGCCTTCAATCTTTCCCAGCACCAGAATCTTTTCCAATGAGTCAGCTCTTTGCATGACGTGGCCAAAGTATTGGAGCTTCAGCTTCAGCATCAGTCCTTCCAATGAATACTCAGGTTTGATTTCCTTTAGGATTGACTGGTTTAATCTCCTTGTACATCCTATATCATATACATTTTTTTTGGCCATGCCACGCAGCTTGCAGGATTTTTGTTTCCCCACCGTGGATTGAACCCGGGCCCTGGGCAGTGAAAGTGCAGAGTTCTAACCACTGGACAGCCAGGGAATTCACTTAGATCCAATTTTTAAAGTTTCTTCCTTCATTTGGGATGATTCCTGCACAGCCTCTGTCCATTAGAGAAGATAATTACATTGACCAAACAATGAAAATTTTTTCACCTCACCCAATACACATCCACTGGCTCAACCAGTCTCTCTCCCCTCCCCCTCAACTATGCAATTCATTAAACCTTATTCATTGTTCACAATGAATATTGTATGTAACAGCCTCATTGGAAGGTGTCTCATCATTCATTGGTGAATAGGATAAGTATTCCCATCCACAGAAAACGTGAGCAATAATTAGCTTCAGGGAAGACAGCAGGATGTGTAGGTTCATCTTTTTTTTTTTATTTTATTTTTTTTTTTTTGTAGGTTCATCTTTTTCCTGCTCACACTCTATACTCCCTTCCAGCCAGATGGTGGTGTCCATAACAGACCAGGAGGAGGAAGAATCCTGAGATGCAAGGACAGTTTACTTCTATACATAGTGCACACAGCAAACTGCTCTTTCCAATCAGGAATTTTCCCCTGTTTTCGTTCATCATTGCCCCTAAGCACACAAATTTTGTTTATAATTCATGCTGTACTAAAACTGGTAACTCCTTGTTTCTGATCTGCTTCAGCAAATGGTCACAGAAGCAGAGCTAGAAGCTAGCGAGCCCGTCCTCGGCTGCCATCTCAAACCCAGCCCCCACCACCCACTCGCCGTTGCACAGCCCTCTTCAAATCCTGATGAGCTGAGCCCATCAAAAGTCTCCAGTGTATGATCCTCATTCAATTACAAAGTCCATTCGATGTTATTATAGATCATAATGAAAATACCCGCCTTGGGCTAGCGGAGTGGTCCAGTCGGAAGTGAGAGAATAGGAGCCACTCGGCAGGGGCCCAGCAGAGCACCAGGCAGCCAGGGTTGGTGGCCCTAGGGGTCAGTCATTTGTCACTGTGAGCTTCTGGCGTCATTACCTAACCTCCTTAGATGCCATACTGCTGTTCCCCTCCTGACAGATGCAGCCCTTGGTTAAAATATTCTTGGGCTTTGGTAAAAAGAGTTCTGTCTGGTTTTCATATTAGCAATCTGTTTTGATTCATAAAATGATCATTTCTAAGATTGATTTTGCTCTGCAATAGTCTTTTATATGTCATATTTTACTAGGAAATCCTAACATGAATGATATGACCTTGGAGTTATTAATTTGCACTCCAGTGAGAAGGGTTACATTCAGCTGATGTCTTCTCTTGTGTGTACGCGTGCTCAGACCACCACTTCTATTTGAGAATAGCATGCTAAGCATACTCTTACTCACATATTAATCAGAATCCCCTACTGTGCATAACACAATTATAATTACCTTTATAATTTTTTCCTCCTATACTGAATAAAAAGCTCCAAGGGGGAAACAGGACAAGAATCAACTGATTTCTTCATCAACATATGCACAGCCCCTAAGATAACACCTGCCCATGAAAAAAGATGCTTGCTGAATAAATGGTTAAACCACGTAAATGACATATTTAACTCAATCCTCATTTTCTACCATCAGGATATCTGTGTCCAGTATTTGATATAAGATAATGCCTTCCAGGTGTTCCTTAGCTTAATATCTAGTGGGACGAATCATCACCAGAAAATATTTATTGTTGCTGTTCAGTCACTCAGTCATGTCCTACTCTTGTGACCCCATGGACTATAGTCTGCCAGGCTCCTCTGTCCATGGGAATTTCCAGGCAAGAATACTGGAGTGGTTTGCCATTTCCTTCTTCAGGGGATCTTCCTGACCCTGCTTTCAAACCCACTCTCCTGCATTGGCAGATGATTCTTTACCACTTGAGCCATTAGGGAAGCCCACTAAGAAATATTCCTTATTTAAATACAGAGAAAAGCCAGGAAAATCCAAGGGAAATGGAAACTCTCACCCACATCCCCTCAACGTTCTATATCGTGATCCTTTTAACAAGATTGTTTTTCTCCTTGCCGCTCCTGGGTCTTGGTTGTTCCTACCACTTTTCAGGAAGTAATCCAGTCTGAGTTGAGTCAATGTGTGAACAGGATATGAAGATGTATCTTCATCCTTTCTTTGGCCTCAAAGTTCATACTTTAGCAGTACCAAAGTACCTGTGGTGTATACCTCCATCTTCCATGCCTATGTCCTTCTTTCTGCTGCCTGGAAAACCTGCCCTCAGTACCAGGTCCTTTTTCATCTGGTTATTTCCTGTTTGACCTTCAAGTCTCCGTTCAGGTCAGTTCCTCCAGAAAGCCTCCCCTGACTACTCTAGGTTAGGTATGGCAACCCTCCCTATACTTCCCATAAAACACTTGCTACCTCTATCATTACACATCACATTATATTAAAATGATGTACTTTCCTGTCTCCCCTGGATTACTCTTCTTAATTTCCACAGATCCTAACACAATGCTGAACAAAGAGTAGGTGCTTGATAAATGCATAACGAATTGATCAGCCCAACACCTTTTGCTTAGGAAGGCACAGAGATAAGGCAAGGGAACATCCATGGACAATACACTTAACATTTGTCTAGAGCAACAGCAGGGCCATGGGTAACAGTGAAACTGTGAAGAGGCAGGGCAAGGTCAAAAAGGTTCTGAAGGTACCAGGGGGCAACAGGATTCCCTTTTTTGTTTTGTTTTTGTATTTTATTTTTATCTATTTATTTGGCTGTGCCAGGTCTTAACTGCAGTCCGAGGGATCTTTGATCTTCATTGCAGCATGCAGGATCTTAGTTCGATCTTACTTCCCTAACCAGGGGTTGAACCCAGGCTCTCTCAGTGAAATCATTGAGTCCTAACCACTGGACTACCAGCAAATTCCCTCCAAAGTGTTTCTTATCATGAAAAGAAATAGCTAAATCAGAAATTTTTTAACGTATTCTTTTTTAGTACAAATTCCAGAAAATGTTAGGAAACAGGGGTAACCTGTAGGGTTCTGGGGTAAAAGAAATTTCAGAAACACTAAAGCAAATACAGAAAAAAAAATAAAATAAAATAAAGCAAATACAGACAAGCTTCTTTACTGAAGGACTTCTCAGAGTCATTATTATATTAATATTCATTATAAATGTGTAGGAGGATAGTACCTTATGCAACATTTTATCAGCTTACACAAAAGCCCTTTTTGATGGCATATATTTTGGGAAACCTAGGCTAAATTTCTTGATAAGTGACTGGATATTCCTGAACCAGTTAGTTGATCAGTAGCTAGCAGTCCTTGATGTAAGTGGTAGACACCAGTCTCTGAAACCATAAGCTGGTTTCACAGCTGTTGGTCCACTGCAATACATGATAACCCTGGGCATGGTCTGCTCCCAGCTTCCCAGAAATCCCACAAAGAAGTGGCAGATTCCAAGACAAATCAGTTACAATCAAGTGACCTACATCCTCAGGCAGAAGAAGTGAGAAGTTAAGTAGTAACAATCAGGCACACTAATGTGTCAACATTCCCAAGGAAATTTTAATAGATATCTAGTCACCCACCATTCACAGGGCTTCCCTGGAGGCTCAGATGGTAAAGAATCTGCCTACAAAGCAGGAGACCTGGGTTCCATCCCTGGGTTGGGAAGATCCCCTGGAGGAGGGCATGGCAACCCACTCCAGTATTCTTCCCTGGAGAATCCCATGGACAGAGGAGCCTGGCAAGCTACAGCCCACGGGGTAGCAAAAAGTCAGACAAGACTGAGAGACTAAGCACAGCACATCTTTCACTAGATTGAAATACCAAAGGAGAGCAAGACTACACCAGAACTTTAAACAGATCATCTAGTTTTATTCACAATGGAATTAAATTGAAATTATGGATCAAAAGTGGCCTAAGGAAAATCTAAAATTTATGGACACATAAATTAATTTGGAGGAAGGGTTACTCCTGGAAAACCAACAGCACCTGAAAAATCACATCTAATTGCAGCACAGGTTGGAAAGTCAGCCAATGGGAGCTGGAGATAAAACTGTTAAGTGACAAATCACAGTGGATTCCCTGATTTTCTGGGTCCTGCTTTACACAGTCTCCTCATAAGAAAAGCAGTCACTGTCAACTGATTGCACAGAAGCTGTCTCATGCTGTAGGGCAAGTGACCCTACCACACGGGCCACAGCAAATAGAACTTGGGATGGAGCTACACCCAAAGGTGGCCATCTATCGACCAGCCACAGTGATGGCGGGCCAGGATAGGAAAACTTACTCCCCTTTGTTTTCTCATCTTTCAGACAGGAAATCCCATATTCTTAACGGAAGTGCCTCTAGCTTTGAGAAAAGCTATGTGAACTGAAAGAATATAGGCATGAATGTAGTAATAGAAAAAGATGTGCTTGATTATACTATTTAAGCCTATTTCTCCTCAAAGTCTAGAGATTCTCAACCACTTCTATGGATTTCCTCTATTCAAAATATTCAGTTAATGCTATCTGCATAACAAAATTCTCGGTTTTCTCATTCCCCTTAATAAGGGGTTAGTATCTTTTAAAAAATGTGGAGTTGTGGAAAGAGATACATTTCACATCTATTATTCATGCAAGAGGGGAACATTCTAGCATCATTTGGGTTTTTTTTTTTAATATTTATCTGTTTGTTTATTGGGCTTCCTAGGTCATGCTAGTGGTAAAGAATCAGCCTGCCAATGCAGGAGATGCAAGAGATTCAGGTTCAATCCCTGGGTTGGGAAGATCTCCTGGAGTAGGAGATAGCAACCCACCCCAGTATCCTTACCTGGAAAATTCCATGAACAGAGGAGCCTGGCCGACTACAGTCTACAGAGTCACAAAGAGTCAGACACAGCTGAGCAGCTGCGTACATATTTGTTTATTTATTGGCTGCACCAGGTCTTCGTTGAGCCATGTAGGATATTTAGTTGCAGATGTAGGATCTAGTTCCCTGACAGGGATCAACCTGGGCCCCTAGCATTGGGAGCATGAAGTCTTAGCCACTGGACCACCAGGGAAATCCCTGGTTTCTTATTTATTCTAAAAAACAGATAAACTTTTCAAACTCAATCTCCCAAAGGTTTTCAGATGTAACCATTGATTTCAATTTTCTTCTATCCTTTGCCAAGCTTCAAAATAGAAGCTGCCTGCCCATCCTGTGTTTGGGTGAAAGATGGAGAGCCAAAAGAAATAGAAGCCATGGATAACCCAGAGCCATATGTATGCTTCATTTTTTCTAAAACTTCATTGTCCATGAAGTTATTCTCCAGGCCCAAGCTAGTCATTGATATATGTGGAGAAGGGTTCAGGATGGGGAACACATGTATACCTGTGGCAGATTCATTTTGATATTTGGCAAAACTAATACAATTATGTAAAGTTTAAAAATAAAATAAAATTTAAAAAAAAAAGATGATTACAACACTACATCAGTGGAAAATAAAATTAGGCTCAGTGTAACTTAAAGCATTGTTTGTAATGCATTAACCTATACTTTTTTTTTTTTTTTTTTTTTGCATTCTGTACGTACCATGATAACATGCAGCCCGATATTCATCTTTCAGGTACCTCCTCCAAATTTATTAGAATGGTGCATCTATTTTCAAATCACATTACATTTTTAAATAGGTTTTCATTTTTAAAAATTAGCCATTTTTCCCCAAGGAGGTTCTTTCTCTATTGGTAATTCATTTTAAAAGATTACATAAAAATATATATATTATCCCCAAATTGACAAAATGCTGCCAATCTCCAAACAAGTAGCCACACACACTTGCAGTTCTAATATGGTTTCTCCTGTGCTGGTCGGCAACCAATTTCTACTGATGAAAGTCAGCTCCAAGCAGCCTTTTGTTTGTTTGTTTGCATCTGCCAGAAGCAAGGCCAGAGGGCCCGGATATATGAAAGTATCTCACATTCAGAAGGAAGCCCCCAGGCCTTTGTGCCAGTAGATGTGCAAAGAAGCTTAAGTAAGTGTGGGAAAACAGCAACTGTGAATCAGAATTTGCCATAAGGCAAGACCTAACACAGTTGTGTTGTGTTGGGTTTTTTGGATTTTTTTTTTCTGGTTTTCTACAGACAGATGGAATAACAGCATAATAGGCTGGGCAAAGGGTCTGCTGAGCTATTCTCTCCATTGTACACACACAACAGAGACAGTAAAGACACAAAGAGACAGTCCTTAGGAAGGAAATGTCTCCTTAAGAGCAAAGCCCTCTACTCTTCATTATTTTCATCAGAGTGAGAAAGAGGATTGATGCAAAATGCTCCTATGCTTCCTCCTGGAAAAGCAATACATTTGTTTCTGGGGGTCAAACTTGCCACACGGGTTCAAGTCTTAACTCTCTGCACAAAGACAGGCACTAAGGAAAGGACAGCCAAGACATTTTTGTAAGGCTGTCTCTTAGCTCAATATCACCTACAGACTTAAATCAGCCGCTGGACATCATCAAGACAAAGGACAACCAGGAGAGTCATAAGAAAGGTTTCGGCCACACCCATCCAATTGAACCACATCTTTACAAGGCATAAAATGGCACTGCCACCTGAAATAAAGGAGAACAAGCCAGACAGAGAACGTTCCTAAAATAGTCCCTGTTGCTGCCTCACCAAGGACGTTTTTTAAAATCGTTATTAAATTGTGTCTGCTGAACAACTGAAGAAAGAATGGATAGCAGGAAAGAGATCCTTTTCTCAAAATGACTTAAATAGCTGAAGTCAGATTGGCCATGAATTTGTCATTGTTGAAACTAGGAGACGACGCATGAGGCTTCATCATACTATTTTACCCACTTTTTTGTGTATGTTTGACATTTCCTATGATGACAATTTTTTAATTACTTTACTTGTAAAATTTTTCAAGCAAAATATAGCACTGCTTTATTAAATAGGATAAGGCTCATTTTAAAGTTTGTCTTTAATCCAAGGTTAAGAACATAGACTGATGAAAATAAGAATCTACTCCCAAACACAATTATTCCCATAAAATAAGTTGCCAGCAGAACCTACCAGGGAATAATGTAACTATATCATCCCTTTAGAAAGGTTTAAAAAAGATTGAGGAACTCTACTAAAATTTTTCTAAGGAATGTGAACTTGAATTCACTAAATGTGAACTTAATCACATGTCTAAGGAATGTGAATTTGAGTCATAAAACCTGTGATATGAAAAGAAGCTAAAAATCACTATACTTTTATCCACTGAGAAGCTCTGCCCATGTCTCTAAGAAAGTGATCTGCTTTCTAGTGTCCACTAATGTAGGTTGATAGACACAAAACACATTGAAGCATAATTTTTATCTGATGTCAGCATAAAAGTTTCAGTTCAAAGAGAAAACTCTTCTTTTTTTTCTCTTTAACAGCCTACGTCTATATGTCTGTTACAAACTCTGAGTGTCACATGTGTGATCCTTTTTTACACTAGATTTTTTTCTGCAGCTTTACTGGGGTATAATTGACAATTTTATCTTGCATATATTTAAGGTATACAACTTGTTTATATATGTATGTATGTTTATGTACATACATACATATATACATACATGTGTTTACATAAACATACATACATACATACGTGTATGTATGTTTATGCATATATATATATAAACAAGATGTTTACCTAAAATATATGTCATGACAATCAAGCTAATTTTGAAGGTTATTCAGCAATAATATTCAAACACTAAAGATTTATTTTAAAGCTCCTAAATATTTTTTCAAGCATGTTCCAGTTACATCATTCAATTGAAAAAAACTTTCATGATTTAATGTTACCAAAATATAGTAATGTCTGTGGGCAAGAACTAAAATAACATGGCTTTATACGACACAGAAAAGATTTCCAGTTAAGCCTGAAGTGATATTTGGAGTGAAATACGTAACAGTTTAGAGAAATGGCTGGATTGGTTTTGCTTAAGTTAATGAAAGTAATGAAATCAATAAAATCTTTTCAAGAATAGCCTATAACAGTTTTCAACACATCAACTTAAACCATACAGAAGAGATATCCTCTGCTCTGTTAGAAGGGGAGGTAAAAATAAAAATTGTCATTGTAAATCTTACCAAAAACATGAAAAATGAAAAATGGTGCCATTTGCAATCATCAATACAATGAGCACATTGTGTCCATCAGGGTGCTCAGAACCAAGCATTCAAAGATCAGAAAGACAATCCGTGCTCCCTAAGTGCATTTGACAGTGAAACAGAGGTAAATAGATATTGACAATCAGGGCTCCCTCATCAAAAATGCAAAGTTGGGAGAAGATTGAAATATAGTTCCCCTGGCAAGCTCCCAATGTACTACTGTAAAACTTAATATTTTTAAGTTCATGTGCAAGGGGTTGTATGATCAACATTTAAATTCTAAGAATTAATATAATTTAATAAATAATAACATTTGTTATCTATTTTTAATGATTTAAAATATATAATCTATTTGACTCCTTGATGCATTACCTATATTTTCTTATAAAACAAGACTAAAAAATATTCACATCTGTTTTCATTATAATCAACTTCCCTTTTTCTCACTATATTGAAAGTATCCACACCTGAGTCTCATTCTCATCATCGTGTTATGTTTTGTAAAGAAGAAAGAACTAAGAAGTGGTCAGTCTAGCAGCTCCCTGCAAACAACAATAAGTCCCCTGGATCCAAGTAGGGGAGATCAGGGGAAACAGCAATAGATGTACCACTTAGCCACACAGCATCACAGAAGTAGTAATTACCTATGAGATCAGCTGCCTCGCTCTCTTTTTTATGTTTCTCTCTTCCGATAGTCCCAGTGGTGTGGACCATGAAACAAATAAGCCTCCCAGCAGACTCAGGAGAATTAAAACAGAGTTGCATACTGACATCTAAAAAAGAAAGGGAAAAAAAGAGAAAAAGAAAGTAACATAAGGAGAAGTATTTCTGTTATTATGACACGAAATACAATAATAGATACAACTAAATGTGTTATTATTTGAGCTGAGCATTAACTTCCATTGGTGTATATAATGTGTGTTTCACTACACTGGCAACAGACATCTGATAAAAACCAAATTCCAGAAGGCTTTTCCAGTTGTCAACAAACCTGAGAGAGAAGTTTCTGAATGGGATTCTGGTATATCTGTATCATTCTTCTCTCCCCAAAATGATAGCCATAATTCTTAATAGTAATGGCAAATATTTGCAGACAGGATCACAAATATTAATGCACAATCACCTTACAAAGTAGATACTATCCTTATTGCCATTAATACAATGTTATTATGTGAGTTGAGAGGTTAAGCGTGACATCACTCACCTTTTCCTGGAGGAGAGGGAGGACGTGGGAAATCTCCAGAAGATATACCTTGAGCTGAGAACTGAAGGATAAGTCAGAAAGTCAGATGTAGGATGGGTGAAGGACATCCGGTCAGAGGGATAGCACATGCAAAGACAGAAAGGTACCCACAGCTACACATAGCTGCAAGAAGTTATGTATGGCTGGAGCAAAGAAAAACACCAGGGAGCGGTGACTAGAAGTAAAGTTGGAAAAATGACAAAGACCTTGGTCCACCAGGCTAAGCAGTTTCAGCTTTATGCTTCAAGCACAGAAGAGTCACTGGGAGCCCTAGAGACAGATAGATGATGAGATCTGCATTTTAGACAGATCACTCTGGTAATAGTTTAAAAGATCAATTTAAGTGAAACCAGCTTGCAAACAAAATAAGCAATTGAGAGATTAGCTTAAGTCAGTCCAGGACAGAAACGATGAGGGCTTGACTACAGTAGGGGCTAGACAGAGAAGAGAGATCTTTAGGAAACATATGATGGAGAAATTCTAAATAATTTCTCCAGTTCCAACGTCATAATTGTAATTCAGATGTCTCCACAAAGCACTTTTTTTGCATGCTGTATTATCAATCCTTAAAACAATTCTATGAAATAGAAGGGAAAATAATATTGGAGTTTTTCCCTTCATTTTGGCTGCTGCATGTCTTAGTTGCAGCATGTGGGATCTAGTTCCCTGACCAGGGATTGCCCCTAGGGCCCCTTGCATTGGAAGTGCAGAGTCTTAACCACCAGATCACCAGGGAAAGCCCGAGAAAGAAAAGTATTGTTATCTCAGTTCTACAGATGAGAAAACTAAAGCTCAAAGAAGTTAAGCAGTTTTCCCAACCTGAGAGCAGAGAAGCTGGGAATGGAATGCATGTCCTCCGCTTCCAAAGCCCCTCCATACAGAAAACTCAAAAATTTAATGAGAAGGGCTCTGCAGAAAAGGGGGGAAATTGCATGGCGTTAGAATTGTTCATCAAAAAAAAAAAAAAACAACCTGTGTCAAACCATTGTGTGAAAACAAGGAGAAAGTATGTGTTTCTCTCACAGAATATAATGTAAATAGTTGGCTGAAATGCTGGTTCTGAGGGGTGGAGTCCAAGCCCCTCCCCAACTGAGCACCTTCCTGAGCTTTGGGAAGCTTCTTCAGAAGTGTGGTGCCAGCTCTTCATGATCTCACATCCTGCTGGAGGTGGGAGACACATGATTTATAAAGCTTAATGCTGGGCTCCCTTGTGCTGATAATTTCCTCAGACCTCTAATTTGAACATAAATGTGAAGAGTTTAATGTGCTATCATCTTTTTAATTTTATTCACCTTACCCAAGCACACTCCTTTGCATATTTGTGAACAAGTCTGCCCTCAGATAAACATACAGAATATATTATACATAGGGATGGATTTCCACCTTTGGAATATAACCCTTAAGGTACTCAGATTGTCATCAATCTCCTCTTCCCATGTGCATTGTTTTTGCCATATGGGTCACATAAAGATACAAAAGACAATTCTTAAATTACAACCAATTGATGTAATTTGTATTGTTTTTCAGCCTTTGTGCTTGAAATCTCCCTGTTTTAATTCTGAAAGGGGGTTTTTCCACTTGGCTACAGATTTCTTCAATAGATGAGAAGGAGTTACTTCTCCTTGTCGCTGTCTGTCTCTGTGTCCCACCCAGCAAGCACAGCTTTTGAAAGAAACAGATGATAAATACTTCACTTAGCTAAATGTAATTCTCCTAACATTCTTTTCTGACATATACTTCTCTATGATAATCATTATCCACAGAAAACCACTGTCCTGAACTATCAGCAAATATTATATTTTATAATTTTCACCTATATAGTAAGGATTCATAAGAGAAAAGAATATATATATGGTCCCTTTCTCAAGTGGAAAGAGACCAAAAAAAAAAAATCTAGGTTTATAGCAAACGTATCAGAGCTCTAACAGAAGCAAGAGAGGCTAGTATAGAGCTGCTGCTGCTGCTAAGTCGCTTCAGTCGTGTCCGACTCTGTGCGACCCCATAGACGGCAGCCCATGAGGCTCCCCTGTCCCTGGGATTCTCCAGGCAAGAACACTGGAGTGGGTTGCCATTGCCTTCTCCAATGCAGGAAAGTGAAAAGTGAAAATGAAGTCGCTGAGTCTTGTCCGACTCTTAGCGACCCAATGGACTGCGGCCCACCAGGCTCCTCCATCCATGGGATTTTCCAGGCAAGAGTGCTGGAGTGGGGTAGACAACTCCAAAAAGAAAAAACAGTGCTAAATGAATGTTACATTAAAAGATTAAAGATATATGGGAATTCCTGGGTGGTCCAGTGGTTAGGATGCTGCACTTCCACTGCAGGGGGCATAAGCTGGATACTTGGTCTGGTCTGGGATCTATGCCATGTGGCGCAGCCAAAAAAAAAAAATTATTAAAATCATTTCCATTGGGAAGCACCAGTGATTAGTTTTAGGCCCTTTTAAGAAAGAAATAGTATTTGTGGCTTCATTTGTATGTCAGAGGAACAAAGGGATCAAAACCAGAAAGAGTTTCTGGTCTTAATACTTTTAAGATATTAAGTTGACTCAGATTTTTTTTTTCTTCATTTTTGCTATGAAATAAATTCTTATACTAAGCTTGTGTGTGTGCCCAGCCGTGCCTGACTCTTTGTGACCCCATGGACTGTAGCCCACTAGGTTCCACTGCCCATGGAATTTCCCAGGCAATTATATATTGGAGTGGAGGGCCATTTCCTTCTTCAGGGGATCTTCCTGACCCAGGGATTGAACCCAAGTCTCCTGCAGCTCCTGCACTGGCAGGCAGATTCACGGATTCTTTACCACTAGCACCACCTGGGAAGCCCAAACCGATACTTAGCTTAAGTATAGATTATTAAAGTACAAATATGTATATTGTTTAACCCAGAGATTATTTTCATAGATGAAGCTTAATTTGATTTCTTCTTTTCTAATTAATTTTTATTGAAGTACAGTTGATGTACCATGTTGTGTTAATTCTGCTATACAATAAAGTGATTCAGTTATACAAATATAAACATTCTTTTTTATTTTCATTTCCATTATGGTTTATCATAGGATATTGCATTTAGTTCCCTGTGCTATACAGTGGGACCTAGTATAATAGTTTACTTCTGCTAATCCCCAAGCCCCAATCCTTCCCTTTTCACCTCGTCCCCCTTGGCAGCCACAAGTCTGCTCTCTACATCCATGAGTCTGTTTTTGTTTCATAGATATGTTTATTTAAGTCATATTTTAGATTCCACATATAAGTGATACCATATGGTATTTGTCTTTGTCTTACTTCACTTAGAATGATAATCTCTAGTTCTATCCATATTGTTGCAAATGGCATTATTTCATTCTTTTTCATGACTAAGTAGTATTCCATTGTATGTATGAACCGTATCTTCTTTATCCATTCACCTATCAATGGACATTTAGGTTGTTTCCATGTCTTGGCTACTGTGAATAATGCTGCTATGAAGATAGGGGTGCATATATCTTTTTTAATTATAGTTTAATCTGGATACGTGCCCAGGATTGGGATTGTTGGATCTTATGGCAATTCTATTTTTTAGCTTTTTGAGGGACCTCCATACTGTTTTTCATAGTGGATGCACCAACTTACAATTCCACCAACAGTGCAGAACTGTTCCCTTTTCTCTGCAGCCTCTCCATCATTTGTTATTTGTAGACTTTTTAAAGATGGCCATTCTGACCGGTGTGAGGTGGTACCTCATTGTAGTACGAATTTGCATTTCTCTATTAGTGAAGTTGAGCATCTTTTCATGTGCCTGCCTGTTGACCAGATATCTGCATATCTTCTTTGGAGAAATGTCTATTTTTCTGCCTACTTTTTAATTGGGTTGTTTGGTTTTTGTTGCTGTTGATGAGTTGTATGAGCTGTGTGCATATTTTAGAGATTAAGCCCTTGTCTGTTACATCATTTGCAAATATTTTCTCTCATTCCAGATTGTCTTTTTGTTCTGTTTATGGTTTTCTTCGCAGTGCAAAGCTTGTAAGTCTGATTAGGTCCCATTTGTTTATTTTTGCTTTTATTTCTACTGCCTTGGGAGACTGATCTAAGAAAACATTGGTACAATTTATATCCAAGAATGTTTTGTCTATGTTCTCTTCTAGGAGTTTTATGGTATCATATCTTATGTTTAAGTCTTTAAGGGTATGAGCTTGCGTTCTAACTTCATTGATTTACATGTGGCTGTCCAACTTTCCCCACACCACTTGCTAAAGAGACTATCTTTTTCCCATTGTATATTCTTGCCTCCTTTGTTGAAGATTAATTGACCATATATGTGTAGGTGTATTTCTGGGCTCTCTGTTCTGTTCCATTGATCCATATGTCTGTTTTTGTGTCAATGCCATGCTGTTTTGATTACTGTAACTTTGTAGTATTGCCTGAAGTCTGGGAGGGTTATACCTTCTGCTTTGTTCTTTTTCCTCAGGATTGCTTTGGCAATTCTGGGTCTTTTATGGTTCCACATAAATTTTAGAATTATCTGTTCTAATCCTGTGAAAAATATGAGTAATTTGATAGGAAATTGTAATTTGCTCTTGATTCCTATTATATTTACACAGAACTAGCTTTACTCTCTGCCTGTAAAAACCTAACATGACCTAATATGATATAATGCTATTGCCAAATTTATCATTATTCTTTAAAAAATAGTGCAAACTGAAATGGCTATTATAAAGATTATTTGTATTCCCTGAGCTGTTAAAAGATGTTCCTGAAAGAAATGGCTCCATGATCAAATTAAAAAAAAATTGGAAAATGATGCTACTCCTTCCTCTTAGAAAGTCATATTTCAGGTAAGAATTCTATTTAACTAAGTTTAATTCAGTGTTTCCTAAAAATATTTAACCATGTAAACATTTTTTTTTTCAAATAACACCTATTAACATCCCATGAAATCTTGGATATACAGACTAAACCAATTTCCCCTTCTTTTAGTAAATGACAAAGGTTAAATGGCCTTTGTCACTTACTAAATTCTGTTTTAAGTCTGTAAAGCACAATTCAAGTAAGGAGCTATGTGCAAATAATTGAGTCACCAGAGTTAGGGGGAAAAAATTATAGACTTAACTCAAAACTTATTCACCAGGTCAAGGCACTCAGGGAAATTGACTTAGCTACTGAATAAGCCAGTGAAACACCAGGTCAAATTGTGAGAGGCAGAAGGGAATCTAGACCCCAGGTAACATTTGTGAAGAGAAAAATGCATAGCTGACCTCAAGTGACTCTCCTTGTACCTTGGATAATAATTAGGTCAGATACGAAGGAATTTCCAAGCCTGAAAGACCACTGATGCCAAAAGGACAACAGGGCCCCTGTCACCAGGCTAAGCTTTAGTGCTGAATTACAATTCTACAAGGGAAATCATGGTACTCATTAGAAATCATGATCCACACTGGGTAAAAGAGAACTTCATCTAAAAGGCAAAATTGGCACTCAAAACTCATGCCTAGGATACCAAGTCATAACGATGATCAGCAAAGTAGTCACTCCAGGAAGGTGGCTCAGTTCTAATCTTCACAGAAGGTCACGGCCACGTTGTTGACTGACATTCCTTGTCTCTGGGAGAACAAGTGATTAAGACGCAGTATAAAACCGAGAGGCATCAGTGGTCCTAGCTCTGAGAACACCGAAAGGCAGAAGCAAGAAAAATGAAGTACAGGCTGATATCTTTGAGATGTCACTCATTTCTTAGAAAGAAAAGGGGGGAAAGTTGCTATGATTCAGAAAAGATTGACAACCCTGTTCTTTTCTTCTTTTCTTTCTAAACCATTTCTATTCTTCCATCTCTGTTGTTTCCATTCTGCTCTCAGAAGACAATGAAAATGTGAACTAAAACATAACCTTCTCCCAAATTATCCATACAAGGGGATAAAACATCCCAGAGGCAGTCTGGCATGTGTCATTCTAGCAGAAAACCTATTCTGTAGAATCACTGGCCTCTCATGCTTACCAGGTCACCACTCTCTTTCATTTAATTTAGAAGTCATTTATTGGCTGCTTACCATGACCCCAGCACTGTAAAAGGCAAAAAAAGGAGAACCAAGACAAATGTAGGCTCTGGAAATGTAGAGACTAGTTAGAGTCAAGAATTTATGAAAGATAACATACAATCAAGTCCTAAAACGTCTCATTATCATTAACTGTGAAGAGGTGAGGAACTCCTTCCTACAAAGTAAACATATTAATAGAAACCATAGAAGTTACACTGAAAACCCATTTGTCTTCTGCTGGTACACCTAGTTTTATGAAAACATTGATATGTTTCTCCACATTCTATAATCCAGGTTGCAAATGTGGAAGAAATTCAAAAAGCAGACAATAAGTCTAAGCTAGAACAATAGGAAAGAGCTTCAAAAAAGGTATTATTTGAGCTGAGAGCAGAAGACATTCCTGTGTGGCAGGTGCAAGAGAGAGAGAAGATAATGCAGAGGTTTCATTTGAGGGATCATGAAGACAACAGTGTGTACTGTGCTTAGTCGCTCAGTGGTGTCCGACTCTGCAACACCGTGGACTCTAGCCCGCCAGGCTGTATGTCCATGGGGATTCTCCAAGCAGGAATCCTGGAGTGGGTTGCCATGCCCTCCTCCAGGGGACCTTCCCAACCCAGAGATTGAACCCAGGTCTCCCAGGTGGATTCTCTACCATCTGAGCCACCAGGGAAGCCCAAGAATACTAGAGTGAGTAGCCTATCCATTCTCCAGGGGAACTTCCCGGCCCAGGAATCAAACCAGGGTATCCTACATTGCAGGCAGATTCTTTACCAGCTGAGCTATCAGGGAAGCCCAGAAACAATAGATGAGACTAAATTAGGAAGAAACAGGCATAGGAGAATGGGATGTTGGGAAGTAAGAGGCAGCACAATCATAAGTTCTTAAGGATAAACTCACAGAACCATTGAATTAGGGAACCTCGGGATTATAAAGGACTTCAGAAATCACCTAATACAATTTTCTTTTTTGTTTTTCTTAAAAAAAATTTTTTTTATTTTTAATTGGAGGATAATTGCTTTATAATGTTGTGCTGATTTCTGCCATACAACAATGTGAATTAACCATAAGTATACATATGTCCCTTCCCTCCTGAACCTCACTCCCACCCTCTACTCCATTCCACCCCTTCTATGTTGTTATAGAGCACCAGATTGAACGCCCTGTGTTATACAGCAATTTCCCACTAGCTATCTGTTTTACCTATGGTAATGCATATGTTTCAGTGCTACTCTCTCAATTCATCCTGCCCTCTTCTTCCCCCACTTAACACAATTTTCAACTCAGTGCAATAATAAAATTCATAGGTGATCATATAGCCACTGCCAGGAAATTTCTAGTGAGAGAAACCAAATTCTCCATCTCTGAAGAGAAAGAGCTTGTAAAGCAATTATCTTCCAATTAAAAAAGAGAGAGTTCAAACTGTCAGAAATGTCTTCTTTATGGAGTTACCATTGTTCTCTTAAGTTGATCTATGAAGATCTATAAATATTTTTAAATATGTCATCCATTTTCTCATGCCTGAAAAGTGCCAAGAATTAGTTGATGTTTATGGCACTGATCAGCAGAATATATTGGATGGTGACTGTCAGTTCCAAAGGGATCCTAGCACTTACCTCCAGCTCCACCTCCGTCCAAAAGACCTCTAGAAATTGGGTCTATTCAAACTCATCATTATTATCATGAAATAAATTCATATCTGAACCTCCTTGCTCAGAATTAGACTGAGTTTGGTATCACACAAAATATTAGCATTTCCCCCAAACAGACCCTAATCTCAAGAAGTAAAAGATGCAAGCAGTCTTTGGTCAAAATATATTTAGTTACAACACTCATGGACCATGTGATTTCTCCCTGCTGATGGAAGAATGTAGATCTATTAAGGAATTTTTTGGTGATTCTGAAGCATGTCAGAAGTTAGCATATTGCTTCCATTACACTCCTACAACAGTAGACAAACAAGCTCCTAGTCTACAGAAGAGGGTTTTTTTTTTTTTCCATTTTTATTCTTTATTTCTTATCTCTGAAGAATTCCCATAGCAGGGCAGGAAAAAATCCATTCTCTTTGCAATTCCAATTTTCCCACTGAATCAACCATTTTCCAAACCATACGCACAATTGACTGTTAAGGAAGGAAAGGATTAAATATGCCACAGTAGTCCCTTCACAATCATATGGAGTACAGTTTCTCAGCTATGGCACCATTGACATTTGGGGCCAAATAATTCTTCGTTGTGAAGGATTGCCCCACACATTGCAGGGTGCTTCGCAACACCCCTTAGCCCTGCCTACTAAATGCTTGTAGCACCTTTCCTCTCCAGGCATGGAAATCACGGGTATCAGCAAGCTTTGCCAAATATCCTCTGGGAGTCAAAACTGTCCCTGGTTGAGAAGCACTAAGATAAAGATATGGTCTTGGTTAAAACCTATTCTGGGCTCCACATTCCAGACACATTTCGAAAGTGATGGTGGCTGCCATTTCTGGCTCATATCCACCATCCACATAAAATCTGCTGTTTATTTCAACCCCTTCATAGAAGAGTGTGAACACTCTGTTTCTTGACAAATGACTTTGATTATTAGATTGCACCACAATGTGCATCGAAGTACAAGGACAGAGCTTCAGCTCCGCTGTCAAGACAACCGCCGCCTCTTCAAGCAAAAGCAAAATCAAAGACTTGTAGAATGCCAGTTGAGTCAGAACCTTGAGCCAAAGGCAAGTGCGATGTCCACAAGTGAGCACCTGGCACTTCCCTATGAGAGCTGAATACTCAAGAAAATTGAGACTTCAAATGAGCTTCCACCTAACAAGCTGCAATTTTATTTCATTGGGGGGAGAGTCAGGGATGAGTTAGAGGAAGAAACCCGAGGAAAATTCAACATGACAGTCCATTTGCTAATTCAGTGAGGAGGAGCCCAAGACAAGCTTCAGAATTCAACAAGACAAAAGCATGATTATCTATAATTACTGCTTACCAGTAGCATGGACTGATAACAAGCTTCCTCAGCCAATCTTACCCTGCCATTATGAGAAGAGGCGATTAAACTAATTAACAAATCAACTTTTCTGTGCAACAGTGGGTTCAATAGCAGAAAATAAAGAGAAAAAGCTAGTTATTTGAAGGGATGAAATGACATAGAAATCTTAAGTTAACAACAATATGGATAGGGAGCTTGAATAATGGACAAATGTATACATTTTGACATTAGAAAATCTGATTGCACATTAGGAAATATTGGACTATTAGTTTAGATCCACAGTTTAAATAGAACACGAAAAGTATTAATTATTACAATCATGCACAGCCCTGTAAATGTGACATGTACAAATATAAAACAATACCTCACTATTAAGAAGTCAGACCGTCAGGAACCTCAGTCATCTTGGTCATGGATACTAACTAAGTCAAAAAGAATCCAAAAAGTACTTTCAGCTATAAAGTCACACTAATGTATAGGAAGAGACAAAGAAGGTACTCTCAGACCATTACTGTAATTTGTACTCCTCTCAACTCCCCCACCGGAGAAGGCAATGGCACCCCACTCCAGTACTCTTGCCTGGAAAATCCCATGGACGGAGGAGCCTGTAGGCTGCAGTCCATGCGGTCGCTAAGGGTCGGACATGACTGAGCAACTTCACTTTCACTTTTCACTTTCATGCATTGGAAAAGGAAATGGCAACCCACTCCAGTGTTCTTGCCTGGAGAATCCCAGGGACGGGGGAGCCTGGTGGGCTGCCGTCTATGGGGTCGCACAGAGTCAAACACGACTGAAGCGACTTAGCAGCAGCAGCAGCAACTCCCCCACATGCAGGCAAGAGCACCATGTTGCATAGCCTGTCTCTAGCCTTTTAAATGCCATAAGGGCTCCGTAAGCATCTTAAGCCACGTTGACCGATTTGACAGTACAACCACATATGGTTACTGAGTCCTCGAAATGTGGCTAATGAGACTGAAGAACTGAATTTTCACTTTTTAAAATTAATTTTGATTTAAAAACTGATAATTAATTTGCCCATTGGGAAACTTTTAAATGTGTTTGAATTACTATAAAATTTTATGAAATCTAAGTAAAGAACAAGTATCTAATAAAAATTTAGCATTGGAATTGAGATGCATTGTAATGGTTAGATGACATCACCAACTCGATGGACATGAGTTTGAGCAAGCTCCAGGAGCTGGTGATGGACAGGGAAGCCTGGCGTCCTGCAGTCCATGGGGTCACAAAGAGTCAGACATGACAGAGAAACTGAACTGAACTGAAAAGAGTAAAATATACACCAGATTTCAAAGATCTGGTATTAAAAAACTAACATAAAAAACATAATATTTGTGTATTGATTACAGGTTGAAACAATCATATTTTTTTATATTGTGTTAAATAAAATAAATCACTAGAGATAATTTCACCTGTTTCTTTTTACTTTCTTTAACATGACTATTAGAAAATTTTAAATTACATATTTGGCTACCAGATAGGACTAGTCTATAGAGTGAATGAATGATATACAACATACAGCAGCACAGCAGAAGCAGTAAGAGAGCACTGACAGCAACCGAAAATGACATCTACAACTAGAGGGAGACCAAAAAATCAACAAAGCACAGTTACCTGGAGCCATTTAAAGCTTGAGTATATATTTCAACCTACTTCAGAGGTTCCTAAGGGTATCACAGTTATTTATTTTAACTCAACCACAAAAGGTGGGGGGGACTCTTTCTGCCTCCTGTGTTTAAGAAGACATGATGATTAATCTTGTAAATATTTTAATATTTAACAATAAGCTTCATTTATCTATTTCATCACAAATATTTAATAACATTTCATTCCCCACAAAAACCTTATGAGATAGGTATTATTATCAACTTTCTAATTTTGTGGGTAACAAAACTGGGACTTAGGTTAAGTCACTTGTCAAGGTTATATATGTTTACTACAATATTCTATTATCTCTATTAAAATTATTTCCCAATATTTACATGTATATGTGATTGACCAAAGTGCTATTCCCCTCTATCTTCATCTATTGTCATCCTTTACGGCCTGGGGAGGTTTAGCCAAATCAACCCTGGGGATGAAATTTCTGCCAGATGTCTCATGTAGACCTCCATCACATCCTTAAACATTAGTAAATTAAATCCTATTGATGGAGCGTCCATAAAGAGACTGCCTTATAAAGCCTCTCTCTTAATTTCTGGCTAAGAGTTGCAAAATTTCTAAAATTCTCTGTGCTTCTTCCACACTGAGAATAATATCCTAGCAAAGACTTAACAATGACCCATGAAATTTGTGAATGTAATAGTATTCATATTGCATTACCTGGTGATGATATACCAATTTTTTTTTCAGTTAAGTAGAAACTATCCTTAATCTCTGTGGCTTCAGCTAAAGGTTCCACTCAATAAAAGGTTAGTGAGAAGAATTAAGATGTGTCGCGTGTATGCCAAGTTGCTTCAGTCATATACAACTCTCCGTGACCCTATGGACTGTAACCCGCCAGGTTCCTCTGTCCAGGGAATTCTCTGTCCTTGGAATTCTCTAGGCAGGAATACTGGAATAGGTTGTCATTTCCTACTTCAGGGGATCTTCCCAAACCAAAGATTGAACCCAGATTTCCTGCGCTGCAGGCAGATTCTTTACCATTTGAGCCACCAGGGAAGCCCTTCTTTTTCTAAACAAAAACAAATCAATATATTCAAAGTTCAGTAATACAATTTCAAATTAAGCATTTGGAATCAAGATCCTCAGTTTTCATAAAAGGCACATCAGAGCATCATCTTTTATTCAACGGCTATTTTTAACCTATTTGGTAATATGAAGACTGGGAAGAGTTATTCAAAATGTTTGTGGACTACTGAATAACCAGGATTCTGTAGACTACTGAAAAGCTAGGATTCTGCCTTTTTCTATTGAGTGCCTTGGGAAACATTATACTACATATCTTTAATTTTCTTCTGATAACTTCAGGATCACTTCTGGGGAATGAGCCTTTGTCAGGAGGGAGAAAGGAATCAAATTTCCCTTTAATTTCATTAGGTCCCCACAGTGCAGGCAGACTTTCCCAGAAGCTGTTCAGTGATTTTTACTTGCGATATTTTTCCACCAGGAGATGCTTTAAAGGAAAGGTGCAGCAGTAGCCTATCAATTCTGGACACTCCACCACAAGTCCTGGCAGGAGTTTATCCTGCCATGAGTGCATCACGGGAGTTTATCCAGCTTGCTCTGCAGGGCAAGAAACCTAACAAGAGTCACAAAAAGACACACCTGAGAGTGCAGCAAACACCATGACCCAGAGCAAATCTAGTATGAACAACAACTCATGCTTTTGACATAAAAGGCAGGAATCAGAAATAATTACTTTATAGGAAATTTACTGTAAAGGACTTTTAAGCCTTTAACTGAAATTTTCATATCTCAAAATGGTATATTTCTGAAGGTTCTTTTTATTACATAACTGTCACAAATCTCCTTATGGTTTAGTCCCCTAGGAAATAACGTGTATCTTTAATATTGTATTATTTTTTCAAATCTGTTGGGTTTAAATTCAAAGAACAAGTTATTAAAGACTCACGACAGCAAATGTAATTCCAAACAACCTTAACAAAATAAATCCACATTTAGAGATACGTTTGCATTTGATTATATTCTAACTCCTTTTCATCTCGTTTCCTCTAAATTAGCTTTTAGACCTTCAAAGAGAATATACTTTTTTTTGCATGCATTTGAACATCTTTTCTGGTTTAGAACTTGCCTCAAGGGAAAGCCTTGAAAGAAAATTAAAACTTCATTTTTAAAGCCTACATCAATTTATTAATATTTTAAAGCTTTTCAACACAATTGTATTCACAAATTGGATTTGCACTGTTTGATATACAACAATTGTTTTATCCCCACTTCAAGTGCTCCACTGTTTTCAAGCTTGTTAATTAAATGTTTTATTAAAAAAAAACTGCACAAGTTTCTCAAAACTTCATCTGCACCTGCTCCATAAATGAAAAGACGTCCTTGGAACAACTCCAGTTTATTAAGTGGGAAGCCATTTATTTCACACAAGAATTCAGTCTTTTACCTGTAAGCTTTAACATGAGTTACTATGAATTGTTATCTTTCACCTTTTATCTGCTGTCAATTAATACAAGCATTTTCAGTGTATAGAGGGGGAAAAAGACATGTCATTTGGAATGTCACTTCCATTGCCTGATGCTCCTATGTGTGTGCTCAACTGACATCTCTGTAAAGCTATTTGGTGGTTTTATCTTTCAGTCTGCCCCTTCTGGTCTTTTCCATCAACCTCTTCCCAACAAAACTGTGAAGTGTGATCTGATGAGATGAAATATATGGTGGAGCAGATCTACTACTCCATTGCATGGAGCAGTAAAACTGCTACAACTTCCTAGAAATTTTCACAGCAAAGCCCAAATTAATAAACTACTTTTAATAGCATAGAAAAGTAATGAGAAAGCTGGCATAATTTCTTTACAGATTGGACCTAGGGCTTGAGAGAAAGAAAGGCTAAGGATGGCCCCCCAGTATAGACTTGAGTAACTGAAAGAAACGTCATTTACTAAGGAAAAACGCAAGAGGAGGAGCACCTTTGAGGGGAGAAAATCAGGACTTTAGTAAAAGGAGAGAGAAAAGAAATGAAACACAGAGAATCCTATAGGACCACTAAGACTTTATTCATTCTTGCCAGAAGCATTTGAAATTGGTAAGATTAAACACCACTAAAGGCAAGTCCTCAGGGAATGGATTCTGGTCACAGGTCAATTTAAGATGCCTGAGTATCACAATTTCAATACCCATCTACCTTTACTTAGCAAAGAAAGTTCATAGCTTATGCTAAAAGAACTGCCAGGACTCAAAAATATCAGCAATATACAATTGCCCCTTGGTGTCTATGAAGGATTGGTTCCAAATCCCTTATAGAAAATGATAAAATATTTGTATATAAATTGTGACCATTCCCCCCATACACTGTAACCTCTAGATTACTTATAATACCTAATACAATGTAAATAACTGGCAGTGTGCAGAAAATTCAGGTTTTGCTTTTTGAAACTTTCTAGAATTTTTTTTCAAATACTTTGTATCTTAGGTTTTTAAATCCACGGATGTGAAACCCTCAGAAACAGAGGGCTCAACACTATTGTCAAGTTTTTACAAAGTAGATTACAAAATTACATGATGTATATTTCTATGTAAAAAACCACATTTGTCCATATACATGAACAGAGAAGAGTCAGGAAAGTAATAGATCAAAGCATTAACATTGTTTTTCACCAGGTAAAGTGACACTATGGGCATTTTTTAATTTTTTCTTTTTGCTTGTTTGAACTTTCTGGGTTTTCTGCAATGAATATGTACTTCATTTCTGACTTAAAAGAATGAATTTTTCAAAAATATTTTTAAAGATGTTTTAGAGTGTTTTATATGGAATACAAGCAGTAAATAGTAGGAAAAAAGTTTTCTATATCATTAACTGAATCAGTAAAATAAATCAAGGAATATTTTAGAAGATATGTGTAGTATTTAATAAATATCTTAAAGATATTTGATAATCATAAGAAACTGTATTATAAAGTTTTTAAGGATATGAAAATATCCATATCTCATGTATTTTCCTTTTTTTCTGATGTCATAAGCAACTGACATTGTTTTAAAACTAACTTTTTTTTATATATAACTTGCTAAGCCAGACATCTGAGGGCTTCCTTGGTGGCTCAGTGGTAAAGAATCCACCTGCCTATTTTTCAGAGAACAAGAACAAATAATTTCACAATTTGTATGTAAATACAAAAAAAAAACCTCAAATAGCCAAAGCAATCTTGAGAAAGAAGAATGGATCTGGAGGAATCAACCTGCCTGACTTCAGACTATACTACAAAGCTACAGTCATCAAAACTGTATGGTACTGGCACAAAGACAGAAATATAGATCAATGGAACAAAATAGAAAGCCCAGAGATAAATCCATGTACCTATGGACACCTTACCTTTGACAAAGGAGGCAAGAATATACAATGGAGAAAAGATAATCTCTTTAACAAGTGGTGCTGGGAAAACTGGTCAACCACTTGTAAAAGAATGAAACTAGAATACTTTCTAACACCATACACAAAAATAAACTCAAAATGGATTAAAGATCTAAATGTAAAACCAGAAACTATAAAACTCCTAGAGGAAAACATAGGCAAAACAGTCTCTGATGTAAATCATAGCAGGATCCTCTATGACCCACCTCCCAGAGTAATGGAAATAAAAGTAAAAATAAACAAATGGGACATAATTAAACTTAAAAGCTTTTCACAACAAAGGAAACTATAAGCAAGGTGAAAAGACAGCCTACAGAATGGGAGAAAATAATAGCAAATGAAGCAACTGACAAAGAATTAATCTCAAAAATATACAAGTAGCTCATGTAGTTCAATGCCAGAAAAATAAGCAACCCAATCAAAAAATGGGCCAAAGAACTAAACAGACATTTCTCCAATGAGGACATACAGATGGCTAACAACCACATGAAAAGATGCTCACCATCACTCATTATCAGAGAAACACAAATCAAAACCACAATGAAGTACCATCTCACGCCGGTCAGAATGGCTGCTATCAAAAAGTTTACAAATAATAATGCTGGAGAGTGTGCGGAGAAAAGGGAACCCTCTTACACTGTTGGTGGGAATGCAAACTAATACAGCCACTATGGAGAACAGTGTGGAGATTCCTTAAAAAACTGGAAATAGAACTGCCATATGACCCAGAAATCCCATTGCTGGGCATACACACTGAGGAAACCAGAATTGAAAGAGACACGTGTACCCCAATGTTCATCACAGCACTGTTTACAATAACTAGAACATGGAAGCAACCTAGATATCCATCAGTAGACGAATGGATAAGAAAGCTGTGGTACATATACACAATGGAATATTACTCAGCTATTAAAAAGAATGCATTTGAATCAGTTCTAATGAGGTGGATGAAACTGGAGCCTATTATACAGAATGAAGCAAGTCAGAAAGAAAAACACCAATACAGTATATTAACGCATATATATGGAATTCAGAAAGATGGCAACGATGACCCTATATGCAAGGTAGCAAAAGAGACACAGATGTAAAGAACAGACTTTGGACTTTGGGGGAGAAGGCGAGGGTGGGATGATTTGAGAGAGTAGCATTGAAACATGTATATTACCATATGGGAAATAGATTGCCAGTCCAGGTTTGATGCATGAGACTGGGCACTCAAGGCCGGTGCACTGGGATGACCCTGAGGGATGGGATAGGGAGGGAGGTGGGAGGAGGGTTCAGGATGGGGGACACATGTACACCCAGGGCTGATTCACGTGATTTGATTCACAAAAACCATACACGTGTAATTAGCCTCCAATTAAATAATTTACAAAAAAAAAAGAATCCACCTGCCAAAGCAGGAGACCCCAGGTTCAATCCCTGGGATGGGAAGATCCCCTGAAGAAGAAAATGGCAACCGACTGCAGTATTCTTCCCTGAGAAATCCCGTGGACAGAGGAGCCTGGGGGACGGCAGTCCACTTGGTCACAAAAGAGTTGGATACGACTTAGTAACTAACAACAACAGTCCAGACATTTGAATCCACCCTGGACTCCCTAATATCTCTTCATTTTCTCTACCATTACACACTGTTGGTTTTTTTTTTAATCATTAAGGTATAGTCGCTTTACAGTGCTGTGCTAGTTTCTGAAGCTGGTAGGTATGGGCTGCTCTAACTCCCAAGCACTGCCGCCACAAGCCTGCTGCGCCTCTGGGATCCATCCTGCCATCTGATACACGTGCAACAAGTAAAAGCTCCCCTCATCTCACTCTGAAAGTAAATCATCATCAACCTTGAGTTAAAAACTGGTTAATCACGCCTTCTCTTGGATTCCTATGGGACTTCATATCTCTGAAATCCTTGTTTACCTGCCTGAATCCTTTCCCAAACTGTGTACCCCTTAACAGCCTCCCACAGAGCCTTTCTGATTTCACTCTTGCCTCATTCCACAATACTTTCTCCACTTATCAGCCAAAGTGGTCTTTTGACCATCCACGTGTTTGTAGCCTTTGTGACTGCATAGCATCTGGCATTAACCAGGCATTCAGTAAACATTTCAGGAACAAGTGAATCAAAGAGTGAACAAAAGAACCCACAAATGAATGAATGCTGGACTTTATAATACAAGTACACATGTTTTTGTTTTTTATAAATATATATATGCAAAGATATTTTAATCTATATAATACCCCACATATCAATATTATTTCACATGAAAAGTTAGAAAATATTAAAAAGCATTTTCAATAGATATTATATGATATCTGAACATACTTAATAAAAAATAAATTATGTTAGCTATCTAGCTATAGATAATAAATCTATGAAAGGAGAAAAAGCTGTAAGTTTACTTTTAATTAGAATGAAAATGATTATTCTATTATTGCTCTTGCGATGTATAGACAGCAGACATAAAACCACTTGATACCATCACTAAACAGAAAAAAAAAAAACTGCTTTATTTTGTGTCTTCTACCTTGCTTTCATAGGACAAAGCCAAAGTTAATGGGAAAAAAATGTACATGTTCATACAGGATGTATTATTACCTGCCAGTCAGAGGAGTTGCAGGTAATTAGTTGTTGGCTTAAAGATACCGTTTGTTTTCTTTTTTGTTTGTTGGTTTGGTTTGTTTTCGCACGGGGTTTTTTTTTTCCCCCGTTTTTATTTGTATAAAGACACCATGTTTTTTGATCAAGAGCCACTTCCCCCATGTAGATTTCCACTGGTTTGCCCAAATTCTGTTTTCCTGCTCTAGGTCTGAAGGGCAGAGAACACAGGCAGCTGGTTTCCAGAGCACTGTGCTCCCCGTCTGAGGAAGGCCTGGGCAATGACATGTCACAGAACAGCTGCCTCTAGTCTCCCCAACCAGCCAGGAGTAAGCTGAGCAGAACAAACCCAGGAATAAAAAAACCTCGACTTTTCATGCAAGGACAAAAGGTGGTTATTAGGCATACCAGGAAGCTTCTTTTATAGCTGGTAATTACATATAAATTGGGGACATATAACAAGAAAAAATCATTTCCCTCTTCATTTACTTAAAAATGTGATTTCTACAGTCATTATATAATTACTGGTATTTTTCAGTAACATTATTAGGAATAAATGGGCTACTGTTTCTGAAATTATCATAAAGATAAAAATACTGAAACTTCCTTATGAAAACTGGTTGTTGAGTAGGTGGAAAGCATAAAATGGTCCAGTTCTCTAAAACAGAAAACTGAACTTTCTTCTATGGCAAAAGGGATCAATCTGCCATTTTTCACCTTTAAAAAAGCAATTCCTCCTATTTCTCACATATTCTCCCAAGCCCTCCATCTTGCCTAATTCCACCCACAAATTTCCTGTTCTCTTTGACTGCTGATCTGTTAGAAAAACTTCCCTAGGCCTTAGCATCCCTCTGTTTCATGCTTTCTAGACTACATGGTAGTCAAGAAAATAGCAAACAGGGCTTCCCTGGTGGCTCAGTGGTAAAGAATCCGCCTATCAATGCGGCAGACGTGGGTTTGATCCCTGGTCCAGGAAGGTGCCACGCACCACAGAGCAAGTAAGCCCATGTGCCACAACTACCAAGTCTGTGCTCTAGAGCCCAGGAACCACAACAACTGAATGCATGTGCCACAACTACTGAAGCCCCCGCACCCTCGAGCCTGTGCTTCACAACAAGAAAAACCACAGAAGCGAGAAGCCCGCGCACAACTAGAGAACAGTATACCTCCTCCCTTGTTGGAGGTATCAGACACTAAGGCCAGAGAAGGGGAGAATATTTTCATTGAGTCAACCTTTCGGCTCTTCTCAAATCACACCACACAAACATAAAAACTATGCCAAGGCATAAAGCTGACACTGTTTATAGTTGTCATTACCTCAAAAGTTTACAGCTTTCCAGGAGAAAGGAAGAAGGGGGGAATCTCCCTCTGGGTCCAGGCTATTTCTCAAAGCAGAATCAGGATTACAACAGCCAGCTTACAGCTGTGCCAAGAATTAAGCCATAGCTCCTAGGAGAAGTGTGAGTGAATTGGCTAATGCTACAGAGACCAGAGGTTGAAAAGGTAACAGAAGAAATACCAAATGCAGAAGTAACGATAGAACTAGAAAACCACAATTCTGCACCCCCAATGAAGGAACAGATCTAAGCAAGTTTCATCAATGGCTGCTAAAACCATTAGTTGAGATGACCACACCTAAATCCAATCATCAATTTTCACATCACTAGAAATGGGACACACATACTCCACATTTCCTTAATAAAATAAGATGTAGCATCACCTATGAATTATTCTTGCTCCCTTCCCCAAATAAAAACCCTGAGCCCTAATCTAATCACTCCTCTAGCTGTAACCTCCAGAAAATATGAAGGGTAAAGGAATGTGTTAAATCACATCGTGGGGAAACAATCTGAAGAAGGCAAATTGAGAATGTGGGCAAAGGACAAATGACCTGATTTCTTCAACAAATGAAAGTGGTAGGGTGGGTGTAAGAAAGAGAGTGGGAGAGCTGTTATAATAGGACTTTAAAAACATATGTCAGTGCAATGAGTAGACCTGTTCAGATCCCAGTTTAAATATTGGTTTTCATTTTCATTGTTAATTGTTTAGTCACTAAGTAGTGTCCGACTCTTTTGTGACCCATGGACTAGATACTCCTCACCCAGGAATCAAACCCACATCTTCTGCATTGGCAGGTGGATTCTTTACCACTGGGAAGCCCAATTCAAACATACTCAAATATATTCAACCTTAAAAAGACATCTTTCAGAAAACTTGATAAATTTGAACATGGACTGGGTATTAGATGATATTATGGGAAAACTGAAAATTCTGGTGGGTGCTGAGTATTAATGGGCTTTCTAGATGGCGCTAGTGGTAAAAAAAAAAAAAAAAAAAATTCACCTGCCAATGCAGGAGACCCAGGAGACACGCATTCAGTTCATGGGTTGGGAGGATCCCTTGGAGAAGGAAATGGCAACCCACTCCAGTATTCTTGCCTGGAAAATCCCATAGAGAGAGGAGCCTAGCCGGCTATAGTCCATGAGGTCAAAAAAGTGTTGGACACGACTAAGTGACTAAACAACAATGACAGAGTATTAACAGGTAAGATGATACAATGCTTGGAATTTAAAACAGTAAAAGCAAAAACAAATGAAACAAGGTTGGTAAAACACTGGTGGGGGGTGCTCAATTTTCTGTTCTCTCAACTTTGGGAATATTTAGAAAACTTCCATAGTAAAATGTTTTTTGGTTGTTTGGTGTTTTTTAAGTTAATGAACATTCATGTACAGTAGTCATAATAGGTAGTCGTATCCCTCCTCCTCATTTTTTTAAGGCCTGATTTAATTCAGAAGATCCAGATAAGCAAAGGAAGAGACAGTTCTTTGCACAAACCATAAAGAAGGTAAATTGGCAGCTCAGCCAGGTGTTTAGAAGCCAGCAGCAGCAAGCAAAATACAGAGGGTTGTGTGAAACTTTGGGATCTTCCACAACTGGCTTGACAAAGACAATGTTCCCAAGTTCCCCACCCTGAGCACAGACCTGCTGGCCGGTTTCCCACTCCTCAATGCCAGCTGGCTGCAAGGGTCTCAGAGACTGTGCCCCCGGCTCCCAGGAGCAGAGGGCAGGAAAAAAAGAGGCGGCTCTACTTGCAGATGGAGTCGACCATCTCTGAGCCAGCTGGCCTCCTCCTAGAGCTCCACACAGAGAGGCCCTAGGGGCTGATGCTCCTCACCCCAAGCCCGCCAGCCTGCAGACACTCACTGCCATGGTACCAGGGGACTGGGACCCAGCCACTCTCTGCCCACAGTGAACACTTCTACAGAATGGAGCAGACTGATCAAGTTATTTGTTTCTAAAAACAAAAATGTAAATTGGAAAAATGAATGTGTCTAAGTACTAGATATTAAGGAATAGTTAACTTTGCTTGATATGATAGTACAACTGTGGAGGAAAATAGTCTTGATGCCCAGTAAACTATGAAGGGGTAATATGTCATGATAACTCTAATGGACTTAAAATACTTCAGCAATGAAAGATGCCAACATGTTAACAATTACTAAATATTAATAACATCATAGAACTAGACTTAAAGTAAAATTAGGAAAGGCAGCATGGTGCATGTGAGAATATGCGAAAGCCTATCACAACTACTTTCACATTTTATGTATTACTTCCAGCCTTTAATCTAAAAAAATGTATATTCTGGAATAACTGCAATCATAATTGTATTCAGCTTTTTCCAGTTAATATTTTCATAGAGTTTTCCACTGTGTTATCTTAATAATTATTTTTAACATCACTTCATAATGTGCCATAATACTGATATTCCCCTAAATAAAACTATACCTTGTTTACGGCCATATCACCCTGAACCTGCCAGGTCTTTGAATACTTCACTGCTTTTTTCTATAGGATTTATTGCTGCAGTGAAAAACCATGTGCATATAGCTTTATGCTTTTGTTAAAATGTTTCTCTAGAATAAATCCTCAGAAATGTGAGTTCTGAGCCTATATATATAGCCCTGGAAGATTATCCATGTTGCTGGACAGATGACTTAGACCATTCGGCAAAATGTATTTGCATCAATTTCAGAAGATTACTATTGTTTTCTTAAATTTAAGGATCTTGTCATGTGCATGTCTTTGATTTCTATGAAAAAGAATATGTTTGTACATCTCTGTTTACCAGAAACTTGGTTAATATATGCCATTTAGCTATTGGAACCATGAAGCTTTCTCATAAATTTCAATGAGCTATTTATATATTGCTATTACCCTTTGTTATTGGGAAAACTAATATCTTTCTTGGATGACAGCTGTGTTCTTTATTTAATTTTGATATTCAAATGCATCAGGCTTTATTTCTCAACAAAACAGAGTATCTCTAAGATCATCTTGACCTAAACTGCATTTGCCAAAAGCCCATTGACAGTGTGATACTACTGAACACTTTGTAACTGACCTACCAGGAGTACACTTGACTCTCACTCTTGCTCACAAAATCCTCCCAATGGTACCTCCTAACTATTCAACTCGATCCTCTCCTCTCCATCCCTGTAACCAAAGTACCACATCATATGTCACCTGAAATGTTGAATACAACTGCCTCCTAGCTGGTCTCCCTGCCTCCAACACAAATAAATGTCTTGCAATGCAAACTGTTGGTCCACATGGCTTACCTCTTCCAGAGACCCTCCCTTTATGGCCCCTGCACAACTGTTAGATCTCTCAAAAACAATTAGTAAATATTCTTTGAATATTTACCCGTGCTAAGCACTTTGCAAACAGTACTTCAATTAACATTCACAAGAATGCCTTAAATACAATACCGTTGTTCCCATTTTACAGATGAATATGCCGAGGCATATAGAAGTAACATCATTTGACTAAGTTCCCACAACTGGGAAGATGCAGAGCCAGTATTATAAATGTTGGTGGTAGTGGAGGTCAGTCGCTGAGTTGTGTCCTGCTCTTTGCGACCCCATGGACAGCAGCACACCAAGTTTCCCTGTCCTTCACCAACTCCCGGAGTTTACTCAAACTCATGTTCATTGAGTCGGTGATGCCATCCAACCATCTTGCCCTCTGTCATCCCCTTCTCCTCCTGCCTTCAGTCTTTCCCATCATCAGGGTCTTTTCTAAAGAGTCTGCTCTTCACTGACTCATGTGCTGAGACATATAGAAGTTACATCATTTGACCAAGTTTGCACAACTGGGAAGATGCAGAGCCAGGATTATAAACATAGCTCTGCCTAACTCCCAAGCCCAGAAATATCGTCTTAACCACTGTACCACACTTCCTCAGAGATAGATCCTCACCTTTCAGCAGACTGTGTGCTTGCCACTCTGCCCACGAGCAGCACAGAACTGCCTCGAATTTCTCTCATACATCTGTGCTGCTTCTCCACTCAGTCTCTTCCGTCAAGCTATCCTGTCTGTTGGAAATGTCCTTCCATCTCTCTTGACATTTGCCCTGTATGACTCCTACCCATCTTTTAAGACTCAGTTCAGGTGTCACCTCCTCTGAGCAGCTTTTCCCTATTTTAACTCCTTCCCCACCTTTCCCCTCTTCTTTATCTGACCAAAGAGGTATCCTTCTTCTGTGCTTATCTCCATCATTACACCCAGCACATTGTGCTGTCAATATCTGTTCCCATCTTTGCTTCCTCCACTAGACCACAAGCAGCTGGAGACCATCTGAACCATCCTGCGACCCCAGCCAGTACAATGCCCGGCATGTAGCAGGCCCTCAGTGCTTCAACACAGTGTCCAGAAGACTGAGAAATTCAAAGAGCATTTAATCAATTAGTTCTTGAATTCTTGCTGAATATCTAAGTATTGTACCAGGGATATTATAAGTGCAAATAACATATTTCATGTGCAATATGTGCAGTTGACAAAATAACTAAGTGACCAAAAAGTCCCACAGACTATCTGCTGTGGAAATTCAAGGAGGAAAAGACCACCTTGGGCGGGGACAGTCAGAGAAAACTACAGAGAACAGGAGAGATTTTAAATGAGGGCTGAAAGATGAATGAGGCTCAGAAAGCAAAGCCACAGAGCAATCATCTAAGTCTAATGTTTGAGGAAATGTCTAAGCTGAGGACCATGGCAAGCGATGAGAGTCAAAGCTGAGAAGATGCTCTTCTTCCTCTTGATCTTGTAAATTCATCTTTGTAAGTTCAGCCATTCCTTTATCTACATGCAAGATGCCAGATTTAAGTTTTATTCCCAAGCAGTTAGCCTTCCAATGATGAGCATCTCAGAACTCTTCAGATTACATCCCAGGACAGAAAATCATGGAAATGTTTCTATATAAATTAAAAACCTAGAGACTGTTAGATCATGAAACACATAATAATGATAAAATGTCAGAAACATGTGCAACCCCAGGTAATGAATTCAATGACTATCCTAAGGTCACAGAGGTCTTCCTACAAAATACATGTCATTCTGTTTACATCAAACACAGAAAACTCATTTACAAGTGAATGTCATTTTTATCTTTGTTCCATGGCCAAGTGCATCTCATTTGCATTCGTTTGTTTCCTTGCTGGAGTGCCTGCCACTGTTCCACAGCTGGTACGGGTTGTGCTCTGTACCTGCTACTTACCATAGACCCACACTCCAATCACCCAGTTACAGATCTGAGTCATAATCCCAAAGCTGGTTCTGCATAAGGTATTTTTAAGTAATACATATCATAGGGAAATCAAAACTTTATGTAGTATAGATAGAAAAGAACTTTAAAGATTCAAATACATGCACCCACAAACATATGCTTCCATGTTAGACTAGGATTAGGATTTCCCTGTTGCCTGGCCTAAAGAATAACAGTCCTATAGCTGAGTCTCCCTAAGGATTCTTTGCCAAGTTCCCAAGAGAACACAAGAATGGAGTGGAGGCCCCATTTTTATCTCCCTTTGCACAATATGGTCAAGAGGTAAAAGTGCTCTGAGTTTTCTAACCACAGAGAAAGGGAACAAGCTGAGCAGCCAGCCAGTCATCCATATCCTAGTGGTTGGTCTGGTTCAGATACTATCCTGGCCAGCTCAGTCTTCACTGACGGCCTCCCCACTATAATCAGAGTAGTGACACCTTCTGAAAAATAATCTGGTCCCACCTACAGAATCACTTAGTACAAGTTATTCATTGAATCATTCTTTATAGAAAACAACCCATTTGTCCATCAACAGAACAACGGTTAAATAATCTATGTATGTTTACACTCTAGAATACTATACAGAATGAGGAATCTCTCTTTGGACTGTTATGGAACTACATCCAGAGTATATTCTTAGAGGAAAAAAAAATCCAAAAGGTACATGGGAAAAAACTCCAGCTTAAGAAAGGGAGGAAAATAAAAATACATCCATTTTTGGGTGTTTATACTTATAAAATAAACACCGGAAGTATACAAGAAACTAAAATAAATGTTTATGTAGTAAAGATCCAGAGTTTGTACCTTTTGAAACTCACAGGCTTTCTTTTTTTGGTCGGGGGACCACTTTAAAAAAGACAAAATTAGATACAAGTCTTAGAACAAGCTTGCTCCAGGGAGCTTCATAATAAATCTTCCCCTGAAATGACTTCTAGAACTGGAGTGTACAGAAATGAGGGAGGACTAAGAGGTCTAAATATAAACCTATTTATACCTATTTATCTTTGAACATGTGAACATATTATCCATTTAAAAAGCAAAATTAACATTTTAAAAAATACCTATATCCAGGCTTCAGTCATTCAAAGTCTCACTCCTTCTTCACCTCCTTCATTATTTCCCAATCTTCTTGTTCTAGTTTGGCTTCATTGTGCTGCCTTGCATCTACTGAGATTCTGCCTCAGCCTGGCCCTTTCCAGATGGTAACGTACCTGGCATTCTATTTTGATTGTGTCCTTGTGTTTCTCTCTTTCTGATCACCCTTGGTTCTACCATCAGTAGAGCAGCTTCAAGGCAGCCCAGTTCCACCCCTGCACCCTGCATGGTGGCCCAGACTCCCAAGAATGCAGCCTGCTACTCATGAAAAGAGTTTGAAAATTGACTGAACTACACCACAGATGATCAGTCCCAAGGGATGCTATGACACTGGGGGAAAATTTTAGGTATTTACTCAGGAATTGGGTGCTTCTCTGGCAGTACACAGTTTGTCCTGAAATATTCAACAGAATAAACTACCATATCTTCCTTTTTAGGGTCCTCAGGATAACAGGTGGGCCACTTTACACTCATCCCTAGACACACGTCTTTGTGTTTAATAAGACAAAGTCAGGCTAGACTAAACTGAGCCCAGACTTATATTTACCAAAATTCAAATAATTTCAAGTATATAATGAGGCAAAGATGGTCACTAACTTAACTCTGGTTCCAGCTTAAAAAGTCTAGGAACCATTGTTCTTTCAGTCCACCTCATCATTGTCCTGTAAAACATTCACTTGATCCAGTTATAAAGTATTCAGACTGAATTTCTGAACACTTCCTATGGCAGATGATAGTGTTTTAAAGAGGATATATAGTATGTTAAGAGTCAGGCTTGGATTTGACAAGCCTAGGAATGAATTCTGGGACTATTTCTAGCTGGCTAGCTGGCTGAGCAACATAAACTTCATTTCCCTTATCTGTAAAGTAGGTTGTTACAAAGATTAGATGAGACAGTGAAGATTTAATAAACTGAGTTATGTCCCAAAAATACAATCAAGGCAAAGCTAATTTTTTTATCACTTAATAAGAATATTGGCCAGTATGTGTAACAGGATGCTCCAAACTATCAAGTTACATCAATATCAGTAATACACACATTGATTTTGGAAACAAACCTAAGATGCAATATATATACAAGCACCTATAGATGCAAAGTTAGTACCCTGAATTCATGCTGAATTCACATTTCAGCATGTTAGCTTTAAATAATTAAGAAAGCCTACCCTATGAATCCCCTCATGGATTTTCTTTTCTCTGTGTCTTCTTGGTTGTTAGGGCCTTTCTTTCTCCAGCTTTCTGAAAATCACAAATAAACTTATAAAATACGACATCCTGTATTGACTCATTTCTCATTGGACTGACTTTTAGCATACCTGAAAGCATTTTGTTGCTCACAGATGTGTTCTGCTATGGTTCAATGCACTCAAGTTAAGCTTAAACCTGACCTGGTCATGTCTCATTTTACCTTAAGGTGATAATTCAGGAATCAACTGCTCAGTGTCAAGTACAGAATCTTATCTTTCTGCCTGTTGTCAGGGATATTAAAAAAAAAAAAGATTAAAAATTATCTTTGACCGTCCATGTTTTTATGTAAAGCCATCTGCTATTGCATCTCTCCTAACTGTATCTCCTGTCACATAAGACATTTCCACCTAAGGCTTTCTACTCAAATCACTGGAATTGAGTGCCTCCCATTCAAATACAACTTGCCATGGAACACTGGATCTTATACCATTCTCTACTTAAACTAACCTCCAGGAACATTACTGTACTGCCAACATCAAAAATAGTAAATAGTATAGGAAACCATCTCCTACAATACTGAATTATGCACAAGTGTATGTGGATACCAAAAAGAGAGAGAGAATGTTCATGATATTTAGATATTGACTATATTTTATTTTTAATAAAGTTTCCTCTATGTGAAAACGTTCCTTTCAATCTATTTCATTCGAATCACCAAAAAAAAAAAAAACCCTCTTTTATGCTATCACATATTCTTTAACCAATTTGTGCTTTAATTTTTATTTACATGAAACGCTTAAAACGGAAATCATTAAAACATATTAAAATAAAATCGGTGTCTTTAAAAGGTTTACACGCATACACAGAATCCACCCCCTCTTGATCCCTTTTTGAAGGGCCCTCGTATCGTTTGCAAGCCAAAGGCATTGACAAGTTGTCTGTCGTACAACGGTTACACCTAATTTGAATTAAACTACAGTCGCAGATGACAGAAGCGCTCCTTTCATCTTTTGTAGGAAGGTCACCCAGCGCAGAACGAGCGCCACGCTCCTTCTGGAACTAAACACGTTGGCCCCGCCGTCTGTTGAGTCCTCCCTTCACAACCCACACCTGGGTGGCCAAGGGTCACGTCTGACCTCCCAATGGCGCCAACGCCTCTGCACTCTTCCCTTTGAGGAAGCAGCAGATGGCAAGGGCGCGCAGCGCTGGTGCCGCAGCTCTCAGCCATGGCGGGCCAGGACCACCGAAACAAGGACTAGTCCGGCGCCTGGAACTCTCTAGGTCGCCTGCTGGATGCCACGGGGGTGCCTCGTCTCTCTGGCTTCCGGGCACTCGGAATGTACACCGAAACGTGGCGTGACTCCCACACTTCTGCCCGGAACCCAGCCCAGGAAACCCTCGTTTCCAGGGAAAACTAAGCTGCAAGCAACACACACGCAGAATGACGCCTCGACACTCACCCAAGTGATACGGGCACTCGGCCTGGGGTTCTCGCGAGGCAGCCCCTACCCCGAGCTTCGTGCACGACCAGCCCGCCACCAATAGCGACCCCTGTTCCAAGGGATGAGCCAATGGGAGCGCTCGAACTCAACGGGAGTAGCCAATCACCGCCCTCTCGGCTCTGGAACCCCGCAGCCAGTTCTACTACTGTTCCTCCAGCTCCCCGGAACTGCAGTTCTAAACTGGAAGTCCACCGCCGTCCACCTTCCTCCATCAGAGTCTGCTGCTGCTGCTGCTAAGTCGCTTCAGTCGTGCCCGACTCTGTGCGACCCCATAGACGGCAGCCCACCAGGCTCCCCCGTCCCTGGGATTCTCCAGGCAAGAACACTGGAGTGGGTTGCCATTTCCTTCTCCTCCATCAGAGTCTAGTCAGTAAATAAACTTTCCCTAGAGTAGAGCCTTAGGAAGTTGCAGCTCTTGCTGTATGCTCCGTATAGGCAGGACCTCATCTTTTGTGCATTCTTCTGCTAAAATTCATGGCTCACCTCAAGCACAGCCAAGCTTTCCAAAAATTAATGAAAACTGATGAGCATTCTTCTTCCCGTTCACGTAACCGCTATGAACCATTTAAACCGGTGTCTGAATTCAAAATAGAAAGATGAATTAATAAGGAGCTTGAAGAAATTTCTCTTCAGCAAAAGTGTGAAAGGCCTTTATTTACTGAAGTTGGCAAGAGTTTGTCTGGTGCTAGAAGTGAACCCAAGAGAGCGAGTGCCCTGCAGAAAAATGCTGATGAAAGGGCGTCTCCCCTTATCTCGTTCGTTGATGTCTTCGAAATGAAACCACGAAGAGTTGTTGCTGCTGCTGCTGCTAAGTCACTTCAGTCGTGTCCGACTCTGTGCAACCCCATTAGATGGCTAGAGGTTTGTAAATACTGTTTGAGAGCTCACTGCGTGTCAGCCTTGATTCTAAAAGCAGTCTACCTGAATTAACTCTCATTCAGTCTTCACAACGACTTTACTGCTTATTGCAATCTGTTTTACAGATGAGGAAATTGAGAAAGATTGGCCCAAGATGTCAAGCAAGTGAGAAACGGCGGCAAGCCTACAACCTATGTATGGATGATTTATTCAGTTAGCAAAACATTTTAATGTCCAAATTAACTAGGCCTAAACAACCCAGAGTCTTTCACTTCTAAGAGGTATGTATTCTCCTGTTTTAAAAAATCTTTTGGTACAAAACATTCAGTTAAAATCTCAGAAACTTCCAGTGTCCTTAGTGTAATTTTCACAGTTAGCTGCAGTCATCAGGATGAGGATTGAAGGTTGGGGTGGTGAGTGAGAGTGGAGAGAAAGAGATACAAGACTGAAAGAAGTAACCTGAGAAACACTAAGACGACTGAGCCACTTAAAATTAGTAGTGTCTTTACTGATTGGATGTCACCAATTTGATTTCATCATTAAAATAAATAATTGCATTAATTATGTATGATAGTATGCACACATATGGACAAATACATAGGTTATCTGAGGTAACCTATGGAGAATTACGAATGATCTATGATTAAGAGTTTTTTTAATCTATGTTCAATTTTCATTTTTATATTGGAATTTATTTTAATAACATCAATTAATAAAGAGGAAAGTGGAAGCCTGGAAATTGTTTTATTAAATATTTATCCATTCTAAAATGTGTTTCCTTTCCAAACTGTATTTTTTTTTTAAGGCTATTTCACACAGAACAAGTTGTAGAACTTAGTAAAGAGCTAGGTAATTGGTGAAGGAAACATGGCTTTTATAGCAGATAAAACTTCCTATGTCTCAAATCTGGGCAACCTTTCTCAATTTCCTTGAGGACTTACACAACCTGATTTCAGAAAATTTTCCAGTATTTCTGTAAAAGTGTGGATTTAGTTTTAAGCTTTGCTTCAAAGGGCAGGACCACTAAGTAGGCAGTGATAAGCAGATGAACTAGCAGATGCTTGGGTTCACTTCCAGTTCTGTGTGGCAGGGCCATCACTAAACCTGGTAGCTCTGCAGAAAAGAAAGAATTTGCAAATGGCATAAGAATCCTCAATAAATAGTAGTATCATTGCCACCATATGTAAATGTTAATCCACGCATTTTTTTTTTTGTTCCTCTTTGGGCTTTCTTTTTTTACAAAGCAAAACATTTTCAGGTCAGCTGACACTTAAGTGAAAGTGTGAAACTTAAGTGAAAATCACTTAAGTGAAAGTCACTTAAGCTGACACTTAAGTGAAAGTTCAGTGTGTCTGACTCTTTGTGATCTCATGGCCTATACAGACTATGGCATTCTCTAGGCCAGAATACTGGAGTGGGTAGCCTTTCCCTTCTCCAGGGGATCTTCCCAACCCAGGGATTGAACCCAGGTGTCCCACATTGTGGCAGATTCTATACCATCTGAGCCATAAGGGAAACCCAAGAATATTGGAGTGGGTAGCCTATCCCTTCTCCAGCAGATCTTTTTGACCCAGGGATTGAACCAGGGTTTCCTGCATTGTAGGCAGATTCTTTACCAACTGAGCTATCAGGGAAGCCCAGCTAACACTAAAAAAAAGCCTATAATTCCAAGCATAAATTTTCCCATAGAAGAAATTTTTTTTGCTGATCACAACCCACAGAACTTATATGCCCTTCATCTCCCAGCCATGCCTCCTGCTGTGATGGGTTAGAAAAAGTCCCTGCCAGCCACCCAGTGATTGAGGCTGTGTTCCCAAATGGAAGACTGCAGGTTGAAGACTGCCAAAGTACTAGGATGCAGAAAATAAAGCACATTTTTAACTGAGTTAAATCATCAAGGTCATATCCAAGACCCTTTGGTGACCCACTAGAATTTTCCTGCCAATCTCAGGGAGGAGTGCTGCAGACCCGGGCTCTTAGGGTACCTACCCTTAGCCAAGGGGTGTAACTAATCCTCCTCTTCCTACATAACTGCAGTGAAACCCCAGAGAGCATGTGGAGAAAGGAATGGGAGGTAGGGGAGAAGGTGTTTTCCAGTTTTAGCCCACAAAATTATATTCTTTATGATATCCTTCCATTAGTTAGCATTAATTTTGTATACCCATAAATAAAGTCACTGCTCCTAAGTTTTCCTAATTATGGGCCTCCCAGTAGTGACCTTGAAGAGTATTATTGCCTCTTCTGTAAAATGGGACCCATTCAGACAGCAGGAGATTGTTGAAAGATGTACTTCAGGTAGGGGGAACCTGGGAACCTACATAAAACAAATAGATCAGCCCTTCTAATAAAATAGATCCTTCTTTAATATTTGTTGAATGAATATGAAAATGTACGAATCATAAAAGCACTATTCAAGTTTCCTTTTTTTGCTTTCCTTTTTTTGCTTTTGAGGTTCTGTCAAAATGGTACATAACAAAAAATAGTGATTCTAGGGTTGCACAGTTCTTTTTGATGAGGAATATTGTGTGTGGGTGTGTTTTTTTCTTGAAGGTCATTAGCTTCTTTCCATAAAGATGAAAACACAGCATGATTAACAATGGTTTCAGCAAACAATTATTTTGCCTGCTATCTGGGAGCCTGTGAAATGCACGTATTGAAAATGATGTTTCCCTATTATAACAGTACTTAAAATTTATTTCATGAATAATCAAAGTATTCATGTCCCCTGATTTACTGTATTATAGAGTCGCCTCAAAAGCCACTTTCAAATTAAATTATTTCATTAAAAGATCTGCTGAACCTGCCAAGTGAACAAACTCTTGTTTTTAATATTTATTTTTATTAAAGATTGCACAAACTGGAACCAAGACCAAAATACTGAATCCACTTTACATCATTCATTATAAAACAACATACATCACATTTGTTCTCTACCAAATAGGGCATTTTCTTTAAAATTATATATTGCGTGCTCTCAAGACTCATGCTTTAGATATTTTACATTTGTCATCATTCTCTTATAAATAATTGCAACTTGACCAATTTGTACACCTGCTACCACTATATATTCATTGCGTCAAGGCGGAGTCTTTGACACGAAAACAGATGAGATGGAAACAAGTGTATGGATGTCACATCTACCGAATTGCGGCTACTATTTTGCCTATGCAGTGAAATGCTAATGTAAAATACACACAGAAAAACGTCGTTTCAAAAGGCACAATTTTCTTCACAAAAAAGAACAATTTAAAAATACGCGGCAGTTAAAATCGACGCCCTCGAGGGCGCTGTGGCTTCCCATTCATGTGATCTTAAACCTGGAGAGCCAACCACCTGGGTTGGCGAAAGGGTAGCCTGTTCGCGGTGCTCAGGGGCCTGGAGTGTGCTGGAACCCGCCGCCCTGGGGAATGCTCGGAAGGCAAAATTTCTTTAAGACGCCTCTAAACCTTTGCTCAGACTTTCAGCTTCTGACCTGGGACCGCTCACTGTTCCAAATCTGGCGGGCGACCAAAACCAAACCGGTTTTGTCCGCCGGGTCTTTCTCACCATCAGCAGCTCCTCTTCTCCCACAGCAGAACCCCCTCTTCTCTCTGTCCACGCCCCCACACTTCCCGCCTTCCCTGAAAGACTCATTACTATTCGCGCTCGCCACCGCCCCCGGCCTCGGGGTCGCTCTGGTCGTCGGTGAAGCAGACGTCCACGTCGCTGTCGTTGTCGCTCTTGGGCTCTCCCGGCTCCGGGAGGTAGTGAGGCTCGGGGCCCGGGCCGTCGGACGCCTTGGGGAGCAGGTTCTGGCCGGGGTGGCGAGACTTGACGTGGCGCTCCAGGTCCCGGCGGCGCACCAGCACCTTGCCGCAGAACTCGCAGCGGTAGGGCGTGTTGCCCTCGGCATGCAGCCGGATGTGCTTGTTGAGATTGCTGGGGTCGCCGAAGGGCCGCAGGCACACCTTGCACTTGAGCGGCTTGTAGCCCGTGTGCGTCCGCATGTGGATCTTGAGCCCGTACTTGCGCGAGTACAGCTTGCCGCAGTAGAGGCACAGGTGACCCGTCTTGGGCTTGCCCGCGCCGCTGCCGCCCCCGCTGCCGCCTCCCCCGGCGCCGCCCGCCGCCACGACGGCCGGGGGCAGCGTCCCCGCGTCCAGGCGGCCGCGGCCTTTCCCGGCTGCCATCTCCGACAACTGCTGCGTGTGCATGGCGATCTCTCGGTCAATGCTAGCCAGGGAGCCCAGCTCGGCCGGGTTCAGAGCGGCCGCCGCCGCGGGCCCACTAAAGTAAGAGATGGACTCCGGATACTTGAGCAGCCCGCCGAAGTGCAGTTTGAGCGGGTAATAAGCGGCGGCGGCTGGTGAGCCGTACAGGAGCTCCCCGTTGTAGACGGTAAAGGCCGGCATGACGGCCGGCAGGTGGCTGCACTCGCCACCCGGGTAGCCTTTGAGGCCGCCCGCGTCGAGGGGTGGCAGCGAGCAGCGTTCGAGGGGCAGCTGCGCGTAACGCACTCCTGGCACGTCGGCGGCGGCGGGCGGGGCGCGCTCCACGTGCTTGAAGGCGGACGCCTCTTCCGGGGGCCCGGGGAGCAGAGGGAAGCCGCGCAGAGCCCCAGAGCAGGGCAGGCCAGGAGGCGGCGGCGGGTCCCCCGCGAGTAGGCACTTGGGATGGTGATGGTGGTGCGCATGGTGGTGATGGTGGTGGCCAGCGCCGCCAGCCGCCGGGTTTTCCCCGCTTCTCGGGTGTCCGCCTGCCCGTCCCCCGCCCAGCAGCCTGCTTAAAGCCAGGCCGGCCCCGGGTTTGCCGCCGCCCTCGTCCCGGTAGGGGTCGCCGTGCGCGGCGGCGGCTGCCCTGGCCAAGCCAGCAGGCTTGAAAGCCGAGCGCACGCCCGGGTAGAAAGCGAGGCCGCCGCCCCCCGCTGGGGAACCGCCCACGATGCCAAGGAAGTGGCCGTGTCCTCGGGCGGGACCACTCATGTCCAGAGCGCGGTCCGGCTGCTCCTTTCCCTTCTTGGACGGCCCCCACTTGGCCAGGGTCGGTGACGTGGCGGAGGGCGCGGAGGAGGCCTCGCGCTTGATGCTCTCCCGCGCTCCGCAAGCCTGAGGGACCGGTGGGACCTGCGGGTGCGGTCGAAGAGTGCTCGCCGGGGCGGCCGCAGCGAAATCTGATGCCGGGGGTTTCGGGGAAAGGCGGAGGCCATCCGCGGCCGGGGCAGCGCCTTGGCGAGCCGCGTGCTCGTGGTGCAGGTAGGTGCGGCCCCCGCCGCTGCTGAGCACGCAGTGGAAACGTAGATGTGCTTTAAGGCTGTTGGGATATCTAAACGTCCTCCAGCAGTACCAGCAAATGTAGCGCTCCTCCCCTGGGCGACAAACAGTGAAAAGGAGACCCGGTGAGAAGCAAACAAGCGAGAGAAAGAAAGCGCCAGCGCGCCCAAGGCAGAGCCCAGGTTTTGACCAGCGGTATGGGGTGAAGCATAAGTATTCTTGGGTACCGGCGAATAAGTGAGTTCGGTAGCCCCATTGTAGCAAGGACTCCGAGAAGCCCCCAAAGGCCAACTTTGTCACCATCTCCATTCTCTGGGACTACTCAGAGACCGAGAGGTGTGACCTGGGCCTTTCCAACGAAGACTTTCTCCGGGCCATCCGAGCATATCTTCATTGGAAGGGCAGTGCTCAGGGAGGCTGGCTTGAAAGAGCCGGGGAAGAGCCGAGAGCAGCTGTTGCTTTAAATCAAGTGTGGGGCTGTGCTGTGCCTGCGCCCATCTGTTGGTGTTTGCAGAATAGGTGGCGTATGTCAAGGAGTTTGGATAAACTGAACAAAGGCCAATCTAATGGTCGTGAGCGCCTCATTACCAGGCGAGACAATATCCTGTATGTATGGGCCATATGTAATCATTCCTTTTCACAGAACAATGTCTTTTATGTCCACTACCCACCCTCCCCAACCCCTCCCAGTCTTAAACACTTTGCTTGAGATTTTCCTGGAGCGTGACCAACTGAAGGACCACATCGGGACTATGATTTGCTATTCTTCAAAATTATTTGCATCTTTATTTCCTCTTTAACCCCATTTAATTTGATGGGAGAAAAGAAAAAGTCTTAGGTCTTCATATTCTAAAAACAGAAGGATTATATGCATTGTCTTGTCATTTGTTCCACCTGGTTATTAATTAACTCTTAGATAGCTGCACAAATCCAAGCTTAGTAAAATTCTTGGAAAATATCAATGTATGTGCGTGTGTGTGTGTGTGTGTGTGTGAGAGAGAGAGAGAGAGAATAATATAGATACTCAGCTTTCGATAAGTACACAGTTCTCTGTCAGGGACTACACACATGGGTTTTGGCATCAAACCTCCTTGTGTGTTTAATACTATTAACATTAGTTGTTTAATTTTGCTAGGGTCTGGGAACACAGTCAAAAGACGTGTATTAAACAGATTTTGATCACATGGTAGAAGTTAATTTTCACTTTAAAACGTCATGTTATATCGCTTCCGAGAAAGCAAGCTTGCAGTGGGGTTTCTTCTTAAATGTTGTGGTTGATTGATAATACTTGGTTTATTGATTATTGGTTTATTAATAACCAATTATTATTTGATAATAATTGGTTGATTGAAGGGAAGGATGTCCATAAGAAAGAAGTTAGTTGAGCCACAAGAAAGTATACAAAGTAAACATCAGTTTCATTAAATGTAATGGGAAAGTTAAATTTTTCCTCCTTGCACACCAGCAGCTTAAACTTCTGAAACATTACTACAGAAACAACAATGGGAGAAATTTTCAGATATGCCTCTCTTCATGTATTTCACTCCTGAATCTGGATAAAGCAAGTCATCCTTCTTTCCAGATAACTAAGGTGGAAGTTCAAGGAGCAGATTATTCTAGCTGAAGTTAAGGTAGAACAGAAAGAAAACGGAGAAAGGAAGACGATTTGCCTATGTGACCTATCCTCATTGTTTATGGAAAACAGATAAAAATCATTCCAATGATTTCAATGATAAAAATCATGTTTGTTGTACTGAACAGCCATGTAAAATAAATCTTCATAGAGAAGGAAGACTTTCTCAGTTCTCTTGGTGGGTGTGTTGATTTAATATCTTAAGTAACCTCCTTTCTGCTAAGTTCAGAACCTCCCTCTCATCACCCCTTTTTAAAGAGGGCATTTTCCGAGGCTACCCCAAAGTGACTCAGCTCTGTTCCTAAAACAAAGAGTATTTTCCTTAATCTTACTATGGAATTGAAACCCACTAGGGTTAGCCAATATTGGAAGAATTGCAGCCGTCTCTACTTATTTCTTCCTCTTTTCAGGGTTTAAGCCAATGTATGTTTTGTGTTTCATTATGTGTTTTTAGTTTATCCTAATGAGCTGACATGTTCTCTTGATTCTGAAATCCAACCTGTGCCAAACATATCAACACACCTTGTAAGTGATTTTGCCTCCTCTCTCAGATGCATCTCCAAGGTTATCAAGATTTCAAGCATCTGAAAGCTGGAGAAATCAGGGTTCAAAATAACCTACAGATTCCCCAAAAGGGAAATGGTGTCTGTTCTGACATTTGTGACCATATGATGTTTATAGGCTCTATTGACTGAAATGAAAACATGAGGGCCACCACTCAAACAAATTGCTTTTGTACTATTTAAGAGTGTCTAAGAAAGGGTGTCCTTTGCAAAAATTCCTGGCCCCCAAAGGCCAGTAGTCCTTGGAATTGTTCTATAGTGACAGATTTGAGAGTTCTCCACTATGGGGCTTTTGTCATGTTTCTCTTTTACTGGAAGAAGTTGACAAGAGAATGTTATGTGATAGAAGGAAAAATCTAGGAAAACTTTTATGAATACTGTACATACAGGTCTACCCACAAAATCAATAGAATTAATTTACAGAGGACAAGGATACTCTGAAGTGAAGTGATTCATCATTTTGAATTAATTTCATTCTGTCTTATTCATGAAGTGTTTCTTAAATCCCACACTTGTATTAAATTCTTTATTTCTAAAGGAATGAGATTAAGCAGGTGATTCAGGAGAATGTGTCAAAATATTTCACAGCATCTGTGATGTTGACTTTAAATATAACTATGTCTTTTAGAAGAAATTACAAACTAAAACAACTGGTGAAGAAAAAAGAAAATCACAGAAGCATTGTGCAATAAAAGGGAGTCTGGAAATCTTAACTATTTTAGCACCTTCCAGCTTTTTTCCACAGAAAGTGTTTCTCAGCGTCCTAGAGGAGGTTTGAAAATGTTTCTTTCTTTAGTTACTTGCTGCATTTTAATTTGCATGAATCCGCTGTGGGCTTTGGAAGGGATCAAATAAATCTGAGAAGAAACTGGGATACATCCCAGTTTCGATTTAAGTAGGGAGAGGGAAATGAATAAATACCATTTAAACGGAAGGGCCTCAGTACCTGCCAACTGACCGGCTGTAAGTACCGTAATGCTTCTAAAAAACGCTGTAGAAATCCATTACTCTCCTCCAAACCCGACGAAGAGATCCCCCTCACCTTCTAAAAGCATTCCAGGTTTGAGCTACATTTTTTGGAGCTCATGATGTAGTTATCCTTATAATATGTTAAGGCATCTTTATGGATTCTTAAGTAAGTAAATAATTGTCTCTTTGGGTATGCTATCGGAAAGGGCGACCCGCATGAAATTCATGAGTATTTTTTCCTTGACATCAAGAGCGAGATTACTATGGTCTATTAGCATTTACTGTTGATTTAAAAGCAGTAGTGGTGACGTCGCCTCTGCCCATTCCGACTGGGAGTATGAATTCAGTTTTACACAGAGTAAGAAAAAGGCCTTTCAGGTCTAGGGTTGCCCCCCCACCCCCAAAGACCAGAGGAGGAGGAGGACTGGACTCTCGCCCACCCGCGCTGGCCCTGGAGGCTCTTAGCTGCGGTACCTTTCTCGTCGTGCGTTGGAGTAGCAATGATGGGTATGTCGAACCACTGCGCCAAGGAGTTGGAATACCACACGGTCAGCTCCTCCCCTGGCTGGACGTCTCTCAGTGCCCGATAGAAGATCTGGGACGCAAGGAACAGGACAGCTTGCAGTCATTTCCTGGGTAACTGGTCAAAAAACAACTGAGAGGAAAGATTCCATTCCCAGCCCCGACGCTGTGTGACGCTGGAAAAGCTATTAGACCCCTCTGAACCTTATGTCCCACATTCTTCAAATGGGGAAAATAATAGTATCTACCTTATAGGGTTGTTGGGATGTTTAAACGAGACCTCTAGCTAAAGTGCTTTGCTCTTAACATCAGTGACAGTTTGGTAGATAGAATTGGCGGTGGTGGGGGGAAGCCCACAGTACCTGTCCTCCGGGTAAGTCGGCAATAGCTTCCAGAGTCTGTTCCTGGGGGTTCCTGGCTGCCCGGATTAACCCTATCCACTCCAGGGGGGAGCCCCCCGACTCGTCCACCAGCTCCCCTCTCACCATGCGCACCTGCAACACAAGCAGTGGTCGTTCTCCCCGGTGCCACGGCCGGACCCACAACTGGAGGGAAAGGGGAGCCCCCCACCACCCGACGTAGGAATGGTTGCGTTCGCTTTGGCCAGACCGCCGTGTGCTGCTGGGAGGAGGGTTAAGTCCTTAGGACCCTTGCTTGGGGGAGGGAAGAAGAGGAGAGGCTGGCTAGTATAACAGTTCCCCGTCTTGTTCCACCTTGACAGCGCGAGTGAAAGCATCCCGCCCGAGCGAGTCACATATACCCTGGGCGCACCTCGTACCCAGAAGTTTCTCACCCCGACCCTAGCTCTCCCTCTCGCGGTATTGAGAGCAGTCCTGATGCCAGGCAAGAGACGTTTCACAATCAATCCCAGGACACAGGGCATCCCGGGCCTCCTTTCGTGTCTCCTCATTCCCTCGGCACCGCACCCAAGTGCGGAGATGCCTGCAAGCCCCGCGGCGAAAGTATCTGAACAAAGCGGCCGCGGGCTGACTGGTCATTTAAAAGCAATTAAAGCGCGTTTAAAGCAGAAGGCGTGGTTGGCGACGAGCTAGGCTTTACTCCGCCGGGAAGAGGAAGATTGCGAGAAGAACCAGGTACTGGTCCGGCCGGCGAGCCCCCGAGCAGCGCCTTACAAGAAAGCTGTAGTCCCGGGTCCTCTTCCCAGTTCCCCCTCCCCAAGTCACCGGACTTCTGTCTTCATTCCCGGTCGCAGTTGGCCGACCGTCCCGCTGGGACGCCTCAGGGCGGCCGGGCGGGCGGGAGCCTGTTAGTACTCCTCTCAGGTCAGGGGTCGCGACGCTGTTTGGGACGTCGGAGCTGGCAGGTTGACCCTGAAGCCTCCCATCTGCGATCCTAGCCCCTCCGAGCCCGGCTATAATCGCCGGGCCCAGGTGACCCCTGGGTGGACGTTCCTGGTCCTCGGAACCGGCGTCAGAGCCGCTGCCTGGCGCATCCTCTCTCCACTCGCCCCAAATCCACAAGCAGACATCCGCAGAAGGGAACACCTGGGGAGGTTCTAGGAACTAAGAGTCTCCAAGGATAAAATTTTCGGAGACGATGAGATTAAATTATCTGAAGCTAAATTTAAGCCTCAAATTAGCTTATTGAAGGACAGAAGATTAAAAAAAGAACAAGTCCTCAACGCCTGTGTGTTGTATAAAAGAGAAAAGGCACGTTTGCCAAGAGAGGCTGGATAGGGCGGGGAGGAGGGTTGGGGGGGGTTGCGCCTCTGCGACAGAGACCCTAGCGCTCCGGGGAAATCGGGAGTTCCTAGTGGTCCCAGCACGTAAAGACCCTACTGCACCCCACCCAGGGGCTGTCCCCTCTCAGCCATATCTTCTCCCCTAGCCTGGCCCAAGTCCAGCTCTTGGTTAACGCGACTTGTGGGAAATGATCGGAGTCCCCTTCCACCTGGCAGAATTGGCAGGTAACGGCTCAGTCACCCGTTTCCTCCCCTAACCCTATCCACCCCTTTCCTAGGCTGGAAAGAAAGGGAGACGAACGAGTGGCAGAGAGCGGAGGTCGGACTGGCTAATACCTTTTTCTTGGGCCCGGGTTCCCTGCGATCTGACAGGTACTTGCCCAGCTTGAAGGTTCCGGGCACCGGCCCGAGGCGCAGGCCGGCTGGGATGCAGCAGTCGGCACTCACGCTGGTGGCCGGAGCGCGGGCGGCTCCGTGCATTGCTGCCGCCGCCGCCAGGCAGGCGCTCGGGTGCGCGGGGTCCTCGGCAGGGCGCGAGTGACAGAGCCGGAGCCGCGCACGAGCCGGCGAGCCGCGCCCCGACGTGCGTCCTGCACCCGCAGAGTGACGCGGCCGGGCATGCACTGCGCCTTTTCAATCTGGGCGTGCGCCTTTTGGCACCGCGAGCGGAAGGGCGCGGAGTTTGGTGAGAGAGTTGCGCTGCGGAGCAGCTGCAGAGTCCCACCCGAGAGGGTCACATGGAGTGGTTCCCTCAGCCCCCTGCATAATCGAGGCCTCTGAATGGCTGGCGCACAATGGTCCAGGCGACCTTCCCATTCCTAAAAATCCAATTTGTCAAGGGCGAAGAAAAGGCGCTGGTGAATCAAAGGTCCGGCGGGACCATTAATCCTCAGCATGGGGTATTGTCCTCGAGACAGTTACGATATTTTAAGTGACAAATCCACTGTATAATTTCTCCATAAATTTTACTTCCTTTTATTGTTCGCCGACAAACCAGTTTTGGGAAATAAGTGACTACTTTAAGTCTACTTGGCTGATTCCTTTGAGCCTTGGTCTACTTCAAAGATTTTTAATTCTCTCCCCTTTGGCTTTATTGTAAAGGAGATTAAACAAAGAGATGGGGACTGTTTGGAGGACTTGTTAACTTCTATTGATTTCTGGCGTGTGCCATACAGAAATTAGGCAGGTACTTGATGGGAAAACACCAGAAAATACCTACACTTTTTAAATAACGGCCATATTACCATTTCAGGGGATTGGGTTCAGGCCAGTCGTCTATTTAGAACCACTTTATCGTTCCTTCTGTCCAGTTTGAAGAGTCCGAACTAGTTTTGGGAGACAACGAGAGTTGCACCTTTGCTCCCCGGTGGCCCCCAGGCTTGCACTTTCTCTGGAGAATGGGAAGAGGCCGTGGGACTAGACGTGGGGATCGTGTGCCCTGACTACACCCGAGGATTGAAGAAGGGTTCTGCTGGCTGGGTTTTTAATCATTTCTCCCCTGCAGGCCAAACGAAGACTCAAGCCCTGAACGCTTTTAAGTTTAAAACGAGGACGAATTTCTTGGGGCGAATTTCCGCAGAACCAACAAGCCATACATTTCTTTTAAAGGCACTCTAGCAAAGGTCACAGAAAGAGGCGCGAGGCGGGCGTTGATAACAGTGCATGCGGGCTCAGTCGCTTGGTCGTGTCTGACTCTTTGCAATCCCATGGACCATAGCCCCCAACCCACCCCCGACCCAGGCTCCTCTGTCCATGGAATTCTCCAGGCAAGAATACTGGAGTGGATAGCCATTCACTTCTCTAGGGGATCTTCCTCACCCAGGGATCGAACCCGCCTCTCCTGCATTACTTCGCAGTTCAACCAGAATGCTCCTCCTTTTCTTTTAGAGAAGCCTCCGATTTGTGTGGGGACAATTACCGTATTATTGTCGAACGATAGCCGAGTGATTGAGTTCATTAGATATTTGTGACAGTTCTGCCGGCACCTACGGGGTGCTAATCATCCTGAGCACTGCTCCCCAAACGCAATGCCCAGGAGTCGGTATTCCAAGGAGGAACCTGATCCGGCCTGCTGTTGGAGGCCCAACCACTGCGCAGATGCAGGAGGACTCCCTGCTGTCGCCACGCCGAAATCCCCACCTGGCCCTGCTGGCCGAACATGTGTTTCTTAGGGCACTGGTGGGGATAATTGTGATTAACAGCAGCGGCAGGACGCAAGGTGGCGACACCTGTAACTTAGCAGTTCGTCCCACCAGGCCCTACCTGCGGGACCCTTCGTTGGAGATCTGCGTTCGCAGTACTGGACAAGGTCAAGAGACTCAGGCTCGAGCAGTCTGTGCTCCGTCACTCAAGGTTCGAGGAAACTTCGGGAAGTTGCTTCAGAGCCTCAGTCTCGTAATCCGTAAAATGGGAATAATGATGCAGCCTCTTGGTTTCCATTCTGCAATTCACTAGGGTTTATGTGAAGGTCAACAGCAGTGATCTGTAGAGTGAATGAATTTAGGGCGTTCCAAAATTCGCGGCTTGTCTAACAAGGGAATCCAAGCCAAGTCAAGGGTCTTAAGTGTATCACAAGTCGGGAGAGGTGGTGACACACGGATGGCCGCTAGGTGGCACCCCCAAGGCCAGTGTAGACGCTGCAGCTGGGACGGAAAAGAGCCAGTTGGCGGATCCGAGAGACCCTACACTGCGGTTCCTCTATCCCTGCAGCCACACGGTGCCCAGGGCTCCTTTCTAAGGGAACTGCCGCGGATTTTTTATTCTTAACCCTCCAATTGCCCGCTCTTCGGGCCGCGAAGGCTGGCCGCTACAGAGAGGAGGGAGCCTTTGATCCAGCGGCCCATGAATGGCAAAAGTCAGGGGAGGGGAGGAGAAGAGGAAGCGGCTCCGAAGAGTGGAGGGCAATAAATTTAAGCCATGAACATGTCCCTCTAACCTCTGGCCTGGCGACTCCGGGATGACACCCAGTTTAAATTACCAGTACTGTGAGCGGGAAGGGGCGACCGCGGGGCCTGGGTTCGGGGCTCCTCCCCGGCCCTCCTTAATGAGTGAAAAAGCGTGAACGACACGCGAACAATTTTATCAATAGAACCATGTAAAGGCCGACTGTGAGGAAAGTTATTTATTAATATAGCCAATTGTGGCTGGTTCCCAGCCCCGCGAGAAGAAAGGGACTGCGCCAGAGGCATTCAAACCAGCTCGCCCAGTTTTATTCTGTCCTGTGGCTCAGAGTTGAAGTTCCCCAAGTGAAATAAATTGTCCACAAAGGAGGAAAGGAACACATTTTCTTTTATTTTTCCTCCCCTAAAAAGCAAGGGTGAAACCAATCTAATGTGCCCAGTGGAGCAAGATGGGCCGTGAAAGGCTGGGTGTTAAAAGTAAAAGCGGGCTGTGCAGCAAATGGGATGGAAAATTAAATGAAATTAAATAGCTTGAACGGCCGTATTGTCCCTTATTAAAAAGACACATTAATTACATGGTCTCAGCCTTATTCAAAGACAATGTTGAGACTCAATCAAAACATTCCACTCGGCTTTTTTATGGACTGAAAATGGGCGTCCAGAGGCCCCGTTAAAGCGAAATCCCTTCTACGCCGAGGTGCGGGACCAGGCGGGTTTGTGGGCGGCCCCGCTCGCTGCCCACCGCGGAACTGCGCAGCCAACACCTGCGTGCCGGTAACAGGTTGCCCCCAATCAGGCGTGGGCGCCGGAGAGCGGCGGCCCTCCCGCCACGGGACCAGCCCACCCCGAGCCGAGCCCCACCGCGCCGCGGTGCTCTGCCGGGCAGCGCTAGGGGGCAGCCCCGGCCGCGCCTGGTGGCGTCGGAGCGCCGGGCTGGATACGCTGCCGGCGCCGCGCACGTGTAACCCGGCTGCGCTCCGCTTCTAGGGAAAGAGCCCCAGCAAGACTTCGCGCTGAGCTGGGGTCTCCGCGGCTCAAAGCCCTGGTGCCTCAGATCCTAGTGGGGCCCAGTTGGCTACTCCCCGCTCACCGCGGGCCTTGACCTTGAGGGCCCGGGTGTTGGGGAGTCACCAACGCCACCACCCTTTCGGTGCGCAGAGTCCAGAAACCCCGGGATGGAGGGAGGGGCGCGAGGTCCAGGACCTCTGGCGAGACCGCGGGGGAGGCAGAGGCCTGGGGACTCCGCCGAGCTGGGGCCAGAGGTGACCGGGGGCATGCCCCCCGAGGGTGTCCTCACCGGCCGGCCGGGCGGGTCAGTGCGGACCAGCTGCGCTGCCCCCGAGGCGCGGGTGGGACATTAAGGCCGGGTCTGAATAGCGCGGCGGAGACGGGCTCTGGGAACGCCACCAGATGACACGCCAGCGACGGGGCCATTTTCCCCTAATTGAGAGGCCGGTGGGTGCGCAGCAGCCGGAGACTCCAAACGCGCGCCGAGGACGCAGCCCGGACGCCGCTGGTGGGTTTTGTGGTGCCTTTTTTGTTGTGTTTTAAGTCCTTCATTGGAAGCGGCTCAATAAAAGTATTCAGAGTCCCTCTCAAGTTGCCTTTTAACCGGAGTTCCCCCAACTTATTTCTTGGTTCTTTCGGTTGACATGGTGCAAAGAAAAGTCAGCGAGCGTGTTGCTGAATTGCAATGTCTCGGGGCACCTCCACATTCAACGCTCCTCTGCCGGCCGCTGCCGAATAAGCCCGCACTCAATTCGATTTTCCTTGCTGTTGGGCACATTTAGGAGCGCCTCTATTTGTGAAGTTCATTTCTAGGCAAATGTATTCAAGAGCTGATGGGAATGAATAGGACCGTGTGTCAGCCGCCCCTAATTGGGATTAAAGCACTTAGGAGCATATGCAGAGAGTGACAGAAATTCTCAGGTTGCATTGTGTTCAGACTTCCACCCGCTTGGACACTCCTCCTCCAAGGGAGATTTATAAAGCTTGCAGGGAGAAACTGAGGAAAGAAAAGCGAAACGGAAAAGAGACTGGCTAATGGCTCAGGATGGGGCTGTGGTTCAGCAAGTGGTGGTGACAGCTTCTGAGAAAAGATGTTGGGGATAATTGAACGCGGGCGGGGGAGCGGGTCTGAACTCTTTAATCAGAAAGGCGGAGAGTTAAAAGGCGAAATAAAGATGTTCTTGAGATTCCCAGACGGTTTTTCTCCCCCTCCCCACCCCCCTTGAAGAGCTCGGCTTTCTTTCTCTTAATCTCTGCCTCCCATCCCCACCGCCAAAGAACATACCCTGTCTTGTCTTGGGGCAATAATAAGAACAATTTGGTATTTGAATTGGGGAGAAAAAGTCAAAAGAAACAAAAGTATCTTCTTGTGTATGTTAAAGAGAACTTCACACCCAAATAAGTCAATAAAAGTATTTTCTGATGTTTGTGTGTGTGTAAAATACACACACAATAGTTAAATCACAAGCATAATGATGTGTCTCTATACAATCATATGTGTATGAACATACAGTCAGATGTATGTTCTCTTGTAAATCTCCAAAGAGGCCGCTGGGTTTCTGAGCTGAAGGAGACAAGGCCATTTAAAAGGCTGGAAATCAGTCTGCTTTGAGGCTGGGACAGTTGTCTAAGCAAAGAGCAGTGACAGCCTCTTTTAGCCCCTGAGGAGCAGGGAAGCCAGAAATGACATATGAAAACTAAAGAATTATCTGGATTTCCTTGTTTGTTTCTAAGCTTGGGGCCAGATGGAGACGTCTCACTTTTGGTGTCATTTTGGTACCATAAGAATGTATTTCCCCACTCCCTTTAATTGGAATGTGTTTTGAGATTTAATTCTGTTTTAAAATCTACATGCAGCAAGAGAAAAAAAGAGGAAGAGAAAAGGCAGTTGATGTGTGGATCTGGAGAAGGAATAATATAACCAGTGTTTTTTGTAGTAAATTTCTACTCAAAATTGGTTCCCAAACTCAGTATATCTAGAGACACTTCCCCCTCCTTGCCTGATGGGAAGGTGAGTTCTCCAATTACAAGGAGGATTTCAGGTCAGAGAAGATGACCATGTGACAGATGAACAATCCCCATTGGTGAGCCATGAGTCAAACATTTTTTTCTCTCTTCAATTCCTCCACGGGCCTAAAGCCTTCCTTTCTTCCCAATCAAGCCCACCTCCTGAAGAAAAAAACATGTAAATCTCAGGAAGCACAGAATTTTCCTTTAACCCATGATCCAGTGGTGCATATGGGGCGGGGCGGGGGCGGAGGGAGGAGGGAAGCTGCATAGCAGGCACTGTGTAATTCCTAGGACAACCTGTGAGCGATGGAAGTTCATTAAATGGCCATTATGATAGCAATAGAAATATAACAATTAAAAAAAAAACACCCAGCTGAATGTCACAACTAAGAATCAAGTTCAGGTTCATAACCAGCATCTCTGAATAACAATTAGTAGATTCACTAGTAGGAGTAGCATCCTGTGACCTAGGTATGTGTTTGTCCAGTTGAAAAGTCAATTTCATCACTCATGTTATTCATGCTTGTGCTATTATGTCCATGACCAAATGATGATATGTTTTAGCTTCCTGAAAGCATGTTTGAATTTTATAGTAGGGACTTGACATTCAGAAAAGCTTTCCAAATAGATATATGATCACAACATAAAAAAGTAGGTGCAGTTACAAAAGTAGGTTTTTATACATGTATACAAAACATTTTCTTTGTTAAACAGTTTTATTGAGGTATAATTTACTTACCATACAATTCACCCATTTAAACTGTACAATTCAATGTTGATAGGTTTTATTTATTTACTTATTTTTTTATTTACTTATTTTTAGTATATTCACAGGATTTTGCATCCATCACCAACAGTCTGATTTTAGAATATTTTTATCTCCTTTCCCCAAAAGAAAGCCTATACCCATTTGTTATCACTCCCCATATGTTCCCAAACTCCCTAGTTATAGGCAAGCATCAGTGCATTTTCTATCTCTAAAACTTTGCTTACACTTCACATTATATATAGATTGAACCATACAATACATGGTCTTTCGCAACTGAATTCTTTCACTTAGCATAATTTATCAAGGTTCATCCATGCTGTAGCATATGTCAGTATCTCATTCATTATTGTGTATGGATAATCTTTTATTGCATAGATATCATATTTTGTTTATCCATTTATCAGCTAATAGACCTTTAGTTTGTTTCTACCTTGCTATTATGTATAATGCCACTGTGAACATTTGTACACAACTTTCTGTGTGCATATATATTTTCACTTATTTTGGATGCATACCCATGAGTGAAATTGCTGGGTCTGTATTAAACTGTTTGAACAACAGTTAAACTGCTTTCCAAAGTGCTGCACCATTTTACATCCTACCAGTGGTTTACGAGTGTTTAAGTTTCTTCATATCCTCCAACATTTCTTATTATCTGCCTTTTTTTCTTCTTTTTTTACTATATCCATCTAGGCAGGGGTGAAGTAGAATCTCATTGTAATCTTATCTACATTTATCTAATGACTAAATGGCTAATGCCCAAGCATCTTTTCATGCCCTTCCTGCAATTTGTTTATCTTCTTTGGAGAAATGTTTATTCAAATCTTTTCCACATTGTTAACTGTCTTGTCTTTTTATTATTGAGCACAGATACATTTTTATAACTTTTAAAATACTCAACAAAAAAACAAGCTATTAAGTTTAACCATCATAACACCACTATGAGGTAGATTTTATTATTTATCTTTTACCAATGAGAAAAGTTCGGAGGGGTTAATAAGCTTGCTTAAAGTCACACAACAAATAATAGAATTCCTCTCACACCTTCTGAGAACCAAGCCCAGGCTATTTTCACCTGACCACATTATATTCAGAACTTTTAACTGACTTCACATATCTTCACATGCTCCTTTCTGTGAGATGTCCTAGTGGTTGAGAGAGTGGGCTCTAGAGGTAGACTGCCTGGATTCAAATCCTACCTCTGATACTTACTACCCATGTGACCTTTAGCAAAGGTAACCTTTCTATTCTTCAGTTTCTTCATCTGTAAAATATGCATAATAAGCAGACCTTCTTCATAGGATTGTTGAGAGGATTATAAGATGTTGATGAAAAGTGTTTAGCATTAGAACTCAGGACAGAGGATATACTCAAGAATGTGAGTTATTAATATTTTTGATACCTATGCTTACCATTCACTGAGTCCTATGATAAGGTATTGTACTACTAGGCTGGAAATTGTACATGATAAGTTAAAAGGAGCAGGATTTTTGACACCAAGGACCACTTGCTAAGGCAGTCACATAAGATATAGTCATGTGTGTCTCAGGGCAACAAATAATTCATGAGGGGAAGCCTCATTTTATAGACACATTCTAGCTAACAAATGAAGGAAGAGTTCAAGAATTCAAATATTATGGCAAACCTTCATAGAATAATAGATGAAGTCAGTGATCTTCAGTGATGACTAGCATCACAAAGAGCAAGCCTCTGAATGGAAATACACAACACTGCCCATGAAATAGACTTGTCAAAACAAGCAAGCAAACAAAACTGAACCTGAATCTGATTCCTCTGATAATAGGAAATAGAGGACAGATGAACTTGATAAACAAACCCTTGAGGATACAGTCAGAGAAACAGACAGATTGTGGAACCCTCTACTGGACAAACAACCTGTGTCACAAATAGGTTGCAGGGGGGAGTAGGAAAGAGAGGGGGAAGCAAAAGATTTAAAGAGGCTTAAAGAATGTCGTGGTTTTAAAATATGTGCACAGATTCTTTGACAATCCTCCCCTCTAAAGGTGGAGCCTTGAGTGTGAGTCAGACTTAGTGATTGGTTTGTCACGAAGTTGCAAATGTGTGATTTTTGAGACTAGGCCATAAAAGGCATTGAAGAGTCCACCCTGATAATTCTAGAACTGATTAGATATTTAATGATAATTAAATAATGTTAACTACAAGTGGAATAATTGTAATTATTAATAGTATAATTGTAATTGTAGTATAATTTTTAATCCTTATCTTTCAGAAATACACGCTGAAATATTTAAAGATTTAATATGAGGTCTAGGGTTTGCTTCAAGTAATTCTAAGGTGGGAGGCAGCGGGTACAGGTATAGATCGGGGTTTTTCAACCTCAGAGCTATTGACCTTCTACGTGATAATTCTTTGTCGTGGGAGCCATCCTGTGCATTGTAGGCCATTTAGCATCATCCCTGACCTCTACCCGCTAGACGACCAATAGAACCCCTCCCCTAATTATGACACCAGACATTGCCAAAATGTCTGACAATGTCTAAGGGTAAAAATTACCTCCAGTGGAGAACCACTGAGTATGGTGAAACAAAATTGGCCATAAATTGATAGTTGTTGGATTTGAGTGATAGAAGCATGGAGTTGAATACACTATTCTCTCTACTTTTCTATGTGCTGAAAATTTACCAAATAAAATGTTATTTTAAAATAAGACTAGGACTTCCCTGGTGGTCCAGTGGTTAAGACTCCGCACTTCCACTGCAGGTTTGATCCCTGGTTAGAGAACTAAGATCCCACATGTCACCTGGCTCAGCCAAAAAATAAGCAAATAAGTGAGTAATAAAATAAGATTTAACTTTTTAAAAATAGTAGGGCAGAAGAGATCTGAAGCAAGCAATAGGTATGAATATGTTGCTTATATCCCACTGAAATGCATGAAAAAAAAAAAAACAGATTCTTCTGTGACCTTTCAAGAAGCTATACGAGGGTTGTTTCTTCTTAAAAGGTCACAGAACAAAGACCCTATTTTTTTTTTTTTTCATGGATTTCAGTGGGATATAACAAGGGATGGGGCTTCCCTGGTGGCTCAGACAGTAAAGAATCCACCTGCAATCTGGGAGAGCTGGATTCAGTCCCTGGGTTGGCAAGATCCCATGGAGGAAGGCATGACAACCCACTCCCGTATTCTTGCCTGGAGAATCCCCATAGACAGAGGAGCCTGGTGGGCTAGCTACAGTCCATGGGATCGCAAAGAGTCAGACACGACTAAGCAACTAAGCACAGCACAGCACAAGGGACACGTCAGAGGGAATGTGTTGAGTTACAGAGTCTGTGATCTAAACGGCCATCTGGAATCTTCACAGCTACAGTGGTACCCCACCAGGCCTCAGGAGCCCACAGGCATAGTGTCCAAAGCTCTCACACTCAGAAATGCTAATCCGGTGGCATTAAATAAAGCTTGCTCTCCTCTTCTCAATTGTAAACAGAAACCACCAAACATGCTCTGCACTTAAGTCAGTTATAAATGGCCTACATTTATTGCATTTGTACAAATAGCTTCCTTTAAAAGAAATCAGTAAAGTTAGTCTACATCCATCCTTGACATTTCAAATCCTGCAGTTCTGTTTTGGAGACCAATAGAAGAGGAGGCAGCAGGGAGGAGCACAGTCTTCTGTATTACTGCTGAGTTTGGGGTACTGTGCCCCTGACTTGATGCCCCTGACTTAAGACATACATTCATCAGGGAGGGTTCTTATGTATTGTTATATGTTAAACTGTGCCCATCAAAGTTCATACATTGAAGTTCTAACCCCTAGTACCTTATCTGGAGATAAGGAATTCACAGAAATAATCAAGTTAAAATGAGGCCATTAGGGTGGGCTCTAACCCAATATGACTAGTATCCTTATAAGAAAATGAAATTTGGTCACAGACAGAAATATAGGGAAAACATCATATGAACATAAAGACAACTGTCTATTAACACAAGCCAAAGAATTAAGACCTGAAAAAAGAATGGAGCCACAAAGTAGGATATTCCCATCAAAGTTATAAAGGTCTTAATAGATTCTGGTAGCCAAAAATTGTAATAATAATATGCAATTTCACTACATTACCTTATTTATTGTAGTAAAGTTTCCTATTTGCCTCCCAAGTATCAATTTTCTCCATCTTCTAACAGAACTCTAATTACATCACATTTCAGTTGATTACATTGCTGTGGCAGCAAGGCTGTGTGTCCCAGCTTTTTTATAGCTGCTGCTGCCGCTAAGTCACTTCAGTTGTGTCCGACTCTGTGAGACCCCATAGACGGCAGCCCACCAGGCTCCCCCATCCCTGGGATTCTCCAGGCAAGAACACTGGAGTGGGTTGCCGTTTCCTTCTCCAATGCGTGAAAGTGAAAAGTGAAAGTGAAGTCGCTCAGTCGTGTCCGACTCTTCGAGACCCCATGGACGGCAGCCTACCAGGCTCCTCTGCCCATGGGATTTTCCAGGCAAGAGTACTGGAGTGGGGTGCCATTGCCTTCTGCGTTTTTGTAGCTAGATCTGGTTAATGTGATACAAGCAGAGTGCTGTCTGAGACTAAGAAGACAACTCAGTTCCCTTTGCCTTTCTCCATTCCTGAGTGCAGACACGATGGCTGGCACTACAGTAGGCTTTTTGGTCTATGAAATGACCCTGGGTATGGAAGCCACATTAAAAAGCAAAGACATCACTTTGCTGATAACAGTTCATTTAGTCAAAGCTATGGTTTTTGCAGTAGTCATGCAGGGATGTGAGTTAGACCATAAGAGGGCTGATTGACAAATTGATGCTTTCCAATTGTGGTGCTGGAGAAAACTCTTGAGAATCTCTTGGACAGCAAGAATATCAAACCAGTCAATCCTAAAGGAAATCAACCCTGAATATTCATTGGAAGGACTGATGCTGAAGTTGAGGCTCCAATACTTCGGCCACCTGATGCCAAGAGCTGCCTCACTGGAAAAGACCCTGATGCTGGGAAAGACTGAAGGCAAGAGGAGAAGTGGGTGGCAGAGGATGAGATGGTTAGAAAGCATCACTGGACATGAATTTGAGCAAACTCTGGGAGATAATGAAGGACAGGGAAGCCTGGCGTGCTGAAGTTCATGGGGATGCAAAGAGTCGGACACAACTTAGCAATTGGACAACAATGGCAACTTTTAGTTTTTTAAGAAACCTCCGTACTGTTTTTCATAGTGGCTGCACCAATGTTGATTCCCACCAACAGTGGAGGAGGGTTCCCTTTTATCTGCACCCTCTCCAGCATTTATTGTTTGTAGACTTTTTAATGATGGCCACTCTGACTGGTGTGAGGTGGTACCTCATTGTAGTTTTGAACTGCATTTCTCTAATAATTAGTGATGTTGAGCATATTTTCATGTGCCTATTGACCATCTGTGTGTCTTCTCTGGAGAAATATCTATTTAGGTCTTCTGACCTTTTTCATTGGGTTGTTTGTTTTTTGTTTATTGAGTTGTATGTGCTGTTTGAAGATTTTGGCGATTAAGCACTTGTCAGTTGCATTGTTTGCAAATATTTTCTCCCAGTCCCTGTGTTGTCCTTTCTTTTTGTTTAGTTTCCTTTCTATGCAAACACTTGTCAGTTTGATTAGGCCCAATTTGTTTCTTTTTGCTTTTATTTCTATTGCCTTGTGAGACCAAGTGGTCAAGTTCTTTGGAGAATGCTAATCCCTCCAAATCCCAGGAACTGGAATTTGTTTATACCAAATCTTTATGTGAGTCAAGATTAGCTTAAAACAAATATGAGAGTTTGTTTTCTCTTACTGGGATTGGTTTAGAAATGTGCATGTGAAACAATTCTGGCCAAAATTACATGAGGGTAAGTTTTCTAGAGATATACAGGAAAAAATCTCGGAAAGGGTGTACAAAAGGAAAGTAAGAGTGAGAATGTTAGTCGCTCAGTCGTGTCTGACTTTTGTCACCCCATGGACTGTAGGCCACCAGGCTCCTCTGTCTATGGGATTTCCCAGGCAAGAATACTGGAGTGGGTTGCAATTTCCTTCTCCAGGGGACCTTCCTGACCCAGGGACTGAACCCAGGTCTGCACTGCAGGCAGACTCTTCACCATCTGAGCCACTAGGGAAGCCCCCCATTAATTCTGTCTTTGAATATGCAAGGATGAGATTCTCACATATTCTAGATTGTTACTAGAATAGTAACAATCAATCACGAGGAACAAACCAGAGGACAGAAATCAACATGCTAATGAGACTAGACACTTGTCATTGAGCCATTCTGAGGCATTGAATTAACCAATCTTACAGTGGCTCAGATGGTAAAAAATCTGCTGGCAGTGCAGAAGACCTGGGTTCAATCCCTGGGTCAAGAAGATTACATGGAAAAGGGAATGGTAACCCACTCCAGTATTCTTGCCTGGAGAATGTCATGGACAGAAGAGCCTGGCAGGCTACAGTCTATGGTGTGACAAAGAGTTGGACACAACTGAACAACTAACACTTTCACAGCAGTTCTGTCTTTAGATAAATAAATCATATCTGAAATTATAAGTGCTATGAAAGAAAATAAAGCAAAGCAAATGGTAAAAAGATTGATGGAGGAAGATGCTGCTGCTGCGTTGCTTCAGTCGTGTCCGACTCTGTGCAACCCCATAGACAGCAGCCCACCAGGCTTCCCCATCCCTGGGATTCTCCAGGCAAAAACACTGGAGTGGGTTGCCATTTCCTTCTCCAATGCATGAAAGTGAAAAGTGAAAGTGAAGTCGCTCACTTGTGTCCGACTCTTAGCGACCACATGGACTGCAGCCCACCAGGCTCCTCCGTCCATGGGATTTTCCAGGCAAGATACTGGAGTGGAGTGCCATTGCCTTCTCCGAGGAAGATGCTAGTTTATATGAAATGGCTAGGAAAGGTCTGTCGGATGAGACGATTTTTGAGACTCAAAGGAAGTAACAGAGAAGGCCATGTGAGATATCTGGGGGATGTGCAAAGGCCCTGAGGTAGAGGTGTGCCTAGTAATCTGTAGGTACAGTGAGGAGGGCAGTGTGACTGGAACACAGTGTGTGAGGAGAAGAGTGGTAGGAGATGAGATTAGAGAGAAAATAATGGGGACTATTCATCCAGGGCCTTTTGAATCATGTTAAGGACTGTGTTTTTTTTCCTTCTGATGATATGGGTAATCATTATAGAATTTTGAACAGGGGTGTGACACAATTGGAATTTTACTTTAGAAGAATCACACTGGCTACAATATGGACAACAAAGTAAAGGGGAAAAGGTAAAGTAGAGACCATTTATGAGACTAACAATATCTGGGGAGAGATGATGGTGGTTTGGACCAGGATGGTAGTGGTGATAAGGAAAGGCAAACTTTGGGAGATGTTTCCAAGGCAGAGCCACCAAGATTAGATTGGGATGTGAAAGAAAAAGAAATCAAAGGTATCTCCTAGGTTTGGGGCATAATCAAATGGTTAGGATGGATTTGTTATTTACTAAGATGACAAAGACTGAAGAAGCAGCAACTAGGGGAAACACAAGTTTGTATTAAATTTGAGATGCCTATTAGCATCCAAATGGAGAAATTCAGAAGAAAGTTGAAATATATAAATTTACAATTTAGAGAAGCAGTCAAGCTGGAGATGTAAATTGGGAAGTCATCAGTATATGTATGTAAACATGTATCTATACTCTGTCATGACTATATATATAGCCATGATAATGGACGAGCTTGTTAAAGGAATGAATATAGACAGAGATGAAAATCCAAAGAGACTGAGCAATGGGGCACTTCAACTTCAGAAGTCAAAGAGGTGAGGAGGAAACAGCAGAGAAGACTGAAGGAGCAACCTGTGAAATAGGAGAACTAAAAGAGAAGTGTCCTGGAAGTCAAGTTAAGTTTCTAGAAAATGGAATTATGATTTCTGTCAAATGCTGCTGAGAGATCAGGTAAGCTAAGGATTTAGAAGTTGACCACTAGATGTGGCAACATGGTGGTCAATGCTGACTTTTCCAGGAAAAGTTTCCATTGGACTGATGAGGGTGAAAGTCTGATGGGGTGGGGTTCAAAAAAGGATGGGAGAAGGGGAAGTAGGGACAGCAACTATAAGCTACTTTTAGAATGATTCTTGCTATAAAGGGAATCAGAGAAATATGATAGTAACTGGAAGAGAATATGGGATCAAAGACTTTTTAATGGTTGGAAGATACTAGAGTCGGAAAAGGCAATGGCACCCCACTCCAGTACTCTTGCCTGGAAAATCCCATGGACGGAGAAGCCTGGTGGGCTGCAGTCCATGGGGTCGCTAAGGGTCGGACACGACTGAGTGACTTCACTTTCACTTTTCACTTTCATGCATTGGAGAAGGAAATGGCAACCCACTCCAGTGTTCTTGCCTGGAGAATCCCAGGGACAGGGGAGCCTGGTGGGCTGCCATCTATGGGGTCACACAGAGTCGAACATGACTGAAGTGACTTAGCAGCAGTAGCAGCAGATATGATGCTAATAATTTGCAAATGAGGAAATATTAATGGTGCAAGAAAAAGGAGGGGACAACTGCTGAGTTAATTGAGTTAAATCAGAATGGTTGATAATATATCCCTGAAAACTTGTAGCGTATTGGGAGATAGGCTCAACAATTCAATCCCTAATGCTATTCCACCTCACCAGGCTTCTTTTTATGCTTGTGCTCAGTTGCTCAGTCTTGTCTGATTCTTTGTGTCCCAATGGACTATAGCTAATTAGGCTCCACTGTCCATGGGATTTTCCAGGCAAGAATACTGGAGTGGGTTGCCATTTCTAGTGTAGGTTAAAAGGGAAAAGGTGACAGAAGCAATGTCCCCCTTTCATCTTGGTCCTCTCAGGCCTCTTCTTGGAAGTCAGAGGGGTTGACCCTATCACCTGTAGTCCCTCTGCTGCAGGCAGGGAGGCCTGCAGGACCTGCTTGGCCCACCAGCTCTCCTGCAAGCAGCCTTGGGGGCCCAGAAATTTGGGTAACCAGGATCTAAATGGGGTTTTAGATGCATTCATATAAAGAGAGTTTTTAAAAATATTTATTTCTTTGGCTGCACTGGGTCATAGTAGGGGCACTCAGGATCTTCAATCTTCATTGTGGTTTGACGGCTCTTAGCTGTGGCATGTGGGATCTAGTTTTCTAACCAGGGATCAAACTCAGGCCCCCTGCCTGGGGAGCTCAGAATCTTAGCCAATGGACCACCTGGGAAGTCCCAATATAAAGAGTTTTGATTCTGGGTCTGAAACCAAGACAGTTTATGGTCTAGTTTGAATTCATCATTTCCTCTGAGTAATCATTAATTTTTCTCCCAAATCTTGCTGAATTCCCAACCTTTAACACAGCTTTACGAAAACACTGCCATTACTTAGTTATTAGGCAACTGCTAAAAACCATTTGTATTGTGGTTCATGAAGCCGAGGATCTCAGAACCAAAGAGACATCTAGGGCTTCCAGGTCCCAATCTTCATATACCTTTATAAAGTAAAATCTGTGCATGTGTGTGTGTGTGTGTGTGTGTGTGTGTGTGTGTAATGAAACAAATAGGTCTCTTCTAGGTTCTCGGTTACTGAATTAAATAAAATCCCACAAGATATCTTGAATTTATACTTACTGGAACAGGTAGCCATCTGAGAGATACAGGTTCTTACTTATGTTCCCTTCTTCATTTCTCTACTCTCAGTTCAGTTCAGCTCAGTCACTCAGTTGTGTCTGACTCTTTGCAACCCCATGAACAGCAGCACGCTAGGCCTCCCTGTCCATCACCAACTGCCGGAGTCCACCCAAACCCATGTCCATTGAGTCGGTGATGCCATTCAACCATCTCATCCTCTGTCATCCCCTTCTCCTCCTGCCCTCAATCTTTCCCAGCATCACGGTCTTTTCAAATGAGTCAGCTCTTCACATCAGGTGGCCAAAGTAGTGGAGTTTCAGGTTCAACATCAGTCTTTCCAATGAACACCCAGGACTGATCTCCTTTAGGATGAACTGGTTGGATCTCCTTGCAGTCCAAGGGACTCTCAAGAGTCTTCTCCAATACCACAGTTCAAAAGCATCAATTCTTTGGCACTCAGCTTTCTTTATAGTCCAACTCTCACATCCATACATGACCACTGGAAAAAACCATAGCCTTGACTAGATGGACCTTTGTTGACAAAGTAATGTCTCTACTATATGCTGTCTAGGTTGGTCATAACTTTCCTTCCAAGGGGCAAGCGTCTTTTAATTTCATGGCTGCAGTCACCATCTGCAGTGATTTTGGAGCCCAGAAAAATAAAACCAGCCACTGTTTCTACTGTTTCCCCATCTATTTGCCATGAAGTGATGGGACCAGAGGCCATGATCTTAGTTTTCTGAATGTTGAGCCAACATCTTTAAGCCAACTTTTTCACCCTCCTCTTTCACTTTCATCAAGAGGCTCTTTAATTCTTCTTCACTTTCTGCGCTAAGGGTGGTGTCATCTGCATATCTGAGGTTATTGATATTTCTCCTGGTAATCTTGATTCCAGCTTGTGCTTCTTCCAGCCCAGCATTTCTCATGATGTTCCTCTATTCTAGGTACATCTAATCTTCTTTGGTCTCAATATTTTATGGTCCAAAAGAGATACTTCCTTTCTCATTATAACATATAAATTATACCAAAAATGGGGGAACCCCATGCAAAGTCACTTTAAAGTCATGAAAGAGCAGGCATAAATTCAGGGAAGGTTATTATATCCAATAATATCCTTCTGTAGAAACACCTCAAGATCTTGGCATGTTTAAGAGAAAAAAAAAGGCTTAACTTGAAAACAACTGAAATATCTAAAGAGTTATAAAAAGTGAGCAAATGTTTATTTAGTAATAAGAATACTGAAGATACAAGCTACATTTTCTTGAATTTTATTCCATTTTAAGGAACCATAGCTACTCAGTCAAGACTAAATTACCCAGATATCCAAAACTGTTTTTTGAATTATTCTTGTTTAATGGCTGGATAGTATTACCCTCAAAATTCTAATTCTGAATGTTTTACATAATGAAGATGATGAGGATGGAGAATTTACTAAACTCCACAAATTTACAAAGAAAGTAAATTCAGTATGTGTATACTGAATTTGACCTCTGAAACCATTCTTACCTCTTTCATACTGTCTATATAATGAAGAATGAATTTTCAAGGCTTCTTTGTTATTAGAATGGAAGGCCAAGGAGATAACATATGAAAAAGAAGAGTAAATATTGTTTGATCTCAAGGAGAAAGTTACACCCTCTTCCCAGCTGAAAAAAAATCTGTGAACTAAGGATGGTTGTGATTTATTCAAAGCACTAACCTATTCTCAGCACCCAAGATAATAAACATGGGAGAAAATTAAAATTAAGAATGTTATCAATTTATTAATAAGTTTATTACCAAATAAACTTAAGACTAAAGATATTTGGATCTGTCTAACTGAAATATTCATTTTAAAAGAAGGTATTTGCAGAACATGGTGTTACTTAGAAGAGGAAAGACTTTTCATTCTCAGCATGGTAAACTTATTCTTTCAAAACACATTTTGAGTTAGGCAGTACTTTCTGTTTTGCTTGGTAGAATTGTTCCATGTGAGATCAAGGAAGGTTTAGCTTAAATATATAAATTTTAAAGAACCCATGTTTCAACTATTGAAAAGTCCCACCCTAAGGAAAGTTTCTGCCCAGCTTTTTAAGCATAGGCAGTTAGACTCCTTTATCAAAGGATAAAGAAATGTGGGGTGTTTGAATAAGTTGACAATATCTGTAATCTAAATGTGAGATGTGGGTATTTTGCTTTGCTGCTTCTTCTTGCAATTTGGGCAAGATATTTGAAATAGAAGAAAGAAAATTGCTGGGAGAAGATTTATAAAGGGGGACCAGTTTATATTTGCTGTTTTAACTAATTTTTCTAACTAATATTTCCCCTCCTGTGCTTGCAACTAATTTAACTTTAAGCATTGGTTGGTCTTTTAAAAACTGGTTACAAACTTGTGACAAAATTGCAACTCTTAGAAAATATTAATACATTCAGTCAATTCTACATTCTGGGGATAACAAACGTTGCGGTGAATGCTGGAATCTTAAAAAGATTTTTCTGTCTGGAGCAATGCATTTAGCCGGATTTCCGGTGACTAAATGGGTCATCTCCAACAAGAAATGATTGATTGCTCGGGGCATGAGATTCTACTCTATTCCATCAAAGTGACGTTCAGGTGCAGAAAGCTCCACACATGTGACAAGCAGAAGTGAGAAAGGAATGAAATGTGAGACACCATCCATCTCCCCATGTGGTCCTTCAGCCCCCTGGAAAAACTGACCTCCGGCGTCGCAGAAAACGGAGGAAGGAAGCCCAGGCAGAGAGAGCAAGGTTGGGGATCTTTGAGGGTTCGGCCGAGGCCTGCCCCATGCCGCCGAGGAAGGACGTCCCAAGTGCTGGTGACCCGAAGAGCTCCACGGGACAGCCGGACTCAGGCGCAGAAGAGCGCGAGGTCTGGCCTCTGCCCTACGGCAGGCGCCCCGGGGAGAAGGAGGGCCCGGGTCTCCTCGGGTGCTTGGAAGCGTTGGGGCACTGGATTCCTTTGGCTCTCCTCCTGGGATTGGACCCACTGGCGAGCCAGGCTGTTTTCCTGTGCAGACGGAGAGAAAAAGTTCCCCCTAGACCTCGTGGGACCTATACCTCTCTCTTCCCGTGCATGTCTCATGCCGCCCTCACACCTTCTTAGTGGTGAGCTTGCGTCGCGGTGGCCCGGGAACTACGAGCTCCTGGAAAGCAGGACGCGTGACTACAAAGTGCCGGGTTCCTGGAGCTGCGGGCAGAGGGCCGGCGGAGCAGGGCGGCTGGTCTTGCTGGCCCGATTCTCTCCCTGCGTGAACTTCACCAGATGCTCACGCCCCACGTCCTGCTCCGCGCCCGGGCCCCACCTTCTCCCAAGCCTCCAGCGCCGCTAACCTGCAGAATGCAGGGCAAAGTTAGTCGGGCCTTGGGGCCCCAAGACCGTGCAGCTCAAGGAAAGCTCAAAGAGGTTGGGGGCTGGGGCGGGGGAGGGTACGTGGGTACCAAAATCGGAGCGAGGCCGGGGCAGCCATGACTGTACTGGGCTGGCATGGGACTCCCAAGGCAGGAAGCCTTTTATAATAATTTCTTTAAATGCTTTTTACTTTTAAAGACATACATGATAATAAAAGAGAAGGAGGAGCTCACATTTGTCAGCCAAAGTTAGAGTAATCAGCCTTTTGGCCTGAGCATCCTAGGTTAAGTCTTGCATCACTGTCCATGACAGATAATGAGCACTTACTGTGCGGCAGCTCTACTGATGCTTGACACGCATCATGCTAAACCCACGCAGGCCCTTCAAATGTGATCTTTCCCCACGTTTTCAGGAACACTGCAAGGTAACTGTTCATAGATGGTTTTCAAAAAGTCTGGAGAGCTTAGTGACCATTACAAAGGCATGATCTCGCACAGAAAAAGGTTGTACAATTCCACCTGCATGTCTGGAGTCAGATCTAGGTTTTGAAACTTAGGGAAAAAATGGACCAAAGTCAAAGGCTTGGTGCTGCCTGTGGAAAGACCAGGAAGACTCCAAAGGCCATTTCTATCATGGTTATTGTTCACTTAAAAAAAAAAAAAAAAGCTTGAAAATTATTTCCATTTAGTCAAAGAATTACAACTACAGCTGAATACACCCGTAGTTTATTTCATATCCTAAGGAAATACAGAAAATCGGTCAAACAGTGATTGTGAAAGGTAATGAGTGGTTTCCTGTGCCGGTAGTGAGTAGCCAGCATGGGTCTGTGTATTGGAAAGCACAAGAAAGCATGCTTACCATGAAGGAAGACTTTACTTTTGGAAATGTTTGTAGGTGAAAATGTTGAAATTGTGAGATGAAGTCTAGCATTATCCTCAAGGAAGACACGGAACAAGAGGATACAGATGCAATAATATTCCCCGTATAAGTTGAACTCTTCTTCTAGTAATCCTGCCTCCCACCCCCACCCCCAAATTCACTACACTACAGTGGCAGCTGACAGTGTTTGGGGTTGTCGGGGAGAGGTAATCGAGCTTCAGAGCTCTTTGCTTAAATAAAAATTGATTAGTAGATTCCCGAGGGTCCGAGGATGGGCACGTTGGCAAAAAGCTGGGAGGAGAGGGAGACTCGCACACTGCCCAGCTTTCCGCTGCTTCTACTGCCGTTACTGTCGCCCTGCCAGCTCCAACGCGGCAGCCGCGCTCCCATCTCCAGAGCTCTTGCAGCTGTTTCAGGGTTTAAGACAGGAGGAATTTCAAGTCCCTGAGCACTGAGAGTTTCCCTGGCTCCAGCTAAACCTGGCTGGGAGAGAAAACAACACAGCCGCAATTTGACCCTGCCCGAACCGAAGTGAAAGCACCTCTTGCAACCACTCCCCCATCCTCCTCCCCCAACACACACACACGGTTCTCGTTGGGGGAAGATGCAGGAGCTGCCCTACAGGCTGCGCCCCACACACTTCCCCCCGCTGGGGCAGGTGAAGTCTCAGTGAAGAATTTGGAGATTGTTTCGACCCCGCTGCTGTTCTGGCCCGCAGCCGGCGGGTGGGGGCGTATCGCTCCCTGGAGTCCCGCAGGCCTGAGCCGCAGCTGGGCCGACGCTGGGAAGACAGGTGTGTGCTGTCCAACCCCGGAGCACCGGGAAGCGTCTGGGAACGAGATAGGAACGCCCGGGGGCTAGTCCGTCGGGAGGAATCATCTGGCATTCAAACAGCTCCCGGGTCTGTTGCTGCAGATTGGTCCGCGCCGCGAGACCCAGAGGAGAGCCAGGCCAGACCCGGCAGACGCGCACGCCACCCAGCGCCGCCTGGCGCAGGTCTCAGCCCGGCGTTCCTTCCCTCTATTAGGCAGAACGCTTAGCGCGTCTGTTTTTGTTCTCTAGTGTGGGCCTCCACAGGAACCGCAGTGCGGTCCTTATCTCCCTTTTCTCAGCTCCTGGAGCGGTACCCGGCACACAGAAGTTCAGTAAAATAATGGTTCATTCATTTAACAAGTATTTGTTGAGCGCTCACTATGTGTCGATGTGCCAAGTAAGGATACAGAAGTGAGCAACACAGACAAGGCATCTGGCCTCAGCAAGGTTATTTCCAGTTGGTCGAATTAATGAAAAAAGGATCGTATCAAGAGCAGCTGCAGCAAAGATTCTGCCTCTGAACAACCTTTCCATTGATCACCTCAAAAAGGAGATAAAACTAGAACCATCCCCTCCCTCTTAGGGTCTCTAGGGATGATTGAAGAGATCTTCTTTAATGTATTCTGTGGGCAAATTAACCTACTTTCTTGTATTTAGTGCTAAGGTCTTTATCTTTGCCTCCTCCAGAACTTGTATATTGAAACCTAATGTCCAGTGTGATGGGTGGAGCCTTAAGAAAGTGGTAGGTCATAAGGGTGGAGCTCTCCTGAATGGAGCTGGTGCTCTTATAAAAGACACTCTAGAGACCACCTTCCCCTTCTGCCATGTGAAGACACAGAGAAAAACTGCCTATGACCCAAGAAAAGGGTTCTCAACAGACATAATTCTGTCTGTAGTCTTGATCATGGACTTCTCAGATTCTAGAACTGCAAGAAATAAATGTTTTGTTTTTAGGCCACCCAGTTTATGGTATTTTGTTACAGCAGCCCAAATGGACTAAGAATTTCAGTGTATTTTCCATACTGAAGACAGAGCTCTGTCTTTAAGTTTTAAACAAAATCTATCATTTTAGTCTCAAGGAAGAAAACTCAAAGAAGACAAAGAATAAATAAGGTGAATAAAAAGGGAGATGAGTATTCAAGCAGTCCAATGATTAGAAACAAACAAAAAGAATGGTGGGGTTAATTTACACCAAGTCTCATTTTCCCTTCTCACAAAGAAATATTTTGAATTTAAGTCATGTGAACTAGGGGCTTCCCTGGTGGCTCAGACAGTAAAAAATCTGCCTGCAGTGCAGGAAACCAGGGTTCAATCCCTGGGTCTGGAAGATCTCCTGGAGAAAGGAATGGCTACCCACTCCAGTATTCTTGCTTGGAGAATTCCATGGACAGAGGAGTCTGGCGGGCTACAGTCCATGGGGTCGCAGAGTCGGATGCAACTGAGCAACACACACATGTGAACTATCCACTGTTTGTTTGTTTTTTTAAACATAAATCAAGATCTGCCAAGTAAAGGAATTAGAATCATAAAATAAGTACATCCTGATAACCTTGCCCTGAAAGGCAAGTCATTATTTGATAATACTCAGTACTCTCCTCCCTCTTAAGCTGCTTTAGCTTTGAAAAGACCTGCTGGTCTGTGTTCTGTGCGTAAGTCTTATTTATAAAGGAGACTGAGTGACAACACAGAGAGGTCAGTGCCACTGCAAGAAAAGTTTAACGTTTCTCACAATTCTCCTAGAAACAAAAGGGACAGCTCATCACACAGCCACAGAACAAACACCAGATTTTGATCATGAAGAAAAGGCAGGAGTGTGCAATATGTTTAGGCCAGACTTTTTATTAGGGTTCCTATGGGAAAGGTAAGGCCGGGCAGCGTGAACAATTTAGGAATGGCTAGTTTGAAGAGTGTCCTTGAGTTTTAGGCTATAGCTGAAATGGGAGAAAGCATTTCAGGACACAGCCAAGCATAGGCTTTTCTGTTTTGGCACAGAAAGAATTCAGCAAGAGGCAGTGACAGGTAAGGAAAAAGTTTAGTAGTGTAGGGAAGCATATGAGATTTACAAGCAGGCAGGTGAGGGAGTGCTGCCCAAGAGCTTAGTGGGCTACAGTTTTACAGTCAAAGGAAAAGTGAGGAGGTGGAGAAGACCAGCTTGCTCATTCTTAAGTAGATATCACGCTCTATCATTAGTTCCCCCTCCACATCAGGTGGGGAAGTGTTCTTGTCCCTACATGGTCAAAATGGGGATTGTCATGGCACAATCAAAATAAGCAAAAAAGTGGTGACATATACTAAAATATGGTAAATCATCTCAGGTTTCCATATAATGTCACCTTTTCCTTGTATTTTTGTTTTTAGTGTATGCCGAGGAGCATGTCCTAGGAATCATTAACTTACTGCCCTTGCTGGGCAGGATATGGGTCTCATTCCACCATTGTTTTATTGCTTTGGGCCATAACTTATGGCCCTGGCATGGTTTTGTTAAGCAAACATGCTTTCTTGAGTGATCCTTAACTTACGGGGGTCTATCATACATTTTTTTTCTTTTTCAAAAATAATATTTACTTATTTACCTATTTGGCTGTGCTGGGTCTTAGTTCCAGCACGTATTATAGATCTTCAGTTGCAGTATGTGGAATCTTTAGTTGCACCATGCAAACTCTTAGTGATGGCATGTAAGATCCACTTCCCTGACAGGGATCAAACCTAGGCTTTCTGCTTTGGAAATTCAGAGTCTTAGCCACTGGACCACCAGGGAAGTCCCATCCCATACTTTTTTCTTTACTTATGTTTCCCTAGTGGGATTACTTATTAAATTGCTGTACTTTGTCCCTTTATTCTGTTCCTATGATGGGGTGGTCCCTATTGCCTGGCACCTAACCCTGTGGTGATTAAGGCAGAGGAATATGGGCCAGATAGCAAAGGTATGATGGCTCTGGATTCATCAGTTTATATATCAAGGGCATACGTCTTGTTGGATCCTTTGCACTCCCTAAGAATTAGCTAGCCCTGATGGAACAGTCTCTCCCCAGCCACAAAGATTATGTAAGATGTCAAAATGTCATACAGAAAAATTTTAAATATGATTAATGCAACTGGGGTAAGAAGAAGGGGCAGAAGTTTCCTGTGGTCTTTTGAAGAGTTTGCCCCTGTGATCTGGGCAGCATACTTTCTTCTCTTAGGTGCCAGAAAATTACTTTGGAAACTGATTGGTTTGGGTGAAGGAGAGATGGAATCAAATGATAAATGCCAAAGAATAGGTTCAGAGAAGTAGAATCCAATGAAAGGATGAAATTATCAGCCAGACTTATGGTGGGCTGTTGAGCTAGGTTTACACCATAATCAATTCAGTCAGTATAGCAGAGGTTAAATGGACTTCTTGAGCTTAGAATTTGAGACTGTAAAGCCTTTCATTTGTTCAACAAATCACGTTTTCCAAAGATCACCTCCATATATTGTCTGACATTGGAAAGCAGGCCCAGCTGGTATTGTTATTCTGACTTTACTTGTATTTTTCATGGTAAAGACTGCTTTATTGATGGCAGTTAGTTCAAGTCAATAAATACTGATCCCCAAAGAACTCAGTTGTGTATCAGATTTACTGGTCCACAGAGAGCTAAATGGAATTGAACCAACTGATTGCTGGGAAGATAAACTGAAGTCAATCCTGCTTTTTGGGAAATGAAACTACAGCCAGCTGATATATGGCATATGCTGTTCCACCAACTGTAAGAACCATGGTGGCTCTATACAGGAGGGCATCAGCTATCCTACCCTTCAGGTGCACTGGAATTCCATTATCCTCCTGAAACAGCTTTTGTTTTGCTGGAACCTTATTTTCAAACTGCCTGCGTAAAGCAGTACTTATGGTCCTCTTAGTAATCTGATGTAGAGACAAAAGATTCCGTAGCATCTTGGCTCAGCTACTACTCACCAACCATGACAACTGACCACCAAGAACCATTATTCTGACTTTGAAGCTGAGCCTCAGACAAGTAATTTGTCCAAGGCCACATAGTAACTAGTGAATAGAAGAGCCCTTGTTAGTATCTGGGTCTGTTGTTCTATTCAGTGCTCTGCCCACTATTCATGAACAGTATAGTTCTGTTTCAACAAGGACATTTAAAAATCATAAGTATTTATTGAGGAATCATTAGTAAAGTGTTCAGTACTATGTGAGGGCCTGTGGGAGTGTGATATTTGCTGGTCCTTAGATTGCCGGGAGAAATATCAATAACCTCAGATATGCAGATAACACCACCCTTATGGCAGAAAGTGAAGAGGAACTAAAAAGCCTCTTGATGAAAGTGAAAGTGGAGAGTGAAAAAGTTGGCTTAAAGCTCAACATTCAGAAAACGAATATCATGGCATCCGGTCCCATCACTTCATGGGAAATAGATGGGGAACCAGTGTCAGACTTTATTTTTCTGGGCTCCAAAATCACTGTAGATGTTGACTGCAGCCATGAAATTAAAAGACACTTACTCCTTGGAAGGAAAGTTATGACCAACCTAGATAGCATATTCAAAAGCAGAGACATTACTTTGCCAACAAAGGTCCGTCTCGTCAAGGCTATGGTTTTTCCAGTGGTCATGTATGGATGTGAGTGTTGGACTGTGAAGAAGGCTGAGCACTGAAGAATTGATGCTTTTGAACTGTGGTGTTGGAGAAGACTCTTGAGAGTCCCTTGGACTGCAAGGAGATCCAACCAGTCCATTCTGAAGGAGATCAGCCCTGGGATTTCTTTGGAAGGAATGATGCTAGAGCTGAAACTCCAGTACTTTGGCCACCTCATGTGAAGAGTTGACTCATTGGAAAAGACTCTGATGCTGGGAGGGATTGGGGGCAGGAGGAGAAGGGGACGACAGAGGATGAGATGGCTGGATGGCATCACTGACTCGATGGACGTGAGTCTGAGTGAACTCTGGGAGTTGGTGATGGACAGGGAGGCCTAGCATGCTGCGATTCATGGGGTCACAAAGAGTTGGACACGACTGAGAGACTGAATTGAACTGAACTGAATATGTTCAGTGTTGACAAGTACTTGGTTTGTCCCTTCTTGGCACTATTGATATAATACAGAAGTCATACCCACTCCAGACACGCAGACTGGTGTTGCCTTCTGGCTCCACCATACTACATTTATAGACCTGAGCTGGTTGTTTAACTTTTCAGCCTATTTACTTATCCATAAAAAGAGCCTAGTAATACCACTTAATAGGCATGTCAATAGGATTAGGTAAAATATATACATGTAAGTATTATTAACTATAGTTTTGGGTAGCTGAATTTGATTTCACGAGATAGAAGATCAAGAATTGATTACCCAGCAGTTGAATGGGATTTTTTTTTAAATGTGAATATTCACAAATTTTCATGTTATCCTTGCACAGGGACCATGCTAATCTCTATATCATTCCAATTTTAGTATATGTGCTGCTGAAGCAAGCACTAAATAAGGATTTCTGTATTAAAAATTGTGCATTTAGAAGACTGCTCATATTAAAAATGTTTCTAATCATTATTAAATGTACAATGTGTAATGAGAGAGCATTAGAGTATGAACTCACCAAATTCAAGTATTTTACAATATTGTGTTAATTTCTACTGAACAAAAACAACACATGTATATATATGTGTGTCTTAGTCGCTCAGTTGTGTCTGACTTTTTGCGACCCCATGGACTGTAGCCCACTAGGTTTCTCTGTCCATGGCATTCTCCAGACAAGAATACTGGAGTTCATAGCCTTCCCTTCTCCAGGGGATCTTTCTGACCCAGGTATCGAACTTGGGTCTCCTGCATTGCAGGTAGATTCTTTCCTGTCTGATCCACCAAGGAAGCCCTATATACATACACCTATATACATTCTTTTAAAATATTTGTTTATATTTTTATTCATTTATATAAATATATTTTATATTCTTTCCCACTATGATTTATCACAAGGAAAACTTTTAAATCAGATTATACAAGGCATTTCTCTTACTGGCCATGGATCCCTGAATCTCTTGCCCCCAGTGTTGCCTTAATCATCTCTTATTAAATAAATAGCTCCCATAAGATCATTTAAAGTTTTTCACTATGCTCTGTATTCCATGATTTCCTCCCTTGTATCACATTAGAGAGGAAAAAGAAAAAGTAAAATACAGTAATGTTTTTCTTTCTCCATTTTTTCCTATCCCCATTTATCCATTGGTTTATAATTAACATAAAAATCATTTTTCAAGTTCAGTTCCAGAGGATGAGATGATTGGATGGCATCAGCAACTCAGTGGACATAAGTTTGAGCAAACTAAAGGAGATAGTGAAGGACAGGGAAGCCTGGCATGCTGTAGTCCATGATGTCATAAAAAGTCAGACACGACCTAGCGACTGAGTAACAACAAGTTCAGTTCCAACCATTTTTCTAAGTTGCAAATTTAAAGAGATCATGCTATTTCCCCCCTTTTCAGCATTTTAAAGTCTTTGAAAAGTTTTGAGGCTGTTTCCTCAAAGAATATATAAAAAGTATAATTTATGCTTCCTGATTTCAACTCACAGATAGTTTTTATTCAATTTTCTGAGAAAAACAAATAAAATCAGTGTGGTTTAATGTGATGGAAGTGTCTAGCTGAGAATTTCAACAACAGAACTTATTTTGGAGAGCTTCCCAGAGTAAATAACACTACAGAGAGTCAGTACCAGATTGGCCATTTCCTCTTGCCCTGGGACACCCTGTGCTTATAGAGCGTGCTTACCATATTTTGTCCTAATCCTTCTTCTCTCTCCTTGTTAGTTAGGATGATCTTGTCTGTGGGTATTAGAAATGGCAACTGAAAGTTATTTAAACAATAAAGGGACATTATTTTCACATAACAGGAAGTCTGGAGGCAGTTTTTTGAGGGTGGGTTAATTCCACAATGAACCAGTTTTTTTCCCCTGTCTTTTAGTTTTGTCATTCTCAGCCTGACTGCCTTGTCCTCATAATCATAACACACCCGTCTCACCACATATATCACAGACAGAAGTTTCTCAGGCTTGGCACTATTGGCACTTTGGGATAGATAATTCAGTGTTTTTGCACGTACAGCATCGCAGGATATTTAACAGCATCCCTGGCCTCCACCTAATAGATGCCCTTAGCACCCACCTCATAGTTGTGACAAGCAAAAACATCTGCTGCTGCTGCTAAGTCGCTTCAGTCGTGTCCAACTCTGTGCGACCCCATAGACGGCAGCCCACCAGGCTCCTCCGTCCATGGGATTTTCCAGTTAAGAGTGCTGGAGTGGGGTGCCATTGCCTTCTCCGATATAATGAGCTAAACAGAGTTAAACAGAGTTAATTCTCTGATCTCTAACTCTAATTCATTACCATAGAGTTCAGTCTATCCTTTCTCTGTTGATTATCTGTAACTTCTTTATTTGATAGTAAGAAATCTGGCTCCCATTAGCTACTATCCATTTACTTATTTGTTCAACCTCAGCATACATGCAAAGCATATTCAGAATTGTTAGCCAATATTCTTATGAAAAATGAATGTACAAACCAGAGTACAATGTTTCTACAGTTCTTTTTGTTTTTAACTTTACAGTCTCCAGTGGAGTACATTTTTAGTCAGAATGTTAATACAGAAAGAGAGCCCACAAAAATTTTTGCCCAAGAATCCATATCTTAGCAGCAGCCTTGTTCTATCTCACTAATTCCATTACAACTTTGTGTGCATATTCTTCCAGTTTTTCCTTGTTCAAACTTAAATACATATACAGCCATATAAATACATGTATATATACATTAGTTCTACAGAAGATTTTGGTCTGGAAGTAAAGCTTGAGAAATACAATGTTTTAGGAACCCTCCTGATCCCCATCCCCGCCACAAGTAAACTCTAAAACAGTCAAGGTTAAGGATCATCCTCTTAGCCAGTCATGGTAATTCTAATCAGGACTGCCCCTAGCTGTATGGTGTGGAATCCCTGAAAAATATTTTTTTGTGAGTGACCTGTACATATATGAATAAACCAGAATAGCAATGGTGAATGAAATAGAGTGGAAGCTAAGTTCAAAGTTCACTATGTAAAGAAAAGCTGAAGAGCACAAAAATTAGTTACAGTGAGCAGAGACTATGAAGTAGACACAGAATGGGGGGAACTACACAGGCTAGCCGGAAACAAGAAAACGTACAGAAAGAAGTATGCCTCCATGAAAAGATGCTCAAGTTTGCTAATTATTAGAGAAACTACTGCAGTGAAGTACCACCTCACACCAGTCAGAATGGCCATCATTAAAATGTCTACAAATAAAATATGCTGGAGAGGGTGTGAAGAAAAGGGAACCCTCCTACACTGTTGGTGGGAATGTAAGTTGGTGAAGCCATGATGGAAAACAGTACAGAGGTTCCTCAGAAAACTGAAAATAGAATTACCATATGACCCAGCAATGCCACTCCTTGGCATATATCCAGACAAAATTTAAAAAGATACAATTAAAAAAATTTTAAAAGATATAATTTAAAAAGATACAGGCACTCCTATGTTCATAGCAGCACTATTCACAACAGCCAAGACGCGGAAACAACCTAAATGTCTATCAACAGATAAATGGATGAAGAAGATGTGGTCCATATTTACAATGGAGTACTACTCAGCCATAAAAAGAATAAAATATCTGCAGCAACATGGTTGCAACTAGAGACTGTCATGTTAAGTGATGTAAGTTAGAGAAAGACAAATACTATATGATGTCACTTACATGTGGAATCTAAAATATAACACAAATGAACCTATCTATGAAACAGAAACAGATTCTGTTGCCAAGGGGGATGGAGCCGGGGAGGAGGATTTAGTGGGAGATTGGGGTTAGCAGATGTAAGCTATTACATATAGAGTGGATAAACAACATGGTCCTACTGTATAGCAGAGGGAAATATATTCAATATCCTATAATAAACCATAATGTAAAAGTATTTTTTAAAAAAGAAGGTATGTATATGTATAACTAAATCACTCTGCTGTACAGCAGAAATTAACATAAATTGTAAATCACTTATATTTCAACTTTTTAAGCAAGTCTAAAATGAAACCTAGTTCAAAAAGATAATTAAAAAAAGAAGTATGCCTCAATCTTGCATAGTTTTCTAGTTACAGTTCTATTGTCAATTCATGTGTCTTTGTATTGTGAACTGTACATTTCTGAAAGGAACATTAGCAATCAAAAGAGTCTAATTAAAACACACAAATTTGAAAAAAAGAATGAATGAAAAGATTCATTCATTGAAGGAAATTAGCCAGTGTTCCAGGAGTAAAGGATGTGATGGGAGCAATTAGGAGAGCCTTTCAGTCCACAGCCAGACTGTGAGATCCATTCTGAGTATGAGTTTGAAAAATATATTAAAGTCAGATTTCAATCATTTGGGAAGACTTCTGAGACAGATGGATTTCTTCAGAGTCTTACAATCTGGCTTTTATTCTCACAGATTCAGAAACCTGAGCTGCCAGTCTACCAAGTCTAGACCATCTCTTAGGTGTGGACACACATTAACCAAACACACAGAAATTCATATGTTAAAAAGCCAGTATAAATTTGTTAATCTATGAGGATAATAATAATTGCCAAATTGACCAAATACTTTTGTTCACTACTCAGAGCATTATGTTTCTATAGGCAAATCCATGTGAAAAGCCAAATTATTACTGGAGGATTACTTAGTAAGTACACAGTTAAAAATCAGTAGGAGCCAGGGCTATTAAGCTATATCACTCTGAGGCATCACTTCCATTCTAAGACCATACCTGTTGAAGAGCCTAGATACTTAAGTCCATGAGCCAGAGCCATTGAATAATTGGAAGGCATTACAGAAGTCAGAATAGCGCACCCCATCCAAAGATGTCCACATCCTAATCCTCAACACCTGTGAATAAGTTAGGTCTAGGGTCCTCCACCCCATGTTATGAACCAGGCACACAATAGGAGGTGAGTGGGTGGGGCAGCGATCAAATCTTGAGTTTCAGGGCAAGGGAAAATTGAGTCTGAAGATGGAGTTGAGGTTGCTAATAGGTTGAATTTAAAATAAAGAATCCAGCTTATTCAGCTGCACCCAACGTAGTAATCACAGAGTATTTTAAATGCAGAAAAGGGAGGCAGAAGAGTCACTGTCAGAATGATGCTATGTGAGTCAATTGGCCATTGCTGGCTTTGAAAATGAAAGGGGGCTGTGAGCCAAGGGATGTGGGCACCTTTAGAAGTTGGAAAAGACAAGAAAAAATTCTCCTCTAGAGCTTTTAGGCAGGAACACAGTCCTGGTGACTCTGTGACTTTAGCCCCAGTGAGAGACCCATGAATTCAGGACTTCTGACCATCAGAACTGTAAAATATAGTAAATGTGTGCTGTTTCACATCACCAAGTTTATGGTCATTTGTTATAGCAATAGTAAACTCAAACACACATCTTGCCAAATTTGATCTTTCTGACCTCCATTTATATATTTCAGAAATTTCCCTTCCTTAAATACCTTCTTTCTTAAGCAAAATAATACAGTAACTTGGTGTAAACTTTTAGTTAAAATCACAGTTCAGACAGGCTTCTGTAATTGGTTCACACTGCCTAGACTTAGGATGTTTATTATTTAGACATTTTTTTGTTCTGGAGGATCTTCTTGGGAATGTTCTGTTTCTTGGTCCTGGGTGTAGGGTAAGGGAGTTAGAGAAGGGGAGGTTCGGAAAAAGGAGACCAGCACTTTACAGGAACAGATCACCTTTAATAAGGCGAGAAGGGGCAGCAGTCAGATTAGTGAGCTACTGTACTAACCCAAGAAAAGAGTAAGTGTATACAGGCTGCTGCTGCTGCTAAGTCACTTCAGTCGTGTCCGACTCTGTGCAACCCCACAGACAGCAGCCCACCAGGCTCCTCCATCCCAGGGATTCTCCAGGCAAGAACACTGGAGTGGGTTGCCATTTCTTTCTCCAGTGCATGAAAGTGAAAAGTGAAAGTGAAGTCGCTCAGTCGTGTCCAACTCTTCGTGACCCCATGGACTGCAGCTTACCAGGCTCCTCTGTCCATGGGATTTTCCAGGCAAGAACACTGGAGTGGGTTGCCATTTCCTTCTCCAATATACAGGCATATATGTGGAAATCTACTGTCTTAAGGGGGCCTGTTCTTCTCCAAGGTTGTTCAGTTATCTCTTAAATGGCTGGGGCAAGGAATTCTGGAGATCAGCCAGAGGCTGGGACCAGCTGGGAGGTGGGCGTAATCAACCTTACAGTAAATTTTTTTTCTTTTGGTGTGAGAGTTCTTTGTTTTGCATAGAATGGTGGGGAGGACCCGGAGGGGAGTTTTGAGCTGTGTTACTTTCCTTCACTGGGATTCTTCAGACTGACTTAATATCAGTGAGTTCAAATTATATGCATAGTAAGGACTGAGAAAGAATATTCCTAAACTTATAAAGGAAGTTTAAGTATCAGAGGAAAAAAAAATGCCAGCAAACTACATGGCTCATTACCTTTTGCATCCAGATAAGCTGAGGTATTTAGACTTTTTAACAGCTTTTGTAAGTTGCTGCATTCCACCAGAGATATCCTAAACTAGTTTTTCAATTCAGTTCATTTCAGTCGCTCAATCGTGTCCAACTCCTTGTGACCCCATGAATCACAGCACACCAGGCCTCCCTGTCCATCACCAACTCCTGGAGTTCACTCAAACTCATGTCCATTGAGTCAGTGATGCCATCCAGCCGTCTCATCCTCTGTCATCCCCTTCTCCTCCTGCCCCCAATCCCTCCCAGCATCAGGGTCTTTTCCAACGAGTCAACTCTTCGCATGAGGTGGCCAAAGTATTGGAGTTTCAGCTTCAGCATCAGTCCTTCCAATGAACACCCAGGACTGATCTCCTTTAGGATGGATTGGTTGGATCTCCCTGCAGTCCAAGGGACTCTCAAGAGTCTTCTCCACCCCCCCCCCCCAAAAAAAGAGTCTTCTCCAATACCACAGTTCAAAAGCATCAATTCTTTGGCGCTCAGCTTTCTTCACAGTCCAACTCTCACATCCATACATGACCACTGGAAAAACCATAGCCTTGACTAGACAGACCTTTGTTGGCAAAGTAATATCTTTGCTTTTCAATATACTACCTAGGTTGGTCATAACTTTCCTTTCAAGGAGTAAGCGTCTTTTAATTTCATGGCTGCAATCACCATCTGCACCATTTGATTTTGACCAAAATCAAATCCCTTATGATTATACAGTGGAAGTGAGAAATAGATCTAAGGGACTACATCTGATAGACAGAGTGCCTGATGAACTATGGACAGAGGTTCGTGACATTGTACAGGAGACAGGGATCAAGACCATCCCCATGGAAAAGAAATGCAAAAAAGCAAAATGGCTGTCTGGGGAGGCCTTACAAATAGCTGTGAAAAGAAGAGAAGCGAAAAGCAAAGGAGAAAAGGAAAGATATATGCATCTGAATGCAGAGTTCTAAAGAATAGCAAGGAGAGATAAGAAAGCCTTAGCAATCAATGCAAAGAAATAGAGGAAAACAACAGAATGGGAAAGACTAGAGATCTCTCCAAGAAAATTAGAGATACCAAAGGAACATTTCATGCAAAGATGGGCTCGATAAAGGACAGAAATGGTATGGACCTAACAGAAGCAGAAGATATTAAGAAGAGGTGGCAAGAGTACACAGAAGAACTGTAAAAAAAGATCTTCACGACTCAGATAATCACGATGGTGTGATCACTCACCTAGACCCAGACATTCTGGAATGTGAAGTCAAGTGGGCCTTAGAAAGCATCACTACAAACAAAGCTAGCGGAGGTGATGGAATTCCAGTTGAGCTCTTTTAGATCCTGAAAGATGATGCTGTGAAAGTACTGCACTCAATATGCCAGCAAATTTGGAAAACTCAGCAGTGGTCACAGGACTGGAAAAGGTCAGTTTTCATTCCAATCCCAAAGAAATGCAATGCCAAAGAATGCTCAAACTACTGCACAATTGTACTCATCTCCCATGCTAGTAATGCTCAAAATTCTCCAAGCCAGGCTTCAGCAGTACATGAACCGTGAACTTCCAGATGTTCAAGCTGGTTTTAGAAAAGGCAGAGGAACCAGAGATCAAATTGCCAACATCTGCTGGATCATGGAAAAAGCAAGCGAGTTCCAGAAAAACATCTATTTCTGCTTTATTGACTATGCCAAAGCCTTTGACTGTGTGGATCACCACACACTGTGGAAAATTCTGAAAGAGATGGGAATACCAGATCACCTGACCTACCTGTCTCTTGAGAAACCTATATGCAGGTCAGGAAGCAACAGTTAGAACTGGACATGGAACAACAGACTGGTTCCAAATAGGAAAAGGAGTATGTCAAGGCTTGCTTACTTAACTTCTATGCAGAGTACATCATGAGAAACGCTGGGCTGGAAGAAGCACAAGCTGGAATCAAGATTGCTGGGAGAAATATCAATAACCTCAGACATGCAGATGATACCACCCTTATGGCAGAAAGTGAAGAGGGACTAACAAGCCTCTTGATGAAAGTGAAAGAGGAGAGTGAAAAAGTTGGCTTAAAGCTCAACATTCAGAAAACTAAGATCTGGTCCCATCACTTCATGGCAAATAGATGGAGAAAGAGTGGAAACTAGTTTTTGGTTCAAGCCAATTCAATTCAACCTACATTTATGGGGTCCCTCAAAGATGATTTATGCTTGAACTAATGAAGCCTAAACTGTATGCCCCTTACTTGCATGGCCACTGAGAAAACTGAGGGATGCTGGACATTTAGACGCTGGAGTTCTGGGTAGGAAGCAGAAACCAGGTTGCACACAGAAGTATTTCTATGTGATATTCTGGTAAACTGCCTAAAAGTTCACAGAAGGAAGGGACCTGAGTCTCCTAGCCTCTAGTCGTACCTCTTTTTGCATTGTTTCGCAGTCACTTCATTGCAAAAGAACTCCATTAAGAACCTATTTGGTTTGGTAGGTTTTGAGGCCAAGTGAAACTGTTCAAGTCGCTCAGTCGTGTCCGACTCCTTGCGATCCCGTGGACTATACAGTCCATAGAATTCTCCTGGCCAGAATACTGGAGTGGGTAGCCTTTCCCTTCTCCAGGGGATCTTCCAAACACAGGGATCGAACCCAGGTCTTCCGCATTGCGGCTGGCTCCGTTACCAGCTGAGCCACAAGGGAAGCCCTTTGAGGCCAAAATTAACTTTATTTCTCTTTCCAAACACAGGAGAAAGAACAGAAGTCAGGACGTCGTATACTTTAATACAAAGCCACTGTGCTGCTTCGGAAGCCTGTAAGATGGAGTAACGTTAACCCGAACAAGGGACGGTTTCGCCATCCCAACCCTTCTCCGTCAATCGGAATTACCACAGACGCCCGAGCCGCGCGGGCTCTAGGCCGGAAATGACGAAAAACTCTCGCGATACTGTCCCAACTGCCGCGAGACTTCGTGAGAGTCAGTTCCCGTCTTCTTTCTCAGTGTGCGCAAGGGCTATCTCCTCCCCGCTTCCTTCCTCCGCTACGGCGAGGCGGGCCGGAACTTTTGTCCGAAGGAACTGGTTTATACTGCAGAGTGTTGCCGGCCGGCGTCAAGGAGAAAAGGGTGCTATCTTCTTCCTCTCACCGTCGCCGCCGCGGAGCGGAGCTGAGTCCATCAGATCAAGGAGCGCGGTGACCGGGAGGGTTGGGTCTATGGTCGCTCCTCGCGCCGCTCCGCCGGCTGGTCCTTTTTTATCAGGGCAAGCTGTGTTCCATGGCAGGGAACTTTTGGCAGAGCTCCCACTAGTAAGTGATTTTCCTTTTTCTCCGGTCCTGGCTCTTGGAGGTGCTGGGTGTACGGGCCCTGCGACTCCTTTTGGCCTGGATCTCGGCCCCTGTCCGGAGCGCTGCGGAGGCTCCCGGGAGGCGGCGGCCGGAGGCGGGATGTGCTTTTTCTTCGGCGACTCCCGTCACCGCGCCCCCTTGGCCGGGTTTCGGAGTGGTAGAAAATTTCTTGGCGGGGGTGGGTAAAGAGGGATTGCGTCTCTGGGGAAAGAAGGTTCGAGAGTTTTAGCTTCTGATTTTTGGTTTAGCTAGGCCGAGGTTGGGGGCAGGGGATAGGCGGGGCTGGAGAGGGTTGGGATATGGGATGGGCACAGGTATGGGAAATGTGACACAGTTCAGAACTGTGAGGCTGGTTTCTCAGGACAGTTGTGGTTCGCTCTCGCCTGATATTTGTAAAGTAGGTTGGCATCAGTAGTCTTTTGTCATTCTTCTTCTGTGTCGAGCGTATTAATATTACTCCGAGGAAAGGAGGGAGTCAGGCTTGTTTCTGCTCATGAACCGCATTCTGCCACTGTCTTTAAGCCTATATGGTATTTATGTTTGTAAGGTATAGATCAAGTGCTCTCAACATTTGTCCATTTCGTTAGTCTGTGTCTCTTGTTTTGTTTTAAAAGTATATTTTCTAGAGACTTTACCAATATCTTTAACGTGTTTTCATGAATAAGTTTTTGTTGACGTCTGTACCGTGGAATAACAAGAGTAATACTGAAAACATTTCTCCCTAAATACATTTGTGTAAGCAGATAGGACGATAGTGATGGGACTAATTGAACTTTGGGTAGGCTGTACAGTGTATAGTTGAAAGACGAACAGAACCTGATGGTATCTTAGTGTAAATAATTTTTCATGCCAGGAGAGCATAAGTAACTAAATTTTGAGTGTGAGGATGGATTCCTGTATTATTCAATTGGTATTTTAGCCGTTTGCACAAGAAAAAAGAAACAATGGGCTTTAAAACCTATTTTCAGAAAAGCAGGTTTTCTTGCTATAAGTGGTTCTGTGGAGATGAAAGGCTATAGAAGCTTTACTTCCGATCATATTTAATTTGCACTGTGTTCACCGACTGAAATATTTGCTTGGGCAAAATTAAAATATGGAAAATTTCGGTAGTGAAGCAGTAGTATTCTGGTAAACTTTGAAAGAAGCTGAAAAAATTGAGATAGCCAGTTCTTGTTTATCAGAAGTTACAGCCCTTTTTTAACTTAAAAAAATAAAAAAGAAGTTCGACCCTTTGATAAGTCTTCTCATTATGCTTTCATTTACTGTTGGCTTATTAAAAGGGGGGCAGGATCTGTTTTATAAAATCAATTTACTTTTTCACTTTTCAAATATAAAATTATTATAATGTTAAATGTGCTGTTTTGAAAACTATCCTTGCCTCCCTATTCAAACAGTCCTGAAGGAAGGGGCCACTTTATCTTACTCAGATCCCTTGGGAATCATGGAGTCCCTGATCTGCAAAAGGTAACAAATATGAAAGACAAGACAATCAATTCAGGAAAAACAAAAAGATTATGAAAGCCACTGTTTTAGGTGATTTTGGTGAAAGAGGAAGATTGATATGAGTTTTCATGGCTTTAAATTGCCCTTTAACATTAACTGCTGCTAGCAGCAGTTTAAAAATGGATAACATTGCTGTTATCAGCATGGAAGTTTTTTTTTTTTTCCTTAGTAACACAGGAAATAATGGTGAATCTTACAATCGTGTAATTTTAAATTTGAGAATATGTGGTGTTAACTGGTTTGTCTTCCATGCTGTGAAGAAAAACTTTAAAATAGTTGATCGTGGAATTTATCTTTTTAAATATTTGAAATGACTGTGGAGAAGAAATTGATGATTTTGAAACAGAGACACTGGTAGTATTTTTCAGGAAGTTAAGTAGAACATGATACATTCTTTGACCATGGTGCAGTAAAACTAGGACACTAGACATTTGCTGGTTGACTGAAATATTGAACAGGTAACAAAAAATAAAACTACAAAACCAACTCTGGATACTTTACTGTATCAAAGAGAACATTTAAAATACAGTTACATATTATCTAGGAAATGGTATAACGAGATTAATATATTCGTGTCTATGGAATGTGGCCAAAGCCAAATTTATAAGAAAGTTAACATCTTGAATAACTGAAAAAGAATAAAAATTATATATTTTACTTCGGAATATTAAAAAGGAAACAGTGAAATAAACCTAAGAAAAAACAGGCATAATAAAGGTAACACTGATATTGAAAAGGAAAAAACAGTCAAATTATAAGAGCTGCCTCTTTGGAAGGGAAAACCAAAACAGTAGACTAAACTATGCCACTGAATTTAGGGGAAAAGGAATGATCAGTTCAGTCCCTCAGTCGTGTCTGACTTTTTGTGACCCCATGGACTGTAGCGCTGCTAGGATTCCCTGTCCATCACCAACTCCTGGAACTTGCTCAAACTCATGTCCATCTAGTCGGTGATTCAGAAATACAAAATGAGGTATGAGAAAAGTAAGTAATCACAGATGTACCTTTGGGTTATCTCCATTTTCAAAGTAAATTTTAAAGCCAGAACAAAGCTATCAGAGAGCTACTTCTTTAAAAATTGCTCCAGGCCCACATTATTTCATAGGTAAATTTTTACCCACTTTCAAGAGGATCTGCCATTAAAGTTCCAGTTCACATGAAAAGTTTTCCAGTTCTCTTGAGGCCATGGTAACACAGATAAAAATCTAGCAAATGTAGCACCAACAATGGTCACTTTCAAATATTGATGTAAATGTAAATTACTATCAAACAGAGTCCCACATTACATTAAAAGTATAAAAAATGACACTGGTTTTATTGTAGAAATTAGTCAATATTAGGAAATCTTATTGTAGAAATTAGTCAATATTAGGAAATCTGTTAGTAAATAGTGAAGGCATTAAAAAGACACCTAATAAAATTCATTCTTTTTTTTTTTCCAACATTCATTCTTGACTAAAGCTCTTATTAAAACAGAAATGGAATGGTAACGTTATGAATACATATCAGAGCATTAATGGTGAAACATTAGGAGATATATAATGGTGAAACATTGGGAAAATTAAGATGCCTCTTTAAGGTTGGTCTGAATATGCTACTAATGTAATTAGTAGGATGATCGTGCTTGTGCGTAGTGACTTCATTCGTGACTCTTTGCGACCCCATGGACTGTGGCCTGCCAAGCTTCTCTGTCCATGAGATTATCCATGGACAATTCATTCATTCTTCAAGAATACTGGAGTGCGTTGCCATGCCCTTCTCCAGGGGATCTTCGCCACTCAAGGATGGAACCCGGGTCTCCTGCGTGTTCTGCATTGCAGGTGGATTCTTTACTCCTGAGCCACTGGGGAGGCCCAATTAGTAGGATAATGAAACATGACAAAATTATAAATACAAGGAGATAAAATTAACCAGAAAATTTAATTACTTGAAACATTATTAGAAATAATAAAGGTTTGATAAAATGACCAGTTAACAAAAATTTAAAAATTGAAAACTTTCTTTTAATGTTGATGGAAAAAAATAATTTACAGTGTAACAAAATATAAACTATTCAAGAATAAATTTAAATGTGTAAGACCTATAGAAGTAGAACATAAAGATTTTAATAAATGAAGTTTGAATGCTATCATTGTAAGGGTATAATTTCTCCCTAATTGACCTTTAAATATAATGCAATCCCAAACAAAATTTTGTATGAATTTCCTTTTTGGGGATGTGATATAATGATTCTAAAGTTTGTGTTTTAGAATAATATATAATTATAATAGAACTGCCAGAAATCTTCTGAAGAATAGTAGCAAGAGGTTTTTTCCATACCAGATTTTAATTACTTGATTTTGTATGTTTTAAATTTGGAGAAGGGACTGACAACCCATTCCAGTATTCTTGCCTGGAGAGCCCCATGGACAGAGGAACCTGGTGGGCTACACAGTCCATGGGGTCGCAAAGAGTCAGACATGACTGGGCAACTAAGCATATATGTTTTAAAATAACATGGCTTCCCCTGTGGCTCAGAGGGTAAAGAATCCACCAGCAATGCAGGAGACAGGAGATGCGGATTCAATCCCTGAGTTGGGAAGATCCTATGGAGGAGGAAATGGCATCCCACTCCAGTATTCTTGCCTGAAAAATCCCATGGACAGAGGAGCCTAGCAGGCTAAAATCCATGGATTGCAAAGTCAGAAATGACTGAATGACTAAGCACAATGCATAAGAACAAGAAAAACAAATTAAAAATAAGAAATTATAAAGAAGATCCAAATATAATGATAGAATTATACACCGTGAAATTCTGATGACATTTGAATAACCATTTAACAAAACATTTAGTGGGATCCTTACTTTATACCCTATATCAGTTTCCAGATGGATCACAAAAACTGAAAGAAAAAAGCCTTAGGGGTATTAGAAAATATGTGGAAATGATGTTGAAGCTGAAACTCCAATACTTTGGCCACCTGATGAGAAGAGGTGACTCATTTGAAAAGACCCAGATCATGGGAAAGATTGAGGGTGGGAGGAAAAGGGGACGACAGAAGATGAGATGGTTGGATGGCATCACAGACTCAATGGACATGAGTTTGGGTAAACTCTGGGAGTTGGTGATGGACAGAGAGGCCTGGCGTTCTGCAGTTCACGGGGTCGCAAAGAGTCGGACATGACTGAGCGACTGAACTGAACTGGAATTTTTTTTGTAAGTCATTTTGTGTCAGGGAAGGCCTTCCCATGTGTGACAAACATAAAATCAAAGTAAAATGTAAATAAATTTGAATAAATACATGATTCAAATTTCTGTATCACAAATCATTAAATACTGAGAAATCATACTAAACTTGGGGAATGTTTAGAGCATATTTGACAAAGAAATGATTTTTTAATCCATAATATACAAATTTTAGATAATAAGACTGCTGCTGCTGCTAAGTCACTTCAGTCGTGTCCGACTCTGTGCGACCCCATAGACAGCAGCCCATCAGGCTCCTCCGTCCCTGGGATTCTCCAGGCAAGAACACTGGAGTGGGTTGCCATTGCCTTCTCCAATGCATGAAAGTGAAAACTGAAAGTGAAGTCGCTCAGTCATGTCTGACTCTTAGCGACCCCATGGACTGCAGCCTACCGGGCTCCTCCATCCATGGGATTTTCCAGGCAAGAGTACTGGAGTGGGGTGCCATTGCCTTCTCCAGTAGATCATAAGACTATCTGAATCATAAAAAAGATGACCATACTATTAGAAAAATGGTCATGTAAGAATTCAGTTCAGTTCAGTCGCTCAGTTTTAGAATTACAGTGTACCAGAGAACTTTATTAAAACAATAAAGGTTTTACCTTAGAAGTAAATTTAAATAAAATAGTGAAATGCTAATTTGCCTTAAAGTTGTAAATTATTTAAAAGATAGGTAGTGGGAAGAAAGGACAACAGAAGACTGTCTAAAGGATGCCTGGACTCCTTATTATCTCAGGACTCTAATACTCTTAACAGCCGTCCAGTGCTGGGGATTCCAGTGGACTGTATCTCTGTGAAAAACACAATTTTGCTTTTTTGTAATTCTGTTTGAGAAAGTTGGAAGTTTAATTAGCTTTCCAACCAACCAAATTTCTGCATTTTAGTCTTAACCATATTTAAGTGTTACTGTGGCTTCAAAGAAGTTATTGATTCTGAAGTAGTGGGTTTTGATTGAGTTGACTGTTTTTAAAAAACTGTTTGGATTTTAATTGTGATGCAGAAGTTATAGTAACAAACATTTGGTTTGGTACAGACATTATTTCCACTCTGGTGGATAAGCTCAAGAAAGGTCATATCCCAAACTAGTTGTGTATAAAATTTGCTTGATTATAGTAGGAACAGCTTTGTTTTGAATAGGTAACTTACCTAGCAATATCTTAAGCACATTTCTTCCCTTGAAATTACTGTTAATTCTCTCTGTAGATCAACAAAGTTAAAAGGCCCAAGTATTTTTTTTTTTAAATACTGTGTAATGAACTATTAAAAGATTTTAAAACTTCAAAAAAAAAATAAGTAAAAGGTAGTAACCTGTTGGGTCAAGTATCTTATGACACACTCATGTCACTCGTGTGAATGGAAACTGCTGTGGGAGGCAAGCTGACAACGCATATCAAAATTACCAGCAAAACTGACCCATTAGTTCTACTTTTAAGAAGTTATTCCATATATTAATCAAATATACAAGGGTGAATTACAGATGTTCATTAAAGCATTACTTGTGATAGTGAAAAAAATAACTTACATGCCTATCAATAAGGATTAACAAAATAATGATCCATCCTAATGACATGCATCAGTTTAAAGGGATGCTGAATAACAAATTCACTGACAAAACTTTCAAGACACACTGAGTGACAAAAGCATGTTGTAGAGTATTTTGTGGGATCATGTCAATTGCCTTGTCTATTTAAAAATAGACTAGGCAGGAGGAGGAGACTATTGGTAAAATAAATTCTGAAGCAGCTTTTAACATGAATGGAATTTGTGAAGTAGGATACTCTAGTTACTCATGAACAACTGAGAAAAGATATACTTCAAATCTTAGGCACCATCAATTGGTATCAAATAATTTCTTTGTCACTAAGAAAGTGTAAATATTACTGCCTGTTAAAATGCTAGGCATCACTGAAGATGCATCTTGATCTCAGTCTTAGGATCAGTGAAACACCAGAATAGTGGCGATGTGGGGGTGGGGAGAGACAGATCAATAGACTGAGAAGGAAGGGATAAAACAGCAGATTTTTTTAGGGCATATTTACATTTATTAGTGAGATCATTCTCAGTGTCAATTTTCCAAGAAATGTGAAAAACTGTTTTTAAAGGTTACTTGTATTCTGTACTTCTCACAATATTAGCAGCCTGTTCAATCTTAGAATATTTTATATAACTTTGTTAGTGAATTTTCTATAGAATGTCTGAATCTTTGCCTTTTTTAGCTTACAATGGATTTTGGATAAACAAGATCTGTTGAAGGAACGCCAAAAAGATTTAAAGTTTCTCTCGGAAGAAGAGTATTGGAAATTACAGATATTTTTTACAAATGGTAAACTTTTCTTTTAATTGGTTGAAATGGTGCGGTTGGTTACCTCTGAATTAAATGTTTTTCTGTAGTAATTTGTGATGTACTGTTTTAGTCCCTATTTTACATTTTTATTTGCATGTATGTTCTTTTTTTACAGTTTATATATCATTTTAAAAGTGATTTAAAGTCTTTTGTGAATTTTACATGTTAGAGACCCTCAAGACAGTCCAAAAGTATTAATTTCCGAAAGCTTTTATAATGTATCATTAAACTTAATTTAAGATTAGCTAAAGCAAAGTACTTTGAGGATAAATGATTATTTGGATTGGCATCCTGTATTGGTCATTCCTATCTTACAAGTGTGCTTTAGGATTTAGAGTTAGAAAATCCTTGTTCTGCCACATGATAGCTTTGTCACAGAATCTTTATTACTCTCTGTCCACTTTTATTGCAATACTACCTCTCTGTTGTTTTGAGGATTCATTTTGGGTTTTTTATCAGCTTTATTAAGTAGTTGTTATAATGCTGATAGGTGTCTAATAATAAGAAAAGCATTGAAAACACTTAGCAGGTAGAAGGGAAATAATCATTCAGTCTCCTTGATTCAAGAATAGTTTTTACTGTGAGACAATTTCTGTTTTTTTGTTATTGTTTATGTGTAGCTATATATTTTTAAACAAATTTGCAGCCCTAGTACTAGACCACTGTGATCCAAGTAGAGCTGTATAGCATGTATAGGTTTTTCTCTTTGTTAAAATGAATATAGTCATCATTTAACCACATAGAAATTATTGTTAAATGTTAATTATATCAGAAATACATTTAACTTTATTTCTTTTTTAGTTATCCAAGCATTAGGTGAACATCTTAAATTAAGACAACAAGTTATTGCCACTGCTACGGTCTATTTCAAGAGATTCTATGCAAGGTAGGGATGTGTTATTTTGGAAATATTTTATGCATCTTTTAAACCCTTATCTAATGTTGATGACTTTATATAAGTGAATCATGTGTTTGCCAGAGTTATTCTTTTTTCCCATATAAATATTTTCTATATGAAATGTTTTCGTATATGTTTTCTGTATGCATGACATTTAACTTCATTTAATCATATTTTAGGTATTCTCTGAAAAGTATAGATCCTGTATTAATGGCTCCTACATGTGTGTTTTTGGCATCCAAAGTAGAGGTATGAATTCCTTTTCTGTTCTTCATCAAAGTACAGTCAACGAATATTGGTTCATCTGTTCCAGTTTTCACATTACCTGTGTAAAAATAATAACAGATGGCGATTTATATAAAATATTGAAATTTGTACAGGATCAAAGAAATATCTTCGGCCTCTAAGACATTTGTTGTTTGGCACTAAGGAGTATTGCATAGATGCTACGGCTTGTCCACTGTAAGCTGAGAATGTTCTCCCTTTTCCTCTGCATGCTTCCTGTGTTCTGCTGGCTTCCCTTCTTGCCTCCTGATTGGCTGCCCAGTGGGCTGTGGGAAAGCAAGCACTGGGGTGGTTATAGCTATTATATGCTTTCCAGCAAAGAATGGTTTGGGTGATGGAAAGAGAAAGATGGGAACTTTCAGCTAAGACCAAATCTCTGTTCACCTTACTTAACCTTTACAGTAGTTTTGAGAGAGCTCAGCTAAAATCCAGACAACAAAGCAGATATAATTAACTGGTCTTTATAATAATCTATTGTAATCTTTAGTAATATGAATCCTTTATATTATGTTTCTATTTTTAGATGCTGTGTTTAGAATAGTAATTGTATTTCTGAATACTGAATGGAATTTAATTGTAAGTGGTAATTTAAGGAGGTAGAACCAACTCTGTTTTTAAGTTCTTTAATGGAAAAGAAGGTGTTTATAAAAGGCCTGTGTTATGGGGTGGCTTTTCCAAATATTACCATGTAATTGTATGTATCTGAAGGACAACCAGTATGGGAAACCAAGACAAAAATCTTTATAAACTTTTTGTAGATTAACTTGGAGTTTTAATTTGTCTTCTTTGTTAGGTATCTTTTGTTACATGATTTACTGAATAGAACTCTTATAATTTACTAAGTGAAAGTATTTGCTTGAAGAATTTTGGGTAGAATTATCCTGGAAGATGATGTATTCTTTCATATTTGGTTATAGCATCTAAAAAAAATCTTTTAACTTTGACCAAATCTTTCTGTGTTTATCCAGTTGTGTGAGAACTATATTGAAATGTCATTTAAGAAAATGTCTGAGCCATTTAAATTTCAGTTTCATTTATTATGGCTTGAAGTTTATATGAAATATATACTACAGGGATACATGGGTTCACACAATTAGATAAGGATGTAGGTTGAAGGTTTTTGGATAGGCTCTAGTAGTTAGTTTCTTTTTTTGACTAAGGAACCAATTCTTGATTTTTCAGTTTAAAAGTGAAACTTTCGGAAAATCCCTGGTGGTCCAGTGGTTTGGACTCCATACTGTCACTGCCAAGGGCCTGGGTTGGATCCCTGGTCAGGGAACTAAGATCCCGCAGGCTGTACTGTGCAGCCAGAAAAAAAAAGAATACAACCTTTTAACTTTATAAGGTTAGCTACAAATTAATTAAGACTATGTAAGGTAGATCACCTCATAAATTTGTTATTTTTACAGCAGTGGTATGTTAAGTTCAAAGAAGAAATAGGAACTGATGTCCAAAGCCTTAATGCCATACCATGGAAATGAATTTGAGTACAGAAAACTGGCACTGTCACTTTAGAGCTTGGTTTCTACTTTGGTGGTGTGGTGGTTTATTCGCTAAGTCCTGTCTGCCTCTTGCGACCCCCCGTGGACTGTAGCCTGTCAGGTTCCTCCGTCCATGGGATTCTCCAGGCAAGAATCCTGGAGTGGGTTGCCATTTCCTTCTCCAGGGGATCTTCCCGACCCAGGAATCAAACCCGGGTCTCCTGCATTGCAGGCAGGTGATTTACCAACTGAGCTATCTACTTTGGTACCTTCCAATAATAATAAATTATAAAATTATTTAAGCATTTGTGTTTAAAGTAATTTTAAGGAAAGGTCATAAATTTAGATATTTAAGTACATCATTCTTTTGCAAACATTGGAGAAACATAGGAAATACTCTGTTTTAATAGACTTCAGATATACTTAGGTTCATTGGGTTATGTGTACTTATTTAGTCTCATTTACTTTTCTTTGTCTAGGAATTTGGAGTAGTTTCAAATACAAGATTGATTGCTGCTGCTACTTCTGTATGTAAGTGCAAAAATTATATTCTGCTTTAAAATTGTAATTCTGAAGAAGGCTCCATAGGACATAGATGTTTTGCAGTTTATGAGAGCTATGAGAGATTAGTTTGGTCTGTTAAATCTCTTGAGGTGAGGTTATTACTTTGACTGCTAAAAATGGATAGTTACTATTGATCAAAAAACATCAGTTCTATGGCTCTTAATTTTATCATTAGGGTAAAGAAAATTTTTTTCAATTTTATTATACTTTATTGCTCCATAATGACTAGCTATTGTGTTACTCTTGTGGGTGAAATAAACTATTTCTTTAGCAATTGTAATTACGTCTTTGATGGAGATTATGTATTTTTCCTCCATATGGAAAAATGTGGTGCAGGAAAATATGCTGACTCTTTAGTCCTAGAGCTGATTCTAAGCACCAGTTTGGGTCTAAGCAGCAGCTATGTAACTTTGAGCAAGTTGTTTTACCTTTTGGACTTAGTTTTTTATCTAAAAAGATGGGTTTTATCTACCTGTGAGTGATGGAATTAAAGGAAATAACACTGTAAAGTACTGTACACAAGGTAATAACAATATTATCTTATGCTCCATCTTCCTAGGTTAAGCCAAAAGATATCGCCTAACAAAAGATAATTTTTTTTTTTTTCCTCCTGTGATCTTACACAGAAGAGACAGAAGGTGTTTTAAGTTTTTGAGCCAAGGTTTCATATTATGGGGTCATTCCCCTTTCTGAAAAGAGTGTATTAATAAAATTGAATCTTTATCATGTCATGTTTTATTTTGAGGATAGAAGAGTAATAATCAGTGTTGCCATAGAATTTAATATACCAAATGTATCCCAGTGATGGAGTATTAAATTGTCATCTGGAAAATCAGTATTATTACAAAATTGAAAAATGACTACAAGGAAATCTACCAGAATATTAGCAGTGCTCATCTCTGAGTAGATTATAGGTTTCTTATTTTCTTCTTACTTTAGTTAGTCTCTGTTATCCAGATTTTTTAGAACGTGTATATTTTTAAAAATGTAAAATACCTATTTCCAAGCTTTTTTTTAATAGTGTATTATATGGCCCAGACAGCTTAGGTTTCAGATTTCAGCTCCAGTGCTTTTGACATGCAAATTAAGCAAAATATAACCTCTCTGTTATATGAGTATATTAACATCTATGTCATAGGGTTGTTGAGAGGATCAAATAAGTTAATATTAATAAAGCTCTTAGAACCATGCTTTGCTCAGTGTGTTATTAGTAGTTTGCTAGGGCAGCCATAACAAAATGCCAGAGCCTGCATGGTTTAAACATTTATTTATTTTCTCAGGATTTTGGAAGCTGGAAATCCAAGATGAGGGTGTCAACAAGTTAGTTTCTGTTAAGGCCTCTTCCTGGCTAGCAGATGCCTACGTTATTGCAGTGTCCTCACTGCCCCTTTCTCTGTGCGTGTACATCCCTAGTATTTCTTCCTTTGTAAGGATACCGCTCTTATAGAATTAAGGCCCCATGCTTATGATCTCATTTAACCTTAATTGCCTCTTTAAATGCCCTGTCTCAAAATCTAGTCAGATTGAGGGTTAGGGCTTCAAAATGTACTTTGGAGGGGAGGGACATTATTCACCCCATAGTACTCAGTAAACTTGTGACTATCATCATGTTCATCAGTAGCAGCATCAATTATCCCTGGAAAACACTATACTGGATGCAGTGGTGGATAGAAAAATAAGTACAAAGAATTAAAGGACAAGAAAATAAGACATCAATATAAAAATACTAATACAGAAGAAAGTAAGTGGCATAAAAGAGTAATAGAGGATGCAGTGAATGTTTTACACGGGAAAAGATGATTTGTTAGATGAATCCAAAAAGACTTAAATAGAATTTGATAAAGAATTTGTACCCAAGGAAATGCAGGGGAAAGACACTCTAGGAACATTGAACAGTTCAGTTAATAAATATATGGAAAAGCTAATGAGTTACATTCGGCGAATGGTGAGTAAAGAAATAGTGGGAAAATAGCACTACCTGACTAAGGCCAGATAATAGATGGCCTTTAGTTAGGAATCTGTAGCTTGTTCTTTTGTCAGTGGTGGTACCTTTCATAGCTTTTTTTCAACATGAGGATGATTCCAGAATTGTGTGTTGGGAAGTGATTTGGGCAGAATTATGTAAGATGAATTGGAGGAGAGTTTGAGTGTAAGTCGATGGACAAATTTTGAAGTTTTTTATGTGATAACGGCATGGATGAACCTTGAGGATACTATGATAGGTGAAATAAGCCAGTCACAAAAATGTAAATCTGTGTGATTCCACTTCAGTTCAGTTCAGTTCAGTCGCTCAGTCGTGTCCAACTCTTTGCGACCCCATGAATCGCAGCACGCCAGGCCTCCCTGTCCATCACCAACTCCCGGAGTTCACCCAGACTCACGTCCATCGAGTCAGTGATGCCATCCAGCCATCTCATCCTCTGTCGTCCCCTTCTCCTCCTACCCCCACTCCCTCCCAGCATCAGGGTCTTTTGCAATGAGTCAACTCTTCACGTGAGGTGACCAAAGTACTGGAGTTTCAGCTTTAGCATCATTCCTTCCAAAGAAATCCCAGGGCTGATCTCCTTCAGAATGGACTGGTTGGATCTCCTTGCAGTCCAAGGGACTCTGAAGAGTCTTCTCCAACACCACAGAACAAAAGCATCAATTCTTCAGCGCTCAGCCTTCTTCACAGTCCAACTCTCACATCCATACATGACCACAGGAAAAACCATAGCCTTGACTAGATGAACCTTTGTTGGCAAAGTAATGTCTTTTCTTTTGAATATGCTATCTAGGTTGGTCATAACTTGCTTTCCAAGGAGTAAGTGTCTTTTAATTTCATGGCTGCAGTCACCATCTGCAGTGATTTTGGAGCCCAAAAAAATAAAGCGTGACACTGTTTCCCCATCTATTTCCCATGAAGCGATGGGACCGGATGCCATTATCTTCGTTTTCTGAATGTTGAGCTTTAAGCCAACTTTTTCACTCTCCACTTTCACTTTCATCAAGAGACTTTTGAGTTCCTCTTCACTTTCTGTCATAAGGGTGGTGTTATCTGCATATCTGAGGTTATTGATATTTCTCCTGACAATCTTGATTCCAGCTTGTGTTTCTTCCAGTCCAGCGTTTCTCATGATGTACTCTGCATATAAGTTAAATAAGCAGGGTGACAGTATACAGCCTTGATGTACTCCTTTTCCTATTTGGAACCAGTGTGTTGTTCCATGTCCAGTTCTAACTGTTGCTTCCTGACCTGCATACAAATTTCTCAAGAGGCAGGTCAGGTGGTCTGGTATTCCCATCTCTTTCAGAATTTTCCACAGTTTATTGTGATCCACACAGTCAAAGGCTTTGGCATAGTCAATAAAGCAGAAATAGATGTTTTTCTGGAACTCTCTTGCTTTTTCTATGATCCAGCGGATGTTGGCAATTTGATCTCTGGTTCCTCTGCCTTTTCTAAAACCAGCTTGAATGTCAGGAAGTTCACAGTTCACATATTGCTGAAGCCTGGCTTGGAGAATTTTGAGCATTACTTTACTAGCGTGTGAGATGAGTGCAGTTGTGCGGTAGTTTGAACATTCTTTGGCATTGCCTTTTTTGGGATTGGAGTGAAAACTGACCTTTTCCAGTCCTGTGGCCACTGCTGAGTTACATGAGGTAATTATAATAATCAAATTAATAGAGATGGAAAGTAGAATAGTGGCTGCCAGGGACTGGAGGGAGGGAGAGAAAGGGGACATTTTCAGTTTTGCAGGAGAAAGAATTTTGGAGATGAAGTGTACCTGCATGCGTGCTCAGTCACTTCAGTCATGTCCAACTCTTTGTGACTCTGTTGACCGTAGCCTGCCAGGCTCCTCTGTCCGTGGGATTCTCTAGGCAAGAATACTGGAGTGGGTTGCCATGTCCTCCAGGGGATCTTCCCAACCCAGGGATCAAACCCTTGTCTCTTACGTCTCTGGTCCTGGGAGAGAGTTTCTTTACCACTAGCGCCACTGGGGAAGCCCATACACTATTGCAAATGTAATTAATACTACTGAACTATATACTTAAAGGAGTTAAAGATGATAAATTATATGTAATGTATATTTTATCATAATTCAGAAGCCACCAGGAGTTTCCTGGAGGACCAGTGGTTAGGACTTGGAGCTTTCACTGCTGGGGCCCAGGTTCAGTCCCTGGTCAGGGAAGTAAGACTCCACATGGCATGCAGCCTGGCCAAAAAATTTATTTAAAAACAAAGCAGAGGGGGATTTATAAATCTTAGAAACCTTAATAGGTGATCATTTTTAAGTTATTAATAACTAAAGGGAGAGGAAAGGAAAGGTTAAGCAGACAGTTCCTAATGTCAAGTTTAAATGGCTTAAGATTTCACATCTTGACAGATGTTACCTATCTAAATGAGCTGTTAGAATACTCAATTCCTACCTTTTTTGAGGAGATAAGAGGATTGATTAACAGTGTTTTCATTTGTACTTTTTTGGTGACTAAGTAGTAACTGTGTGTGTATGTGTGTGTGTAGTTTTGAAGAAAATCCTAGAGACCTTTGCATGTATATTCATGATTTTATTAAAATGTATCATTTGATAAAAAAATACATATTATAAAATGTTTAGAATGTTCAGATCAGTAAAAATCCTTAAATCTCAGAGATAACCACTGTTAACATTTTTTGGTTGTATTATCCTTCTAATAATTATATATATAGTTTACCTTGAATAACACAGGGGATCGGGACACCAACTCTGCTAAGTTGAGAAATCTGCATATAGAACTTTGGCTCATATAGTTCTTACTTATTGGAAAAATCCATGTATGTGTAGACACAGTTCATATCTGTGTTGTTCAAGGATCAGCTGTGCTTTGCTTAGTTGCTCAGTTGTGTCCAGCTCTTTGTGACCCCATGGACTGTAGCCCACCAGGTTCCTCTGTCCATGCGGATTCTCCAGGGCCCTCCTCCAAGGAATCTTCCCAATTCAGGGATTAAACCCATGTCTCCCACATTGCAGGCAGATTCTTTACCGTCTGAACCACCAGGGAAGCCCAAGGTCAACTGTATATATTTACAAATATATAGATACTTGTAAACACATATATAACCCGTGTTCCTTTTAAGCTAAATTACTAAAGAATAGAGCAATACCATTCTAGAGCTGAAAAGATTTTAGAAATGATAAAAGCCATTGATTTTTTTCCCATTTCCTGTATTTTTTAAGCAGCAGAATCCTGTCTTAATATATTAAATATATCATTGAAACTCTCTAATTGTAATTTGGATGGGGTCCTAGAGCTTTCTTCCACTCAGTCTTTCCCATTGCCTGAGAAAGGAAGAAAAATCTGCATCTCTAAGCATCCTCAAGAGTTCTTACTAAAAATGATTTAGCTTTACCATGAATATTTTACACTGTATTAAAAAAGTTTGTGTTAATGATCTCCCCATTTTCTCAGTTTAAGTTTTTTTGTTTGTTTTCTCAGTGAAAACTAGATTTTCATATGCCTTTCCAAAGGAATTTCCTTATAAGATGAACCATGTAAGTATATTATATAAAATAAAACTACTTGTCAAAGCTGTGTATATAAACTATATCTCCATTTTATATTAAAATAAACTGAATAGTCTCCTAGAAATGGCAATTTAAAATTGTACAAGAATGTGGACTTTATTTCTAAATTAAAGGTAACCTGCTTCTACCATAAAAAAAATAATTTATAGCTGTGGTTATTAACCCTGGTTGCCCATTAAATCACATTAGGAGCTTTTTTAATAATACTGATGTCAGGGGCTCTCTGGAAAAGATGAATTTCTATTGCCATTTTAATAGACATATTCTTTTTCCACCTTCCAAGGGTTTTTTTTTTTTTTCCTCTTTAAATTGTATTTTTGTTTCATTTTAGTACTCTCTTCTATTATTGATTTGTAACAAGAATGATATTTAAGTGGAGATAATTGCATTTTTGCATTTGTTGAGTGGAAAGTGTATTGTAAAATCTGAAGTTTATACAGGATATTTTAAATAAAAACAAGTAATAAGAATGCTTATATGAGACTGGCTTTTCCTTACAAGAATTAAAATGTCTCATAATCACAGTTGCATGCATTGTGTAAAAAGTAATTTTTTTATAGCATACGTTCATTTTGACATAAGCTGTTGTTTTCTTGATTTAAACACATTTTAGAACTTTTGATAAATAGCTATATATTCTTACGTTAAACTAAGTAGACTCAATTTAATTTGCTTTCATGTTGACATTTATAATCTTTTCAAAACAGGTATTAGAATGTGAATTCTATCTTTTAGAATTAATGGTAAGTATATTTCTTCCTTATGATTAATAGAGTAAAACTTACTTTCAAATTTAGTGAAGTCATAAATTTAAAGAAATAATTGTAGGGAGGTGCATTTTAAAACCATCCGAGTAATATGTGATGGTAAACCATAGTTCCTAGTGGCATCATCACCTGTATGCTGATGATACATACAGGTATCTTGAAAGCCTGTAAAATTGTATATCTTACTTAGGATGGAAAGTGTTTTCTGTTCTATAGTAACTATTATAGGATTACAATCAAACCAGTCAGGATAGTAAACCACTGTAAATTATTTGCACAATTTGTGTATATGTGTGGGATTATTTAAAGATAGATTATGTCTTTGGCAGAATTCTGCTCCACCAGTTGGGAATTACGGATTTATAGGCTAATAAGAGGTTTCAGTGTGTTGCAGATGTGACACTTTGAGTCTCTAAGGGAATGGATGCTGACTGACTGCCAACCGATTTACCAAGGTATATTCCAGAGAGAGCACTGCCTTCACTGTTACAGTAGAGTTTAGGGCTGACATGCTGCTTGCTTAAGAGAATAAGAGGGAAGCAAGCATGAGTTAGAAAAAAATACATTTTGAAATACACTATTAAAAATAGAAAAAAATACATTTTGAAATATACAATTAAAAATCAGTTGGGTAATGATAAGGTTTTTGTGCTATAATAAATCTGTTTTTATACATACACATTTTTTAAACTGTTTCTAGGATTGTTGCTTGATAGTGTATCATCCTTATAGACCTTTGCTCCAGTATGTGCAGGACATGGGCCAAGAAGACATGTTGCTTCCCCTTGCATGGTAATTAGAACAGAAGTTATTCATAGTGTAACATGTTATTAGCTAGGAAGGTTGACAATTAAATATGAAGTTTAGCATTTTTAAAGTAAACAGTGCCCCAAGATATTTTATGTTCAGTGAAATATCTGCTTATTGAATTTTAATAACTATATGGGAATAAATGCTAAAATGATAAAGATCTATTTGATGGATATTTCCATTAAAATTTGATTCTTATGAAAAACAGTTTACATGAAAATTAAGATTTTATCTTTAAACAATAATGGAATGTATAACTAAATCACTGTGCTGTAAACAGAAATGAACACTGATTTCAACTATATTTCAGTAAAATAAATTTAAAAATGTTATCTTTAATCAGAATATTTTGGGTGGTATTCAGCATACATATTAATATTTTGTATAATTTCTAGTTTCTTAACTGATTTTCTAATTTTAGAAAAAACTTTCTTATATTAAAATTTATTATGAAGTTTTAAAAATTTAAATATATTTAGCTGTAATTTTATTCAATAAATTGGCTTATTGTCACATTCATGTATCCATCTTTTTCCTTTGATGTTTTCACCTTTATGTCTGTTAAAGTAATATAAAAGACATAAATATATACAGATAGGGAAAATCTGGCCCTCTCTGGAGGGAAATGTACAATCATATGAAGTAGTTCTGCTTTCAGTAATACCATGATTTACATTTCTATAGGAGGATAGTGAATGATACCTACAGAACGGATCTTTGCCTACTGTATCCTCCTTTCATGATAGCTTTAGGTATGTAAACGTGGTGTACCTTTATTAGCTAAATTATTATAAACCTATTTAGCTCATCCTAAAAGAAATTTCACCCTATTGTGCTTTATGTTTTTATGTTCCTTGAAGTAATAGACTATTCCTTGCATGTGAACTTTCAGTAATATGAACCGCAACTGTCACAAATCAGGATTATTTCCCCCCCACCCCCCTTTTTTGGTAAGTTTTTTTTTTTAATCGCTTAAAATAATTTTAACCAGTATCTGAGTTTTTTGGCAGAGAAGTTTGGAATTAAGGCTTTTAACATTAGTTGATATTTATATAAAATTAAGTCTTTCATTTCCTGAGCCCAGTTAAGTCCTCAGAGGTCAAGTAAAGGAGGCTTTTGTGGTCCTTTGTGCCTTGCTGGAGGGAAAGTTAGCCACTATTCTGTCAGTTTTATCTGTGAAAGGCAGTACTGTCATGAATTACTAATAGAACAGATGGTTTTAGGTTTAAACTTCCTTTAATTTACATTTGTGGGAAAATTACCTAACCCTTTTTGAGTTTGTTTCCTTAATTATAAAATGTGGGCGGTACTAAAACTGTATAAATTTGTTACAGGAATTAAGCTTTCTTTTAAATAATGCCTGCTATATATTAGGCACTTGTTAGTTTCTGTTTCCTTTCTGTCTTCATTTCTATAACTCTTGTCTTCTTGATTTCCTCCGTATTCTTTTACCAGTTCAGACTGTTTTCATTGGTTTCTCTGTATTCAGTTATCCCTTTAATGTTTATGTTTCTCAGCCTTCTTACATGAGGGATGGCAAATAGGTTATACTTTTATAGTACTGGAGGCTCGCTGGAGTCCTGTGTTTGGAAGGATTTTGAAGTGGCATCTGGGTTCAGTGGGGGAGGAATGCTGAGATCTGCATGGGTAGGAAGGCTGTGTGCCACATCTCTGTCATCCATGCTGTTTTTGTTCTTCCCCTGGCAGGCTCATCGATTCTGCTGTCTCTGTGTGTTGAAACATTTAAATTTCTTTATTCAACCAAGATTTGCTCCTGAACTGGTCTTTATATCAATCTGTGCCTTTTGGATAGCTTCCTTTGGCATCTCACTGGCCCTCAGACTCTTAATTAGGATGAAACTCAACAGTTTGCTCCAAAATAAACTTTTAAATGTCTTTGTTATGTTGATGAATAGGACTAGTTAGTTGGAAACCCAGTAGTTAGGCTCTTTTATCTCCCTTGATACCTACTTCTAGCTGGTAACCAATACCTGTTGTGTCTGCCTTTAGTAATCTCATAGCTATCTTCTCATTTTTATCCGTATTATTACAGCTATCTCCTTCCTGACTAATTGGCTTCCAGCATCCCTGTTCTCAGAGAGCCAGTCTGTCCTCCACACTTGAGCAGGGCTAGAGGTTCTCAACCAGGGATAATGTTTCTCCCCACAGGATGTGTGGCAGTGTCTGGAGATGGTTTTGATCATGACAGCTGGGGTGGGATGCTCCTGGCTTCTAGTGAGTAGAAGCCAGGGATGCTGCTAAGCATCCTGCACTGCATAGGGCAGTCTTAAAGAATTGTCTAGTTCATAATGTCAGTAGTGCTGAAATTTAGAATCTGAGCTGGAAAGAACTTTTTAAAATGCAGAATTTGTGCCCCAATTAAATCTTTAAGTGCTCCTCCCAGTTCAGTTCAGTTCAGTCGCTCAGTTGTGTCCAACTCTTTGCGACCCCATGGACTGTAGCACAGCAGGCCTGCCTGTCGATCGCCAACTCCCAGAGTTTACTCAAACTCATGTCCATTGAGTTGGTGATGCCATCCAACCATCTCATCCTCTGTCATCCCCTTCTCCTCCCACCTTCAATCTTTCCCAGCATCAGGGTCTTTTCCAATGAGTCAGTTCTTTGCATCAGGTGGCCAAAGTATTGGAGTTTCAGCTTCATCATCAGTCCTTCCAATGAATATTCAGGATTGATCTCCTTTAGGATGGACTGGTTGGATCTCCTTGCAGTCCAAGGGACTCTCAAGTCTTCTCCAACACCACAGTTCAAAAGCATCAGTTCTTCAGTGCTCAGCTTTCTTTGTAGACCCAACTCTCATCCATACATGACTACTGGAAAAACCATAGCTTTGACTAGACGGACCTTTGTTGTCAAAGTAATGTCTCTGCTTATTAATATGCTGTCTAGGTTGGTCATAACTTTTCTTCCAAAAAGCAAGCATCTTTTAATTTCATGGCTGCAGTCACCATCTGCAGTGATTTTGGAGCCCCAAAATATAAAGTCTGTCATTGTTTCTACTGTTCGCCCATCTATTTCCCATGAAGTGATGGGACCAGATGCCATGATGTTAGTTTTCTGAATGTTAAGTTTTAAGTCAACTTTTTCACTCTCCTCTTTCACTTTTCATCAAGAGGTTCTTTAGTTCTTCACTTTCTGCCATAAGGGTGGTATCATCTGCATATCTGAGGTTATTGATATTTCTCCTGACAATCTTGATTCCAGCTTATGCTTCATCCAGCCCAGTGTTTCTCATGATGTACTCTGCATATAAGTTCAGTAAGCAGGGTAACAATATACAGCCTTGATGTACTCCTTTCCCTATTCGGAACCAGTCTGTTGTTCCCTTGTCCAGTTCTAACTGTTGCTTCCTGACCTGCATATAGGTTTCTCAAGAGGCAGGTCAGGTGGTCTGGTATTCCCATCTCTTCCAGAATTTTCCACAGTTTGTTGTGATCCACACAGTCAAAGGCTCTGGCATAGTCGATAGAGCAGAAGTAGATGTTTTTCTGGAACTCTCTTGCTTTTTCCATGATCCAGCGGATGTTGGTAGTTTAATCCCAACTTCTGGATAAAATCCATAGCTTTGTTTTAGCATTTATATACCTGTCACTCTCTGCTCCACTCCTCCCTTTTGTAAAAACTTAGCTTAGATATCATCTCTTTAGTGACATGCTCCCCAACTTTGTACTCCCTGAATCACCTGAGTCTTTGTTTAGGATGTCTCTGTCCCTAGTATACTCTGTGTATGCCCTGAAATGGCATTTTCCACTGTATTTTTATTACTTATTTTTATAATTCTGACCTTTGGCCTTTCAGTTCATCTTGGACAAGCCCTACTTTGTAACTTTGTTTAACTTGGGGCAACCAGTATGTTGTTTCACATTTGAGTTACTCTTTGCCTAGAATGTCACTCTTAACAAAGTCATATGGTTAACCTGACCAGGGAATATAATATTTAATAAGCCTATGTGGGATCAGGGTAGGCAGGCTGCTTGGGAAAAATTATAGTAGGCAAAGTTAAGATGTAGATTGTCATCCTTGGGCTCTTTCATTATCTTTGTTAGTTTGTATTGTAAGTAATATATATAAATACATTGTTATAGTTCATTACGTTTTTTTTTCTTCAGCTCTGTTGGATTACAATGCTGAATTCTGTATAGAATGCCCCGTTTTCACCTAACTTGATCATATGCTAATGACTTGAAAAAGCAGAAGCAACACTGCTTTTAATTGAAAATACCAAAACAGAGTAGTGTTTAAATTTATCATTGCATAGATTGGCTGGTTTTTCTGGTTTGTTTTTTTATCACTCTGACTTTTGGGTGCATTTTGACCACTACTTTGTACTACTGTTCAGGGATTCTTCCCCTGTGCTAATTTTCTCAGTGGACTTTTTCCTCTCTGACATGCCCTAACTCTCAAGGCAACTGCACCATGACTAGCTCACCTCATGCTCACCATGAGGAGCAGATGTCAAAACCTTAAAAACAAAAACTATATGTATATCACCCAGTAATTTTTCCTCCCTATAAGATTAAATTGGTGGGATGGTCATATAATTCATAAATTATATGAATCTGTATAATTTTTAAAAAGAATATAATAAAATACACATAAGTGAATGAATATCTTTCTGACTCCATACATTCCATGTGCAATTAAACATGTAATTTGTGTCTCATTTTCTCTCCAGCTTGCCTGCATGTAGCCTGTGTTGTACAGCAGAAAGACGCCAGACAGTGGTTTGCTGAGCTTTCTGTGGATATGGAGAAGGTAATCTTTAGAATTCCCTTAACTGAATATAAACTTGAACATTTTGAAGTTAATGTCGTATTTATTTACCATGTGCCTAAAATTTCATGATGTCAGCCAGGCATTGAGTACTTCTTGGTTAAAAAAAAAAAATGTTAAGAAATATGTTGGCAAGAAGAATTGATTTTGACCATTTAGGTTATATTTCTGTTCAGTTTAGGATTACATAGAATGGTAAACTTAGAGATTGCAAAGCAGTCTCTAATTGCCAAAATTATTTTAAAAGCTACCTAGTGACGACTGTAATCCTACTCTGAACTCCAGTAACACAACCTATCTCCTGACATTGGATTGTTGCCCTTTTTTCTACCTTTTTTTGCTGAAATGTTCTAGAATCAGTCCAAGGATAGATATACTCGGGGGGGGGGGGGATCTAATTTGGAAACTGGACTTGATAGATTTGTAGCTGCTGGTTTTGAGTACCTTAATTCATGTATAGAGTAGTTAGTAGAGAATCAAAATCTTTTGTGCACTACCTGTCATTAAATTTTTTGAAACAATGATTTTAGAGGAGTGTACTTTGTAGCGGTAGGGCTTCCCAGGTGGCTCAGTAGTAAGAAATCTGCCTGCCAATGCAGGAGACACTGGTTCGATCCCTGGGTCAGGAAGATCCCCTGGAGGAGGAAATGGCAACCCACTCCAGTATTCTTGCTTGGAGAATCCCATGGACATAGGAGCCTGGCAGGTTACAGTCCATTGGGTGGCAAAGAGTTGGATATGACGGAGAACACACATGCTCTATAGTGGTATTCTCTTTAATGGTTTAGACTTTTGTTCCTAGTACCTCACTGTTTTGTTTTGGTTTAAGATATCAGTAGATAGAAGGAAACCAACTGCAGAGATGGATAAGGATAAGACCTAGCATACATGTGCTTTCACATTTACTGGGATTGACTAACCTAATCTGAAGGATAGAGACTGTCTTTTCACTGTTTCCTAAATGATGTCTAGGATGTGATGTATGTTCTTTATATACCAAATGTTGCTTGATATTGCCACTGAGAACTTTTCAAATATTTTCTTCTAGATTTTGGAAATAATCAGGGTTATTTTAAAGTTGTATGAGCAATGGAAAAATTTTGATGAGAGAAAAGAGATGGCAACTATTCTTAGTAAGATGCCAAAACCAAAACCTCCTCCAAACAGGTACTTTGTAGAGTTTAATTATTGCTTTTATTTAATTATATATTGCATAGGCATTATCATATTTTTAATAGAGTATGCTATTTTGTTTTTATAAAATGTCTTCTAAAACTTCATGATACGTGTTTTTTGTGACTTAATATTTTGAAGACGTCTCATTTTAAAAAATACATTAATCTGATCATCTGTTAAGTAACTTTTCTTGATATAATGGTGGGTCTATTACAGGTATCCCTCAACATATGGCTTATATACTTACATAAGTTTAAACAGAACAGAGATAGGCAAGTCCATCTAAAATTCAGGGATAAAGAATTTTGTAGTAGTTCCATGTCAGTTTCACTCTGTGCCATCTTTTTTCCCCCAGTAGTGGCTGTTACCCTGGTGATAAAGTTCAGTATCATTTTTCAAAAACTTAGATGATTGATCTGATACTGTAAAGATAAATAAATTTGACTTTCGAGTGACTCAGAGATCCATTGCACATAATAACATAATTTTGCTAAGTATGAGTTACTTGTGCTAAAAGGGTTTTTTTGTTGTGGTGGGGTTTTTTATGTGTTTTATTGTTTTTTAACTGGATCTATTCATTTAAGTTCAGTGGTTCTCAGCTGTCAGTGTACATCGGATCATTTCGTTTAGGGGGAAAAGGTCAGAAGGGAAACTACCCATCTTAATCATTTATCAAGAAAAATTAATAAGTTATATAATGTTAAGATTGATTTGTAGATCTGGTATGTTAAGGTTACCATTTGGAAAAATTAATACTTTTACAAGGAGCTGTTTAAAGCAGCCATTCAAACAGCTGCCTTTGGATGCATTTTTTGCAGAAATTCCCTGAGTGATTCTTCACTAGTTGCAGGGCCTGAAGCTGCAAGATGCTGATGGACAAGATAAGGCAGTTATCCTATTGCCACAGTTACTGGTATTTTCAGTTTCAGTGTTTAAATATTCAGTGCTTTCCAGGAAATTACCATATTTCTTTCTGACTTTTAAAGGTTTGCTGTATTCACGTACGGTTTTATTATGCCTTTGGACAATGATTTTTTGGAAGAACACTTCTTGATTTTCATTATTAGTAGGAAGATTTTCCATGTATAATTTAATTTCATAGGAAATTTGTCTAGAAGAATCTCTATGTTGAGTGATACCTGTAATGACAACAGAATACCCTAATTTAAATTTTTGAGTGTGTATGGACACTAACTTCCAGAATGCTTGCTATATGTGTGAGGGCACCAAGTTACATAAGAATAAAAACATAAAACCAAATGTAGTCTTCTGGATTTTAATTTTTCCACATCTGTATCTTATGATTGGAAATGTCTTTGTTTTGTAGAGCCTATAGCAAAGAATAACTTTAAAAATTAGTAGCCTTACTAGGGTTTTGAAAATGAGTCTTTTAATTGGTGTAAAATCTCTTTCTTCCCCACTTGAACAGTGAAGGAGAGCAGGGTCCAAATGGAAGTCAGAACTCTAGCTACAGCCAATCTTAAAACATTCCGAAGAATTTCATAGTGGACCAGTTGGAAATAAACCATTGGACAGATTTCAGTAATGTCTTCAGTGGAACACAAATGAAAATGAATAGCTTGTTTCTGTCAAGCATATTGGGAAGTGATTTTATTTTTGCAAAATGTTTTCCTTACCTAATTTGATTCTAATACATAATTGATTAAAATCTATTGTTTATGAAAGTTTGGAAAGGTTCTGAGAGGACCTACAGACAGACATACAGACTTTTGAAAATTAATAGCTTCTGATTAGTATAATTTTTCTTAATTTGGGTAATAGAAATTTTAACTTTTTATTAAGCCAGAAAACATGAAACATAATTTGTTTAAAATTCTCTTTGGTCACTGAATGACCAAAAAAAGGAAGTAAGTCAAATATATGAGGGTCTTTTTTTTTTTTTCCCTCCTTAAGTTAAACTTTAAAATTGTATTTAAGGAATCAAATCTTACAAAATCGTGGAAGGTGTTGGTGATGATGATGATTTCAGGGAAATGAATCAATTACCTATGATTTTAAAGTGTATTTTATTCAGTAGTTTTGGTATCTTGCCATGGAGGATACTAGCCCAGCCTAACAGAAAAGTGCAATATGTACAGCATACTTTGACATTTTAAAAGTTATACTCCATAACCATTTTGAAATGCTGGGCAAACATTTAAAAAACTTGCATTTAATTCAGTTAATCAGGCATTTTGAAAGCTAATTGGATGAAAACTGTAATATGGTTGAAATTTGGTAACATTTTTGTTATTTTTACTGTGAAGTTTTTATATGATGTACACACCCTAGTTTATTTTTGTGTCTTAGTGTGGACTTACAGATTTACTACAGGAATCCTGAGCCAGGAACACAGTCAGGTTTCAGGCCAGTTAGATACTGGCTGTTCTTAATTCTCATCTGAGTGTAGGACTTCAGACTAAATGTTATATCAGTGGGACTTTGCTGTCTGTAGAAGTTACTAAATTACATGATCGTTTTCTTCAGACTTGAAGGAGAGTGATAAAATTTGGAGTCATAGGATATTGATGTACAATTTAAGGATTAAAAATTTTTATAATTCAATTGTGAATAATGGATTATTAAATGTTGACTTCCTAGTATAAAACTACAAGAATAAAAATACATTCTCCAGCTATATTGGCTAGTGTCTTGAATTTATCTTTTTTGACTCTTCTTTCTGTTGTTTTTGGAGTCTTTCTTCCTTTGGATAAGTATTAAAGCCTTCTATGGTTTATCAAGTAGTAATTTCATATAGTTTATAAACAGACTTCTAGAGTTCTGCTTCCTTGTGGAGAGTATCACATAAGCTGGAAAAAGATAATAAAGTCAGTACCATTGATAAACATTGGTCTCCTAGGATTATGAAATAAGAAAAAAAAGCTCTCCTCAGGTCTGAAGGAATTAAGACTGGGCTTGGGTTGGAAGGGCAGAATGATTATATATATCACTATCATTGACTTAACCCTAATTTTTTTTTTAAGCCTACCTATATTTCTAAAAAGTTTTTAGTTTGAAAATACATATGCCTGGTACTTTTATTTTCAACCTCTTAAGTAGAAAATGAACATATACAAGAGTAGATAAAATGTTATAATGAGCCTCCTTAATACCTGTCAACTCATGGCCAATTTCATTTTAAACTCCCACCACTTCCTCCAATATGCATATTATTTTTAAGCAAATCCAAAATATTTTGTCCATAATTATCTTAGTATGTAATCCTAAAATACCTAGAAGAGAATTTGTCAAAATAGTTTTGTAATAAATATCTAGCGTTTATATTTTTAGTTGTTTCCTTAATATCATAAAAATTATTAAATAATTCTACTTAGGATCTAAATATAGACTACATGTGTAATTCATTGATAAATCTTTTAAAATTCTTGGATTCCTCCTTTATTTCATTTCAGAAGTTCCCCATTTTGGTTTGCTTGTTCACTAAGAATTTCCCACCATATGTACTTTGCTGATTGTATCTTTGAGGTGCTACTTAACATGTTCTTTTCTCTGTATTTCTATATATTGGTAATGGAATGCAAAAGCTTGATCAGGTTCAGGCTCAATTTTTCTTTTTCCTTTATAAACTATTGTATAAAGTATGGATATTTTCCTTCAGGAGGCATATAATGGCTGGTTGTCTCTTCCTTTATTTAGTAGCCATTGAGGGATGTGTATTGTTTTTAAAAACTAAGTATTACCATAGGCTGCATTATTTAGTAAGACAGCCGCTAGCCATGTGTGGCTACTGAACACTCAAAATGTGGCTAGTCTGAATTGAAATGTGCTATATATATGTTGAATTTTAATACTTGGTACAAAAGAATGTAAGATATCAAATTTGTTTATAATGATTATATGTTTTAAATGATTTTTTAGATACCTAGGAGTAAATACAAATACTAAAATTAATTTCACCTCTTTTATCTCTTTTTAAATGTAAGCAAATTAAAAATCACATAATGGCTTGCATCATAATTCTTTTGGACAGTGTTGCTATAAGACATAAGGAAAATGTCAGATCCAGTTCCATTTTCTCTGCTTTTTATTCCTGCTCTCAGAGCAACTTTTAGTCATTTCTTTGCTGTTGTGTTACTTCCACATTTTCAAGTAACATGCTTATCGCATTTACTGAGCACTTACTTACTATGTAACAAGTACATTCTAAGCTCTCTACCTTATGAAGTCATTTACTTCTCAGGCAGTCTTTTCAGAGATGTTCTTGTCCTCAGGAACAGAAAGTTAAGTAATTTACCTAATCACAAGTCAAGAGGTTGGATTTAGTTCAGTTCAGGTCCTCACTCGTGTCCAACTCTGCGACCCCATGGACTGCAGCATGCCAGGCCTCCCTGTCCATCGCCACTTCCACAGTTTACTCAAACTCATATCCCCAAAAATTGAATCGGTGATGCCATCCAGCCATCTCATCCTCTGTCGTCCCCTTCTCTCGCCTTCAGTCTTTCCTAGCATCAGGGCCTTTTCCAGTGAGTCAGTTCTTCAAATCAGGTGGCCAAATACTGGAGTTTCAGCTTCATCATCAGTCCTTCCAATGAATATTCAGGACTGGTTGGATCTCCTTGCAGTCCAAGGGACTCTCAAGAGTCTTCTCCAACACCACAGTTCAAAAGCATCAGTTCTTCGGCACTCAGCTTTCTTTGTAGTCCAACTCTCACATCCATACATGACCACTGGAAAAACCATAGCTTTGACTAGACGAACCTTTGTTGTCAAAGTAATGTCTTTGCTTATTAATATGCTGTCTAGATTGGTCATAACTTTTCTTCCAAGGAGCAAGCATCTTTTAATTTCATGGCTGCAGTCACCATCTGCAGTGATTTTGGAGCCCCCAAAATAAAGTGTGTCACTGTTTTTATTGTTTTCCCATCTATTTGCCATGAAGTAATGGGACCAGATGCCATGATCCTAGTTTTCTGAATGTTGAGTTTTAAGCCAACTTTTTCACACTCCTCTTTCACTTTCATCAAGAGGCTTTTTAGTTCCTCTTCGCTTTCTGCCATAAGGGTGGTACCATCTGCATATCTGAGGTTATTGATATTTCTCCCAGTGAGCTTGGATTAGATTTTTATTAAAATTTGGGCAGTGGACTCCAAGGCCCAGGCTCTTAAACACTTCACTTTACTGCCTGCTCTGCTTACCCTCCAGTTTCTTTTAATTTCTTTCAGTTGTAAATATCATTGCAACTTCCTACTATTGAAGATTTAACTTTCCTGCATACTTCCTATTCTCCATTCCAACTCCCATCTACCCCACCACCACCCTGCCCCCATACTCATTCTACCCTGGGACTTCTACTCCCATCTTCCTCCCAGGTAAACTGCATAATTGTTGTTAAACTTATATTCAGTATATATTAAGTATACACAGATAATTTTGTGTTCTGTAGTATTTCCTTTCTATTTGAATATTTTTTGCCTTCTGGGAGTAGGGGTTTTAACTAAAAGCCTGGTATGTTTATGCAGACTCTTTACCCTGACGTATTTACCTATTCCTTGTTGGGTCAAGTACTTCAACTGCAGTTCACTCTGTATAGTTTTTCTTCTCTGTGAGCTTGTGGCTCTTAATATCCTCACTTTGTTAATATATATGCCCTAGTAATATTTGTTTATATAATTTGCTTAAAGGCAGCAAGGATTTGAAGAGTCACGATCTGGGGAGAAGGAAAGCTAAGGAGGATGAGCCAACATTGAAAAGTGTATGTGTGTGTGTGTGTGTATTACATGTATTTTCCATCTTTTCTAGTTCTTGTAGGGAGTTGGCTCTGTTAGAAACTAGATTGATGTGTCAGAAATAGAAGTTCAAGGTGATAACATCACATCTCTACCCCAGATTCTCCAATAGCTTAATAAATTATTTAGGACAAAAACCAGGTCCTTACAGTTTACTTTCCAGGCCTTACATGTTCTGAGTGACTATATAAATGAGACTAAAAACAGATGGGTCTGAAGAGACAGATGGAAGAAAGCACAAAGTTGTTTTACCACTCATCAGTATATGAACAAGTATAGGACTTAACATTCTAAAGGAATATACTCATGCTAGTGGGGATCATTTGCATTTAAACTTTCTTCTAATAATATTTTCATTATTTTTAATTAAGATGTATTTACAGATAGTGTATAGTTTAAAAATGGTTGCTTCAGTGAGTTTTGGTAAATGATTATACCTGTGTCCCAGCACCTCAATCAAGATAGAGAGTGCTTCCATCACCCTAGAAATTTTCCTCCTTGTTTTTCTAGTTAATCTCTTATCAATGGAGGCAACCACTGTTCTGATTACTATCCCTATAGATCATATTACCTTTTTAAGATTCCAAATTGTATCACTACCATGTTGGTCATAGTGCCATAAGTCTTTGCATATTGTTAATTTATTTTCATTGTTCATATTTCACCTACTTTTCATCCCAGATTTTTGGTATTTTAAGGTTAAGTCTGTTTGGTAATCTACTGGTATAGCTCATAGCCTCTTTGATGAAGAGTATAGAAGCTATGCTGAACACCTGATCACACATTATGATTAAGTAATACAAGTAACTGGGTATTTTGGAATATACTTAAAGCTCAACATTCAGAAAACAAAGAGCATGGCATCTGGTCCCATCACTTCATGGCAAATAGATGGGGAACCAGTGTCAGACTATTTTTTTGGGCTCCAAAATTATGGCAGATGGTGACTGCAGCCATGAAATTAAAAGACGCTTACTCCTTGGAAGGAAAGTTATGACCAACCTAGATAGCATATTCAAAAGCAGAGACATTACTTTGCCAACAAAGGTCCGTCTCGTCAAGGCTATGGTTTTTCCTGTGGTCATGTATGGATGTGAGAGTTGGACTGTGAAGAAAGCTGAGCGCTGAAGAATTGATGCTTTTGAACTGTGGTGTTGGAGAAGACTCTTGAGTCCCTTGGACGACAAGGAGATCCAACCAGTCCATTCTGAAGGAGATCAGCCCTGGGGTTTCTTTGGAAGGAATGATGCTAAAGCTGAAACTCCAGTACTTTGGCCACCTCATGCGAAGAGTTGACTCATTGGAAAAGACTTTGATGCTGGGAGGGATTGGGGGCAGGAGGAGAAGGGGACGACAGAGGATGAGATGGCTGGATGGCATCACTGACTCGATGGACGTGAGTCTAAGTGAACTCCAGGAGTTGGTGATGGACAGGGAGGCCTGGCGTGCTGTGATTCATGGGGTCACAAAGAGTCGGACATGGCTGAGTGACTGAACTGAACTGATTGAATAATACTAAAATATTTAAAAATTAATTTTAGAATCCCTTTATTTTAGAAACCTTTATGTTCCCATGGTGAGTCACATACATTACCTTAATCATCATTAGGCTTTGGAAATAGGCTGGGGGAGGTGGTATTCCCAATTTATAAGTGAGAAAAAGATTCAACAAAAAAATAATTGACATATACAAACTCCCTTTCCCATTAACCAGTGGTTCCAGGGCTACATTTTTATTCTTTTGCCTATTCCACTATTCTGGGCTGCATGTACACAAGGAAAGGGTCAGCTTGTATTCCAAAAATCAATCTCCTTGTTTCTTCTCTGAAAGTTCATAGGTTGCCCATTCCTTCCATCCTCCAGCATAGTGTTGAGCACTAAAAACATACATCAAATAATTAGTGCTGTAACCGTTTTTCCTGCTTTATAGCACAAGGTTCACAGGAACTTTAGAGATAAGATGACTTTAGAGATTTAGCAGTGCATTGACTTTTCAACATAATATTTACACTTGAAGCATATTTAAAGGATCGTAGAATGAAAAGTACAGCCAGTCGATAATATTCTGTACTCTATACTTCTGTTAGTATAGTAAGTATAAAATTCTTCAGTAGACCAATAAAAATATGCCTATGGAACACTGCAATACATATCCTAAACCCATTTTTATCCTTAAGCTACTTACTTGTTAAAGCCCAGAGATACTGCTGTGACCATAGCCACCTTGCTTCTCACTCCAGCTAAACAAGAAAACACTAGACTGTCAGATTTGGATGGCTTTACTTCTTTGTACTTCTCTTTGAAGTCTTTTGGGTTCATCTGTAGAGCTTCACCTACATCATCCACTGAAAGAAAATGTTAAGAATTTCATTTAAATTTTAGATACAGTCAATTAGTGGATATATGTTTTCCTAACAAATCAGGTTAAAACACATCACTTACATGGTATATTGACAGACCCAGGGATTTTTCCAGACTCATGAATTTCCCATGGCTCTCTAACATCAATTAACATAATTTTTTTGGACTTCAGGAGGTTTTTAAGTTCCTTATAAGTGACATCTTCACAAATAGTACAAAAATTGAGGCAGCTTTTTATTGACTTCAAACCTGGAAAGAATAAAATAAATTAGCTACCTTCAAAATGACACCGCTATTAATATCTGGAAGGAGTAAGTCAAAGGAGTTTTCCTCATGTTCAAGTCAGCTCACCATATCAATCTTTTGACTTCTTATATAAAGTCTCATTTTCATAGTGGAAAGAACAGGGGTTTTAGAGTCAGATAAATCAAGGTTCAAATCCTGGCCTGCCCATTTAGCTCTGTGACCCTGGGCAGATTACTTAAACTCTCTGGGAGAGTAAAATCAAATAATATTTAACTTTTAGAGTTGCTATGAGGTTTAAATAATCTGTACAGTACTCAATAATGTCTTTTCACCTTTCCTTCATGACTTATGCACATTGTTCCTTCTGAAGGGAACACCTTTCTCTCTCGTCTCTACCAGGCACTCTGAGCCTCCTTTACAACCCTGTTAAATGTCACTTACCACTTCCCCTTTGATCAAACACTTCCACTTCTAGGTATCCATTCCCGTAAAATACACAAAGAAGGGTGTACATACACAAAAAGAAGCGTGTACAATGATAATTTTTGAAGAACTTTTAATAATAGCAAAGAAATTGGAAACTAAAATATCCATCAATAAGGGACTAGCTTTAGGGTAATTCATAGTTATGGGATATATGCAGTGGTTAAAAGAGTTTTATGTATTGCCATGAATACCTAAGCTTTTGAATACCTAAGTGAGAAAAAAAATTACAGAAGAGTAAGTGCAGAAGGTCACACTATATATTAAATATTCCCCAGTGGCTCAGCTGGTAAAGAACCTGCCTGCCAATGCAGGACATGCAAGAGACACATGATCCCTGGGTTGGGAAGATCCCTGGAGAAGGAAATGGCCCCCCACTCCAGTATCCTTGTGTAGAAAATTCCATGGACAGAGGAGACTAGTGAGTTACAGTCCATGGTGTCACAAAAAGTTGGGCATAACTGAGTGTGCATACACATAGATTTGTTTGTTGTTTAGTTGCTAAGTCATATCCTACTCTTGTGACCCCATTGACTGTAGCCCACCAGGCTACTCAGTCCGTGGGATTTCCCAGGCAAGAATACCCAGATTAACATTTCCTACTCTGGGGGATCTTCCAGACCCAGGGATTTAACCCTCGTCTCTTGCTTGGCAGGCAGATTTTTTTTTCTACTGAGCCACCTGGGAAGCACATACATTTATTTAGGTATACTCCTATCTGGGGAGTGTATATAAAGGGGTGTGCTTTGTTTTAATATAATTTTTGCTTTATTGTTTAATGAATATAATCATGTATTACAAGTTTTTTTTTTTTTTTTTTTTTTAATGAAACAGGCACCTTTTCTCTAACACCTCCAACTCCATCCTTTCCAATGCAGTCTCACTCGACTGGGTTGTGTATGGTGATGGTTTATTTGTGTCTGTCTTACCCCAAATGGGCTTCCCTGGTGGCTCAGATGGTAAAGAATTTTCCTGCAGTGCTAGAGACCTGGTTTAATCCCTGGGTTGGGAAGATCCCCTAGACAAGGGAAAGGTACCTACTCCAGTATTCTGGCCTGGAGAATTCCATGGACCCATGGGGTCACAGAGTCAGACACGACTGAGCTACTTTCACCTTCACACCCAACTGGTGAAGTAAACTATCCCAGCAGGATGTCTGTCAGATTAGGAGCTCAATAAATGATTGCAGACTAAAGGTAAAACCAAATAACAGAATTTGTATGAATGACACATCTTCAACTACACAGGCTGTACCAAGAGTTACAAGGGAATAACTGGGGCGGGGAAGTGTTACACTGGAGCCCCTGTATCTTTATCCACAAAAGTTGTTGCTAAAGGAGAGGCAGTATATTAAGCAGAGATAAGGGACAGGAGGTCTGCTCCGAGTTCTAGACCACCTCCTCCACTAACCACCTTGGCTTCTCTGGCTTCTGTTCGGCCAGTTGTGGTACTATTACAGGCCGAACGAGGTATCTGGGTTTGATCAACCCGTGAGTGCTGCTCTCTAGTGGGTCGCAAGTAAAACTCGCAAGACGGCTTCTCATTGCCACTGTCCAGGGCAGGAACTGGCCACTCGGCTCATTTCCCTGAGTCGCGAATTGACCTTCATTGCTCAGTCAAGCACCATACCTTTCTAACTGTTCCCACGAGAGCCCCCTGAAGTCATGTTTACCTCTCTGCGTCTGCCGAGAGCAACCCCAGACCCCAGTAGCCCGGAATCTGAAGAAACAAGGACTGTAAGTGGGTGTTACATTCCCAGGGCTCAAGTGTACTGGGTTTGACTTTTAACTGGAAGCCTTAAAGAAGCAAACACGGTCACGAACGCCATCCTCTCCCAGGGGCTCGTGATTAGGCGTCCTCCCTTTCCTCGGGGACCACTGAGCTCACCCCAGAGCGCAGCCTCCGCAGACCCGAAGATCGTCCGGCAAGAACTCCAGGGCAGCAGGCGCTGCAGCACCATCGCTGCTAACCACTTCGTTCTCCTGCTCCTTCACTTCCGGCCGCGCGGCGAGCGGTGCCGGGCTCTCGAGCGCCCACCAGCTAGGCGCTGGCCGAACCCGGTAGTGCCACTAGGAGTAATCGCGAACAGAAACGTGCCCTGTTTTAAAATTTAAAAGATTAATGGGAAAGAAACTGAGGGTTGGGAAGAAACTGAGGTATGGGCTTTTTTTTTTTTTTAATTTTAATTATTTTTTAAAGGAGAGGCAAAGTTTAAAAGTGAACAGAAAATAGAAGGCAATATTTAAAGGTATAAAGTAAGAAATTCCTCCGGTTTACTTCAAAACAAGGATTCTTATGTATTGGATTAAAGCAAATTTTAATACATGGACACTTTGCTAAGAATCACTCTTAACTCCCATAGCTGACTCCAACTGATGTCAGTATTAAGATAATCTCATCTTTTCCTCACTCATGATGATAGTTGACCTATATTTGATGATAACATGAATGTGTTGGATGGTTGGATGGCATCACCGACTTGATGGACATGGGTTTGAGCAAACTCTGGGAGTTGGTGATGGCCAGGGAAGCCTGGTGTGCTGCAGTCCTTGGGATCGCAAAGAGTAGGACAAGACTGAGCGACTGAACTGAACTAAGTGTGTTAGTTTGCAATTGCTAATGTAACAATTATCAAATTTATTAACTAAACACAATTTTATTATGTACAGTTTTATAGGTCAGAAGTCACTTGGTGAAAATTAAGGTGTCAGCAAGTCTGTGGTCCTTCTGAAGGTCCTTCTGAAGGTCTGAAGGTGTCAGCAAGTCTGAAGGTCCTTCTGAAGGGGAGAATTTCTGTACTTAACTTTTACATCTACTGAAGGTTGCCTGAATTCCTTGGCTGTTTTTCCCTTTCTCCATCTTCAAAGCCAGCAGTTTGTCATCTTCACATCTCTCTCTGACTCTGATCTCTGCTTTTGTTGTCACATCCACTTCTCCTAACCTTTTTGCCTCTTTTTCACAAGGAACTTTGATTACAGTGAGGCCATTGGGATAATCTTAATCATATGTGCAAAATCTTTTTGCCGTGTAAGCTAACATAATAATAGGTTCTTGGAATTAGAACACATTGTATGTGGTTGTGGGGAAAGCATATTAAGCCTGTTGGATAATTTACCTTTTTTTACCTATTACCTTGTTTTAAATTTGTTTTCAACTTGGTTTATTACCTTATTTTTATTCTCAATTTTGTTTCCCAAGGATAATGAAAGCCATATTAACTGCAAATTGATTCACAGTGAAAATTTTAAAAATAAGCTTCCAACTGGCATTATTAAAGTATGAATCCAATGAATAATTTCATGAAGGGTATACTTTTAAATTATTGTTTTAATATTTTAATAATAAAACCACTTCAGATTTCTATACCGATGACATCACTTACAATTATGTTTTTTCCAAGTCATTTGGAGTTTAACCGTAGTCTCTGTGTAATCTACTTTGTGGACTGACTTTGAACTAAGATGTCATTAAATACTGTAGATTCAAGTACTCTCTGTAGCATCCCCATCATAAACCACAAGTAGAATGGACACAGATATGAAAACGATGTACTTCAATGAGTCACATTTAATCTAATTTATACTTTTGCAAGAGCATATATTACTAAACAATTCTTTTTCAAGTGTTCATGGCTACTTATTTGAGAAATATTTTTCTGTAGGTTTCTTTTTTTTTTTCCTGAAGAGATGAATTTGTCCTTCTGTAACCAGCACAGGGCCAAACTTAGTTTATTTAAGAGGCTTAGAGCAAAAAGATCTTGTCAAACAGAAGTACTGATCATTGCTCCTTGAATAAATGTCCCAAGTTCTTCGTTCAGAGTTAGTTTGAGGGAAGGAAGTAAGGCTTAAAGTGGGATGCAAGGGAGAGAAATCACGTAACTTTTCTGGGAGAGGTCTACTAGTGCTGAGTTGATATCAATCATTCATTCTCAAACAACTCATTCTATTTTTTGCCACAATGCAGGTGAAAGACAATTGGAAAGAAGGGGATTCTTAAGAGACTTAGCACTTTTTCCATTTCTTTCTAAATCCACATCAAGCCCCCACGTTTTAGATAATTCATTGAAGAATTAGGAAATTTATTGCCTTTCATGCAACATTTTTTTCAAGAGTTTCTGTCAAAACTTCTTTTGACACAGCATTTTCACTGCCAATCACTTATTGAAAATACCTGCACAAGTACTCACAGATAAATGTACACCAAGAGGGGGCTGATTGGGAAAAAAATAATATATCCATTCACTGGAATTTTAAACAACCAGTAAAAAGAATAAGGTTAGTATGGTGATAAGTTCAAAATATATAATCAAGTGAAAAAGAAAAATCAAGTTGTAGAATAGAAGGTAGACTGTAATCTAACCTGACCATGATCTCTTTTAACAAATGGTAATCATATAAAAATGTAGTACAAATGCATATCATGTGCAAAGACAATTCCTGAAACTATACACAAGAAACAGCAAATAGAGGAGAGGAAATGTTACCTCTGAGGAAGAGAATGGGAATGTGGAAAGGCAGAAAAGGAACGTTATACCAAACTCTCATGTATTACTTTTATAATAAAGAATGTACCTCTTAAAACACATGATAAAAGCTTAATATATGTATAGCCTATAGCTTAGCAAAGTACTCCATACATTTCCAGACAACAATGATGGTAATATTAAGATATTTAACATTATTTGAAATGTATACACAGCTGACTTTAAGCACACTTATATTTCTGTTTGATGTTTTGTCATAATGTCTTTTTTTTTTTCATAATGTCTTGACAATAGCAATAAAAATATACTTACTAGGTATTATTTAAAAATAATTTCCTTCCTTTGAAGCATCCATTGAATAATAAATTTCACTTTAACTGAAAAGATAAATAATTTGAAGAACATCAGAAACAAAAACAGTGTTAGACAATTTGCCTTAACTCATGTAAATTTTGAAATGGAAATTGCAGTCTCTGGAGATTTGGGTACATCTGCTGGAAATCAAGATAACTTTGAAAATTCATCATTTTCAAGAAAAATTTAAGTATTGTATCATGATTTGCATAATTCCTGTTTCTTTTTATGAGAGAGAACTTAAAATTTCATATTCTGATTCAGTCTCCTCCTTTTTTTCCTGGTAAATTGGATTCCAGTACATGATATATTTAAAAAACCCCTTTGATTATAGTGTCCTTTATTTATTTATTTTTCATTTTGGCTGTGCTGAGTCTTTGTTGCTGTGGGCTTTTCTCCAGTTGCAGCGAGCCAGGGCTACTCTTTAGTTGGGGTTAGTGGGTTTCTCATTGAGGTGTCTTGTCTTGCTGCCAAGCAGGGGCTCTAGGGCACATGGGGTTTTGGTTCAAGCTGCTCCTGGTTCAAAAGCACAGGTTCAATAGTTATGGTTAGTTGTGGTTAGTTCAAGGTGCTTAGTTGCTCTGTGGCACATTGGATCTTCTCTGATCAGGGATAGAAACAATCTCTCTTTTATTGGCAGGCAGATTCTTTACCACTGAGCCACCAGGGAAGCCCCTATAATGCAATTTAGTATTCAAATTATTTAGATTTGCTCGTTTTCATGTCCTTTTTTCCTCCATGTTCTGTTTCCAATCCAATGTTAAATCATTTATGAAGCAGACATTTTTTACTTTAAAATTACAACACAACCTGGGCTTATTTGTGGAGTATTTTCTTTTTCCCTAGGGGAATACATGATTCCCTACCCAAATACATGATTATGTACCCCAATACCTAGCACAATGACTCACATATTTGTATTCAGTTGTATTTGTTGAATGAATGGTTTCCATACACAGAATGCCAATGTCTAATAACTTCCTTTGCCAAGTTCTTTATGTGTAAATAATTGTAAATAATTTAAACTATTTCTTAAGAAATGAACCAAAGTTTTTAAAAGAGAAAATCAGTTTTGGGGGGTTTATTTCTAGTAACTTTTGACTCGTAATCCAAGACTCTCTCCATAAGCCCACATCTGTCCCTTGTCTCAAGAACTGCTAAAGATTTCGAATCTTTTCTCGTAGCATTTATCCATAACTAGGGTGGATGTTTGCTATATCATTCAAACAAAATATTTTTCAACCAACTACTTTTACTAAACATATGCAAAGTGCAAAACACTTTGAATAATCGAGCTTCAAAGAGGTTTAAGTATAGGTCAGGAAATTTTCAAATAAAGAAGAGAGAACGGCAGGTAAAGCAACAATAATGAAAAAAAGCAAGAAAACGTATGATGTCAGATGTGACTTAACAGCACGGAAGTCGGAGGCAGTCTGGGCAGGGTGTCCAGCCACAAGTGGGACTTAAACCCGACTCCGAGAACTCGGGAGGTGGGCAAACTCCAAGCTCTATCGGGATCCAATTAGGAGTCTATTTAGGTTACCCTAAGATTAGCTGGGGTCTACCTACTCCTGTATAAGTACGGGAAGCAGGTGCAACTGCAGCCAGCAGAGCCCGGTGTCCACGCCCAACTCCGGGTAAGCCGCCACGCGAGGGGCGGTCCCAACTCGTCCGGACGTTGGGGCAGGCACACGAGGCCCCGCCCCTGCCGGCGGGAGGGGCAGCTGCGCAGGCGCAGTCTCATGGGGTTGTGGACGCGGCCGCCCGGCCTGTCAGGGTGAGTTGTGGGTCCGGTGCTGGGTCGCCTCATTTTCTCCAACTTCGTTTATGTAACCCTGGCCCCTTGTGGCTTGACGGGCTTGGGAGAGAACCCTCTCCCCGCCTTTCTCGGTCCTTGGGGGCTCCAGGCGGTCACCGAGGGCCATGAGAGAGTGGCGGAACCGGCAGGGTGTCAGGGCGGCAGCGGGAGGAGCCGGGGAGGCGGGACGGGGCCGCCTCACCTTGACCTAGGGGGGCGGCGACCCAGCAACCTTCCGGCCGCCCTTCCGCGTTCAGCCTCGCGGCGCATTTTCTTTTCGGGAATTTGGGATGTTTTTGTTAGAGACCAAGGAAAGCGTGTCTTACCAAGGTCTTCTGGAAGCATCGTGTAGTATTAGGAACCCTGGAGATGGACTGCCTGGGTCCAGATCGCCATCCACCACTTACTGGCCTTTGGCCTGTGCAAATCACCTAACTCCTGGCTGTCTTTCTTCAAGTGTAAAATGGGGGAAATAATAGCAACCTACCTCATAAAGTGATTGGTGGTTGGGAGAATGAAGTGGGTTAATATCATTGAAGTCCTTAGAACCGAGTGTGATGCACGAAAAAGTGAGTGCTGGTCATCTTTTTGAGCCTGGTATCCTTTTAAACCTCTGAAAGAATTTTCGTCCCTTTCTTCCTTCCCATCGCACCCTTGCAGAAAGTAATGGCCCAAGAGTAGGAAAATAATTTTTTTTTTCTTTCTTGAGAATATGGGCTTCTACATGCATGGCCTTAAAAAAAAAAAAAAAAAAAAAACCACTTATAAACAGTTTAGTTGCACATCCTACATTATGGACAGATATTAGGGTAATGCAGAAGTTGGAAGTTGGAAAGTTTTATTAGGAAACCACCTGAGAAAAATGGCCATAATTTATTTGTGCTGAAAAGACTTAACATAGCAGGCCTGAGACTGCTGTCCTTAAAAAGGTCTGCTTGCAAGGTTAGTCCTTGTTTGGCTTGGCTGGGAACAATATGGTTTATTCTGTAGGACATGGTTTATCCAGAAGTTACTAGCCCCATAAAAATCCTGCACCTGTGAGTGTGTAATGGGCTTCTGTGAGCAGAAACGTTGCACAGACATTACTTATTGGGGGAAGGATGTAGGGTGTTTGACCACTCTTGGGAGGGAGAGAATGGTAAGGAAGCCTGCATTTGGATTGCTCTAGACTTCACCTGTGTGTTTTTCATTATGCTAGTCTGTGTGTTCACACTACATTGCTGCAATAAACGTTAGCCATGAGTACACCGCTATGCTAGGTCTTGTGAGTCCTTGCAGTAAGTCTCCACATGTGAGAGTGATCTCAGAACTCCCCAGACACATTATTAATGATATGCAATATGTGAAGCTCTAATAATTGGAATTTTTTTGTAATAATTGGACTTTAATTTTGTCTCTTTTTATGTGAATGGGGAATTGAAAAAGAAAGCTATACAGATGAGTGACTGCTTAATAGTAGGTTACTGTCCAAAATGACTCTATGTTTAGACATATTGCATGTGTCAGAAAAATCACTGGAAATTGACTACATTGCCACATTTGAGTCAGTGTTTTTGAGAAAAGGCATAAGTCTTTTATAGATTCTAAGTATCTGGTTCTTTTGGTTCCTCTGCCAGGATTAGCTATGTATTAATGCTCGTCTTTATCAGGAGTTTACCTGTGTGTGCGCATGTGAGTTGCTCAGTCATGTCCGACTCTGCAATCCCAAGGACAGTAGTCTGCCAGACTCCTCTGTCCATGGGATTCTCCAGGCAGAAATACTGGAGTGGGTTGCCATTTCCTTCTCCAGGAGATCTTCCCCACTCAGAGATTGAACCTAGGTCTCTTAAATTGCAGGCAGATTCTTTACCATCTGAGCCACCGTGGAAGTTTCAAGTTTAGCTGTGCGGGGGGGGGGTGGGGGGGTGGGGTGTAAAAATATGATCAATTTCTTATGAACCATATTTCTTGGATTCTCTTAGTTATGCCCATCTCTTTTTCAGCACATCAAGTTACAGTAGTTGTAACAATAGTTACAATGGTAAGTGTGTAAGTTTAAGGGTGGAAATATCTGATTTGCAATCTCTTTTGTGTCCTTTCTGTCAGTAAAGTAGAAGACCAGATGATATTTGAAAGAGTAGGGAGAGGAGGAGTTGGAGATTGGGAGAGTGAAAACAATTTCAGATTGCTGTGTAATAAGTTGACCAGAAGTTGTAGTAGATAATGGGATGTCTTGATCTGTTTGCAGTTGTGGTTGTTAATTTAGTGGACCCAGTCGCCTTTCTTGCAAGACTTTTTCTCCAGCCTCTTTGGATACTGTCATGGAGAATGTGATTAATTGGCTCATCTAGGATTGAGATTGTTAGGGGGGTGACATAGTAGCCATTAGACTGTGTATACGTAATCTGTTCTTGCTAGGTACATGATAAGGTTGTACTCTTTGTACACCTCCCCTTACCCTCACCCCTCCCTTTCCCCACCATGTCTATTTGAAATTAAATGTGGCTATATGACTTGCCTGTAAAACATAAGCAGACTTGCACCATTTGCAAGTAAAGCTTGAAGAACCAGCATTAGATTTTCTGCTTCTCTTCCTCCCTTCCCTGCTACAGTGATCATGGAAGGGCTTGTTGAGATGTAGCCTCTTCTCAACATGGGCATTAAAAGAGAATAGGAGTGGCTGATCAAGCAAGCTGGCAGAATTTGAAGTTGTGGTCAGAGAATGTAATACTTGAATTAGTGATTTTGTGAGGTTGAAATGTAGCCATAAGTTAATGAAGTAGTCTAGAGGGTGAAGGCAGGAAGAATTGAAGTGGTCAGAAACTTGGAGGCCTTCTGCATCTCTGTAACCTTGAAGGCATTAATTTATTGCAGTGTGGTTCAATAGTGATGACGGGCCTAAGGAAATGGCTTTTAAAATGGTAAACTCAAAAGCTTCCTTATGTGGAACTTGGTACAACTAAATCAGGATTCAGAATTTATTATTGAATTGAGTGATTGTTCTACCTTGATCAATCAAAGCATATGCACAACCACAAAAATTACAGTATAGCTTAGCCAGGTAGCACCATGATATTAGGTAGGATTTAGGATGTGTGTGTGCTTAGTTGCTCAGTTTTGTCCAACTCTTTTGCGATCCCCATGGACTGTAGCCCTCCAGACTCCCTCTGTCCTTGGGGATTCTCCAGGCAAGAATACTGGAGTGGGTTGCTGTGCCCTCCTGCAGGGGATCTTCCCAATCCAGGGATTGAACCCAGGTCTCTAACATTGCAGGTGGATTCTTTACTGTCTGAGCCATCAGGGAAGCCCATGAATACTGGAGTGGGTAGCCTCTCCCTTCTCCAGGGGAACTTCCTGACCCAAGAATCGAACTAGGGTCTCTTGCATTGCAGACAGATTCTTTACCAGCTGAGCTACCAGGGATATAGTGGTTTTTAAAAAATGCATTGCTGCTGCTAAGTCGCTTCAGTCGTGTCTGACTCTGTGCGACCCCATAGACGGCAGCCCACCAGGCTCCCCCGTCCCTGGGATTCTCTAGGCAAGAACACTGGAGTGGGTCGCCATTTCCTCATTAACTTCTATCTAAAACTTTTAGAATTAACTTTGAATTTTTATGAAATATAAGAGATTTCTTAAAAATATATTTAGAGGTAAATAACAGCATGAACAAAAAATTAAATTCTGTGTGAGACATTATGCAGCTTTGCTGTTGAAACTGTGGTCTGTGGACCCCAGCAGTGGCTTCCTGCTGGGAGCTCTTTAGACAGGCAGACTCTCAGGTCCTGTGCTAGATAGACTTGAATCAAAATCCACACTTTGAGAGGCTCTCCAATGTGACTCATATGCACTGTTCTGATCTCTTAAAAAAGCCAGGGTGTTAGGGAGGTGAAACACTATTCTCCATTTCTTGCGGGAAGAACAGCTGTCGATTTAATATACTGACGTAACCAATTGAATCCTTATTCAAAAAAGCAGACGTTTTGGGTTAGCTGAAGAAATTAGAATATGATAAGATATGATATTAGGGAATTACTATTAATTTTCTTAGAAATGATAATGATGTGACTGTATAGGAGAATCTCCTTAAGGAATATATGTTGTCTGCAACTTCTAAATAGTTCAGCAAAAACAGATGTACTCACATACATGTGTTGCTGCTGCTGCTGCTAAGTCGCTTCAGTCGTGTCCGACTCTGTGGCTTCTCCGTCCATGGGATTCTCCAGGAAAGAACACTGGAGTGGGTTGCCATTTCCTTCTCCAATGCATGAAAGTGGAAAGTGAAAGTGAAGTCTCTCAGTTGTGTCTGACTCTTAGCGACCCCATGGACTGCAGCCTACCAGGCTCCTCCATCCATGGGATTTTCCGGGCAACAGTACTGGAGTGGGGTGCCATTGCCTTCTCCAACATACATGTATAGATATGTCTATATACACATTGATATTTAGATAAAACAGATGTGGCAGAATGTTCCAGATGTGGACTCTAGATAGTCTATGGTGTTCGTTATACTGCTGTTTCAACTTGTGTGACAGTTTTAAATTTTTCATAACTAAAAAATGGGAAAAAAACACACAAAAAAAGCAAGAGCTTAAAAAGTTGGAAATGTATTTCTCTCTCTGTGGTCCACTGGGTCGTACAGTGCAGGAAGAGTGGCTGTACTGTGCTTGGCACTTGGCATCCGTCCCTGGCTTGTTGTGGCTTTTCCAGCTCCCACTGTTTCCTAGCTGGTGAAAAAAGAGAAAGGGCGAGGCGAGCACAGGAGTCAGAGGTGGCATAAAGTTTATTTTTTTTAATTCACCTGGACATCATACATGTAGGGAACTGTTGGTTAAAGTCAGATGTAATGTGGCCTTTGTGTGTTGATGTAATAAAAATTTCTTTAGTTTCAGCTGATGTTCCCCTCTTTCTCCTCTGTTAATTTACGAGGCTCATTAAACTTGAAGTCATTTTAATATGCATTAAGTAAAATACATACAGTTTTTAATTTTGAGGATTAATGTGTATTTCCCCCCAACCCCCAATCTTTTCAGTAAATAACAGATGCGGGTGAAAGAGCCATCCAAAGCTTCACCTGAGAAAGCTAAGAGAAGTAAAAGGCCTCCTATACCTCATGATGAAGACTCGTCAGATGACGTTGCTGGTAAATTATGATGTCTCGCATCCTGAACAGTGTTGCAGAGGACGAATCATATGTGCTTTTAATGAAGAAATCCTTTGCTCTTTATTTTAGCCATTTTCTGCATTACTTCAAAATCAGCTTGTCTATTTCCAAAATACCCTGTTGGCATTTTTGCTGAGATTTTGTTTATTTTATAAAGTAACTTAGAACTGGCATCTTCTCTTGTTGTTTCTCATGACTATTAGAACCGAGCCCTCAAGCCAGTGAGGTTGGTTGATAACCTTGAGGGGCTTCCTGGTTTGTCTTTCTCTTTAGCCTCATGCCTTGGGTTTTAGCCTCTGAGGATTTTCCTTACTGGCTTTACCAGTTCAGTTCTCCATTTAAAAAAGATGTTTTTAATCTGTTATTTCCATTTTGAGTGTTTTTAACTTGGACAGTGTTTCAGGACAGATTGCTGAATTGAGGGAAGTCTGAATTATGTCTTTAAATATTTGTTCTGTTAATACAGTGTTCTTCAGGGGTTTGATTATTCTTACAACTCTCTTTTGCCTATCTACCCTAGTTACCATTTTTTCTTAAAGCCTCTAAAACTCCTGTTTTCCTTTTCTTTTTGTCCGCTGTTCATTTTTATTTTTTTAGTGTGTTCAGCAGTGTCTCTTTCATCTTCTTTTTGGTTTTACCTTCATTTTATTTATTTTTCCTGAACTCTCTGGTCACTTCCCTTTGTGTTGCCACTTGAGCCTCAAGTGTTCACTTCTTTTTTTGTGTTTTCCTCTCATGGCAGTGATTGTGCTGCCATTTTTGCCTTTCCTTCCTTCCTTTTTCTTACTATCTTAGCACAGAATTTGGGGTTTTGATTTTCTTTGATTACCTGTTCTTTCATGTAGAGTTGCTTTTCTTGGGCCAGTTCGGTTTAGAATATTTGTGTAAGAAGGAGGGCCAGAGCACTGTTGAGACCTAACTGTTGAGTTTGAGCCCAGTTAGCCTTTACTTCTTTCCAACTACCAGGATTATTCAGTCCTGGGCTTTTTCAGAATCCAAATTCTTTCTTCTTTCCAACTGCCATAGGAATAAGGCTGTTCTCTGCCGTTATGGCTTGCTTTTTTATTTTCACTTAGTGAATGAGAAATTCCCTTCTTTCATTTCTTCTGAAAACAAAATTGGATAAAGGGGAGCTCCTGCCACTGTTGTTGCAGCACAGAGATGTAGGTTTTGTTCTGTAAGCGCAAAGCATGCGTGGTTCTCTGAATCCACTGCTGCGGTGTTCTCTCCACTTCCTTCTGTGCGCACTCCTGTTTGATCTCCACTGCTTTGAGGTGGAAGTCTTCCCATTTAATTTGTGACTTCGGGCTTCAGCTATCTCCTGGTTGCTCTGAGAATGAGCTTTGTATTTTTGCTTTCTGTTCTTTTTGCCCTTGGATAGTTTTGGGGAGGAGAAAGGGGAAGTGTTGATTTTATGTCACCATTCACACACTGGAAGCCCTCCTTGTAAAATTTTTATTAATATTTTTAAAATGTGAAGATTTTTATTATTGCTTTTGATTTATGAATGTGAAACAACTATTTGCTTTTAATACATTTTTATATTTTTATTCAGGAATCTCTAGAGGACCTGTTTGTCAAATGAAAATTTGACAATTATATGATTAAACAAATTGCAGGAAACTGAGGAAATTTACTTATTAATGTAGAAGGATATTTTTCACATTTCCCCTCCTCACAGAAGATAGTAAAAACTGTTTAAACACTTACAGGAAAACCTCAGACTTTTAAATTTGTTTATACTTATAAAAAGTATATACAGTTGAGATATTTAAAAGCTAGTAAGTTTAATTGAAGAACCTGGAACCTTTTTATCTTGCATTCACTTATCTCTGGATTCATTAACAGTTTGTTTTGTGTGTCTACATTGTAGAGTCAGAGATGGTTAAGTTGTACCTTGGCTACATCTTATGCTAGAGATGATTCAAAAGGAGTGTAGAATGATTTTTCCCTTAGAATTTTAAAATATAAAAACTCAAAAACAAAGTGATGACTTTTGGTAAACCATTTCTAGTTCTTGTATGGTCATTTTTATCAGTCTTTCTCTAAACAGACCTTTTTTCAATGGCATGCATCTTTGCTGTTCAACCAAAGGACTTCAGAATTACTTCTTTTATGCCAATTCTTACAACTTGCTCTTGGTGTAAAATTAGAAGTTTTAATCTTTTATCAGATTTACATTTTACTTTTGTTGAAATTATGTATTTTAATTTGTCACATTCTTTGTCTTCAGAATGAAATGGAAGTAATATTTAGTCTCATTAACCAGTAGATAAAAAGGAATGCTTTATGTTCAGAAAGGAAAGTAGAGATAATTGAAATGTACATACTCCTGTTTCGCTCTTCAAAGTATTCAGTCTCTGCCTTCGTTGTTTGATTTTGGCAGATAGCTGTAGGTTTGGTATTTGGGACATTTGAGGTGGAGAAATTGAAGAGTTCGGTTATTTAGGAGAAATGGAAGTGTACTGAGCCCTTGGGAGACAAATATGGTTATTTGAAGAATTAAGAACATATTTGCTCATTTTGGCCTTTTGTCTCCACACAGTGCACATAGTTGGAATCTGTTATAAAGGATAATTAATGGCCATGCAAAACATATTTGTTATTCGGGAATATTCACTGAGAAGAATTCTTGTTCCTGCAAACTATGCCGTTGTTTGTTCCTCTCTTTTCTTTCTTTCAGCAGTGGTGAAAATAGTATCACAGCAGGGCTAGCCCATGGGAAAAATTTTTACTTGTGTATCTTAGTGGACAGAAAATATGTTCAAAATGCTTGAGGCATAGTAGCTGCTCAGTAAATAATCTTCTAAATTTATTTATTAAACTTTAATTTTTGAACTAATTTTAGATTCACAGGAAGGTACAAAACATATGCAAGGAGGCCCCATTCACCCTTCATCCAGTCTCTTCTGATTTAATATCTTGTATTTCTATTGCACAGCATCAAAACCGGGAAACTGAAATGGGTACAGTTCTTAGAGCTAATTCAGGTTTCACCAGTTGTACATACATGTGTATGTATGTGTGTATAGCTTAATAACATGTATAGCTTTCTATACCCAGCAGTGTCAAGATACTTGACTACACTCTGGCCATTCCGAGTGCTGCCTATGTATAGCCACACCACTGCTCTCCATCGAAAGCCCCTGGCAACTGCTAATGTACATGTTCTCCAACTCTATAATTATGTTATTTCATAGATGTTTTATAAATGGAATCATTTGTATTCTTTTAAGTTATTTTGTCTTTTGAATCTTTGTGCTTTTTAGTTAATAGTATTTTAATATTGTTGACTTTTGCTTGCTGATGTTCAAATTTTGTTTTGCCTCTTTCAGTAGGTTTCACTTGCCAACATATAAGTCATGCTGTCAGTGTGCACCATGTAAAAAAAGCAATAGCTGAGAACCTGTGGTCAGTTTGCTTGGAATGTTTAAAAGAAAGAAGATTCTGTGATGGACAGCCAGTACTTCCTCCTGATATCTGGTTGTGCCTCAAGTGTGGTTTTCAGGTGAGAAAAGTCTCTTTTTTGTGACAGTTTGTCTTAAATATTTTCCTTAATTGCTCGCTCTGAGTTGGACTGTTGGTAGTGCTTAGAATTTAAGATAAATTTATTCTGTGTTTAGATAGAACTCTCCAAGGCCAAGCTTAGAAATGTTTAAGGTAAAGTAAAATGTACATTGTGTTCAGAAAGTTATAGTGCATGGTTTATAAGTATTTTGAAAGGGAATCCAACCTACTTGCAGTAGTTCTCATATGTGGACCCTCCTTTACCTATTTGTATTTACTTAGGAAATGGATCCAAGCCTTTTTAAGAAATCTTTTGGGATTCATTTTCTTTTCTACGAGAAGTGATTTTTCTTTTTTTTTGCAGAGTAACTTCTCGTAAGAGCTTAGACGCAACTGATACTATTAACAAGGGAATTTTTAAATAAAATTAAAAGTATATATGTATATTTTTCAGTAAGAGTTATCTTTATTTATCTCATATAGAAAGCCAGAAGTAGGGTCACTCCTGAGTTAGTTACTTCAGTGGAAAAAACATTAAAAACTGAGATGTCTTCCATTTTTCTGCTGTGCTATCCTATTCCATGGTTTCAGGATGGTCAAAGATGTTTCATGCATTATGTATCATACAGCAATCCCCAAAGGTCAGAAGGAGGGCAAAAAGTACATCCCTTCCCATATGTAAAACTTTTTCAGAAACATACATTAGACTGCCCCTCATGGCACATTGACAGAAATTGAATCTCATTTCTGTACTTACCTGGTGAGGGGAGTTACTGTGATTGGTCTGAGTCTCAGTAGTTTTCAGTGGAGTTGGGTGAGGTGTGTAGGGTATTAGAAGTATGTGTACAGGGGAGGGGCACTGCTGGCCTGTGAAGATGCTCAGTGTTCCACTGTGCATCAGAGAAATGGTATGGAAATGAACTTGGCTCATGCCTGTTTTTACTGTATGACAAGAAGTAAATTAAATTAGCCTCTCTGCAAGAAGTTGAGTTTAATGAGAATCTAAATTGCTTTCTGAAACTTTTTTAAAAAGTTTAAAACAAAACTCCCCCCCGCCAAATTTCAGCCATTTGTTTTTTTTTTAATCTTTTAATTCCTGTGGGGTTCATTAGTTCTGTATCAGTTAACATTCTCATTTACAAAGACCAATTTACATTCAGTTCAGTCACTCAGTCGTGTCCGACTCTTTGCGACCCCATGAATCGCAGCACGCCAGGCCTCCCTGTCCATCACCAATTCCCGGAGTTCACCCAGACTCACGTCCATCGAGTCAGTGAGCCATCCAGCCATCTCATCCTCTGTCGTCCCCTTCTCCTCCTGCCCCCAGTCCCTCCCAGCATCAGAGTCTTTTCCAGTGAGTCAACTCTTCGCATGAGGTGGCCAAAGTACTGGAGTTTCAGCTTTAGCATCATTCCTTCCAAAGAAATCCCAGGGCTGATCTCCTTCAGAATGGACTGGTTGGATCTCCTTGCAGTCCAAGGGACTCTCAAGAGTCTTCTCCAACACCACAGTTCAAAAGCATCAATTCTTCGGCACTCAGCCTTCTTCACAGTCCAACTCACATCCATACATGACCACAGGAAAAACCATAGCCTTGACTAGACGAACCTTTGTTGGCAAAGTAATGTCTCTGCTTTTGAATATGCTATCTAGGTTGGTCAGAACTTTCCTTCCAAGGAGTAAGCGTCTTTTAATTTCATGGCTGCAGTCACCATCTGTAGTGATTTTGGAGCCCAGAAAAATAAAAGTCTGACACTGTTTCCACTGTTTCCCCATCTATTTCCCATGAAATGATGGGACCAAATGCCATGATCTTCATTTTCTGAATGTTGAGCTTTAAGCCAACTTTTTTGCTCTCCACTTTCACTTTCGTATCTGACATATCAAGGGTGTGCTGCGTGCTGCTGCATGCTCAGTCCTGTCCAACTGTTTGTGACCCCACGGACTGTAGCCTGCCACGCTCCTTTGTCTGTGGGAGTTCCCAGGTGAGAATACTGGAGTGGGTTGCCATTTAAGGATAATTTAGGTTTTGATTAATTTGAAATGAACTTGTATGGAAGTCATACAAATAGTGTTCTATTTATCTTTAGGGATGTGGTAAAAACTCAGAAGGCCAGCATTCATTGAAGCATTTCAAGAGTTGGAGAGCAGAGCTTCACTGTATTATAATTAATCTGAGCACATGGATCATATGGTAAGTTAGATTTGGTTAGTACTTGTGTCTATTATAAAAAATATCTGAGTTTTATAAGGTAATATATCTAAAGCTATTATATCAGCTTGTGTTTTTAAGCCTGAACACAATCTGTAAAATAAGAAAATTAACATTATCCATGAATATAAAATTTAAGTAAGAAAGAAATTTAGTCATATCTCTAGTTTTCTTTAACATTTTCTCTGTACATTAAAGAAAAATTCTTGCTAGTTGATTTTTGCTAAATTAGAATTCCAGAGGAGGAAAGTATCAGTTCTTCAATAGTCAACTGGTTTGGTGATTCTCTACAGGGGATAGCCTAAGCATATACGGTTTGTGAAAACTTAAGGATCTCTCAATTTCAGTACTGTTGTCATTTGTGTTGATAATTCTTCATTGTGAAGGGGCCTGTCTCATGAGAGGACAGAGTTAGCCCTGGCCTCTAACCACTGGGTGCCAAGAGTAGCTTTGCCAGTTGTGATAATCAAAACTGTCTCACAGCTTTGCCAAATGTCCCCAGGGGTGTGGATGGGGCAGAATTGCTCCTGTTCTAGAGTCACTTGACATACCCACATCAGCTTCTCCCTTTCCTCTTTCATGTCCAGTTCGTTCCTGCCTGTACCTGAAAGTATATAAATCTGTTCATTTCTCTCTCGAGCCACTGCATCTACCCTGATCTCCGGCTATTCCTGATGCCATCCAATCTGACATTACACAGAGTGATGTTTTTAAAATGTAAATTGGATCATGGCAACCCTTGCTTAAAAACCTCTCATGGCACTTCATTACACTTAGGATAAGTGACCCAGACTCTTTAATTTGAATACTAAGGCTCTGTATGAACTGTCCCTGGTTATGTCTGTAGATGTATCTCATTGCTCTTGCCTCACCCTATGTATTTCCCTTACCCCTTAATTTAAAGACAAAAGTGGATAAATACTAACTTTATTTCTTGATGTGCAAAACTACTGAACATGTTTTCATAATATTTGCTTAAATTTATTTCTTTTTAGGTGTTATGAGTGTGATGAAAAATTATCAACACATTGTAATAAGAAGGTTTTGGCTCAGATAGTTGATTTTCTCCAGAAACATGTTTCTAAAACACAAACAAGTAAGTTCACAGCAGTTGCTAAAGAAATTTGTATTAAAGTATAATATTTTATAATTCTTATAAAGAAATGATACATTTATAAAGAGTACTTTGAATTTTAGTGTAACCTCTCAGTATGAGTGCTGTGAATTCTTAGGTAGCAATTTTGTGATGTTATCTTACATAACTAATAATGAGAAGATGGAGAGGACTGGATTGTGGGCTTTGGAGTCAGATGGTGCTGAATTTGAATTTCGGTTCCACCTAAATAATTTAATTGTCTATGTGACTGTTAACTTCTTATTTATATGATAATTCTATCAAGTGGGAATGTTGTAACGCTTAGACATGTTCTCTAAAGATTAGAAAGTAATGTATATAAAAATACTTACATAAACCTCGACACATATTTATGAAATGACGTCTGTTATTTGTTATCATTATAATGCCATCCTGACATTCACTACCTGGAATTAGGCTAACCTGGCAGATTAAGGGCTCAGTTCCCAAAAGATTGCCCTCACATCAGACACCATTCTCAGGCTAGGAGTTCTCAGGCCCCCTGCATTTCTGACCAACTGGCTATCAAGGTGCCCACTATCTTCTTAGTTCAATAATTTATTGGAATGACCCAGAACATAGGAAAGTGCTATACTTAAAATTATAGTTTCAATATAGCAGCAACAACAAAAAAAGACACAAATCAGGACCCACCAAAAGAAAAGATATAGGCTGAGATGTGGGAAGGTACCAGACATGAAGCTTTTGTATCTTCTTCCTGTGGGGTCAGGATGCATCACCTTCCCAGTGCAGTGATGTGTCAGTACACCCAGGGTATTGTTAACCAGGGAAGCTCACTGGAGCTTTGGTGTCTGGAGTTTTTAGTAGGGTTTCATTGTATAGGCGTGGTTGATTGAATCACTGGCCACATGATTTAACTGAGCCTCCAGTATCCCAACCCTCTAATCACACGTTTGCTCTTTCTAGTATGGCTGGCCCCCATCCCAAGTCATCTCATTAGTGTACACTTTCTAGAGTCCCACATGAATAAAAAAGATACTTTTCTAACATAAACTCTCAAGAGTGATGTGAGGGGCCCACCATAAGTAGAATAGATTCTCCAGTCACTCTGGAAATCCAAGGATTTAGAGAGGTCTCCTCAGGAACTTGGAACAAAGAGCAGCCAAATTCTTTATTATGGAAGTGATGTATTATATGTTGTATTTTCTTATCTTACATATAAGTAATATGTAATACATGTTAATATATATTAAGAATACATAGAGAAGCAGTTTATTCAATCAAAAATGTTAAGTGCCTACCACTTAATACTTTATTTGATATGAAGTGGTAAAACAAAAGCAGTTTTAACTTGTCCTCATGGAGTTTAGAGCATAGGGAGAGAGACAAACATAACACACATGTAACTTCTGATAAGTGCTACAAAGGAAAGGAACAGATTGCCGTGATAGGTGGTCTCATGGTCATAGTGATCAAGAAAGGCTTACATGGCGGGAGTGTGGTTTGCTGGCAGAGAGCAGAATGTGATGAAGGTAAGATACGGTTGTCAGGTCATGAAGGATACCGTAGGGAATTCCATGGTAAAGAATTTTTATTTTATTGGAAAAGTCAGGGAAACTGTTGAAGTGCTTTAAGTAGAAATGTAGTAGTCATTCCATCTTTTTTAAAAATAAAGATTACTCTGCCAAATGGAGAATGGACTGTTGTGTGTGAAGAGAGGAGGTGGGGAGATCCTTAAGGAGGTTATTGGGGTAGAGCAGGTAAAAGATGAGGAGGGGTTCTGGTGGAGAGGGGTGGACTAGGTGTAATGAGTGAGGAAGAGTAGGAGGCATCAAGTACAGATCTCAGAATTTTGGTTAACAAGGCAAATGGGGATAAATGGCCATGATAATTTTGAAATGCCTTTGGAGCAGGAATTGAACTGCTTAGTAGGTGGCATCAGAAACTGAAAAATTATATAAAAGTATAGTTTTCAGCTGTGTTTTCTGTAGCCCAGTAGAGAATGATTTTTTTTTTTTTTTTTTTTGAGAATGATTTTTATTAGCTATTGCTCTGAGACAGTAATGGTGAAAACACTGGAGGAGGAGCTAGAGGAGGTAAACTCAGGTTCTTGGACAGCAGAAGAAACGATTAATTTTATCATTCACTCATTGGAAAATATGGTGGTTGTAGATATTTAATACTTAGAGAGCAGATGTTGGTCTTGATGGCTGTCTCCTGAAGGCTGCACATTACTTTTGTTGGCCAAAAGAAGAAATGTAGGGACAGGATGGCATGGGTGCCAAAAATACAGTTGTAGAAGTTATTTCCTCTGGATTTTTTACATTAGAGCTTCCTTGAGGTTAAGAATAAAGACAGTCTGATTCCATTGAATTTTACAGATTTCTTGTGTATTTATTATCACAAAGGATATTGTAAGGTAGGGAGTGTAGAATGGGAGAAAAATCATGGGGGGATTTGGCATTCAAATCTGACTCTTTTCAATCACTAGCTCTGTGACCTGGAACAGATTATTGTTTATCTGAGTCTCAGGTTCTTTTATTTCTTTTCTTTTTTTTAAATATTAAATTTATTTATTTATTTGTCTGCACCAGGTCTTAGTTGTGACATGTGCGATCTTTAGTTGCAGCATGTGAAGTCTAGTTCCCTGACCGAGGATCAAACCCAGGCCCCCTGCTTTGAGAGTGTAGAGTCTTAACCACTGGACCACCAGGGAAGTCTTGTCTGAGCCTCATTTTCCTCAGCACTTCATCCATCTTTCCCATGAGAATAGAGGTTGACAAGACCTTTCTTAAGGTTTAAGGTGTGAAATTAAAAATATAGTGATGTAATTCGAATAGAATTTATATTTTGAGTGATATTCACATAAAATCCTTCAGAAATTCAAAGAGGAATACAGTATTCAATTGAACTCAGTAGGAATCACACATGAGTGGATGAGCTGGCTTCCAAGTTGGTCCTTAAAGGATAAACTTTGGACAGGTAGAAGACATCATTTCAGGTGGTGAGAAGGAAGTGCTAATGTAAGCTTTAACTGTCTATGGAACCAGGGTAGCACTTGGAATGGGGAAACAGGTTCTTGAAGGAGTTTGAGAGTGTGTAGAACCTTTAAAGTCAGGGAGAGACATAGTTCTGAATTCAGGGTTTCCAGAAGGTCTAGGTCAAAATGTTATTATCTCTGTGTTCCAAGTTTCAGTAGCTCTTGGGCAAGTTTGATTTAAAATAAGATCCCATGGTATTCTAGAAGTAAGTTTTTTGGGATAGTAATATTATTATAAAATGCTTTACAGATCAAATATGGAAGTTGCTATTGGGGTTTGTAAGAATGCTGGATATGATTATATAGCTATTTTAAATGATAATCATGAAGATTGTGGAAATATAAAAACGTCTGTATATGGGAACTCAAAAAGACTATTAAACTGTATTCACTGTGTTCAAGTGAAAGGATAAGAGTGACTTAAAAGGAGCCTTTTTATATGTTAAGTAAAAATAACTACTGAGAGGAAAGCCTGTACCTGTACGTTAAACATGTTTTTAAGTTACATGATGCCTGGTCTCATTTCACATCTGATGCATCTAGTTCAGCCTCTCTGCTCAGTGAATCTCAACTTTTGTTCCCAGTAGCTCTTTAGACTCTATCAATATTTCTCATATTAGAAATTAAAACTAAAAAAATTAGAATGTTTTTTAATTTTAAAAATAGTAGTAATTTAGTAATAGTAGTAATTCCATGACATGTTAACACAAATATCATATTTTTAGGACAGAGAACTGTTTCCAGAACAACACAAACCTAATCAGTGGCATTGTTTTACATTTTTACAACTCTCTTGAATGTCTGGCTTAATAGAAACAGCTGGATTCTCATAGCTACTTATGCATCCAGTCTGTTCTGATATCACATGGCATGTAGCTGCTGGAAAACTGCTTTGTATAACTGAGAATGAATGAAAGTTAAAAAACCAAATAACATCTTGGGCTTATTATGAAAATGCTGTTGAGCTTAAGGACGCTCAAGAGATGGAGGTCATCTTCAGATCCCCTTTGAGAACTGCTGAACTAACACATTTCTATCCTTGTAGTTTCTGTCTTCCATCTTTCTTACCTGAAGGCTTGGCTCAGATCCTACTTCAGTGACACTTTCCCAGTCCTTTGTTTTATCTCTCTCTGTAGCCTACATTATAATCTTAACACTCGGTTTTGTTGTGTTCAGCTTTTGTGTGTATCTGTGTCTGATTTATACAATTGTACGTGTCTTGAGGAATGTACCCTGGCTTACGTTCTTTCTGATTCTCATAGAACTAGGCAGTAAATACTGTTGAACTGAATTCTTGCATTTTCACCAAAACACCCCTGAATATTATCAAATTATTTGTTCATTCAGTCTTTTAATATAGCTGAGTTTCTACCTTGCGCCAGAAACTGCTAGATGTTGGAGATAGAGTAGTGCATGAGACAGATCTGTTTCTCAGTTCCTGCCATTATTGATCTTTTAGTCAGTGAGGGATATTGACAAGTCATAATTATAATTGCTGCTTAAATAGTGCTGTGATGGAGCAAGTACAGTGGACTATGAGAACAGTTTGGAGTGGTATCTAACCTAGAGGATCCAGGAAATTTTTATTTAGAGTAAGAGATTTCTAAGCTGGGAGCTAAAGGACAGCTAAATATTAGCTAAGCAGGGAGCTGAAGGACAGCTAAATATTAGCTAAGCAGAAAGGGAAGGAGAGATAGCTTATTGATGAAGGATCTGTTCAGGGATTGTATAGCTGCAAGATTGAGTTTTGTGATGATGGCCATGGTGAGAGGTGAGAATCTGGAGGTAAGTGGAAGTACCAATTGAAGGGCCTTGTAAGTTTAGAGTTTATCTTGCAGGCAGTATTGAGCCACTTATAGGTTCTAAGCAGAGAAGTGGATGATCAGTTACGTAGTTTAGAAAGACCATTTACTGTGCAATGGAGATAGATAGGAATGCCCTTGTATGTATACCTGCCCACTCATATGGCAGTGTCATTTTATTTTATGACTCAATCCAGACTTCTAAGGACAGTGGTTAACCAGGAGGTAGAGGAATGTGGAGAACAACCAGGTGAAGTCATCGTTATTTGATTCCAAGGTAGAGGAATAGTGGGATAGCAAGTTTTTCCTTTTTATTCTTTGAAGATTAATCTTTTCAGCTGTAGAAATGGGCAAATTACATTAATACTACATGACTGGTTTAGGTAATTGCATTAAGCAGTTGAGGGAACCCTAGTGCTGGTTCCCAGAAGAATGCTTACAGCTGTGTAGATCTCACATCTGATGCTAGGATTTGCTTTAAAAAAAAAAACTCTCCACAATCTCCACCTCAAACACATATCAGAAAACTAAAAACAACAAATAAAATCTCCTTATAATGAAAAGGTCATATATAACACAAGATTGGAAAAAGAGCAAGAAAACTTTCGTGTGAGACCCACCCAGAAAACCAGAAATATGTGGGCCAATTTTCGCAGAGGGCTTATTGCTCATTTTGATAGTCTTGTAAATATCACAGAAGTATTCTACAAACACAGGAATTCCTGTCGAAATTGTGTCATTGCATATATGTGAACTAGGCAGATGGTAGAGAATCCCACATTCTTTTCTAAACCAGTAAATTTGAGTAATACTGATGGGATGCCATTTTCAAAGAACTTAAAGAGAGCATGAAATATTATATTCTGTTCAATTCATCAAGCTTATGCTCCTGATGTAAAAAGACATGTTGGTTCTTTGGTTTTATTAAGTTTGTTGTACCTGTTTTTGAAATAAGAAAGTATATACATTTGGAATCTGAAATAATATATCTGAGTATAAATAATATTGTACCCTTTTACAATAACAATATATAATGTAATACTTTTTAAAATAAATAATACAGTTCTGCTATAAAGTGACAGTTGTATGCCTAAAATTTGCGTTTTCAGAAAATAAGTACTAAAAATAGTTATTCCCATATATGAACGGGGTTAGGGACAAAAAACATGTTGAACATTTAAAAAAACAACTTATTACCTGTAGGGATTTAAATCTGGAATTCCTCTTCCGAATTACAGAACACAGAAAACCACTTGAATGAATTTACTCAGTTCTCCCCAAAATGGTGCTAACTTGTACCCTTCTGGGTATAGAGGAAGATGTTAAATTGCATACAGTGGGTACGTATAGTATTAGGGCTTAATATTTTTTGATGAACCCTTTGAGAAGGGCTGCTATAAACTTTAATAAAGCTATAAATTCATACACCAAAGACATCCAGCAATTGATTATATACAACTTTTGCTTGAAAGCAGTAGTCTTTTCTATCACCACTAGCATTTCATCAGTGTCTTAAGTTGTTACACTTAGAAACCTTATCATCCATTCTTAGACAGACAGATAGCAGATCATAATGGATGTGTGGATTCTGAACCCAGATTGCCCAGGTTTGAATCTACTCTGTACAATTAGCTGTGTGCCTTCGTTTGATCATGATCTTTACAATGAGGAAAGTTAACAGAGGAGATAATGCTTTCAGATTCTTTCTTTAAATAAGCAAACTGCAAAATAAGTTTGCTTTCCTCATGCCTATGGGACATTCAGGATGCACTAGTGTTCCAGCTCTGGTTTAACCAAGACAGTTCACAAATATTTATGCCTTTGCGAAAAGAGCAACATTTGATATTATTTGGCAACAAATCCACTGTTGGTTGTTTTCAGTTTTCTCCTGCTAAGTCACTTCAGTCGTGTCCGACTCTGTGCGACCCCATAGACGGCAGCCCACCAGGCTCCCCCGTCCCTGGAATTCTCCAGGCAAGAACACTGGAGTGGGTTGCCGTTTCCTTCTCCAATGCATGAAAGTGAAAAGTGAAAGTGAAGTCGCTCAGTCGTGTTAGACTCTTAGCGACCCCATGGACTGCAGCCTACTAGGCTCCTCTACCCATGGGATTTTCCAGGCAAGAGTACTGGAGTGGGTTGCCATTGCCTTCTCCCATGATGAGCAAAACTGCATCTTTGTTCCTGTGATGAGCAAAACTGCATCTCTGTGTATTTGCTTCTCTATTTCTGTAGGTTAAATTTTTTGGAATTTCTGGCCAATTTATAAGCACATCTTGAATTTTGATTACTGTTGTTAAGCTGTCCTCTAGAAAGACTATGCAAAGGATATAGTTGGCAAGAATACTCATTTTTCTGTGTCTAACTTTCTTTATAGTTTTTAGCGATTTTTTTGGTTTTGTTTTTGGGGGTTTGGAGGGAGCAGCAATGAAATTTTTAGAGTCATTGTTACTAAGTCCACCAGTCTTTTTTGTAATGGTTTTTTAGCCTTTGAGATCATGCTTTGAAAGTCTTTTTATTCTAAGGTTATAAACATATTAACTCACAATTTTCTGGTACATTAAGGATTTTTTAAAGTTTATAATTTAATATCTGCTGCTGCTAAGTCGCTTCAGTTGTGTCCAACTCTGTGCGACCCCAGAGACGGCAGCCCACCAGGCTCACCCGTCCCTGGGATTCTCCAGGCAAGAACACTGGAGTGGGTTGCCATTTCCTTCTCCAAGGCATGAAAGTGAAAAGTGAAAGTGAAGTCGCTCAGTCGTGTTAGACTCTTAGCGACCCCATGGACTGCAGCCTACCAGTCTCCTCCGACCATGGGGTTTTCCAGGCAAGAGTATTGGAGTGGGGTGCCGTTGCCTTCTCTGATTTAATATCTAGAGTTGGTTTAAATGGTAGGGAATCTTTGTGTTGGACTCATTTTTATTGTAGCAAAATTTGAGGTGCTTAAGATTACTTTTTAGATAGTCTTAGCCAAATTTTGAAAACATTTTTCTTTTCTCTTTATTTTGGCTCTGCTGGTGCTTCAGCCAGAAAGTGAAGACTTTGTCTAGTTTATTTTTTTGTTATTGTTGTAGCAGCTTTGTCCTTTTAATTATACCATCCTTCAAAACCTCTTGAAGTTCAGCCCTTAGTTGCATTCATTCTGTGTTCATAAAGGAAGAGTTCTTAAAGTGAATATGATCTAAAATCGCTGCCAGATTGAGAAAGCTTTGTTGTCTCTAAAAGCAAAATGATCAGTAATTATTCTACGTTGGAAGTAATAAATTGCATTTTATTAAAATGCATACCTGTGTGTAGGTCAGATAACTGTGAGACTGATTCAAACACCCTTGTTTTCAACTAGAAACTTAAACTCGCAGCTGACAGTTTCAGTAAGCAAATGTACATGAATACTTAGTTTCTAAAAGTTTTACCATGATGTAATCATGAATTTCAGGCTAAATTTCTCTATGCTATTCACTGTGTGTCAGTTCCTTATACTCCAGTCATAAATCATAGGCAATTATAAATAATTACAGATAGTGGTACATACAGTATCTGGTACACAGTGGACATTTAATAAAGCAATTTTATTTGAACTGTTACCTTTTACATTTATAGTTTACATATATTTATACAAATTGTTTCATATATAACTGTTTCATTGTAACCATGCTGCTTAGTAAAATGAAAAACATGCACTTTAAATAAGATACATATAAATAGTTCTTAGAAAATGTCAGTCCATTTTCTAGTCCTATTATTGGATCTATTTAATATTCAAGCCTAATAACATAATTAATTTTGAACGTGTTCTCACAGAGTTACATGTAAAAGTCAACAAAACAGACTCTTGCCACTTGTGCGAAGTAGCTATTTAACCATGAAATAAACTATTTTTATTGCCATTGCCCCGTGGATATGTTCTTCCTGGCAATGCTGTCCATATTTGGTGGCTCTGCATGGAGAGCCAGGTGGTGCTGAAAAGCATCGCACAGTGAAGCGTGGATATATCTAGGTCTGACATTTGTCATCCCTTACTGCTGAAGGGAAGGGTAAAATCTGGTTTTCCATATGCTTATGCTTTTTTTTGCCTGCAGTTTTGACCAGATGGTCTTATGAACATTGTTTACTTTAAGATGCTATCCCAGATGTTTTGAAAACTGATGGGTAAATGTGATATACAGATACATAAATCATTTGCACTTTATGGTTTAACAAATACTATTTGGCCTTATAAGATTAAAATATAATTTACTTCTGGAAGTATTTTCCCAAGTGAATAATAAATATAATTTATAGATATATAGTATATATTTATATGGAGTTAATAGTTTATTTCCCCCAGCCACTCTGTTTTCATAGTAAGCTAAAACATGGCAACATTTATTAAGAACGTTAACTAAAGGGAATACTTGTGAGAAGTCATATTTGTTAGGGGTTGAGAACAGTCAAATCTGTACGAATCTTGCCTGCTATTTTTTTGTAATTCTTCTCATTGTGCATAAATCACTGAAGAGAAATTACCTGGCAAAATGACAATGGATTTATAATCAAAAGATTATCATTTTTATTCTGGGCAAATCACTTAACCAGTTGGAGAATGAGTTTTGTAAAATCACAGCAACAACCTTGCCCCCAAAAAAGGGACACTGCTTGGATTTAATTATTCTTTTGTCCTAAATCTCTTAAAAATCACTGTGAAGCCATCCAGTGGCAATAGCTACAATGATAGCCTGAAATCTGCCAATTCTGGACTTCAGTTGGAATATCAGATGTAATTAAGAGGTGGACTGCTCCCGTTTGCAAACCAGGATCAGCATGGGGCTTCCTCTTGTTTGTGCAGTGCTTCTTCAGCACTGGCTGGCTTTTTTCATTTGCTTTTGCATTTCCTTGCAAGTTTGAATACTGTCTGGCCTTTTCCCCCTTTTCCTTTTCTCTATGCCTGGCCTCTGTACTTCAGTGACCCTCTCCATTGATTGTACCAAGCTTTGTCCCCAGACTCTAGTATGGGCTATAATTCTTATCATTTATGTTTAATATCTGGAGGACAGGAGGAGAGATCTATTTTTCTAGTTCTTTTCTGTGTTAATTCAGAATTCTAGGGTTGGGATTTAAAAACAACTCTTCGTTATCTGGATAACAAATATCCAGTAACAACCAATAGTGTTTAACATAGGAATAAAGGGGGAAACAGGAATAAAGGGGGGAAAACAGGTAATAGAGTTTATGATAAAATGTTGTGTCACAGGGTAAAAGTTGAGTTGAAGGAAAAATCTTTTCTTTGTAATAGATTTGGTTAGTGAAAGAAACATCTGAGAACCCACAGATCTATTTTTCTCACTAAGATGTTTCCACATTAGGAAAAAAAGCAGGATCACAAAAACCATGAAGTCAATGTGAAAGGCAAAACTCACATTAGCAATTTAGGAAATCCAGTTAGAAGTGAGATAAACTTGAGGGGAAAATCCCCAGAAAATACAGGAAATGATTAAAGAGAAGAAAGCGAGAGCAGACAAACAATGGACATGACAAATAGCTCATGAAGATGTGGGTGTTGGCGTGAATAGCAATTTCGGGGGGCTCTCTGGGCTGTTTTTCACACACTTACATAGTGCTTAGCATGCCAGATACTTTGCAAAGTAAGTTTAGCTCATTTAATCCTTATAAAAACTATATAAGAAAATATGTTAATCATCCCACTTGATTGATAGTGGAGCCCTATAGCTAGAAGCCTTTGCTTTGGCAAAAGTCACAGGTTGTTCCTTTGACCAACAAGGTGTGCATGATATCAGTCTGCCAGTACCTGAGACTGAGGTTTCTCTTGATGGTGTTTGTTTCCCACTCCTGCCCTGAGAAAAGGGCCGCCTCAGCGCCTTTATATCTCCCATAATGCTTTTGTACAGAAGGCTGTGGAGGAGATGTCTTAATTTATTTCCTCTTAAGAAGTCATTGGAAGCATATAAAGCTAAAATTTGACTGTATTTGCTGTTTAATGTCGTTGGTTTTAATTTATATTGAGCTTTTAAAATATATATGTTCTCTTCAACATCACACCCCTGTGGAGGATAGAGCAGTCATAAGAGACATTCTCTTATCTCCATGAATCTGGTTGGAGAAGCAGACAGCCACTTAAAAGTTAATTAGCAATGCAGGACAGCATGTCAGTATTGCATGCGTGCATGCTAAGTCACTTCAGCTGTATCCAACTCTTTGAAACTCCCAATGGACCACAGCGTGCCAGGCTCCTCTGTCCATGGATTTCTCCAGGCAAGATACTAGAAGGGGTTGGTTGCCATTTCCCTCTCCAATGTCAGTATTAAGTAAATAAAAATATAATTGTAAATACTGTAAAATCTGAGAGTTGAGAGGAATATAAAAGAACATCCCTTTAAAATCAGAAGATTTGAGAACTTGGCAGTTTCCTGTCAAACTTCAAATTATAATGATTTAGAAATCTGTTAAATAGATAATAATCAATAATATCAGTTCATAAATGTTAGAAATTTTTCTTCATTTTCATAGTTATTAAACATGATGAATTGATGTAATTTGCAAATCAGTGTTAATTATGCAAGTCAGTAACCCCAAAACATGCACTTTACCATACCCTTAAGTATTAGATATTTTACTTTTTATATTATGCTGTGGGGTTCCCCACCCCCCAGCCCCAGGTTCTGCATCCTGGGATTCAGCCAACCACAGATCAGAAATATTCCCTCCAAAATTCCAGATACTTCCTAAAAGCAAAACCTGAATTTGCTGTTCACTGGCAACTATTTATTTACATAGCATTTTTATTGTATTAGGTATTATAAATGATCTAGAGATGATTTAAAGTATATGGGTGGATGTGTGTATGTTACATGCAAATACTGTGTCATTTAATATGAGACTTGAGCATCCATGGATTTTATTTTGACAGTTTCTAATTTATAGAAAGCAAGAACTATACCATCTCCAAATTACTACTGTATGGTGTTTTTAAAATTCCATCACATTTCTTCTGTTTATTAATTGGCATTCTTTGGTCAGGAAACATTTTTTATTTTATCCTCATTTAAAAAGTCTATTATCAATTCAGACCCATTCTCATTTTGTTCAGTGAGTAGTACTCTTATCAGCACTCTTCTTTATTTTGATATTCAAATTGTTCCAAATTGGACCACTGGAAACCTGTTCAAAATGATGCCTGTGTATTTTGACATACTCATCTTTTTTTCTTCTTTGGAGTACTTATTTTCTGGAATAACAAAAATGGTATAAGCTCATTTTGCCTCTTTTGCTGCCCCAGGTTTAGAATCAGCCTTTTCTTCAAAGAGTCTTCATTTGTTTTAATGGACAATGGTATTTAGAAACCAAGATCTTTTCTACTTGCTTGTTTAAAATTCATTTTAAGCTACTTTATTTTTAAATTCATCTGGAATTCTACAGGGAGGTTTGAAGAATGGGTGTGTATGTATTAAGATGAATTAAAATGAATTACTTTAGCTGTAAGATACAAAACAAGAACTACTTATTTCCATTTGTATTCTTGCCCCTCAGAAACACTGATTCAGAGGAAAAATCTTGTTTAATTTTAAATAATATATTTAAATTGTATCAAATGATATGTATTTAAAATCTCATATCCATTGTGTTTTCTCTAACTTAGGTGCATTTTCTAGAATCATAAAACTTTGTGAAGAAAAATGTGAAACAGGTGAAAAAAATAAGGGAAGAAAAGGTGGCAGTGTAACATCTGTAAAGGGAATTACAAATTTAGGAAATACTTGCTTCTTTAATGCGGTCATGCAGGTAAGAGCCATGAGAAAGCTTTGTAACATGTAAAAGTTTGTTTTAATTGTGTTTTTTGGCACACCTTGGACGTCAAATAGCAAGTACACCTTGGACTGCTAAATGTTCATCTAGAAGTTTGTCTGTTTTGTTTTTGATTGTTTTAGGCTGTCTTTAGCCATTGGGCTTCCCTTGTGGCTCAGCTGGTAAAGAATCCACCTGCCATGTGGGAGACCTGTGTTTGATCCCTGGGTTGCGAAGATCCCCAGGGAAAGGCTACCCACTCCTGTATTCTCCCTGGAGAATTCCATGGACTGTATAGGCCATGGGGTTGCAAAAAGTCAGATATGACTGAGCGACTTTCATTTTCACTTTAGCCATTGTCATATAGTACATATGCCATCTTTTTCCACAGTGATTCTGAAAGACCTCTGTATTTTATCATGGCTCTGTCAGTAATAGTGATATTTATTAAATGTAAAATGTGTTTAGTTAAATTTTCTTAAAACCTAAAGACATTTTTGCTATATCAGATGATATTTGAAACTTGGAAAGAGTATTTATTCTGTGAAATTTGAGGCATATTATAACTGAATCAGAAGATAATACTTTTATTTTCTTTCAGAACTTGGCACAGTCTTACATTCTTACTGAATTGATGAATGAAATCAAAGAACATGGTACAAAACTCAAGATTGTTCCTTCCTCTGACTCTGAACTGGTAAGAAGTATAATTATCTGGATAATAGCTCTTTTTAGATAAGCTGGTAATGTTGCCAAAATCTATTTTTCTTACTTCTCAGAGCTATCCATTGAGATGGTAGTCAGGGAAGTTGAAAAAATAATTCAAAAGCATTTTGTGAAAATAAATAATAAGACTTAAAACTTCTAAAATCAGAGCTTTAAGATATGTTATGCTTCAAACATCTCATAAGTCAAACAACAGAAAAAATACTGAGACAGCTTTTGAGTAGACATACTAGAAAAGACTAAAGTGTTTTGATTTTTGTTGAATGAAACATCTAGGATTCTTGTTCTATATTATAAAATCTGTATTATAAAATTTATAGTTATTGGTAACATTTACTTAAATACAGCATTTTTATCCTTTAAAGGTAGATTTAATTTTAATAGTGATCATCTAAAGGTTTTTTGGAATCTAGTTTGATACTGGGTTTTTAAACTAGTGAGAAAGGGAAAAAGGCAGCCTCTGGCATTTGGAAGCTATCCTGATACCCACAGTTAGGCCATGATGTTCACGTGAACCTCACAGAATACCAGCCTCAAGCAGGGTTACTCCAAGACTGTTAAAATGAGACAAAACAAGTCCGCTTAATACTTTTGTCCAAACCAAGATTACTCTTCCAGTGAGAAAATCCCAGTCACCTTCTCTTGGCCAAAAGGAGTCACTGTGACTTTTTTTTTCACTTGTTACAGCTTTATCTTCATTCTAGTCTCCTTTTATTGAGATATTTCATCGTAGAAATACCCCCACTTTATTACAGCATCCAACTGAGAGCAGACCTTTTCTAAAATTATTTTCCTTAATTTCTTCCCTAAACCACCCAACTGAAACCCAAATCCTCCATTGGTTCTTTTGAATACCTCTGATTGAGACACTCCATGGTTCCCTGTTGTGTGTGTTCCCCCTCAAACCAACAAGTAATGAACCCATCTTGTTCTGCTCCAAGTGTGTTCCTGGTGGTCTTGGAGGGTATTACACTAATAATTAAGATTCCAGTTAGAAATTGATTTGGAGAAGGTGATGGCACCCCACTCCAGTACTCTTGCCGGGAAAATCCCATGGACGGAGGAGCCTGGTAGGCTGCAGTCCATGGGGTCGCGAAGAGTCGGACACGACTGAACGACTTCCCTTTCACTTTTCACTTTCATGCATTGGAGAAGGAAATGGCACCCCACTCCAGTGTTCTTGCCTGGAGAATCCCAGGGATGGGCGAGCCTGGTGGGCTGCTGTCTATGGGGTCGCACAGAGTCGGACACAACTGAAGTGACTTAGCAGCAGCAGCAGAAATTGACTTGTCTATGTGTGTTTTAGAGGAACAAAGAGTGAAGGTATAGCTCATAATCTGACTGTTGAAATTCTTAAAAAAGAGGAATTCTAAAACTTCTTAGCCCAATATAGTAACCTTAGATTTTTCTTCCAAGGAAGCAATTTTGAAAGACACTATGGTTGTATTTTTTGTTAAAAAGTCAGTCTGTAAACTCACTGCCCTTTCATTCTCTTGAGATTTTAATGGTGGAGCCCAGTTGCCACCTTGGGAGCTAGTGAAGACTGCTTTACAAAATAATGATGGTGTTTGAGAAGATTTCTGACTAACTGTGATCTGATGTTAGATTTAAGTATTTCACACTTGAAGCTGTGAAATTAGTATATGGCAATCAGATATTATAGCTGATCACTGTAGGTTTGTGTCATTCTAAGAGGAAAATTTTCAGTCTTAGGTCTTAGTTTTTTAGGACATAATAGTTGACCTGAGTTGTCGGACTATCAGTATAGATCAGTGCTCTTTCACCAACTGTTTCCTTTGGGCCTTTGTAATCTGTATGCCTTTCCTTTCTTTTCCGTACCTTATTGTGGCTCAAACCACCAGTAATATGTTGAACAGAAGTGATAAATGTCTTAGTCTCCGAATTAGGGAGAAAACACTCAGTACTTCATTATTAATAAGAGTAGGTATAAAATAAGTACAAGGTAATGTATTTTGTGACATAATTCCCATTCCTTATTTTATTAGTAAAATATTTGGAAAAAAGAAGAGTATGGGGTTTTGCTAATAAATGTTTATGATTATTTGTGAATATGTACAAATAACAAGTCAATGAATAATTTTAGGAGAGTACATGAAGGGGCAGTTAAAAGCAATGAAAGATTGGTTTTTCACTCTTGAGCTAATAGTTATATAAAATAAAGGGCAGAAGATATGAGAATACCTATATTTTTCAAGGTAAGGCATTTAATTTCATTTTTTATATAGTTATCTTGTATATGAGGGAATAAAGCTTTTTAATACACTTGAGATGGTTTAGTCATCATTTAAACAATATAACTCTCTCTTAGATTTTTTAATGACATTTTATTTTAAAATTGTTTATTTCTGACAAAGAATTGATCCTGTTTTTAAAGGACCCATTAGTGGTGGAACTTTCAAGCCCTGGACCATTGACCTCAGCCTTGTTCCTGTTTCTTCACAGCATGAAGGAGACTGAAAGAGGACCACTTTCTCCCAAAGTTCTTTTTAATCAGCTTTGTCAGAAGTGGGTACATCTACTGTCTTAATATGAATGATCATGAGTTACGAAGCACTAATATGCTTATCTGGGCTTCCCTGGTGGCTCTGACAGTTAAGAGTCTGCCTGTGATGCAGGAGACCTGGTTGGATTCCTGGGTAGGGAAGATCTCCTAGAGCTTACTATGAGTAGTTTGACACTTACTGTGACATTGCCGTTATGTCTTGGACTACCAAGAGAAAGGGACTTTCCAGGTGGCAGTAGTGGTAAAGATCCCACCTGCCAATGCAGAAGACATAAGAGATGCAGGTTTGATCCCCAGGTTGGGAAGATCCCCTGGAGAAGGGAATGGCAACCCACACCAGTATTCTTGCCTGGAGAATCCCATGGACAAGAAGAGCCTGGTGGGCTGTAGTCCATAGGGTCAGCGAAGAGTTGGACACGACTGAAAGCTACTTAGCACACATGCAGAGAAGGAACTAACGTTTGTTTAGTTGCAGCTGTGTGCTCTATGTAAATTATGTCTCATAATGCTCTGAAGACGTGATTGTTTTCCCAGTTTTATGTATAAGAAAACTGAGACTGCCAGAAGTTGAGTAGCTTCCTGTGTTTCATGAGAACAAGGCAGGGTTTAAATAGATGTCTGTCCTGACTCAGAAGCCCATTATGTAATACCATAAAGTAAGAAAATTATAGAATTGTAAAATCTAAAAGTGCTGTTATAGATCATCTAGCTTAGTTTTCTTATTTTTTTAAGATGAGTTTTGAGGCATGCAGAGTTTAAGTAAATTTCCCAAGATATTGCCAGTATGGTTAAAAACAAAACCCTTATGTGCCTGGAAATAAACACGTTCATAAAGGACCTGGCTTAACTTTAAAGCATTCATTTATTCTTTCATAGAAATTTGAAAAAAAAATGTGTGTGTGTGTGTGTGTGTATATATATATATATATGTTCCTAGTTTTGTGATATTCTGTGGTGTGTCATGTACCTTAAGGGTGTCCCAAAATTCTCAAAAGTTCAGTATACTGTACTGTGAAGCTTGACACATTTACGGTACTTGATGTGTAGTCATTGCTTAATAAATGTTAGCTATATTGTTTTCAGTGTCCTGAAGATCTCATCCTCATGGGAACAGTAACCATATTTTGTGCTTCTGTTTATAGAAAAAAGAGTAAATTGAACCTTTGAATATATGAATATTGAATATATGTTATTTCAAGGTGATTTTAAATAATAGTAATATATTATTGATATAATTACTTTATTTCTTTATTTTTCTTTCCTGTTTTGTTTTTAAATCATAGGGCCCCTGCATTTAAAAGTTTTCAACAACAGGACAGTCAGGAACTTCTTCATTATTTGCTGGATGCAGTGAGGACAGAAGAAACAAAGGTCAGATTTCTCAATGTTTATCACATATACTCTTTAAGAAGAAGGTACAAAATTGAAGGAATTTTACCAAAATTTTAACGTACAGTTGAAAGTAATTTGACTTTTTTTTAAACTATTCTGTTTATCCTCCTCTTTTTTGCCCTGCCTACCACAAGATTATTTTTTTTATCACTTTACAGTTCTATTATCCTTTATTAGTTTATGTACTTTGACTATAAATAACAAATTAATTAAAACTAGCTTAAATAAAGAAAAAGGAATCTAATATTCCAGATAAATGGGGATACAGGACAGGAAGTTTTTCAGAAATCCAGAAAGTAGTCTCCTTTTCCCCCTGGTCTCTCTGGCTCTGTAGATTTTCTTTATGCATGTCTCTGCAGACTGAGTAGCTTCTTTGCTTCCCTGTCTGAATGGTAGCTCCTAACTGCCATGGCTTGCATGTTGCAGTTCCACGGCTTGCATGTTGCAGTTCCACATGTATAAAGATGAACTGAATCCTAATTTTAAATTCCCAAAAGAGAGAAACCTCATTGTCCCATGTTGGATTACAATTCATTCAGGGACTAGAGGACTGGGGTCCCAGCCTCCTGAGTCAGGGTCTGTTGAGTAAAGAAGATCTAGATAGATTTCCCAAACAGTATTTACTATAACCCTGTCCCTTAATTTAGTGGCTGTTGGTTGACTCTAATATTAAATTAGTTATTTACACCTTTTTTGGTGGGGTCCTATGCAAACAGGATACAGTGTTTCGGAAAAAATGCCAGACATTAAAGATGTCCAGTATACAGCACATATCCCCCACTTCCTCCTTTCTCACTTGGAGCAGACCCTGCTAATCATTTCATCGCCGTTCCACTGAGTCAGGATTCAGTCTCAGAATCGTTCTCGACATAGCACTCTGGACAGTCTCTGCCAAGCCTAATTGTCATAACAGGTGAAAACACTGTTTCCTGTTCAAGGTGAATATATTTCTTAATCTATATGTTAATATGCAGTAGAACAGCCAGGTGCAAGTGAAGTGCTGATGTGCTTGTGGTAGGTGTTTCTTTTTTTACTATGAAGGGTGGTATCTTTTCTTTTTTAATTCGGCTTTTTTGAATTGTACATGAGATTGTAGTGTTTCTTTATTCTGTATGGCCAGTTTTCAGTGAAGAGACAGTAATGGTTCTAATAATTTCTCATAAATTATCTTAAAGAATGAGTCAGTTACCAAACAGTGTTTATTATAGTTCTATCCTTAATTGGCTGTTTATAGGGTATCATATTAAATGAGTTGAATTTCCACTTCATTTTAATGGGGCTTCCCTGGTGGTTCAGATGGTAAAGCATCTGTCTGCAATGCTGGAGACCTGGGTTTGATCCCTGGGTCCGGAAAATCCCCTGGAGAAGGCAATGGCAACCCACTCCAGTACCTTGCCTGGAAAATCCCATGAACAGAGGAGCCTGGTAGGCTACAGTCCATGGGATCGCAAAGAGTCAGACACAACTGAGCGACTTTACTTTTTACTCACCTACTGTTTAAAATCAGGTCTGTTGTCTGTGAACAGATTGTGATCTCCTCAAGGAATGGTATTCTATGTGCCTTGCACTTAGTGGGTGCTCATTTAATGTTTGTTCAATATGTTGTCTGTGTTTACGCTTTAAATGGACAATTTCATTTACGTATTGAATTGGGAAGAAAACAGTTTCTTAAATGAATAAACTAGCTAGTTTTGGGGGGCATTTGCACTTATTTTGAATATGTTATAATTTGAATAAACTGTTAAATTGAAGGGTAGTTCTGCATTATGTTTTATCTGTAATTTGTTTTGAAGAAATCAGTTAAGAGTAAGTTTTGGGAACATTAGTACAGTCCCCCTGAGTTAATAATTCATTACATTTTCTTAGATCTAGAAACTGATACCAAGAATGGAGATACAAACTTAAGTGTTTCAGACTACCAAACTAATGATCTAATTCTATACAATACTGCTGATTAAACTTTAATTTTAGGGACTTCCCCTGCAGTTCCATTGCAAGGGATACGAGTTTGATCCCTAGTTGGGGGACTAAGATCCCACATGCTGCACAGTGTGGCCAAAAAAAAAAAGTTTAATGTTAATGCTTGATCATCAGTGACTAGTATGAATATACATTTTTAAGCTTGCTATTTAAAATGTAACCATAATTATTTCACTATTTGAAAAACTATTGAATCTGATTTACTAATTGATATTCTTATTGAGGGGATTGATCCAAGGTAGCAAAGTAGAAAGAGATGCTCTGTGTTAGGAATAGTAAATGCATTTTGACCTTCTGAGCCTACAGATGACACAGTAGTTACTTTAGGATTAATTGAAGCCATCAGTTGCTAGAAAGATTTTTTTTCTTTTCCCCTGAGATTTACAGGAATATGTTTACTACATGGTGGTCATGTATCATTGTAAATGGAATTAAAAGTCACCTTTTTACAATGTTTTTCTCTGTTGATATTACAAATAAAGCAATAAAATCTATCATTGTAATTTTTTTTTCGATTTTACTTTCATTGATGGCATTCTTTGTTGTAATTATTCTTTTGTCGTAATGCGTTGGGATTCACAGTATCTTGAAAACTCAGGCAGTACAGCAGGAAACATTAGTTTTTGAAAGCTCTTATCTTTCTTCCTCTACGTGAGGCTTTTAGATGGAGTGGCAGAATTAAAATGTCAAGTCTTGGATCTGTTCTGTCTCGTAAGCAAGGACAGTCATGCTGGTTGGGTACAGTGAGTACCCGGGCAGGAGCGGCATTGTCTGGCCTGGGAACTCCACAGCTGTTAGTCGGGCTGCTGCTGTGGTTTGTCAGCACCATGTGTTCTTTGATTGAAGGAAGGCTACAGCGGCATGTCTGCCACCAGACTCTTCTAGTGATGGTTAAAAAATGGCTGACCTCCTTTCATCTTGTTTCACTAAGGTCTTTTTCTTATGACTATGAAGTTGATGAATATAACTCCCTCTTGCTGAGTAGAGACATAAAAGGGATCATTTGTGGAAAAATTGTAAATTTTTCTATATGTGAAATAAAGTCAAATTCACAATAAGGGCTTCTTTTATAGGTAGTCTTTTCAGCTTAGAAATATATGCTTCTTGACTTTTTTTCCTTTTAGTTTGAGCTATCACTAAATTAATGGTATTATTACATTTTTATTATCAAAGATTTATCACTTTAATCCATCATTAGGTAACATGATTTTATAGGTAGAATAGCTCTGCTAACTTAAATTATGTGTTTTGCATTTTTATTTTTAAAAAGAGTTGAACAAGGAGGTTTGAACTGGTTGGTCCTTGATACTGCGCATTGATTAATGTGCTGCAGTTGTTCGTAGCTCTCTGACCAGTCTTTTTTAAAAATCTAAATGGTTCAAAGCACAACTCTTAACAATGAAGGTTGTAGATGGACCTAAACCCATTTATTTTATTCAACTTGATGAACTACCTTTTAACTAAGTTTAACAGTTTAGAGCAGAGAATGTAAATTTGTGGCTAGGATACAATGAAAAAAGCAAATATCTAATAGTTTAATAAAAGTTAAGAATTTAAACAGCTTCATTGTTTTTATTCTTAAAAAAGAGTGATATTGCAGCTTACATATCCGAGTACGGTAAAGGCTCATTAAAAGTCATGTCTGAAATGGTAAAATGTTCAAATTGTAGAATAAATTTATAGACTTGTAAGTTGAATTAGAGGTCTTTAGTTGCTGGATAGACTTTTTACAGTTATATCTATAGATGATATTTATAGGTGAACATGGGTATTTATTGGCATCTTTCATTTAAGTCATTTCTCTTGCATGGAATTTGCACCGTTCTAATTTGCTTCTTTTAGTTCAGTGTTCTCTTATCAAGGTAAAAAAGTCAAGTTTTTACCTCAGACAGTATCAAAATTTTATCAATTTTCAAGTTTATTGAGTCTGAATTAGAGATTATTTCAATATTTAATAGCTTCTGGGACACATATTTCAATTTCTTTCACATGTAAGTATATTTTAGGAGTGAGTAACATGGTATGAATTGTTGTATGTTTACTTTTATATCCTACTTTGTATATATTTAAATTTTTGAATCTTGCATTAACTTTCAAAATAAACTTAAAGAGAATAGTGAGCAGTTCTAGGAAATATAATGTGCTGATCATAGGCTAGTTAATAAATAGAACTTAATTTCATAATTATTGGGGAGTAATATTAAAAACTAATTATAAAACATATCATACATATAAAAGAACATGTACAGATATAGTTTAAAGCATACTATAAATACTATTACCACTCCTCCCTACCACCACTCCCAGAGTTAAAAAATAGATTATTAGTACCATAAAAGCTACCTGTTTCTTTTTTTCAAATACTTCTTCCTCAGCACAGGTAACCACTATTTTGACTTTTACAGAAATCATTCCATAGTTTTGAGAGCTACTTCTATATGCTTAAATGATATATTGTTTAGTTTTATAAAACTGGGTAGCAAGCACAAACTTAACTGCCTTTATTGGATGGTTCCCAAAAGATGAGTTGAGAGAATCTCTGGAACATAGTCTGGCTTTGGCACCCCAATTTAAAAGACCTCTTTCTGGGAAAGTCAGTAGGCAAGGTCATGAATGTGTTGTGAGTCACACCTGTCAAAATCAAGGTCAATTGACAGAGATTAGAAGAGACCAGGTACTAGTTCTCATCCCAGAAGGTTGGAGACTGCTCCGTGTTTTCTGCTTCTGAGTTCATCATGGCCCACTTCATGACTCTCGGAAATAGGCCCAAGCAGAACAATTCTGGGGTGGTAATTTGTTTCCTCTCCTGATCAAGGTAGCAGAGCAGAGAGGGGAGATATAACATTAGCAGCTCATTCCCTGTACATTCTGTTCTCAGAGAAAAACATGGTAGAATGGCAGACGGGATCTTGGTGTCAACAATATATCCATCTTGTAAGTCTCACTGCCCCAGTGTAGATTGGTTGCCTCCCACATTAGATGTGTAAGCATCATTGTGAAATTCTTCCTAACTCCTGGGAATTCCCTTTGACTCTCTTACATGATGCCCATGCTGTTGCCTGTAAACCACTTTGTTATCTTTCTTTATGTTCTCGTTTGGTGGTGTGTGTGTATACATATGTATGTTTTTCCTTTTGATTTTTCAAAAAGTGGTATATACTGATACATGACCCTGTCTTTTTAAGGTAACATATTGTAGCAACTTTCCATATCAGAAGATAAAAAGTTTCCTTTTTAAAAAAAAACAAACCTGTTCCTTTATAACCAATTCTAACCATTTGCTTATTGATTGTCCCTTATATGTTGTTTCCAGTGTTTTTGCCTTTATGAACAATGCTCTGATGAATAATGTATGTGTGTTATGTCACATGTCTGTAAGAATATCTATATAAATACAGAAGTGAGCTTTCTGGGTCAAATGATACACACATGTGGAATTTTGATAACTTACCAAATTGTCCTCCATAGGCATACAGTTTTCACTCTGTCAGCAACATAACATATATGGAGAGTGTTTTTCCATAACCTCACCAAATGACTGTTATACCAAACTTAAAAATTTTTGCCAATCTGATAGGTAGCAAATGGTATCTCAGGGTAATTTTAGTGTATGTTTTTCTCTTTTTGAATAAAGCCCAATATCTTTTCATTTGTTCTTATTTTTTTGCCCATTTTTCTACTGGGTTTTGATCCTTTCCTGATTTCTAAAAGATTTTTGTGTACTAGAGAGGAAATATGTTACCAAGTTTATCATTTGTGATGTGATTTTGCCTATAATGTGGCAATAGCTTTTTTCAAAAATGTAATGTTATGCAAAATATCATGTATGAAACGAGTTGCCAGTCCAGGTTCGATGCACGATACTGGATGCTTGGGGCTGGTGCACTGGGACGACCCAGAGGGATGGTATGGGGAGGGAGGAGGGAGGAGGGTTCAGGATGGGGAACACATGTATACCTGTGGCGGATTCATTTTGATATTTGGCAAAACTAATACAATTATGTAAAGTTTAAAAATAAAATAAAATTTAAAAAAATGTAATGTTAAACATTTTTTTGTTTTTGAATTTAAAAATCTTAAAAATTTTTTTAATTTTTATATGGCTTCTGGATATTGAGTCTTAGTTGAAAAGGCAAATTTTTTAATTTACTTCAAGGTTATAAAATAATTTCCCCATGTTTTCTTCTGGTACTTTTATGATTGACTTTTATCTAAAGCTTGATCTATTGAAATTTACCCTGTTCCATGATATTTTCATTTTTCCCATTTGACTATCCTATAGTTACCCAAACTATATAGTATGTTTTCCCCACTAAATTGGTAGCACTCTAATTATACTAACTTTTCATATTATTTGGGTTTTTTCTCAACTTGCCCTTGGTTGTGTTTGCTTATATGTTTAAGTACTAGATTTAACCTTTCAGTTATGAAGATTTTAATGCATTTAGTCAATCATCTCTTACTACACTTTCCTCTCTGCCCCCAGGTTTTCATTGCTATTCTTATTTATTTTTTCCATATCTGGGCAGAACCTATCTCTCCCTTCAACCTCTCACATTAAAAAGAGAAAAAGAAAACTCTAAAATCTATATACTATTGCCATTTTCACTAGAATTATGTTAAATAAATAAATTGGGTGGAAGGTGAATTGAAATGTTCATAACGATAGGACTTATCCAAGAACGTGCTGTGTATTTCCATTTGATCAAATTTTCTTTTGTAACTTTCAATAGTGTTCCTTATTTAGATGTTACACATTTGTTTAGTTTATTCCTAGTTATTTTATATTTTCAGTTGCGATTATTGTTTATTTTCTTCTATATCTTCTAACAGTTCTGTTTGTGTGAAGGTGATTGACTCATTATCTTTATATACTCCCTATTAAATTCTCATTATTATAGTAGTTTTTTATCTCATTTAGTTCCTCTGGCTTTTCAAAGTAAAAAGTTATGTCATCTGCAAATAATTTTCTCTCTTTTATACTTTTATATCTCTGAGATTTATTTTTTGTCAAATACATCAGTAAAACTTTAATACAGTGTTAAATAGTAGTAGTGAATGGGGGTATCGAGGGATTTGATCTTATTTTTTCTCAGTGTATATGATGGCCTATATTAATTAATGTTATTAGATTTCTCTATCCCTGTACTACTAGAATAAAGGCCTCTTGGTCATACTATAATCTTTGTGTTTTTGTTTTTTTTTTAATTGTGCAGCTAGCTCTATTCTGTCACTGATATTTTATTTAGAATTTTTTTAGGTAATATTATATCTGTGTGTACACTCTTGTCAGCTTTTGGTACCAATATTATGCTTCATGAAGATAATTTGATAGCTTCCCTTTTTCTGTGCCCTGGGACATAGGTTTATTGTTTCTGTGAAATTATTAGGTACTGGAGGTTTGTGTAGGGAATATGTAATTCAGTGACTTTAATGATATTTTTTTCTTCCTTGAAAGCTGGAAAATTTTCTAATTTTTTGGAAAATTATCTGGTTTTCTTTTTCCTGAAATTTCAAATATAATTACCTAAGAGTTGAGCAAAGTGGTCTCTCATGATTATTTGCAATATCTTTCATTTAGGTAGTGATTCTCCATCTTTGTTATATGTGATATTATGCTTTTCATGCTTATCTTTTTTTTTTCACGCTTGTCTTGATTTAGATTAGTTGGTGGGTTTATTTATCCCTGCTGCCCAGAAAATCAGCTTTTGATTCGTTTATTTATTCTCTTCAATTTCTACTTTTATCCTCTTAACTCTTTCCTTATACTTGTGTTCAGTTTGATGTCCTTTTCTAAATGTATAAGTTAGCTGCTTAATTCATTTTTAATTCTTTTCAAGCGATTTACATATATAAAAGTGTTCTGAAGAGTGAAAAGTATCTTGGATTCTGACATATAGAGTTTTCTTACTCTCTGAGAAGATTGCAATTCTGTTTAATTTCTCTTTGACATGATAATTTTTTAACAAAAGATTTATGTATCATTTTCATATCAAGAAATCTAAGTCAAACAGTGGTTTCACATATATGAAAACCTGTAATTAAGACTTTGCTTACTACCTTTCCCCTTACCCCACTGTTAAAATGTGAATTAGAGAAGATTAAATTTATCCACTAAGAGGGCTGCAATTAGTGTAAAAGATGTAATTTATTAGCTTAAATAAATCTTTATTTTTGGAATATATGTAGTTTTATTCTGAGAGTTTTTCATGAGGTTAGATCTTTTCTAAGCCATATGTAAGAGGTGTAGAACCATAAAACTTATCATTTACTAAGAGCTGCTGATGAACACATGATTTTCTTTGACAACTAAATTCAAATAAAATAACAATTAAGTTCTGGAGTTGTCTTCTTGTTGTGGGCAATATTCTGGACTTTAGTCATGTGTATGTGTGTGTGTGTGTATATATATATAAATATATATATGTATATATGTTTATGGGAAATAGATGGGGAAACAGTGGAAACAGTGTCAGACTTTTTCTGGGCTCCAAAATCTCTGCAGATGGTGACTGCAGCCATGAAATTAAAAGACACTTACTCCTTGGAAGGAAAGTTATGACCAACCTAGATAGCATATTCAAAAGCAGAGACATTACTTTGCCAACAAAGGTTCGTCTAGTCAAGGCTATGGTTTTTCCTGTGGTCATGTATGGATGTGAGAGTTGGACTGTGAAGAAGGCTGAGCGCCGAAGAATGGATGCTTTTGAACTGTGGTGTTGGAGAAGACTCTTAAGAGTCCCTTGGACTGCAAGGAGATCCAACCAGTCCATTCTGAAGGAGATCAGCCCTGGGGTTTCTTTGGAAGGAATGATGCTAAAGCTGAAACTCTAGTACTTTGGCCACGTCATGCGAAGAGTTGACTCATTGTAAAAGACTCTGATGCTGGGAGGGATTGGGGGCAGGAGGAGAAGGGGACGACAGAGGATGAGATGGCTGGATGGCATCACTGACTCGATAGACGTGAGTCTGGGTGAACTCCGGGAATTGGTGATGGACAGGGAGGCCTGGCGTGCTGCGATTCATGGGGTCGCAAAGAGTCGGACACGACTGAGCGACTGATCTGATCTGATCTGATCTGATACATGTGTGTGTATATATATATCTATATGGAGGTCATAGTGACCAGTTTAATAGCTTCTTATGTATTACTACTTTCTTCGTAGATTAGAAATTTCATATGATCTACTTGTTACTTTTTGTCCTGGTTAAGGAGTAAATCATCTTAGGGACAGAGTTGGCGAGAGGGAGGGAGAAAGCAAGAGATGGGGAAAGATGGGGGATAGAAGAAAAAAGGAGAACTTATTCTAAACCTGTAAAAAAAAAAAATGGGACTAGGCTGCTTGCTTTTTGTTGACTGTGAAAAATACTTTAAACACGAGAGAACCTGTATGTAGGAACCTTGACTTATTTGGGGGAGAATCTGGTAACACAAAATTATTCATGCATGGAGTTTTAGAACTGGAGTAAAGGACACATTTAACTTTCTAAAAATTCAGTCATTTTAATTTACAGACTGGGGAACTGAGATCCATTGTATGTTGCTGTTTGAAAAATCCTCTTTTAAGAGGATGAAGTTTGAGTCAGTTTTCACTGAAACCAGATTCTAGTCACAGGAACACAGAATAATGCTTTGAAAGGATACATTCTAGTATACATTCTTAAGAAATTCTTATTGTTTTGTTTTATAGCGAATACAAGCTGGCATTCTAAAAGCATTCAACAACCCAACTACTAAAACTGCTGATGATGAAACTAGAAAAAAAGTCAAAGGTATGTTGACAGTTTCACTGTTAAAAGTTTTTCCTAGAAGAAAATATTGTAAGTTTCTTTTTAGCGGGGAAGTGGGAGAGGAACTGAACATTATGTAAACTAATTCTCTGAAGTAATGAGAGTTTACTTATTCCTGTGGTGGCAAGACAGTCTAATGGGTCATAGAAAGAAAATATTAGAATCTATGTGAATTAAAAAAAAAACTAATATCAAATATACAGTTTGACTGATGCACTTAAGAGAAGTATCCTGTGGGAGATTTGAAAGGTTGTTGAAAGTAGCAACCTCACTTGGAAGTTCACTTTTATCATACTGTGTCATTTTTCATTTGAAGTGTGCTTATTAGATAGTGGATTTATGGATATTGTCTAGTCTTAGCTAGACAAAATGCTTCAGTGTTCCAGAGATTCCTACAAGGAAATCATTATTTAAGAGGGTACTGTTATGTCAAGCATACATGTCTACTCCTAGTGTTGACTCTTCATCAGCCAAAATATGAGGCAGAAACAGTGATTAACTAACTGATCAAAGCTGATCATTTATAATGATCAATATTTAAATGTAGGTTTATATCCCATGTTATTAACAATTTACTGTGTCCTATAAATATATTCTTCCTTGAGGTAGTAACTTGTTTTTAGAAAATGTTTAAAAATATTATTTCTTATTTTATTTATTCTCTTTTTTAATTCTGTTTTTTATAGCATTATATATAAAGCGTGTCTATATAAACAAATATAAATACATTAAGCTTGTATATAACAAAACTTTATGTGCAGTTGAAGGTTCAAGATTTTAAAAAATAATGTCTCAAGTATGCTCTGTTTTGTTTTGAGATAGTGCCATCTAGTGCATGTTTAGAATAACTGTTTGTTTTTTCTTTCACTCCTTTTCAGTTTTGTAATCTTACTTATTTTCAATCCCTTGTACAATTTTCCTTAATGAAACATCTTAGTTAAACATAACTTCTAAATAGTTACCATCATAATTAATAGGTATTTCTTGATATGTCCAGATAAAAATCTGCTCTGTCATTCAGTGCTTCAAATAATGTTTTAAAATGATTTCAATTGTTTGCATAAAATTTGAGGATAGAGATCCAAAAAGGATGGAAGAGAAATTTGAAAGAGGAGTGAATAGGTTTAAAAAAAATTTTTTTAATATATTTTCCCCTGTGGTTTACTGTGAGAAATTTCAAACTTCCATTAGAATAGTGTGAAGCCCATGTGCCTGTGTGCCCATAATCATGCTTAAATTACACTTGATTCATGTTTCATCTGTTCTCCCCCAACTCCATATTATTTTGAATCAAACCATAGACATCATTTTCTTTTATTTATAAATATATAAATATGTAATATATAATATAGAAATAGAAATAGAATAATTTTAACATTTTTATGTAACAGGAGTTAAATATATAGCTAAGTTATTAATTTCCATGTTAGTTCGTTATGCTTTGCAGTGTTTACTTGTCTTTTACTGCTCTGTTGTTTCCATAGTTATGGTCCTGGCATTTGTAGCCCTAAATCATAATCTCTTTTTCCATCGCTCTGTCTACCTCTAGGTTAGGCACAGAGGCTTTATGGGAGCAGTTGAGTGTGGTATGAATAGTGGTGATTACTCTACTTATTTTACTTCTTAAAGTTTAAGAGCAATCAGTTTGTTATTTATTTGAGACTACAGTAGTTGATAGTCACATTTTCTCTATAGAATTGTAAAGAAAATTATAAGATCATAGAGTAAAATATATTATTAAATATGGTCCCAGATTATTCAGATTTCTTTTGATTCAACAGGAAAAAAGCCTGTTACATTGTTAGGTTGATGGTTGATATGTTTTTTTCATTAAAAGTATTATTTTTACAGCATATGGAAGAGAAGGTGTGAAAATGAACTTCATAGATCGTATCTTTATTGGTGAATTAACTAGCACGGTCATGTGTGAAGAATGTTCAAATGTAGGTACTTTGTAATTCTCTTCAACATGGACTAGATTATAGTCATATTGTTTTTATTGTTTTCTTTCACATGTAATCATTAGCAGTCATTTTTATTTGTGACAGATGACTATGTAGTAGCTTTTGAAAGTCTTTAAAAAATATATCCTTCACTGCTAGAAAATAAACATAATGTATAATTTTTTTAAGTAAATGTTATCTAAATTTTCCTCTTGACACACCTGTGAAGTTCATTTAGCCTATTTTAGTATGATCCTATGTGCTAGCTACTCATTTGGATTGAAAATGAAAGAGAAACTTCTGTGAAGAGAGTAACTACATTAATATCATTATGCATTGCCCTAAATTGTAATCCCAAAAGAAATAATTCAATGTAGTAACATAATTTAGGCTTATCTTCTTTAAAAATTTATATTTATATGACTTGTTCAATTTTTTTTAAAAAAGCAGACTTGACTCATCTTTGAATTTAGTGATAATTTCATTTTGAATGCCATCTGTACTGTAACAGCTTCTTAAGTGAAGTCGCTCAGTCGTGTCCGACTCTTTGCGACCTCGTGGACTGTAGCCTACCAGGCTCCTCCATCCCTGGGATTCTCCAGGCAAGAATACTGGAGTGGGTTGCCATTTCCTTCTCCAGGGGATCTTTCCAGCCCAGGGATTGAACCCAGGTCTCCTGCATTGCGGGCAGACGCTTTAACCTCTGAGCCACCAGGGAAGCACAATAGTTTCTTAAGGACTGTATAAATTTTTACAGGTTTTTCAGTTGCTTGGTAAGGAATATTTCTGGGACTGTATGGCATATAATAGGTTTAAATTTCTGTCAGATTTTAATCATAAAAGAGAGAGTCTTTATATCTGTCTTCCTATCCCAGATTGTAGAGTATCTTTCCTCTCTAATCTTATAAAATCAGGATTATATATTGTATCTCCTTCAAGCCTATCATTGTGAAGCACAGAATGTGTCATCATGATATTATGGTTGACCCTTGAACAGCATGGGTTTGAATTGCATGGGTTTGAACTTCAAGGGCTCACTTATACACAAATTTTTTCAGTAAATACTGCTAAAGTCCTACACAATCTGTATTTGGTTGAATCTGCAGACGCAGAATCCCAAATACAAAGCGCCAACTGTGAAGTTATGCTCTAATTTTTGACTATTCAGTGGGATGGGGGTAAGCATTCTTAACCCCGACATGGTTCAATAGTCAGCTCCACTTAGGTTTCTAATATATTCAACATAGAAATTGATTTCTTTTTTCACAAACTATAGAGTATCTTTTAAAATAGAATTATCCTGAAGAATCTTCAAAACACACTCCAGTTCTCCAGCTTTTCTCATGGCTTTTTCTTAACTTTTCATATTTTATTTATGTTATGTCATAACATATGTCATATGTTATGGCCCCAGTTTCACCAAAAATATGCTTATATAGTTAATCAGTTTTATTAAACACAGTTTATTTTAAAAGTTACTTTAAATATTCCACATTAGTCATATTAACAGTATTATAAAATTCAACTGTGTTGTATTTACTTAAGCTTTGGATTATCTAATTTTGATTAACCGCATATGTGTTGCCATGGGGTCACAAAGAGTTGGATACGACTCAGCGACTGAACAAATGTGTTGCTATATTCAATTAAATTACTCTTTCTTCCAAGAATGCTTTTTAACTTAAGATTTTAAGTTTCCTGGGAAGTTTGATTTCTTTAAGAGTTTACAAAACTACATTGTCTACATTAGAATTCTAACTGAAGTTTTCAATGTGTTTTCTTTTTAAGATCTCCACGGTGAAAGATCCTTTTATTGATATTTCACTTCCTATAATAGAAGAAAGGGTAAGGAGAAAAACCTTAAGTCTTTTTGTGAAGGACATTTATAAATTCATAACGTAGGCATTTTTGAGTATATTATCAAGTATCTGAGAGTCATTACTCTTTATATACAGTAATTGAGTTTGTGCAGTGTATTAGATATTGGAGTTCGTATATGGATGAGTGAAGGACGATATAGTTCCTAATCTCAAGGAATTTAAATGCTTATGCTTTATATTTTGAGAATTGACATTTAGGAAATTATATTTCAAGTGTTACAAATATTAAAAAGTAGATGATATCTAGAATTTATTTCCTAAAGAAATTTTGTATTATGTACATGTTATCTATATAGGTTTCAAAACCTGTACTTTTGGGAAGAATAAGTAAATATGGACGTTTACAAGAGACAGATAATGGTCAATACAGTGGCACTGTTACTGTAGAAAATACTCATCAACCCAGAGCAATCAGGAAGCATTCTGCATCTAAAGATATGGTAAGATTATATGCATTTGTGAAACATCCTGCTTTTTGAAACATTTTAGTAAGAAAAATTTTTTAAAGTATACAAAAATAGAGAAAAAGGTATAATAACCCCCAGGTACCTCAGTGTCATAGTTGTCATCTCACAACTAGCCATGTTTTATCTGTCTCACATTTTCCACTTCCTCATCCTAGATTATTCTGAAATAAATCCCAACATATATCTAAATGTATTTCTCTAAGAGATGCTTTTTAAAGACATAACCATTATATCATTATTGTACCTAAAAATATTTAAAACTTAATAGGACAAACATCTAGTCATAATTTTAATTTCTGTAATTGTCTCATAAAATATTTGTTTTTGCTTTTTCAAGCATATTTGAATTTAGGATCTTAAAAAGATCTATAGATTCCCATGTGTCTTAAATGTCTTTTAATCCACAGATTCCACCTTTTGTTTTCTTTGCAATTTATTTGTTGAAGACATGAAATCTTTTTTTTCAGCAGTCTCACCTTCCTGTATCAATAGTAATTCATTTTGCATATTGTGGTAGTTCATTTTGCATGCAGTAATTCATCTACATGTTCATAAGAGATGCCTCTGTTCCCTTTGTTTCCTCTCTAAGGCAGTTAGAACTAAAGGCCTAAATAGGTTTAAGTTTGATTATTTAATTTTTTGCAAGAAAACTTTTTCAAGTGATGGTATGTATTTCTATCAGGAGGTGCATATTATGTTTGATATTTCTTTTCCTGTGATGTTATCAGTAATTGATGACCATTATCTGATCCACTGTTTCACCAGGGACTCACTAGGGAGGGTGACCATGGTGATTGATGAATAAAGCCAGATTAATTTAAAGACATCCATTTGAATTTGCACCTTGTTAAAAAAAAAAACAACAACTTTTTTACATGATATGATTTATACTAACTTGGCAAATTGATGTATTACCAGATTTAACTTACTGTGTTCAAAAGTCCTTTAAGGGGCAAAACTACAGAAATTGTGCAGAGGTTTACACTTGAAAAGCCTCCAGCATAGCACTGTTCCACAAAAGTCCTGTTCCCCACCCATAAATAGGTAACCATTAAGTTGGTTCCTTGTGTAAACGTTTATTTTTAAATTAGAGCTTTTTGTTAGCATACTGTTCATTGTAGTTTGGGTAGATTTAGTAAATGGATTTCAGAGGTACTAGAAATATTATTTTAATAATTGTGAAATGTTTAAATAAGACTTACTAGCATTTATTTTCAGTAAGGTCACAAGATTCTTTTCTCTGAAAACACTATCAACTTACAGAATCAGCTAATTCATGGCAGAAAATGTACAAGAAAATCATCATCTGGAGAAGATAAAGCTGCTGTCGTATACCAGGAAAATGAAAGCCTTGAGGTGAATAGAGACTCTTCATTGTTTGCAAGCATCATGAACACTGAGTTGACTCTGACTGAAAGCCCCACCGATGGCAGTGAGAAAGAAGACAGCCTTTCTGAAAGTAGCGTTGATGCTGACAGCGAGGCTTCGGAGCCTGAGAGTGCTCCGAAACAGACTTTGTTGTTGAGATCCAGAAGCGGATACTACACGCACACAAATGGACACCCTCACTACCAGTCCAAGAGTGAACCACTCACTAGGGAGGGCGACCATGGTGATGAGGGAGTGGCTGAAGCTATTTCTGAACTTCATTTGAGCAGCACTATAATTCGAGCTAGGGATTTTGACAGAGAAAATCAGCCACTAAGTGTTTCAAATAATTTGTGTTTTTCAGAGGACAAGCATATGGTGTCTCAGAGCCCCCAAAATGCTTTTCAGACCCTTTCTCAGAGCTATATAACCACTTCTAAAGAATGTTCAGTTCAGTCTTGTCTCTATCAGTTTACATCTATGGAATTGCTAATGGGGAATAACAAACTTCTGTGTGAGAACTGTACTGAGAAGAAACAGAAGTACCAAAAGGAAACCACTTCTGCAGGTAAATATTTAGCTTAACTTTGTTTTTTAAGTATTCATGGATTATCTGATAATCAGTGACTAGTGGGTTATAGATCCCACATGGAAGAACCTAAGAACCTGTCACCACATTAGCTGCTTGGAGTCAGGGGTTGTCTTATTCATATCTGTACCTTAGCACTGAAACCACTGACTGGGCAGGGGAAATTTTCAATAGAATTTTGTCCAAATAAATTGAAGAACAGGAAGTATCCATCTTTGCCTTGAAAATGCAAATTCACATAATCTTATTTCAGGGAACTAGCTATCTGAAGTCTTTCCAGAAATAATTTCTGTAAAACTTAATTGCAGCACCAGAGAGATTAATGTCCTTCACAAAAGTCATATCATGAGATATAAATTTGAAGATTTTAAGTAATTGTATATTATAAAGCTAGCTATATACTAACTATGTTTTGTTGACAAGAGAAAAGTAGAAAAGGTTGATTTGTCAAGTAGGAAATTTTTGGTGTACCTCTAGCCTTGATTAAATGAAGAAAAAATTCTGATTCTTAATGACTGTTTTAAAATGTACGTTTTATTATTCAGGTATAATGAGCCTAACAGATGAGATGATTGCCACTGAAAAGGTAGTTTATTATTTAAGTGTAGCTCCCAGGAGGAGGGGACACACTAAGACATGCCGCCCAGGGCCACAAGGGGAAGCACCAGGGTTGGTCAGGAGACAGAGGGAGCAAGGGGGGAAAGGGCAGTCAAGTGCCTTTATTGTGGTTGCCGAGGGAAGGAATGAATGAAGGAGGGCAGAAAGGTTTAGAAGTGAATAATCTGAGGTATAGGGGCTGGCTCTAGTGGTCTGGTTCCTGGCTCTGGTGTGAGTAGGGCAGGTGAATAGTGACCTAGAGTATCTGAGCCCAGTAAAGGAGGTGGTTGGGTAAGGGCTTTGGAAATACATATGAAAGGCACACTTAATTTATTTACTATCTAGGAGTTAGGCTCTGGAAAAGGCCCTTTCCAGTGTCAGCAAGGCCCCAGATGTCAAAGCATCAGAATGAAAATATGATTAATACATTAAAATTAATGTCTAGATGGGACATGAAGAAATGCCAGCTTATACTAATCCAAGTTAAATATGCAATTGGCCATATTCAAATCCTATCACAAGTCATTTCTAACAACCTCTTATTTTTTTATTAATTTATTTTTAATCGGAAGATAATTGCTTTATAATGTTGTGTTGGTTTCTGCCATGCATTAACATGAGTCAGACATAGATATACATATGTCCCTTCCCTCTTAAACCTCCCTCCCACCTTCTACCCTGCCCCACCCCTCTATATTGTCACAAAACCCCAGGTTGAGTTCCCTGCATCAAGGAGCAAATTCCCACTGGCTATCTATTTTACATATGTAACAACCTTTTATGGAAATATCCCATCGTTCCCATGATAGGTGATCTTCTTTCACTGCAGTGAGTAATGACCCAGTTTTTCCAACTATAGGTATGTTTCTGGTGGTGTTTGACTGGAAGGCATTGACATAAGTCACTTCTGGTCTATCAGCTTCCAGCGTCCAGAGTTGCGTTGCAAGTGTCACCTCCCCTATTCTTTGTCCTTGTAAGTGTGTGCCTTAAAAAAAAATCCCTTTCATATTGTTGGAGTTTTAGGGTTGAGTTGAGGCTCCCAGTAATCAGAAGTCTAATTTCTTTTCTAACATTTTCAAAAATGTGGTATAATGCTTCTGTTTAAATGTTTACTATACTATATGGGCAATAATGTATAAGATGTAATTTATAAATAAATTTATTGTATCTTATGCAGAAAAGAAAGCAGAGGGGGTTTATACTAATGCCAGGAAGCAATTGCTCATTTCTGCTGTTCCAGCTATCCTGATTCTCCATCTTAAAAGATTTCATCAGGTAAAATTCTCTTTAGTAGCACTATACATATTTACATCATATATTTTGCAGAGCCCTTAGTCTTGTAAGACTTCCCAGGTGGTGCAGTGGTAAGGTATCCACCTGCTAATGCAGGAGATGCAAGAGACACGGGTTTGATCCCTGGGTCAAGAAGATCCCCGGAGGAGGAAATGGAAGCCCCCTCCAGTATTCTTGCCTAGAAAATTCCATAGACAGAGGAGTCTGGCAGGTTACAGTTCATGGGTTGCAAAGAGCTGGACACAACTAAGCAACTAAACATACACACACAAGTCTTGTACTGTCAAGGATTAGACAGTAATTTATTGAATTTAAAAATTTTCTAGTGAGATTTACTGCTCTTTCAGCCATGATAGCTTATAAGACTTTTCTAAATAAGATTGTCTAATTCACAATATTTGAACATTTAGTTGGTATGATAGGAACCTCAGTGGTGTGTGTCTGTGAGAGAGAGAGAGAGTGTGTGTGTAGGTTCGTGTCAGTGGAAAATAGAATTTTTAAGGAACCCTTAGAAGCAGGGAAATAACAAGGTACACATAGCTTTCTGAGGTTTTATCCCAATGGAGAAGAGTGCTTGGGCTGAGTGTGGTTGGCTGGGACTAATTGCGAAAAGGGCTACAAGGCAGGCCTCACTTTTCTAGGACTCTAATGGGAGAGAACCTATTTTTAAAAGTTTTTCTCCAGTTGGTTATACTTTAATGTCCTATCTCTCTCTCTCTCTTTTTTTTTTTTGCATTTGATAAAATGATTTTAAAGTTTCTCCAGAAGAAACTTTAGTAATTAAATACTATGGTCAGAATTGTCAGTGAATTTAGTACAGTTTAAAGTCTGTTGTTATGATATAGGATGAATCTCAAATCATTTGGGAAGGAGGCTAGGTTATTCTCTAAAGGACTTAAGAAAGATGTTTGAAATAAAAATTTAGAGCTTCCTTCTAAACCAAATATGTTGATATCAGTACTGTTTTCAGACAGATTTTTTTAATTCTATGAAACATTATTGAAAGACTAGAAGAAAACTTCAGGAAAATTACTAACCTGATCCTTGTGTGAACAATTTTCTAAATATAAAACCTTTGAAAGAAATCTCAAGAGATGGAAAGCTTTGATGATATATCTGCAATATTTCAGGTGGGCCACAGATGGACTGGAAGAGATTTTTCTCTGTATTTCCATCCCTACCCATAGAAATTAGATGAAGTTCTTAATTTTCTATAGCAACATTACAGAAACTCTGTGGAAATGGCCATGGAAAGCAGAAGCAGATGTGTTGTGTCTCATTACAGTACATCAGAATGCTAAATGGAAGGTGTATATCTTCAGGGACTTGGTGTGAACTTGCTAGGGTCATGCCGGATTTGAGAATGATATACCACGGTTATTTTATATTTGGTACTTGCATCCCTTTTAGGAATAACCTACAGAAGGAGTTCATGCCCTTACAGGGAAATTTTTATAGATGTCTAGGCCCCTCCTTGATCTCAGGTTAGATGTAATGTCTGCAAAGCCACATTCTCATTCCCTGGAACTGTGAAATAAAGGGATCAGAATCGCTAAGCAGTGTGTCTGCTTCTGGCTTTCTTGTGTCCCTGAAAACCTATTTCCCCATACTAATTTTAGAGTTCTATTAGAAACATCCACAGTACCTGAGCGATCTCAACAAAATAGAGCTCTTTGTCATAAATATAGCAAGTGATTAATATTGAAAATAAATAAAGAGCCCTTAAAGACTTGATGGACATGAGTTTGAGTGAACTCCGGGAGTTGTTGATGGACAGGGAGGCCTGGCGTGCTGTGATTCATGGGGTCACAAGGAGTCAGACACAACTGAGCGACTGAACTGAACTGAACTGAAAGATCAATAATAAAAAGATCAAGACTCTAATAGTAAAATGGTAAAGAACATGAATCGACAGTTCATAGAAGTAAAAAATTCAAAGAAAATGTGAAAGGAAGTTCCATTCTTTCTAGCAAAACAAATACAAAATACAACGACAGTGAGATTCTTCTTTTAGACTGTCCAAAATGGCAAAGATTTTAACAGTGCTGATAGAAGTCTCTTCTCTTAAGGGGTAATTTTTCAACAGCAAAGTACTGTTTGGGGAGGACACATAAGCCTGACATGATCTCAGACATTGCTGGTATCAGCTGCTTTGTAGATGTCACCTGATAAGAAAAAAAGGAGGCAAACAAATTGAATACAGATTAATTTTTCCTGATATGACTTCATAATTTCATGTCTGATATCAGGTTAAGACTCCTAAAGATTACTTGAAAATGCAAATCACTGGCAATATTTTGGTCAAAAAATAAGTTGTTTTTTTTTTCTTTAAAGAAAGATAAGAAGTAGGCAACGATCTGTAGTAAGTGTTATGTGATTAGTATGCAAATAAAAAGACTAGTCATTGAAGTAAGTCATGAAAGCTTTTCATGAAAGGTTGCATCTGTATTAATTTTGTCTACCCAAATATCTCAGATTCAAGTATCTTCTTATTCTAAAAAGAGTCCATTTTTATTTTCGAGTTTCCTATCCAATATATTTGATGGTCTGTCAATAAATTTTTATTATTACTTAATGTAAATATATGTTTTTCAAGGCCTGCCTTTGGATACTAAAAATAGAGAAGGAAGTAGAGTTTCTTAACATGAAGATTCATTTTGATTTATATAATATGTAATGTTTACTTTTATTGATAAAATGATTTGGGTGTTCAGGCTTTTTTATTTTTGATGATTGAATATCACTGAATTTTAGAACTGAAAATGACCTAATCTAACCCATTTATACCCATTTTCTGCCTTGATCTAGATAAGGTTGTCTAGAGTCAAGTTAACTGTTAACCAGTCATTGAGTCAGGCCTGTAACACCAGACTCCTGACTCTTCAGTTGAGTACATTTTTAGGTAGCATATGTGTCAGTAGCTTAGCTTCAATCACATTGAGTTTATTTTTCAGTGTTGTAATGCACAGTGAAAGTAATTATTTTCATATTGTCTGTGGTAAAAATACCCATGTAAATGAATGATCTTTGCAATAAGTTTATGAAACCTAATTGAGAACTTAGTCATATATCAGTTTTGGATTGTTGATGTTTTAATAGCTATGAAGAAACGAACTTTTTGGTTTCTCTTTTGGTTTTAATTAAAATTAACAAACCCATTGATCTATAAGTTTGTTACATTTTTTTTTTTTTTTTTTTGAGGCTGGTTTGAGTCTTCGCAAAGTAAACAGACATGTAGATTTTCCACTTATGCTTGACTTAGCACCATTCTGTTCTGCTACTTGTAAGGTATAGTATATTATTAAGATATTTACTTGTCTTGCAAATAATATGCTTTAGAATATCCTATGTATTGTTTATTAGACCATGTCTTTCTCCCTACCTCCTACCCTCTGTCTCTCATGTCCCCTTCCTCCCTTTCTTCTTCCATCCAGCATTTAACACAGAAAATGAAAAAAAAAACAACAACACAGAAAATGACTTTTGTCCTTTGGGAGACAGAATAAGTTGAAAAGATGCATAAAGCATAAGTGAGGCATGATGTTCATGATCAAAGCTGCTTGTAAATGCTGCTAGAGTCGGATAGTTGCTGAGAGAAATAAGCAGATTTTGTGCCCTCTCCTGTTCCTTGTGTATGATGTGCTTAATTGGCAGTAGTTTTAGCATTTGGAGAGTTTTCTCCTCTTTTGTGAGTGACTGATCTGATCTGATCTCCTCTTTTGTAAACCAGTGTACTAGTGCATTGTCTTTCATGCCATTTCACGTACGTAACTGAGACTACGTACTTGCCAGCTGAGTACAAACTTAAAATTACTAATACTTTAATAATCAGACATAGAAAGCAAGCTGGTCTATAATTGTTTGTGCTTATATGTGAGAACTAACTGTAGGTGAAATTGATGACTTTGCTTTCCGTGTGGACACCACACAGTTCTGGGGTAACTCACATATTGTCCTGCTCGCCATTTCTGGTTAGCAGTCTAGGTTTTGTGGTACATAAACTTCCTGAACTTAATAATTTCAATACATTGATCAGTAAAGACAAAAATATCTTAAATGCAGTTTTTCAGTGAATCCAGTTCATCTACTGTGGAATACCAGCACTTTCTGCCAGATGTTTACATTCAGTCTTCATAGAATTTGATATGTTCATAGAATTTGATAATGTGGCAAACAAAATGTCTAGCAAGCTGTGTATTAAACTTACAGAAACATATTTTTTTAAAGTACCAATTATGGAGAATTTCCAACAAACACCAAAGAGAACAGTACAGATGAACCTCTTGCCCCCAGACCCTACATATAGGGCCAGTCCCACCCCATCCACATACTCATCTACCTCTTCCTTCTATATTAATTTTTTTTCTTACATTATTTTGAAGCAAGTATCAGGTATCCTTTCATTCATAAATCTTTTCCTCTATGTGTCTCTAAAAGATAAGAATTACCCCCCCCCCGCCCCCGCCTTTTAAACATAACCACAATACCACTTTCATGCTAAAAGAATTAGCATTACTTTTTATATCTTCTGGGCTTCCCTAGTGGCTCAGATGGTAGAGTCTGCCTGCAGTATGGGATACCTGGGTTCAATCCCTGGGTTGGGAAGATCCCCTGGAAAACGAAATGGCAATCCATTCCAGTATTCTTGCCTGGAAAATTCCATGGACAGAGGAGCCTGGCAGGCTACAGTCCATGGGGTCGCAAAGAGTCAGACATGAATGAGGGACTTCACTTCCACTTTCTATCCTCTAGCATACATATTTCCAATTGTCTAATAAATTTTTTAAATGAATTAATATCCAAGTAAGGACTACATGTCATGATTGAAAAATATCTCTCTTAATACATAGTTTTCCTCTCCCATCTCTGCTTCTTGCAAGTTATTTGTTGAAGAAACTGAATCATCTTTCTGGTAGTTTTATAGAGTTTAGATTTTGATGATTATTCCTTTATCCTCTTGATTTCCTACAAATAGGTAGTTGGATCAAGAGAAGCTTGAATAGATCCTCACCCCACCCCCCCACTGCCATCCCAACCCCTGATAAGGCTGTTTCATAGGGAGTGTTCTGTTGTTTCATCAGGTGGCACATAATGCCAGTTTCTTTTCCGTGATGTTAGCAACCAGTGTTGCTCAATGAGTTCATTAACAGTTACAGAATGGTGGTATCCTGTTACTCTTTCTTCATTTATCTACTGGAATACTTCTATATAAAGAGAAATTCCTTTCATCTCTTTAGTTATTTTACATTAGAGTTCTTTTAGAAAAGGCAGGATAAATGCTCAGTTCTTTCCCCATCCCCCTTTTAAGCCAGTTTTTAGAATAATGAATTTACTGTCATTCTCAAACTGTGATCAGTAAAAATATCATTATGAATTCATGGATTTTAACACACTAAATGTGTTTGAATTTACTGCACTCTTCTTTTAATTCATAGTCTAATACGTCTAGTGGGTCCATTGTTGGCCACTGAGAGCCTCTTCCGGTTGGCTCCTCGGTTCTTTCGACATGACCCCTGTGGTTGCTCACAGAATGATTATGCCACCAACTGGATGTTCATTTGCTTATTTTAAATTTTCATTTTTAGGGATTGTTATTTAAATTTTTTTGTTGTTTTTTAATAATTACATAAAGTATTTATGTAGTTCTAAAGTCAAATGTATAAATCAAGGTAAATTCAAACAAGTGTAGGTTTTCTCCATGTCTGTTCTACCTGTTTCCTTCCTTTAGAGATAACCATTTTTTCAAATTATTATTTATTCATCTATAATTTTCCCTTTGTTTTTATTTTCTTTTTTTTAATATAAATTTATTTATTTTAATTGGAGGCTAATTACTTTACAATATTGTATTGATTTTGCCATACATCAACATGAATCCACCACAGGTATATACGTGTTCCCCATCCTGAACCCCCCCTCCCTCGTCCCTCCCCGTACCATCCCTCTGGGTCATCCCAGTGTACCAGCCCCAAGCATCCAGTATCATGCATTGAACCTGGACTGGCAATTCATTTCATATATGATATTATACATATTTCAATGCCATTCTCCCTAATCATCCCACCCTCTCCCTCTCAGATGTATAGAACAGTATAGACTGTTCTATACATCTGTGTCTCTTTTGCTATCTCGCATACAGGGTTATTGTTACCATCTTTCTAAATTCTATATATATGCGTTAGTATACTGTATTGGTGTTTTTCTTTCTGGCTTACTTCACTCTGTATAATAGGCTCCAGTTTCATCCACCTCATTAGAACTGATTCAAATGTATTCTTTTTAATGGCTGAGTAATACTCCATGGTGTATATGTACCACAGCTTTCTTATCCATTCATCTGCTGATGGACATCTAGGTTGCTTCCATGTCCTGGCTATTACAAACAGTGCTGCGATGAACATTGGGGTACACGTGTAATTTTTAAAAATATAAACAAATAAGTACATATCTATTTTATATATATATATAATATCTCACCTCTTTAATAATTATAGCTTATAAGATGTATCCTTTTTTTCTACTGTATTAACATTGTATCCTGGAGAGTATTTCATAGCAGTGTTTAGAGATAATCTGCACTCCATTTTTCAAGCAGCATAATACTCTATTCTATGGATGCATTATAGCTTATTCAAGCCATCCCCAGTTTATGTGCACTTTTGAGTCTACGGTTTTTTGGTATTACAAATAATCCTTCAATCACTTGTCTGGTGCATGTGTTTTTACATATTGCTCATGGTACCTATGAGATAGAGTCCTAGAAAAGGGATTGATAAACCCAAGAGTAATGCACGTGTAGCTTAGGTAAATAACATGAAATTTTTCTGAATAGAGCTACCCTTTTGCATTCCCATATGTGAGCACTCTTTTTCCCGACAGCCCAGGCAACAGAAAAGGTCAAGTTTTTGCATTTTGCTAGCCTAGTACAGGTGGGCAAGTACCCCAGTGTAGTGTTAATTGCTCTTATTTTAAGTAGCATGTGCACTTAATTTAATTTTCCATATAATAAGATTTCACTAAATATTACTAATTAATTTGAGTTTTTTTTTCTTTGTCTAAAAGAATGTAAGTGTGGGAGGTAAAGTTCTCTATGGTCTCTATGGCGTAGTGGAACATAGCGGCTCAATGAAAGGAGGTCACTACACCGCTTACGTGAAAGTGAGAACACCCTCCAGGAAATTACTGGAATACATCACTGGAAAGAAAAATGTACCTGGTATGCCACCCTAAGTTTATTTTATTCTTAGAAACAAATGAATTTATTCTTTTTCTGGAAGAAGTAAGTTTTTTAATGGGTACTTCGTGTGGATTCACTTTGTTAAGTGAGAAATACCTTAAAGAGTACCTGCTGCTGCTGCTGCATCACTTTAGTCGTGTCTGAATCTGTGCGACCCCATAGATGGCAGCCCACCAGGCTTCCTGTCCCTGGGATTCTCCAGGCAAGAACACTGGAGTGGGTTGCCATTTCCTTCTCCAGTGCATGAAAGTGAAAAGTGAAAGTGAAGTCGTTCAGTAGTGTCAGACTCTAGCGACCCCATGGACTGCAGCTTACCAGCCTCCTCCGTCCATGGAATTTTCCAGGCAAGAGTACTGGAGTGGGGTGCCATTGCCTTCTCCGAAGGAGTACCTAGATAATCTTAAATATCTTAAAACTGTACCCTTCACATCATGTGAAGTGGCACCCAGTTTTTCAAGGTATTAAGTCATCGTGTATTGCAGTGGAATAGCATTTTATTTAGCAGTATTAGTAGTTTTTGAAGATATACCAGGTCCTCAGAATAGAGCTGGAGTTAAAAATTTGCTTCAGTCGTCTATGTATTTCTTTCCTTCTCTTTTAGTGTAAATGCACTTTTCCTTAAATAAGGCTATCTAGTATTCTACTAGATATTTAAATGCTCTTAATATTAATGCTTTGAAAGAGTTCATTTTGGAAGATGTTTAACCCCAAACAGCCTTATGCAATAAAGTCTAACATTAGATACATATAGTTAATGATAACTTTAGTGTAAAGTCAGAACATACTTATTGTAAAATTATACTTCTTTTTGTTTTGTTAGGTTTGAAAGAACCTGATAGTGAATCAGCAAGCCAGTGGGTCCATGTTAGTGACACTTATGTGCAGGTGGTTCCAGAATCAAGAGCACTTAGTGCACAAGCGTACCTTCTTTTTTATGAAAGAATATTATAATTATTTGTTAATTAGTAGTGATAATGATTATAGAGGTCACTTTTATTTACATGCTGCAGTGTTAACCACAATATGCAACGTGCCTTTGTAGTGTTTTCTGTAGGAATAGCATGTCCCTCAAATGTTCCTGAACATTGTTACCATTTTTGCGAATCCTTTTAAAGTAAATTTACTAAATGCTTTCAGGGACTTCCCCAGTGGTTCAGTGGTTAAGACTCAGCTTCCACTGCAGGGTTGGGTCCCTGGGTAAAGGAACTTAAAATTCTGCATACCTTGTGGGATACAGCCAAAAACGAAACAAAGTAAAACAAAACTAAATGCTTTCAAACTTATATCCTTAAAATAAACATAAACACATGTTTTTAAAAACTTATTTGTCCTGGAAAAAAATAAGAGAATTCACAATAGTTAACTCCTTTATAATGTGACTTATTGCAGGCATTCAGAAATGATGCTGGCTAAGTCAAATCATTCCTTAGACAGTGTTTCCCAAATGTGAGTCACATACCACTTTACTGTTTTCATGTGTGTGTGTATATTTCTCCCATGCTATTGTTTATTATTCTTAACCTTATTTTTTAGCCTTTTTAAACCACAGTGTTATTTTGATCATATTCCACATTTTATGTGCTAGTTATATTTTTTCTAATAAGTATTAAAATAAATGTATAACTATTAAAGAAAGACTGTTCACTCATGTAGCACTCCACTTAAAATCATCTCAGGGTTATCCAGTGGTATATTACCTGGCTGTGTGGGAAACATTGCTATAACATGTGCTGTGCTGTGCTTAGTCACTCAGTTGAGTCCAACTCTTTGTGAACCCCATGAACTGTAGCCCGCCAGGCCCCTCAGTCCATAGGTATTCTCCAGGCAAGAATACTAGAGTGGGTTGCCATGCCCTTCTTCAGAGATCTTCCCAACCCAGGGGTCGAACCCAGGTCTCTCGCATTGTAGGCGGATTTCTTCACTGTCTGAGCCACCAGGGAAGCCCAAGAATACCAGAGTGGGTAGCCTAACTCTTCTCCAGGGGATCTCCCTGACCCAGGAATTGAACCAGGGTCTCCTGCATTGCAAGGGATTCTTTACCAGCTGAGCTATCAGGGAAAGAAGCCCTTTTTGTAACATATACTTACACAATTGGCATAGTGACTTTATCATTTTTTATATGACTCAACTATATAAAAAAGTACCACTGTAACTTCAGTAATATGGATTTACAAATAACATTGATTAGCTTATTGCTTTGAGGTTTTGAGAACTAGAAAAATACTAAAATATTTTATCAACATACTATTTTCAGCCTATTCATGATGGAGTTGAGAATAATTTACAGGTGATTAACCAAGATCAAAATGTATTTATAGATAATTGTTACATGCAGAATTGGTAAATAGAAGTTGTTAATTCATATGGAACCATAGGATACTTTTGAAATGTAAATTACCAAATCATATTTGTAAATGATAGAGAATTATATTCTTATACTTAATAGGAAAATATAATGCATTTTCTAGTTCTGTAGAGCAATAAATATTATGATTTTGGGGTTTTGAGATCACTTTTTGTCTTTAGTAAGCATCATTAGTAAGTTCAACTAGGTTTTGTTTTTATTTTAATGGGCCGTTAAGTTGGCATTTCTGATTTTCTTTTAAAATAATTAATATCAAAATGATGGTATTTTCCCCCCACTCCTAGAAAACAAATTATTAAGCTGTCAAAACTTGCCATGAAAATGTTACTATTCCTTAGGCTTAAATGTTTAAAAAATGACTACTTTGGTGTTACATTATTAAATCAAAACACATAACTGCATGGTTCAAGCATCCTCATCATTAGTGCTCACAAATGATAGTACAGGCAGGTGCTGGATAAGTGCCTGGTCCTAGTTCATTATCTTCTTGTTAAGGAAGAGGCTATAGATAATGTGTGGAAATATTTAACCAAGATTCTGACCCTTCTTAATATTTAAGTGTATATAATATTATCAAGGTTATTAGTGCTGCCTTTTGCTATATGGATGAATGGAATTGTGATTGGTGTTAAAGACAGTAATATATGGAATTCAGGGCTTTAAAAAGTTATTGCATAAACTCTATTTTTTTTTTTCATAAACTCTTATTTTTAAGCTGTCAAAATTTCAGTAGTAGTGATTTCCTTGATTTTTAACAGTGAAATGATGGAAAAATATATCTTTATATAAGTTAACCTGTAAACTCCAGTTGTATCCTGTAAAAGGTAAACAGTGTTTAAAGGTTTTCTCCTTAACTTTAATCCATTAACATTGAAGAGTTCAGCACCAGAGCAGTGAAATTTTTTGGAAAACTATTAGTTAAATCTCTTTATTCAAGTCAGCCATCTAGGTAATGACAGTTACCAAGATGTAATTGTCACTCGCCCAAATGTAAATATTAAGTTGCCTCATTTTTCTCCTAGAAAAGATACCATTAAGAGGCATGCAGATTTCATTGGATGTCACCTGCTTCTTATTTCATTGATAGGTAGATGGATAGATGAAAAAGAGAAGGAAAGAAACAGGGAAAGGAAAGAAAAGAAGAAAGAAGGGGAAGACATGAGCATTCTTTTCTGTTTCCTCTTGGCTTACCCATTACACAGTTAAGTAGAGATGGTGAATAATCCCTGAGGACAAGCATCAAGGAAAGTGCCTAGTTCCTTTTTTCATTGATAGCATGCTAGGACATGAACTAGGGCTATATTTGTTAATTAGGAAATCTGTTAAACTTTATTCTGAATACCAGTTAAGAGTGACTTTTCATTGAGTGATACATTGTAGCTTCAGAATATTAACTCAGTATTCAAGTACTACAGTAGTTTTTATGCTTAACCTCATGTTTATTCATTAAGTATATATTTTATTTAACATCATCCAGGAGTCAGGCACTGGACTGGTACTATTTTAACATGCTTTAAAATGAGGCCTGTGTAAATTTTAGACATTATTCTAGAGGTAATGAGATACTTTTATTTTCATTTCCACAGTGTTAAATGAGTTAATTCTGAAATTTTTTTTTTTTAATGGCCTGAAGTTTATGAATGCTTTGTTTTTCCAGGTCTGCTAGTAATGGAATAAATTTAATTTTGAGATCTAAGAATTGACTAAAAATAGCTTTTGTAATAGAGAAAGTATGTTAAGTTACACATGGATCTACATTTAAATTTTTGCTTTTATTTTGAATATTTTCAAAGCACATTTGCAGGGGTATTAAATTGTGAAGCTAATTTAGTAACAGTAGCTTCCAGATGACCTCAGGAAATAGTACAAATCAGTGAGAATGTTTACAGATCCTCAAAACAACTACCATAGTGTTTGGCCAGATGAATTTAAGAAGACGAGAGTTTAGCTTTATTTAGAAACTGGCTTACAGTGTATATATAACCTCGGTTTTCCATTGTTATTCCATATTTAAAATGATAAATTTTTGACTATATATAAATTATGTGAATATTTTTGACATAACCAAAGTATGTTTATATTTAAGATTTTGTCATGTAATGTTTTTAAAACTGATGTAAAGGCCACCGTTTTGAATGGCCATGGAGAGGGGCGTCAGTTCTAAGAGTAGGTGATACCTGTTTTCTTACTGTAAATATGCCAACAAAGCTATTTTACTATGATATATTTAAGAGCTTTTAGTTTGCATGTGTGACTTTAGTCAATGATTTTATATGGCATCTGAATAAAATTTCCTGAGGATTAAGCTGTGAAATGTATCAACTTCATCTTATTTTTGAGGTATAAAATAGTATCTTGCCTACTTTTATTAAATTCATCCTCATAATTTGTCTGCATGTTACCTGAAGAAATAAGGCTAAGCCAGATGTGTACAATAAATGTGATTCTTTATTATCTATTGCATTAAGAAAGACTATTTTTAGATATTTAAAATACTTTGGTTCATGTAGAAATGCATCAATTCAAATCTATTTAAAAGATAGATAACTATATTTTTAATTTTGAGTAATAATGATTATATATCATTCCTACTATTTTATCTTTTTCCGCAGTGTTTTTGGAAAATAGCTATGTAACTTATGGAACATTATTTTGATGTTACTATATAAACATGCAAAATAAATATTAAATTCATATTTATGTTTCAAGACTGGTTCTGGAGTCTTTTCAATGCACATTATTGACAGAATATTTTGTGTATCAACACTGTATCAGCTTACTTAGCTATATTTAAAATATCCTTCATATTTCAGAAGTTTATTATTTCAAAATAAAATATCTCAGGGGCCTCTTTCATTTTGACTGCAGTATGTAACAAGGGTAAGTCTTCATCCTTTCAAGTGTTTCTCAAACTGTTTGAGTTATTTAGGCAGAATAATTCATTAGGAAATATTTTGTTGACCTTTTTTCATTTAACTGTTTTTAGGACACGAAGCTCTTTGAGATTATATTGAATGTTATAGACCATCCTTCATAAGTATTGAATATGTGCTGTGTGGTAGGCATTGGGGATACAGTACTGACCACAGGAGATAGAAGTCTCTTCAAAAAGTGAGGAAATAGACATTCTAAGGAGTGAAAATTAAGGAAAAGATATTTCAAATGTTAAATGATACAGAGAAAAATCAAGCAGCGTTACCCACAGAGCCATATGGGAATTAAGTTCCATGGGATGAAGGATGTTCTAGGGATAAAAGATGGATGATATTAGTCCTGATAGTCCCAAAGAGAAGCTATGAGTGTTGGAGGAAGTGGAAGGTTTTAATTCTGGGGCCGTTTCTGCACTCCTGCTGATGGCAATAGAGAGGGTAGGAAGGGAAATTTTGACATTTATATTTTATTAGAAAAATATATGCCCCAGATTTTTGAATGTAATTTCTGAGGTTCGTGGACCCCGTGAAGCCATTTTAAAACCATTTTTTATATGAGATGTTTAATTAATTAAACACTGGCTGTGCCACACGGCTTGTGGGATCTTAGTCCCCAGGGATTGAACCCACATCCTCAGCAGTGAAAGTGTGGAGTCCTCACCATGGCACCACCAGGGAATTCCCTGAAGCCATTTTCATACATTTTTAAAGTTGTACTCAAGCAGAAATATCTAAAACTTCTGCATCCCCGTATGTATTAGAATAGGCTGGGTTATGCTGTAGTAACAATGACATCACAATAAAAGTTTATTTCTAACTTAATAAATCCAGGTGCACTGAGGGGGGGAAAATAGTTTATTTCTTCCTCATCCAAAGTCCACTGAGAGTCTGGACAATCTGCAGAAGCAACTGTTTGCCAACTGGTAACTATCATCCTCACTCACTGCGTTCTGGCTCTGTCATTTGAACACCAGGCCTCTTCACTGTGGCAGGGGAAGAGAACACCAAAGCTCTTGCACCAACAATTAAATTCTTCACTTTAGATGTGTTTCGCACACCCCGGTGACCAGAAAGAAGTAGTCACATAGCCCTGTCTGATCGCAAGGAAGAATGGGAAGAGAAGAGTTAAGTCTCCAGGGCTCTGAAGAAAAGGAGAATGGGATTGTGAGTGCACTTAAAGTCTCTCAGAATCTGCCCTCTGGTCACCAAATACTCAGCTCTTTCTGCATGTGGAGCACAGTGACTGTCTTTTCAAGAGATAAGCCCCAGAGTACCATCTACCTTTCCAAAACCTGGCTCTTTGGAAGTGCTATGTCAGGTCTGAACGCTGCTCCCACTGGTCAGGCTGGAGACCCAGGAAATGAGTATGTTCTGTTTTCCACACACTTACTGTACAGTGGTGAAACCAGTGGAACTAGTACCACAATAAACATCCTCGTTCAGAAAGGGGAAGAAGAATGGAGACGTTGTCATTACCCTGGGTATGGGAAATGTTCATTATCAGCCCTTTCCTCTATTCTCTTAAGAATTCCCTTCTCCATTGTTCTCTCTGTGACTCAGACGTCACTGTTTGGCTACATTTGAATGGCTGTTGAGGAGTATGACATCCTTGGAAGTTGCACGGCTTTTTTTCCAGTCTTTTCCTAGATAATTGGGAGCTGAAGTTTTAAAGTTTGGAATAGTCACAAGTTCTGTTAGCTAAGGTTTTTGGTTTCTTTTTTCACTACAACTCTTAAAAGCTTAGTAAACCTTTGTTCCTGGTCAGATTTATATGCCAATACCACTTTTTTTTTTTTTTGAGACAAATAGTTCTTGGATTGGGTGTATTTCTTTGATTTGCTACCTCCATACATCTCTCCTGACATTATGGCAGGTACCTTCTGTCTATAAGCTTTGATGGGAGAGCCATCCTCTTAACCACATTTTCATCCTTAGGTATTTTTTTTCCCAAGTGAGAAAAAAAAATTAGATTACCCTAATTAACCCATTGAAAATTTCCAAAGTAACTATGATGTTTACACCCTTAGGTATGATCTTTGCTGCAAGGCTGAGTTTTAATGATCCTCTGTCATTTAACAGGCTTTCTAAAGTTTATCTCCTGCTTGGAGTTGAAAATCATAAACATATAAGGCTCAAATTCTGGTTGCCTCTCTTCCCTCATTTCAGCTTTACAAATTAAGCATTGCTCTCTGAGCTCCACTCGTTTTAATAATAGCTTGCCAAATGCATCCAGTAGTACCCAACACACATTTATTTTTCAACTTCTTCTGTTCAGTTCAGTTCACCCTGCTCAAATTTCAGTAAGTATATTTTCTGCCTCCCAGGTTATTGTGTGTGATAGTTTCATTAAATGTTTTACCATTGCATAAAAATCCCATGTTCCTAGTCTCCAATATTAGTTTCCTATGTATACCAAATAACCTGTAAGCTGATGCCCCAGATTTTCAATATGCCTGATGTCTTCTTCAGATCATAAAATGACAGGGAAATCCTCGATGAAAGTGGTGAGGGAAATGTAAAACTCATTTCCTGGTCTGGCAAACTGTTTGCAGAGGGTGCCTCATTAAACTGGCAGAAGGCACAAACATGAGGTATTTAACAATTCTCTCATTGGACAAATGGAGAACTTTCTATATGCTAAGCAGTATGTTGGCCAATTGGAGAACAGAATTCAAAGGAAACAACAAAAACCTACCAGAAAATTGTTTCAGCGTTACGGAAAACAAGCAAACAAATATAATTACAGAAAGTAGGAACTTAAGAAAGTTTCTCTAGGGCAATCAGGTTTCACATGGAAGATAGGATGTTTCTCTGATTAGAATGTTTCTCAGAGAAATAAACCTGAAAATCAAGGCCTAAGCAAAAAACTTGGAAAATGATCAGAGAGCAAAATCAGAGACAACCACTGATAATATGTGGTAAATGTGCTTCTAGTTTTTATTTCATAAAGTGGTTTTAAAAATCACACTAAGGGGACCTCCCTGTGGTACAGTGGATAAGAATTTGCCTACCAACACAGGGGACGTGGGTTGGATCCTTGGTCCAAGAAGATTCCACATGCCTGTGGAACAACAAAGTCTGTGCACTGCGATTAGTGAACCTTCAGTGCGGCAACTACTGAAGCCCACGACCTAAAGCCTGCGCTCCTCTCAAGGAGAGAAGCCACTGCAATAGCTGTTCACCACAAGGAAGACCCAGCACAGCCAAAAATAATATTTTTTAGAATAAAATATTTTTTAAAATAAAATATTTTTAAAAATTCTCTTAAAAAATCACACCAGGGAAGCTTCAGGGCACTTCAGTGATTAGGATTCTGTGCTTTCCCGGCCCAGGGCTGGAGTTCAAGCCCTGGTGAGGGAACTAAGATCCCACAGGACACAACCAAAACAACATAATTACACTAAACTGTTGTATAGTCTTTGTGTGTGTGTGAAATTAGGGCAAGGATCAAAGGAACCACATTTTCCTTTTGCCTCCAGTAATATTATGTACTCACTTCATGGTGTTGGTAGGTGTACTTAGTGAATGTTTCTCCCAGGATGAAGTTGCATTTTGTGGGTGGTTTTGATTTGAGGACCAAGCAGATCTTTACTTATTGAGGACTTTTTTCTAACTGATTCAGGAACATCTGGGTGTCAAGTATTTTCACAAGAAGGCTGAATTTCATGCAAACGATATCTATTCACCTGTCTGATCTTTATCTTTTTTTTTAATCCTTCTAGGTATATTCTTAACATTTTATTTTACTGTTAGTTGCTATTTCTTTTGCACAATTCCCAATGAAACAATTTAGATACTTGGTGCACTCTGTTCAGTCATACAAAAGTTTAATGTTACTCTCTAGAAAGACACTTTCCAACATTTAGTTGAGAAATACTGTTTCTTATCTTCAGAACATTTTTGTTTTCTTTGTAGTTTCTAGTCTAGAAATGGGTACTTTTGATACCTGAACGTAATTCCTATTAAAAACATCATGGAATCAAAAGTATTCCATTCGAAGAATCGCATTACATAAGTCCTTTCGGGAGGCCATCTTGTGGTTGAAATAAAGGAGCAGCGGGACGGAAACTGGACTTTGCTGCCGCTTTTCCCTAAAGGTCGCGAAGGAACGAAACATTGGGACTAGCCGACTGAGGAAGAGCTAAGCAAGTGTCCCCCGGAAGGGGGCGCGATGTTTTCGAGGTTAACAAAGCTGCGGGGTCAGCTAAGGTCTCCGCTATCTCTCCATCCAGACCAGTCATTTCACCAACGTCCGGTCTCCCTGGAGGCGGAGCCCTTGGAGGCGCTCGGTGAGACCCAAGCTGGGAGTATTGTGGAAGTTTGGGCTAGACTCTGGTGGCCCAAAAATACGGCTCAGGGTGCGCCGAGCAACCCGCCAGTTGGTTCATTTGACCCTGGGGCCCCTCCGTAGTCTGAAAAGTAGTGCCGCGAACTCAACCTTTATGGAATCCAACACACATCCCCTTGAAATAGGATCACGCTGCTAAAGTAAAAATTTTGAGCGCACTCTGTACAGAATACTTAAAGTCTTGGTTTTCTGTTCACTGTGAAGATAAAAATGGGTCAGGCATAGCGCTGGATACTTCAAACGGTAAAGTACAAGAACGTCCAGATATTTGCATTGTGTTCTTTACAAAGTCGAGGTGGTTTTGCCCATAACAAAAATGGCGTCGCAACATGTTAACCTGGTACAGTCATGTGCTCAAAGACCTGGATGGGGGACAGTATGGCTTCAGGTGACTAACGGATGTTATTATTATTCACTTCCGGGTGAGACTGATCGGGCGCCATCTTGTCTTGTTCGTGGAGAAGTAGAAGCATCGAAAGGGTTGGAGAGGTATTACAGGAACGGTGGCGACAGCGGTGTTCCGGAAACAGAGTGGGTAAGTGGTGCTGAACGATTAGGCGTGGGGACTTGCCAGGCCATTACAGCTTTCTTGGTTTCTGTGGCGAAGGTAGCATAACTTAAACACGTAGCCTGCGTACGCTGCTTGGCGCGACCGCTGGAACCTCTTCTCCCTTAAAGCGGTGGCGTCCGCCTGGACTTGATGAATCACGGCGATGCTCCCGGTGAAAAGGAAATGTTCTTATTGAAAGAGAGTGCTCACGAGCTCCCCTTCTAACTACGAGACTTCCCTCTCCGATGAGAAGGGAGTGATTGTTGGGCTCCCGACCGGCCGTTAAGCACTGCGCGTGCGCAGTGGGAACCCTCTTATGGGGAGGGGGTGCAGAGCGGAGGAGGCGGGGGCTAGGCCCTGGACCTTCTGTGTCTCGTAGCTGAGACTACGCAGGCGCAGCCAAGGGCAACTGTGTTCTTTTAAGAACAGTTAGGGCACATAGTCGGACACGACTGAAGCGACTTAGCAGCAGCAGCAGCAGGTTCCTTATAGTTTGTATTATCCTTGTATTTTTAAAGTCAGAGACTATGTCTTAAACTTCGGGAAAGAAAGGTAGCATCCAACATTTCAGTTTCATTATCCTGTAGAGGATACTATTGTCGTCTGAACCTAGCGGGTCCTCGACAGATTCTGATTGTTGGTGGTTAATTCATAGAATAGCAACATAAACTTGGAGTTTCTGGTTGGGGTGCAGCAAGGCAAAGGCAACAAAAACTGTTTTGCAAGCTGTTGTGGGCTGTGGGTAGTGTAAATCTGTTCTTTTAAGGTGTTCTTGAGACTTTAGAACAGTTTTTGATTTACAGAAAAATTGAGCAGGTAGTACAGTTACCATATAAACTACTCCCTCTCCCCAACCCCGCACACACAGTTCCTCCTATTAACTTTAGTATGGTACGTTTGTTACATTGAATGGACCAATATTGGTACATTATTACATAAAGTCCCTAGTTTATTCACATTGCCTAAGTTTAAAACTAATATCCTTTTTCCAGCCCAGGATTCTATTTAGAATATCATATAAATTTAATGGTTATATGTCCTTAGTCTTCTTTGGTTGTGACAGTTTTTTAGGCCTGCTTTGTTTTCTATGGCTTTTACAGGCTGAAAATTCATACAGTGATGTCCTAACTTCAGTGCCTCAAAATATGACTATATTTGGAGATAGGATCTTTAAAGAAGTAAAATGAGGTCATTAACATGGGCCCTACATGTTATAATGAAACTTCCCTCTGTGTACTGCTCTTTTGGAAAAAAAGAGAAAAACTTAGCCTCCAGAACAATGAGAAAATAAATTTCTGTTGTTTGAGTTATCCAGTCTTTGGTACTTTGTTATGGCAACCCTAGCAAAGTAACACAGTGATCTTGACAATTTCTAGGGGTACTGGCCAGATATTTTGTAGGGTGACCTGCTATTGGAATTTGTTGTTTTTCTCATGATAAGACTGGTATTAGGGTTTTTTGAGGAGGAAGATCACAGAGGTTCAGTGCCTTTTTCATCACATTGCATCTAGGCTACATACTATGAACATGACTTACCATGTTGATATTGACCTTGATCATCTGCTTGAGGTAGTGTTTGTCAAATTGCTCTGGAGTATACTCTCCCCTGTCCACTTTCTCCTTTCCATACTGTACTCTTTGGGAGTCCTTTGCACAGTCCATACTTAGGGAGAAGAGAGTTAAGTTCTCCCTCCTTTATGATCTACATAATTTATTTGGAATGCCTCTGCATAGAAGATTTGTCTCTTCCCCTCCAATTTATTTTAATCATTTATTTATGTCAGGATTCATAAATTTTTATGTCATAGTTGTGTTGTAATCCAGTACTACTTTATTTTATTGCCCAAATTATTCCACCTTTGGACATGGGTAGCTCTTTGAGTTGTCTACTCTGCACCTTTGACATCCTCCCATCTTCCCCATCCCTTTTTGAGCATCATCTTACTTCCTGGCACTGCAAGATGCTCCAGGCTCATTTTGTATATTTCTTGCCCCAGTTCTAAGAATCAGCTATTGCTTTACCAATCCCTGATTACTTTCCTTAATTGGAGAACAGTATTAGAACAAAGGCAAGTGTTTTTGTTGCTACTGGGGGTTGTTTCCTTTAGATTTTCTACAATTTTTTTCTTCCAAATTTATTTTTCAATTATCACTTGTTTTTGTTGTCTGTAATCAAAGGATTCAATTCTCCAGTATTTTTTGATTACCTCTCTTGAGTTGCAAGCTACGGAAGTATTTCAGTATATACTAAAATGCATTTTACATCAAGTAGCAAAAAAAGTTACGACATTTCAAATGATTACAAGGTTAACTTTGTTAGTGCCATTTCTAAATAATCTGACTTGATCTAAATATATTCTTTTTGACTTTGAGGTCAGTTACCATGAGTGTAAGACTGAAATGGCAGGGGATAAGAAGGTTGTTGCATTTTGTGGTTTGTGTTTGATATGAGAAACTTCATTATACGCACCAAAGGATGGGTATATTTCTATATTTCTTTGATTTTCCAATTGGTGCATTAAGGGCTTTAAAACAAACACTACAATTTGATTCTCATTCATCTGTAATACAGTCTATAAGATGACTTTTGCAAATATTAATGATTGTCATTTAAACGAGTAATTTTAAGAACCTCATAGCAATGATTGTTCTAGTATAGAGTCATCTAAGAAATAAATAATTTATGGTCATTTCTGCTTGCGTTAGTTTCATAGAGATACTGTACCAAATTTCCGCAGACTGACTTTAAAGCAACAGAAATTTGTTCTTTTACAGTTCTCCAGCCTACAAGTGTTTGACTGAAATTAAAGGTTTTGACAGGGTCATGCATGTGTGTTCAAGAGTCCTCCCTACCAGTCTCCTCCTTTTCTTTCTTCTCTTTCTCTCTGCTCTAGGGGAGGATGTTTTCTTGCCTCTTCCAAGTTTCTGTTGGTTCTCAGCAGTCTTTGGCTTTCCTTGGCTGTAGACAGTTTACTCCAGTCTCTGCTGCTGTGGTCACATGACATTTTCCCAATGTCTGTCTCTCTTTTTTCTTAAGACGCCAGTCATACTGGCTTAGGACCGACTTTAATCCAGTATGACATCATTTTAATATGTTTGCCAAGACCCTATTTCCAAATAAGGCCATGTTCACAGTGAATGGAAGTGGGGGTAGGACTTCAACGTATCTTCTCAGTTCAGTTCAGTCGCTCAGTTGTGTCTGACTCTTTGCGACCCCATGAATCACAGCATGCCAGGCCTCCCTGTCCATCACCAACTCCTGGAGTTTACCCAGACTCATGTCCATCGAGTCAGTGATGCCATCCAGCCATCTCATCCTCTGTCGTACCCTTCTCCTCCTGCCCCCAATCCCTCCCAGCATCAGGGTCCTTTCCAATGAGTCAACTCTTCTCATGAGGTGGCCAAAGTATTGGAGTTTCAGCTTCAGCATCAGTCCTTCCAATGAACACCCAGGACTGATCTCCTTTAGGATGGACTGGCTGGATCTTCTTGCAGTCTAAGGGACTCTCAAGAGTCTTCTCCAACACCACAGTTCCAAAGCATCAATTCTTTGGCGCTCAGCTTTCTTTTAGTCCAACTCTCATATCCATACATGACTACTGGAAAAACCATAGCCTTGACTAGACCTTTGTTGGCAAAGTACTGTCTCTGCTTTTGAATATGCTGTCTAGGTTGGTCATAACTTTCCTTCCAAGGAATAACATATCTTCTAGCAGAACACAATTCAGTCCATAACACTGGGCATATCCATAAACTAGATTTTTGTAGCTGTGTGTGATAATGTGCATGATCTGATGCAAACCATGGTTGTTGATCTTTCTGGTCTTTCCAAATCCCAGTTGTTTCCAAGGAAATAGCAGTTAATTTAATCCTGTGAAGGGAAAGTCTTGCAGCCCAGCTCATCAAGGATCACATTTCTCTAAACTTGAGAAATTGAGCTTATGGATCTTTAAAATTAAAGCTAAGCGAAGAATGAATAGATAGAAATTGATTTTTGATGTTACAAAGTCAGAGATGTAGTACTAGAATGTCATCCTCATCAATGAATATTAATATATTTACTTGATAATAAATATCAGTGACTGAGTAAAATATTTTACCACTAAATATGGGCAAAGCACTTTGGAGAATTCAAAATAATTATAAGATATTTCCTATGCCCTCAAGATTCTTGAGTCAAGGTAAAACTCATAAAAATTTTGATGCTCAGCTTCTTGGTTCTTTGTATCTTAAAAAATCTGTAGTAGCTTTGTTTTTTAAGATGCACCCTCATAATTAAATAATTCAAAGAATACAGAAAGAAAATTAAAAAATTAACTGATATCTGTTTTCCCTCTCCAGAGCTTACCAGTTTTAAGAACTTTTTGGTAATTTAGGAATTTTCTATACTAAATTGCATTCTTAAAAAAAAACAACAAAAAAACTTTGAGTGGCATCATCATTGATCCTGTATCATAATTTTTTCCCCTATACAGTTCATAATACAATTTGTACATCAATGCATGTCAGCATATAAAAATCTGCCTTATTCATTTTAATGGCTAAATAGCAGTCCACTGTATGGTTACCACTCTTAACTCACCTATTGCCTTTTGAGTGTTACTGAAAGCAGATGTTCACTGTTACAGACACGCTACAGGTTTTTGAGTTAGATGGTGAGTGTACTCATCCATGGTTCCAAGTCCCTGAAGTGGGATTGCTGGCTCAAAGGGATGAGCATTTAAAATTGTGATAAAATACTCTACTGTTAACTTGCCTTCCAAAAAGACTGAAACTTTGGTGTTCTACCAGCATTCTTGTTCAACATTCATTTTCTGTAGCCAAGTAAAGTTTCTCAACTGCAGGTTTAACTGAAGCATTTTATTATTGTTGTTGTTCAGTCACTCAGTCATGTCCGACTCTTTGTGACCCCATGGACTGAAGCATGCTAGGCTTTCCTGTCCTTCACCATCTCTTGGAGCTTGCTCAAACTCATGTCCATTGAGTTGGTGATGCTTTCCAACCATCTCGTCTTCTGTCATCCCCTTCTCCTGCCTTCGATCTTTCCCAGCATCAAGGTCTTTTCTAATGAGTCAGCTCTTCACATCAGGTGGCCAAAGTATTGGAGCTTTAGCATCAGTCATTCCAATGACTATTCAGGATTGATTTCCTTTAGGATTGACTAGTTTGATCTCCTTGCAGTCCAAGGGACCCTCAAGAGTCTTCTCCAAAAACACCACAGTTCAGAAGCATCAATTCTTCAGCACTCAGCTTTCGTTATATATAGTCTAACTCTCACGTCTGTGCATGACTACTGGAAAAACCATAGCTTTGGCTATACGGACCTTTGCTGGCAAAGTAATGTCTCTGCTTTTTAATATGCTGCCTAGGTTTGTCATAGCTTTCCTTCCAAGGAGCAAGTGTCTTTCAATTTCATGGCAACACTCACCATCTCCAGTGATTTTGGAACAGAAGAAAATAAGGTCTCTCACTGTTTCCATTTTTTCCTCATGTATTTTCCATGAAGTGATTGGACCAGAGGCCATGATCTTCGTTTTTTGAATGTTGAGTTTTAAGCCAGCTTTTTTTCTCTCCTATTTCAATTTCATCAGGAGGCTCTTTAGTTCCTCTTCACTTTCTGCCATAATGGTGGTATCATCTGCATATCTGAGTTTATTGACATTTCTCCCCACAATCTTGAGTCCAGCTTGTGCTTCATCCAGCCTGGGATTTTGCATGATGTACTCTGCACATAAGTTAAATAAACAGGGTGACAAGATACAGCCTTGATGTACTCCTTTCCCAATTTGGAACCAGTCCGTTGTTCCTTGTCTGATTCTAACTTGTTTCTTGATCTGTATACAGAATTCTCAGGAGGCAGGTAAGGTGGTCTGGTATTCCCATCTCTTCAAGAATTTTTCCACAGTTTGTTGTGATCCATACAATCAAAGGCTTTAGCGTAGTCAGTGAAGCAGAAGTAGATGTTTTTATACTGCTTTTGTCACAATTTCACATTGTTTCCATATTTTTCTCAGCCTAAGTGTATCAAACACTGTATTTGAATAATAGCTTTTACAAAAACTTGGGAGGGAACAAAGCTTTGGAAAGTATAGTAAAAATAGAAATGATTGGTTTTAACAAACAGAAATGGTACAAATCATTTTTGAAAATATGCACATAAAATCTGTTTATAGGAAAACTTGAAAAATTTTGCTTTTGTTTTGTTTTAATAAAAGCTTCAGCTTATGATATTGTGAGAAATGGGAGCAAAAAGTACCCCCCCCCCACCACCAAAGATAAAATGAAATCTGGATAACTCATAGATTGCTTTAAGGTAAGAAAATGGAATTGAGTAGAAATGAATTGGCTTGATCACCCCTCCCTGTCCCCAGTTGTAAACTTGAGTGCTATCAAAAACATTGTGATAAAGTCTTGGTGGTGATATTAACTACTACTAATTGAAGCTTTTTGTGCCCAGTTTTTATATATTTCCCACTTAATCTTCACAATAACCCTATGAGGTAGACATTTATTATGTCTACCATTTTAGAGTTGAGAAAACCAAGGATTAAAGAATAGTTAATTTCCCCATATTCACACAGCTCATGAGTGGTATAGATAGGCATCATCAGCTTGTGTTCTGAAGTCTAGGTGACAAGTGATAATCAGAAAACTTAAAAAGCGGAATTGAAAAAATTGGCCGTGACAACCATTAAACATGCGTAAGTAAAAGAAACTGTTTTTAGAGTGGTTTCCAGAAAAGTAAATGTGTGTATTGGCAATGATGATAGTCAACATACATCACTGATATGTTAAAGTGATTTTATTATTTGCACATCTATTTGCAACCCCAGCAGACACTGCTGCTGCTGCTGCTACTAAGTCGCTTCAGTCGTGTCTGACTCTGTGCGACCCCATAGACGGTAGCCCACCAGGCTCCCCCGTCCCTGGGATTCTCCAGGCAAGAACACTGGAGTGGGTTGCCATTTCCTTCTCCAGTGCATGGAAGTGAGAAGTGAAAGTGAAGTCGCTTAGTCGTGTCCGACTCTTAGCAACCCCATGGACTGCAGCCCACCAGGCTCCTCCATCCGTGGGATTTTCCAGGCAAGAGTACTGAAGTGGGGTGCCAATGCCTTCTCCACAGCAGGCACTATATAGAGCTTATTATAGTCCTTGCAATGTATGAGTTTACAACCTACCACAGAAAAATCTATGCATTAACTCTGATGTGCTGTTAGAGCTTTGTAAAACATAGCAAGCTGTGCTTAAACACCAGCCTTTTGGTTCTCATGTATGTTAAGTCAACAATTTCCTTATCATTAACAGGGTAAACAATAAAAGTAAACACAGGGAAAGAAGAACCTATAGACTTATTTATTCATTTGTTGTTTAGTGACTGCAGGGTCATAGGCTTTAGGACAGCAAGAAGATGTCTGGAACCTTTGGAAGGTCTATCAGCTTTAAAAAGGTATTACTATAATGGGAAGAAGATGAAACTATTTGAAGGACAAATTGTTCTCACCTTGCTGATGTAATTTTTAAACTTAGAATTCCATGGAAGACTGAATTTATTACCTTATTTGTATCATTAAGTTCATATCAGATAGACGAGGTCTTTTAAAATGTTCCTTTTTTTTCTTGGCATATATGACAGTTGCAGCTTTCATTCCAATCCCAAAGGATGACAATGCCAAAATGTTCAAACTGCCATACAGCTGCACTCATTTCACATGCTAGCAAGGTTCTGCTCGTAATCCTTCAAGCTAGGCTTCAGCAATATGTGAACAGAACTTCCAGATGTACAAGGTGAATTTAGAAGAGGCAGAGGAAACAGAGATCAAATTGCCAACATCCATTGGATTGTAGAAAAAGCAAGAGAATTCCAGAAAAATACCTACTTCTGCTTCATTGACTACACTAAAGCCTTCGACTGTGTGGATCACAACAAACTGGAAAATTCTTCAAGAGATAGGAATACCAGACCACCTGACCTGTCTCCTGAGAAACCTGGAGGCAAGTCAAGAAGCAACAGTTAGAACTGGACAAGGAACAACAGACTCGTTCCAAATTGGGAAAGGAGTACGTCAAGGCTGTATCTTGGCATCCTGCTTGTTTAACTTGTATGCAAAATGCATCATGTGAAATGCTGGGCTGGGTGAAGCACAAGCTGGAATCAGGATTGCCAGGAGAAATATCAACAACCTCAGATATGCAGATGAAACCACCTTATGGCAGAAAGTGAAGAGGAACTAAAGAGCCTCTTGATGAAAGTGAAATAGTAGAGGGAAAAAGCTGGCTTAAAATTCAACATTCAGAAAACGAAGAGCATGGCCTCCAGTCCCATCACTTCATGGAAAATAGATGGGGAAAAATTTGAAACAGTGACAGATTTTGTTTTCTTGGGCTCCAGAATCACTGCAGACAATGACTGTAGCCAAGCAATTGAAAGATGCTTGCTCCTTGGAAGGAAAGCTATGGCAAACTTAGTGTTTTAAAAAGCACTTTGCGGACAAAGGGCCATATAGTCAAAGCTGTGGTTTTTCCAGTAGTAATGTATGGATGTGAGAGTTGGGGCATAAAGAAGGCTGAGTGCCAAAGAATTGATGCTTTCGAGTTGTGGCACTGGAGAAGACTCTTAAGAGTCCCTTGGACAGCAAGGAGATCAAACCAGTCAATCCTAAAGGAAATCAACCCTGAATAGTCATTGGAAGGACTGATGCTGAGGCTGAAGCTCCAATCCTTTGGCCACCTGATGGAAAGAGCCAACTGGTTGGAAAAGACTCTGATGCTGGGAAAGATTGAGGGCAAAGAGGAGAAGGGGGCGACAGAGAATGAGATAATTGGATAGTATCACTGACTCAATGTATGTGAATTTGAGCAAAGTGTGGAAAATAGTGAAGCACAGGGAAGCCTAGCCTGCTGCAGCCTATGGGATGGAAAAGAGCCAGACACGACTTAGTGACTGAACAACAACGAATGACAGTTCCTAAATTGCTTGACATGTTTTATATTGTTAGTGAGTTGTTCAAGTAAATAAAGAAATTTTGAAAGAAAAATGTTTTAAAAGCTTTGCTTTCTCATTTTTGATGTACTGGTTTCCTTTAAATTTACAATGGTAAATCTTTTCTCATAAAATTAATGGAAGAAAAAGTTTCACATTAATTTGGAGATGATCACACTTTTGTGTTGCATCTCTAGAATTTTTATTAATTCTAATAGTTGTTTATTATTTAAGTGCAAACATTCACTTTTTTTTTTTTTTTCCAGGGCATAAGTAATCTTGCTGCTATGCTTCCAAGCTGTAGTTCTGAATCATCCTAAATTTTAAACAGAAGGTGAACCTCTGAGGTTAGTCAAAATAGCAGTTGGTGTTTCTTCTGGCTGTTCCTCTATTTATTTGTTTCCTTTTAGCTAAAGTTATTTAAAGTTTTCAAGAGTGCTAATGAGTCATTAGCTTTTAAAGAACTTTAAAGGTATAGTTGGAAAAGAGGAGATTGGAAGAAAGATCAGAAAAAGAAGCTTGGAATTGATACCGGTCCAGTTATTGGCCTCAAGTGCAGTACTATTTCGTGCCTGTTTTGCCTTATTCTAATAACACCATTATAATAGAACATGTAATACAATTAGAAGACAAGTAAGTGCACTTGACTCATAAGTAAATAAGGTATAACAAAGGAATGCATCTTCCCTAATTCAGTGTTCAACTGAGAGGTCAGGATCTGCCACTAATAGAAGTATTTAACATTCTGAGAATGCAGCAAAGACTAGTTGCAAGTTCTAAAAGCCTGGATTGTAATAGCCCATTGTTGTATTTAAGTTGGTGTCTATTGCTTCCATAATATCTGGCTTTCATACTTTTTGTGATCCTGCAATACTAAGAAATAGTTTTGTTCTTAGAATAGAGGAAAGGGTCTGAAAGGATGCATTTTGTAAACATTTATTTAATGCCTGCTATATGCCAAAGCCCTGGGGTACAAAAATGAAGAAACACCTGCCTACTATGTGTGTCATTGATTCTTGAACAGGGTTGTATATCTGAGTTGGAGAAAGTATAAAAATGACTTGTAGGCGTTTAAAACTTTTTGCTGTGAAAGTTTTCAAGCTAGTTTATAGTTGACTAAACTGTCCCCATACCCATCACCTAGATTTAATAGTTATTAACATTTGTCTTTTCCTCCTACTTTTCCATCTTAATTATATATTAAGAAACCTGGTCTTGGGGGGTTCCAGGTGACCTAGTGGTTAGGATTCTAGGCTACATTGGTTCAGTCCCTGGTCAGGGAACTGAGATCCCGCAAGCTGCGTGATGTGGCCAAAAAAAAAAAAAAAGAAACCTTGTATTGTGGGCTATCTCTCTCACCTTGTAGATTTGTCTGATTGTTTCTTTTGATACTGTTTGGCCAATACCTTTGTCCCATTGTAATTCCTTCACACTGGAAAGTGAAAGTCGCTCAGTTGTGTCCAACTCTTTGCAACCCCAATGGACTATACAGTCCATGGAATCTCTAGGCCAGAATACTGGAGTGGGTAGCCTTTTCCTTCTTCAGGGGATCTTCCCAACACAGGAATTGAACCCAGGTCTTCCACATTCCAGGGTTGGGAAGATCCCCTGGAGGAGGGAAAGGCTACCCACTCCAATATTTTGGGCTTCCCTTGTGGCTCATCTGGTAAAGAATCCGCCTGCAATGTGGGAGACCTGGGTTCGATTCCTGGGTTGGAAAGATCCCCTGGAGAAGGGAAAGGCTACCCACTCCAGTATTCTGGCCTGAAGAATTCCATGGACTGCATAGGCCATGGGGTCACAAAGAGTCAGACACAACTGAGTGACTTTCACTTTCGCACTGCAAGTGAGAGCCAAAAGCTCAGTTGGATTCAGGTAAACATTTTTGGTGAAAATAGTAATTATAGGGACATAATATTGTGTCTCCTAAAACATTTAATAATTTGTAGGGGTGATATTTTGGTAACCTTTGAATTTTTGATTTCCCATAAACTTTTCTTCTAAGATTGTGTGAATTAGCTGTTTTTATTAGGTTTGACAATATGACAGTTTTCTAAATCTATTCTACCTTCTGCGCCCATGATTTTCTTTCATTAACTAGAGCTATTTGATTACCCTCTTCAGTAAGTCTTGGATTATGGGAGGCTAAATAGAAAATTTTTTTCTTATAATCTTCAAAATAATTACATTCCACAGGTTTATATGAAATTTTACATTAAATTAGAATTAGAAAAAATTAGAAAATTAGATTTTTCCCCCTTTGAGAAGTTGATTAGAGCTATGCTTTCCTCCAAACTCTTGACACCAGCATTAACATGAAATTTTCTATTCTTGCTTGCTAACCAAAAAATTCCGTTTGCTTCTGGCAACCTTTTGAGCAGAATTTTAGAGCTCTGATGACATAAATAAAATCATATATTAATTTCTGATGTGTGAGCTTTTTTAACATTAACACTCATTCTCTCTTTTTTAAACTATTTTTTTGAAGACAGAAAAACAGATATATTTTAAAAGTCAGGATGTGGGATCAAGGAGGACAACCTTGGCAGCAGTGGCCTTTGAACCAACAACAATGGATGCAGTCATTCCAGCACCAGCAGGATCCAAGTAAGGAAACAAATTGAATTTTGGGAAGTGGAGTAGGGAAGTATATAGAAATGGGTGGAAGATAGGCACAAGGATTAAGGGAGGTAGAATTGAGATTGGTTTATTGGATCATTTTATGGTTGAATTTTAATTTTTTCTCTTGAATAATCTTACCTAGGATATATAGCAAGGAGTGGATTTCCCTTTGGAATATTGCTTCAAAGGGTAGAAAGTTTTGTATAGATTTTATATTTCTAAAACTGATTTAGTTCTTGTTTTCTGAAGAAAGTCTTTCTTAAATGTGTTGCTTAAGTTAATCATATTTCTGCTGTTAATTCTGAGTCTTAAGATTCTATGTAGATCATAATCAACTGATGGTATACTATATAATTTTAAAACCTCTCTTTAATATGGAGTGTCTCAAGCTTACATAAATGCATAAAAGGGTATAGGGATCCCCCATTTATTACTGAGTTCTACTGCTGCTACTACTGAGTTCTAACAGTGGTTAATTCATAGCCAATTTTGCTTAATTGGTATGACCCCGTCTACTGCCCTGTGTTTACTGAGTTAATGCTTTCCTATTTCTTTTTTTTTAATAGCTACATATCATTCTGTTACAGGACTGTACTGTAATAAATCCACTTTTAGATGATTGATTGTCTGACTTGACTTTTTGAAGACATTCCCCTAATTTTGTACACATACCATTATTACTTGTCCAATTATTTTCTTAGGAAAAAAAGCTAAGAAATAGGTTTGATAGCTCACAGTTGTGCATTTAAAGTTTTAGATATACATTACCAAGTTTAACTTTACCTTTGTCAAAATGTATGAGAATATTTAATCTTAGCTAAACTGAGATGTAAAAACCTGTGTCTTAGTCTACATTGTTTACTTTATTAATACTGTTAGATCTTAAAATGTTAACTATAGTTTTTTTTATGATTTTTAAACCTTTTATTATGAAATAATTATAAATTTATAGGAAGTTGCAAAGGGATTACAGGGAATCTCAAGTAGTCTTTATCTTGAGTGGTTACATTTTACATGTTTATGTTATAACACGAAAACCAGGAAATGGACATGGGTAGTACCACGTGTATGTACAGTTCCAGTCACTTTAATCACATGAGTAAAAGCTATAGATTTTTGATGGAGATAGAGGAAACAATGAATTTTGAATAAAAATGAGTAAGAAGTTGTTGAGATATATTTTGACTAGAGAAAGGAGTTAAAGATGCTAAACAGAAGTAGCTAGCTATACTCACCTGAGGTATATAGGATCCAGTGTAGACCTAAATGGGACCTGTCTGAGAAAGAGTGAGTTTAATCATTTGTTCTTATAGTGATTTTTTAAAAAGAGAGTTTTTAAAAATTCAATGAACTAAGGTACAGGGAATACATTTTCTTATGAGTAATACTAGAAATTGGTTATTTTGTAAAGTCCTTTTCTGAATGTCTTAAGTCATTTATTTTGTAACCTGCATATGCATTATTTTTAAGCATTTTTTCCACTATAACATTCTATAATATTTAAAATCTCTAGTAAGGATTAACTGAAATGCTTGTTTTGCATAGAAGCACATTCTTTTAGCTCCTACATTCTGAATGTCAAATTCTGCTATGTTAAATTTTGTTAGGCCAGATTGACTGGGCTGCATTGGCTCAAGCTTGGATTGCCCAAAGAGAAGCTTCAGGACAGCAAAGCATGGTAGAACAACCACCAGGAATGATGCCAAATGGACAGGATATGTCTACAATGGAGTCTGGTCCAAATAATCATGGGAATTTCCAAGGGGATTCAAACTTTAACAGAATGTGGCAACCAGGTTTGTTGTTTATGTTTTCCAAATTTTAGGACTCAATTTTAAAATAAAATGAGGATTAAAATTAAATTGTTTAATTTGCTTAGTTTTATGACTTCTTGAAATGAATGCTTCTTGAAGACTAGGCAGTTTCAGTTAGATTTGACCTTGAAATTTTATGGTTAAAATTATTCTGTACTCATTCTCCTAGCATTGTGGCACTCAGTTTGATTCTTTTCTTGGTTCTTCATTCCTAGGCTGACAGGGGCTGGGAACACTGGAAACCTCACTTGGCATCTAGGGAAGAGAGCATTCTATGTCTCTCTGTTGCAACCTCTGGCCTTTCAGCAGCAGCACTGGCAGAGCAAAACATGTCTAATCTCTAATTAAAGAAAAATTGTGTCATTTTGTGACAGATTAGTCTGTCAAATATACTCTGCCCCTACCATCTGCTCATTTTTCTCTTTTTTTTCAGATAGTAAAGATCTTCCATAAGTTTTTATCTGTATATTTTTTTTTGTTTGTTTGCTTTTTTTACTTTATAGTGTGATCTAAGTTCCTTGATGCTAGTTCAGTTCTGACTTGTGTTATTTTTAACAGTCACTTTAAATTATTTATAGACAAATCTTACATTTGAGTATGCTAACAGTGAAGTCATAGCTCCATTTTCTTACTAATACTTATTGTTTCTCAGTGTGAGAATGGAAAACTCAAGAAGTAATCCTCTGATATCACTTTAAAAATAATAATGAATATTCTAATCTTTAATATTGAGAGAGAGTTCATTTCTAGTTTTCTTGAGTGTGTGCCAAATTTTCCCACATTTGAAAATGTTTTGGTTCCTAAGTTCATCGAAGATTGATCTTGGCATTCTCATTCCCCAACTTTACTGTGCTGGCTTTGTGTCCCAGGCAAGTGATTTAAAAACCTCTATGTGCCTCAGTTTCCCCTCCTGAAATTGGCGAAAATAGTACCTGATTTCTCCCTACCTCACAGGGATGTTGTGAGGATAAATGTGTTCATGGAAGAAAGAACTTATATAAAAATCTGAAGGTATTATTTTTATGGTATTGTTACCGAACACAAATAGAAAAATTGAACAAAAATTTGCTTTGGATTTTGTTATGTTCATTAAAAGTAATTTGGGGTATTTGGTTTCCATTTGTTTAGAATATAAATTAGAGTAGTAGTTAGCGCGTTTGAATTATTTATTAGATTCATTGCTTATTTTTAAGATATACAAAAGGAATTTGACCAAGAAGTCATAGATTTTTTAATCTGTTTCTTTACTGAAAAATCTAGCTTTCTTGAGATCTTAAAAATTTGTGTTGATTTTGTTATAACTCCCTGTTGAATGTTTTTATGCCTGAATCCTAAATAGAATGGGGAATGCATCAGCAGCCCCCACACCCCCCTCCAGATCAGCCATGGATGCCACCAACACCAGGCCCAATGGACATTGTTCCTCCTTCCGAAGACAGCAACAGTCAGGACAGTGGGGAATTTGCCCCTGACAACAGGCATATATTTAACCAGAACAATCACAACTTTGGTGGACCACCCGATAATTTTGCAGTGGGGCCAGTGAACCAGTTTGACTATCAGGTGAAAGATATTTTGTTGCTTTAATATTGTAGATGTGCACGTAATCCATTCTTTGGAAGTGTCTCATCAAGAGTATCTAAGATATGCGTTTCACTTTTCAGTCACAGATAAGCACGTATGTGTCAAAAAAGTTACTAGTTTTTGAGTATTAAAATCATTAGGTTTTTGTTTTCTGGTTTTTGATTTGCTTAGGAAAATGGTATAAAGGACTGTTAGGGAAAAAATTGGATAAAATGAGAAATGTGTAAGTGCAATAGCTATATGATGTTTTGTTTTCTAATTTATAATTTCAAGATGGTACCTTTAAATATTAAATAAAGTTTAGAAAATGCACAGTAGTTGAATATATTATTTATCAAAAGTAGATTATGGTTAAGACATGAATAAAATACATGAAGAACATAGATCATCTTCCTAAATGCAATTCCTTCTGCTGTGTAGAGTAAGACTTTTTCTAGTGTTGTCATTTTTTTTTTCCCATTCTAACATGACATGTTAATGGAATTGTACATACTTCCTTTGTAGCATCTGATTCATTCCTAGGGACATAGAACTCTATGGGGAATAGTGTCATGTGGGGTTTTATTTTCTCTAATCACTTTGCCAGAGTCTACCCTAAATTACAGTGCTAGGTGTTATTGTGAAATAATTGATTGCCATTTGTTATCTTTAAGCTATCATTTAAAATTTTGGGAAAAAACCCATATGTTGTTTCACGAATTATATGGATAATGGGCATAAACGTGAACAATATTAACCTTGAGACAGTACTCCCTTATTCATACATACTTAGATACCTTTTGTATAAGAATATTTGATATACAGATATGACAGCTTTTGTTTGTTTTGAAAAAATGTAGTCATGGGGAGCTTCTCCTCACACAACATTTGCTCATAGATCCCCATGCTAACAAGATAAAAAGCTCTGTTGGCATCTGGCTGAGAAAAGCCTCTGAAAATGGCAAAATTGCAACAATAAAAAAATTAATAGAATGATTCAGTAGCTTTTATCTTTGATTAAAATAGTTATTTCTTGCAAAATTATAGAAATAACAAGTTCATAATTAGTAAGTTGTAATTGATATAAATTTTTTTTCCTGTAATTTTCTAGTTACAGAAAAAGTGACATTTATTTGATTTCTTGGTAGTGGAAGTAGTAGTTGATAAATGGATTCAGAATGAAAAAGCTCATATTAATTTATATCCTTTTCTATACTTCTTGAATGTAGTATATTAAAAGCTGGATTTTATATGGCTCTTTGATTTACATAGGCAGAAAATCTTTATCTTTCTTAAGAAAAGTAAGCCTAGGTTCTTAGGGCTACAGAAATATCGGTGGATATTAGAACCATGGAAATCTTGGATTTGCTGCACACATGGATTTCTACTGTCCCAGTTCATAACACGCGTGTGTCCCAGAGAGTATATTGTATTAATGTGAAGAAAAATAAACTGCAATACTCTTTCAGCATGGGGCTGCTTTTGGTCCACCGCAAGGTGGATTTCATCCTCCTTATTGGCAACCAGGACCTCCAGGACCTCCGGCGCCTCCCCAGAATCGAAGAGAAAGACCATCGTCATTCAGGGATCGGCAGCGTTCACCTATTGCACTTCCTGTGAAGCAGGAGCCGCCACAAATTGGTAGCTATTTAAGTTTAGGGAACCACAATTGGCATGATTTCTTGATGATGTAAAAAGGATGCTTTGTTTTCTTAAATTGTTCTAATACTCTTATATGTTAGGAATTGATACTTTAAAGTCCTATCATTTTATAGTCATAAATCTTAAAATTATAAAAAAGATCCTAACTAAAATACTTAGTTTTCAATAATTTTCTTTAAATCTTTTGTTATAAAATTTATCATAACCATAACATGTTGATATTTCTTTGATGTTGATAGATACATTTTGCCAATATATGATCAGTTCCCCCTTCTAAAACCATTCTCCCTTTATGGACTCTTTCCACTCTCAGTTCATTGGATATACTGCTGTCAGATTGATTTCTTTGATTTATTTCATTCACTTTCCACAGTATTTTGGCAAAAAAAAAAAATTTTTAAATAACATAATAGAACTATTTTATGCCATCAGGAAGTTACATATATATCTGGAAATCCAAATCCAGCACTTAATGGACATTTAAGTCTTTGTTTTTTTAATCACAAAGTAGACATTTTATTAATAGAAAGATTCTAACTTTTTTAACTTAAGGAATAATACTCAAATGAATTCTTAAAGTGAAGGCTTATGGTTTTGTAATTCTTTCAATATTTTAGGAAACCGCATAGTTTAACAGTTGGCTCTGAATTAGCCCACATCACTACTTACTGTCTTTATAAACTGGAACACAACACTTAATCTCTTTGAGCATCAGTTGCATCACTTAAAAAAGATGAAGTGCTCTTGTAGGGCTTTTGTAGGAGTGAGATGATGGACTCTCCCAGTGCCCTGGCACATTATAAGTGTTAAAGCCATATTTACTTTTGCTATTTAAAGTGATGATTTTAAAGAAAAGCATAATGTTTAGTGAATTGTTTTTATTACCACTGCCTTGCTAGAGAATGATAGTATTTTCCACAAGCACTTAAAGGGCACCAACATGTTTTTTTTTTAACCTACAAGGATTATAGAAATTTAAGAATAAAGAACTCATGCATTTATGATTTTTACCTAACTGACACGAATATTTTGTCCCATGTGAAACAGATGCAGTAAAACGCAGGACTCTTCCAGCTTGGATTCGAGAAGGTCTTGAAAAAATGGAACGTGAAAAGCAGAAGAAGTTGGAGAAAGAAAGAATGGAGCAACAACGTTCACAATTGTCCAAAAAAGAAAAGAAGGCCACAGATGATGCTGAAGGAGGAGATGGCCCTCGTTTACCTCAGAGAAGTAAATTTGTAAGTAGACATTCTTGATCTGAAACTCCTTGTGACATCTATGTGAAAAAGTTAACTGACTATCTGATTTAATTCGTTTGGTATGATAATCTCTAGGTCCATCCATGTTACTGTAAATGGCATTATTTCATTCCTTTTTATAGCTGAGTAATATTCCTTTGTATGTATATATGTATATACACACACACACCACATCTTTATCCATTCATCTGTCAATGGACCTTTAGGTTGCTTCCACATATTGGGTATTGTAGATGGTTTCCACAGTGGCTGTACCAGTTTACCATTTACAAATACCATATATCATTTGTATGTGGAAATGATATATGAAATAAAAGAATACATATGGAGAATTTAAAAAGATACAAATGAACTTACTTATAAAACAGAATAGACTCACAGACATAGAAAACAAACTTATGTTTACCAAAGGGAAAAGATAGAGGGAGGGATAAATTGGGAATTTGGGATTAACAGATGTACACTACTATATATAAAATTAAAAAACAAAGACCTATTGTGTAGCACAGAAACTGTGTTCAGTATCAATAACCTATAATGGAAAAGAATCTGAAAAAAAAAATGTCTACTAAAGAACTTGCTGTATGCCTGAAACATTGTAAATCAAATATATTTCAATTTTAAAAAGTTTATCAAAATAAATAGGTATTAATTTAGTCTTTGAAAAAGTGCTGGAGTAGTATTCTTGAGATTAACTTTCAGTTAAGTATATTGGAGTTTATTTTTATATATGTGTTACTGAGGGTAGTAAGGAGAAAAGAGGGCAGCAAATATATAAATGTTTCATTTCAGAGAGAAATTACTCAGATGCTAGATAACGGGTTTTATCTTGACAAACAAATCTCTGTTCCTTTATTGTAGTACAGTGAACTCCCCAGTGATGGCCTATAAAACAGCTATACTTACACTCGAGGATATAATAACTTAGTTTTTGATACTGAAAGTTTTAGGTACTGAAAGTAACATAAGGTTTTAACTCTTTAAATCTCTATCAGTTAGATGGCATGAATGGCTTGAGAATTTTTTTGTTTTTAGCAGCAATATGCTTCTAGCTAGTATTACAGCCACAGCAGTGGCCAGTGTGCAATTCAGGAAATGATTCTTCCTCCCAAGGCCATTTTTTTCCTTCAGAAGTAAGTTTCAAGGACAGCCAGTTACTGTTGGCTCAGCTGGTAAAAAATCCACCTGCAATGCGGGAGACCTGGGTTTGATCCCTGGGTTGGAAAGATCGCCTAGAGAAGGGAAAGACTACCCACTCCAGTGTTCTGGCCTAGAGAATTCCATGGACTGTTATAGTCCTTGGGGTCGCAAAGAGTCGGACACGACTGAGCGACTTTCACTTCACTTCAAGCAGGTACTGGCTTTGCTTCAACTCCATGAGTGCCATAAGCTACTTTTTTTTTTTAACAAAACAACGATACCAAAGATGTGATTTTGTTCTGGGTGTTATGCAGATAAGAAACAACAGGCTGCCACTTTTAAAATTTATCTTTAAAAAGAAAAAAAAAATTTTTTAATCTCTACATTAAATAGTAGATTTCCCAGTTTGATTTTTTTTTTAAGTGTCCCCCCCAAAAAAAATCTCAAAACTGGAGATTGTCCTCCCTTTTCTCCCAGATGCTTTAGACTTGTTTTTACGTGTAGTCTTCCTTTGGTTCGAATAGTCTTTCCATAGTATTTTTTAGGTGATCACTTTGGCTTTTACTTAGTAGGATTATTAAGAGTGACTGTGGAGTATTTCTTTGCCTAAAGAAGAATCTACCTTTTAAGGTGTGCCATCTGAATACTGAAAACCTAACACTATACAGAGACAAAACTGGTATTTCCTCTATCTGAAGTAAGCCTCATTTCTTGCTTATCTGTCCATTATGTAGCTAAAAAAAAAAAGCAAATTTCAGTAATCAGTTTAGATCTGGAAACTGACTTTAGTTTTTTTTAATTTTTTTAAGTCACATGATTTTAGGTAAAAAGCTTAAATTTACAGCTATAAAAGTTATACTGAGTATATGACTGTGGCCCATTTATCCAAAATTCTACATACCACTCATCTCAGGACCATTAATATAATGTATATTAATTAAATCAATCTCTGGGCATGATGTGCTTCTAGTTATTTATCTTAGGAAAACTTAACTAAGGGAAAAAATTGAAATTGATTCTCACAAGCCACCTTGTAATCTTGTATTTCCTCTCTTTAAATTACCAAATGAGATCTGTAGCACAAAAGTGTTATTTAGAAATTTCATTTTTCTGTATCTGTTTCATAGACTTTAATTTGGGGTTTTAAAATAGAATATTTAAGATAATTATTTTAGGACATAAACATGAATTTGGGTGGCCCAAAAAGTGCTGTTCCTTTTTTTTAGGATAGTGATGAGGAAGATGAAGACACTGAAAATGTTGAGGCTGCAAGCAGTGGAAAAGTCACCAGAAGTCCATCTCCAGTTCCTCAAGAAGAGCAAAGTGAACCAGAGATGACTGAAGAAGAGAAAGAGTATCAAATGGTAGAATGTTAAATTTCTTACCTTTACCATGTACAGGCTTAAAAAAATTTTATTTGAGATATAATGACATTCAGCATTATATTATAGGATTTATCTTGTTAATAATTTAAAAAAATTTTTGGTTGGCTATCTTAAACTTGAGAACTTGTAAAACAGTTATAAGATGTATATTTGCTGGGCAGTAGTGTCTGCAAAATCCAAGTAACTCATAATATATGAAATCACAGCTTATAAAGCAGTTATTAAGCACATTTTCTAATATCGACAGCTTGATTAAATAGTGTTTTATTAATACTACATGAGACCCACCTGGTGGGTCAGATGCTAACGAATCTGCCTGCAATGTAGGAGACCTAGGTTCGATCCTTGGGTTGAGAAGATCACCTGGAGGGGAGGGCATAGCAACTTACTCCAGTATTCTTGCCTGGAAAATCCCCATGGATAGAGGAGCCTGGTGGGCTACAGTCCATGGATGGGGTCACAGAGAGTCAGACATGACTGAGTGACTAAGCACAACATTATTTTCTAAAGTGTGTTTTTTGTATACTGTAGAAGATTAAAAGAATGTATAGAAAAATAAATTTAGGAAGCTCTAGGTTTAACACAGTTAAAGATGTTTCATTGAAAGATTTCACAGCCTTCAATGTCTAAAATGTGTACTGTACATTTCTGAGATTGGGTATATAATATGCTGTGTTTCTCATGTTGGTTGGTCAGTGATCTTTGGAATGTCCTTAGATGATGCTGATTCGGTATACTCTTATTTTAGTAGATGAGTAATCTGGACCCCAGAGAGGTCCACATTTGAAGCAGCTGTTGGTAGCCAAACAAGTGCTAGAATGCAGCTCTTATTTCAAGTCTATTGTATGCTATATGATGGTAATAAAGAAAAACAGGATTTCATTTCACAAAATGCAGTAATTGCCATTTCCTTATTTTCTTTGTTTTTTCCCCTTAGATTTTACTTTGAGCTGAGGGTTAATGTAAATTCCAAAGTGACATAAGAAACTAGTATTGTGGTGCTTACTAATAATATTATTAAGTGAAAGGATAGTCCTCTCAACTTAAAACACTTCTGGAAACTTTTATTAATAGGGACTTAAAAAAAAATGTTTTGTCTCCAGAATTAGAATTCAGTGTTTCTGCTTTACAGATAAATTCTTATATATATTTTAATCCATATGATTTAAAATGTTTTTAAAGTTCTGATAATTTACAATAATTTTCAAGATACTCTGTTCCTTAGAATAGCTAATCTGATCTTTAAAAATGTTTTATAAAATGGCTTTGCCTTTTAATTTTTTGAAAATTTCAAACTGTGTTAGTAACTGTAATAATTAGGAATAAAAAACAAACGTATAAAATATCCTTCCTTAGATGTTGCTGACAAAAATGCTTCTGACTGAAATTCTACTAGATGTCACAGATGAAGAAATTTATTACATAGCCAAAGATGCACACCGGAAAGCAACGAAAGGTATATTGTGGGTGTTCTTGGTTTTCTTTTTCTGGGGCTCTTTGGTTTTGGTGGCTACTCTGGACTTTTTTGTTGTCCTTGTTGAATTACTAGCAGATTATGGATCCTCTTGCATGTTCTAACTCTTTGGGAAATATTAGATTTGTAGACACCATATTAAAACTATACATATATTTTTGTTTTATGCAGCCTACCTAAGCACAAATTAGCAATTTTGCTATTGTTCTATAACATGTACTGTGGAAAATTCTTGATGTTCAATTTCACCTGATTTTTTTTTTTTTTCTTTTTACTATATAGATACCATGGTATTAGGTGTATGATTTCTAACGCATTTAGTTTGACTACTGAATTATGAACCTTCAGAATTTTCACAGTTACCACTTGTAATTCTTACAGAAGCAAGTAATATGTCCCACCCCCCATAATTTTAGTAACACTTAAAAAGTATATTGAAAGAAAATTTTAGTTATGGTCCATACCTCAAAAATAAAAATACCAGTGTATTGGTCAACATTTTCCCTCATTATCAACCAGTTTCAGCTCACATCAGAGTTATAGTTTCAAGGCCAGACATACTACTGGTTTAAAATGAATGTTATGTTTTTAATGTTTCTTCTCTCCCCAAAAAGCAGCAATAGTAGTAGATTTAACAATACCGTAGACTCTCATGACTATGAAATCGTGGCTATTTGTGTTAACATGTTGTTCCTGTTGTTGATGTGATACAAAGCTCCTGCAAAACAGCTGGCACAGTCCAGTGCACTGGCTTCCCTCACTGGACTCGGTAAGTATTCTCCTTACTTGTGAGAGGGCCTTAAAGGGAAAATCACACTTACCTTGTCTCTCTACATGTTCTGTTTAGAAACTGTACTGGGCCTACTCAGTGTATAAAATTTAGGTCTTAGGGTTATATCAGTCTCTAAAAGGTTTGCCTTTTTTTTTTTTTTTTTTAAAACTAAAGCATTCACAGTGAGATTATTACAAATGTGGTGACTAATTCATAGTTTATTAGTTGTAATAGTACATAATTTAGCCATGATAGCATTTAAGCTCACTTTCATAATTACTGAATACGTGCCTTAGGGAAGAACCTATCCATAAATGCTTTTAAGGACCTTTATTTAGATTGTATTGTAGCAAGTCAAGTTTTACCATAGAGGAAAGGGTTTATCTTAGAGCGTGATAGTAGTGCTGTTCATAATTTGCCATTTGCATGATACAGTATCAAGTGTATAAAAGCTTGAACTTGCCTTTTCCGAATCTGCATTTCAAATTAATATTTGTGAGGATCAGAAGAAATGGGTAAAACCAAATGCCCATATGATTTTGTTATGACTACTATCTAGATCACTTCAGGGTGGGGAGCAGTTATATAGCACCTTGCCATTTCTGTACCATTGACAATTACAGTATTCTAATATTGTTAGGAAAAAAAAATATTTAGCATCCCTTGGATTTTTGAACTTTGAACAATGGAAGAGTTAATTTTAGAAATATTTTCAGGATCATCATAAATTTGTGTAAGGTAGTTTGAATTGATTATGCTTTAGTAAGGCTTTGTTACTGCCCTTTTAAATAGTTTTGTTGGTTAGCAGGGACAATAAGACAGTCATTTTCAAGATTCCCTATGGTGAGCAATATATGAAATATTCTTGAAAGAATAAGATATTAAGTATCAGTTTTCTTGAGGATTCTGTATACTCCTTAAGCATTGTAATTTATACTCCTCCCCACCCCGAATAAGCATATTCTTCCAAGAAAAGGCAATGAAAAAAGAAATGAGCTTTCTTCTCGGACCTTAAAAAGTTTTTAGTGCATAGAATAATGTTTACATGTGATAGACTGGGCTTTATGCACACAGGTGGACTGGGTGGTTATGGATCAGGAGACAGTGAAGATGAGAGGAGCAACCGAGGTTCTGAATCATCTGACACTGATGATGAGGAATTACGGCATCGAATCCGGCAAAAACAGGAAGCTTTTTGGAGAAAAGAAAAAGAACAGCAGCTGTTACATGATAAACAGATGGAAGGTATATCTTTTAGACTCACTTAGTGTTTGTACAGTCCAGTTTGTATTTCTTTTTATTATTTTTTAATGAACCTAAAAATAACAGGATAGAATCAAAGCTAAATTATAAATACTATGTGATATAATTGAAACTAAGGTTTTTGACTCATTTTCAATTTTTATCAAACTTAAAAGTCAAAATTAATTATATTATTCAAAGGATGTAGTTTATAAAAATTAAATTTTTTTTGTTTTGGGAGACATTAATTCTATTGACTGTAAGTTAAACTATTTGGTATCTTTTTATTTCTCATTGAAGTTCCTAAAATGAAAAGACTTTTGAAAGGAATACATTATAAACTATTGAAGAGTAATTTGTAGCTAACATATTTAAGGACAGTAGAGGACTTTTTAGAATTTAGTTGAGCTTCCCTGGTGGCTCAGAGGGTCTGCCTGCAATGTGGGAGACCCAGGTTCAATCCCCAGGTCAGGATGATCCCCTGGAGAAGGAAACGGCAACCCACTCCAGTATTCTTGTCTGGAAAATTTCATGGACAGAGGAGCCTGGTAAGCTACAGTCCATGGAATCGCAAAGAGTCACACACAACTCAGCAACTTCACTGTAGAATTTAATTATGTAAAATGCTATACATGTGTACAGCTCTTAGTTTATATAATGATACTAGGAATAGTGAAAGAATATTTACATAGACTTTATTGTTTGAAAAATCTTACTGGACAATTTCAGAAGTAATTATTGAGCTAATAACAAAAAACTTCCTATAAATTACTAATTTACCTTCAGGTTGCTTTACTGTGTAAGAGGGAAATATTTTCTTACCTGCTTTACTGTACCTCTGCACTTTGGTGCTCCATTGTTGTACTGTCCAGACAGGTAACTAACTGCATGTAGCTACTGAGCATTTCAGATGGAGCCAGCTTAAACTGAAATGTGCTGTAGGTATAAAATACACACTAGACTTCAAAGACTTTACAATACACAAAAAAAGAGCAGAATATTTCGATTTTCTTTTTAACTCATTGGATGTTGAAATGATATTTTTTATATATTGGGTTAATAAAATATGAAAATTAATTTCAAACCTGTTTCTTTTTAGTAGCTGTTAAAAAACTGTTTAGTAGCTGTTAAAAAACCCTGAATTGCTTACTGCATTTTATTTCTGTTGAACAGTGCTGCTCTATTTTTATAGTCTTATAGCTTGAAATTTGCTAGTATGGAAGTTTTTTCATTGTATGTTTGCCCGTCTTACTATTTTTGTCTTTTTCTGTTTCAGAAGAAAAGCAACAATCAGAAAGGGTTACAAAAGAGATGAATGAATTTATCCATAAAGAGCAAAATAGTTTATCACTACTAGAAGCAAGAGAAGCAGATGGTGATGTGGTTAATGAAAAGAAAAGAACTTCCAATGAAACTACGTCAGTTTTAGAACCAAAAAGAGAACATAAAGAAAAAGAGAAACAAGGAAGGAGTAGATCAGGAAGTTCTAGTAGTGGTAGTTCCAGTAGCAATAGCCGAAGTAGTAGTACTAGTAGTTCTGTCTCTAGCTCTTCATACAGTTCTAGCTCAGGTAGTAGTCGCACTTCTTCCCGATCTTCTTCTCCTAAAAGAAAAAAGAGACATAGTAGGAGTAGATCTCCAACAATTAAAGCTAGGCGTAGTAGGAGTAGAAGTTACTCTCGCAGAATTAAAATAGAGAGCAATAGGGCTAGAGTAAAGATTAGAGATAGGAGGAGATCTAACAGAAATAGCATTGAAAGAGAAAGACGAAGAAATCGAAGTCCTTCCAGAGAGAGACGTAGAAGTAGAAGTCGCTCAAGGGATAGGCGAACCAATAGGTCCAGTCGTAGTAGGAGTCGAGATAGACGTAAAATTGATGATCAACGTGGAAGTCTTAGTGGAAGCAGTCATAAGCATAAAGGTGAGGTTAAAGAACAAGAGAGGAGAAAGGAGAGGAGTCGAAGTATAGATAAAGATAGGAAAAAGAAAGACAAAGAAAGGGAACGTGAACAGGATAAAAGAAAAGAGAAACAAAAAAGGGAAGAAAAAGACTTTAAGTTCAGTAGTCAGGATGATAGGTTAAAAAGGAAACGAGAAAGTGAAAGAACGTTCTCTAGGAGTGGTTCTATATCTGTTAAAATCATAAGACATGATTCTAGACAGGATAGTAAGAAAAGCACTACCAAAGATAGTAAAAAACATTCAGGCTCTGATTCTAGTGGAAGGAGCAGTTCTGAATCTCCAGGAAGTAGCAAAGAAAAGAAGGTTAAGAAGCCTAAACATAGTCGATCGCGATCCATGGAGAAATCTCAAAGGTCTGGTAAGAAGGCAAGCCGCAAACACAAGTCTAAGTCCCGATCAAGGTAGTATACTTTTTAAAGTATTTTGTCTGATTTAAAAAAAAAAAAAATTTGACTGAATTTATTCAAAGTTGAAAGTGTCCTTTCTCTCTCTCTCTTTAATAAACTCAGTTTGGTACTTGATAAATGATCATAATCATAAGTAATTTTAGAAATCCTATATAATAATATTTATTTGAAAATTGCAGATTCTTTAGTATAAAATACATTTTTATTTTTAAATTTTATCTTTTCCCTTTCTTTTTTTCAGATCAACAACCCCTCCCCGTCGTAAACGCTGAGGAATGATGTGGCAAGAATGCCATGATGTTTAAAAAATTCCATGAGTTTTAAGGGCTTGTCTCATTATAGAGGCATATTGTGGCTGTGTAGGTGAAACCAGAATTTTTTTTTTTAATCTGTAAATAGGTGTACTTTTTTCAAATGCTGCTCCAAGTTACTTAATAGGATTTCTTTCTATTACATTTTTTTCAAAAAATAGTGCATAATAAGACTATAAACATGCCATTCTCTTTCAGCTGTAATGTTCTTAAAATTATTCTTGAATGTACTGTGATGTCAATAAAGCTCTTTAGTTCATTTTTGTTAAACTCTTGCACCTTAATTTTATGATTTTAGTCTAAGGAACGTACTTTTATAAAAAGGCAGCTGGAATTTTGTATAACAGGTTTTAAAGGTACTTCCTCTCATCTCCCCCAAAGAAAATGGTTTTAACTTAATAGTTTGTCAAAGTTTGTAAATTGTACCCGTGGATTTTTGTCAGATTCCAACTATAAAGATGTAGAAGAGGGCCAGAAATAGATCTTTACTTTTCATTTGGAGGCATTTGACAGCTTTCTAAATTTTTCTTGTTTGGGGGATTTTCAAGTAATATATTCTCTGTGTATAAAATATGGTTCACTCCTGTTAATGAAATTGCTAGAATCAATCAGACCAGTGCACCACTAGAATTATTTATAAGGAATGATTGTGTTTGACACTAATAGCAATTCAAGTCCGGAACTATATCCTATAGTTACCACTTCTGTTTTAAAGTGTATTTTAAACACTTTGGGATTACTATAGAACTAAAACTCACAATTGAATATGTTTGTTTATATTTTTAAAGTATAATATGACCTCAGCACAGTGGAAGAATACTGTGTTGTGCAGGTTTGTGTCAATTTCATAACATTAAAATGATTTGGTTTTGTCACTTTCTTAAAATTATGATCAGTGAGTGGTCTAGCAATTTAAGGCAGTCATAACTTATGAATAAAATGAGGCTCTGCAGGCACTGAAATGCTGAACTGCTTCTAGGGTCCATTTTATATGATTACTCACTTGTGCCACAATAGATAAACCTCTGAAAACCAATGCTTTTAAATTTTAATTTAAAAAGGAAAGAGCAGGTGCAGATCACAGAAAAGTTTTAAAGTATGCCTTCTTACCAGCAATAGTTCATTTGAAAGTAAACCCGGTTTTTGCCAAGATCAGTGTTTCCTCAAAATGAAGGTAGAAATAGACTTGTAATAGTGTGCTCTTGTACCTCTACATAGGTTCTTAAATAATTTTGAGCAGTTATGCATTTATCTTGAAGAAACAAGTCAACTGTGAATAAATGCATGTTTACCAAAATGATTGTTTTACAGTGCAGTTCTGATATTTATAAAGTTGACATTTCACACAGTAACTTTTAAATAGTTTGGAATTCTATATAGTTTAGACATCAGTCACATCTGGAGACAAAATAAATGAAAATGTGCAATATTTTTTATGTAGATGAGCTTAACACCGTGTACCTAATTACAGAACTAATTATCTGATTAATTTGTAATAAATAAGTTGTATAACATTTTCATATCTTAAAATGTTTTTTAGAACAATCTTCAAGTGAAATAATATTTTCAAAATAAAATTCTACAGAAAAATTCTGGCTATGATATGCACATTTTTGTTCATTTAAGATATGAACTAGAGCCAAAAGTAGTATTTGACAGTTTGATTTACTCTGCCATAATATACCAGCTTATCATTTAAATCTGTAGATAGTTTTAAAAGCATAGTCATAATGTATATGATTACTAGTAAATATATCAGTGTTAGATATTTGGGTTTTCAGTTTAGAAAATTCATCATTTCATTGACATGTAATGAAGTATGTTTACCTTGAGTCGTAAGATTTTATAAAAAATAGGGCTTCCATGATTTGGGATGTGAATGCTAAAACTTACATATAAATTAATTAGATGTGTAATTTGGTTATGAAATCTTTTCTAAAATGACACCACCAGAAAATTAATAGATTAATTTTTTGAGATAATTATTTGTCTGGATTGGTTAATAAAAATCTGTCTTAAGAGGTTTTCTTTTAAAATATTTCTAGTGTATTAATAATCATACTTGTTTTTGTGTAATGGGGATAAACCACACCATTAAGAGAATAAAATGTAATTTGGAAGAGGTAATTATCAGATTTGTTTCAGGCCCCTAAGTATAAATAAAGACTGGTGTGGAATTTCAGTGTACATGTTTCCTACCCTTGTAAAACGTCTTTTTTAAAAAGCATCTATTTCTAATGGTATAATACATAATAGTTAAACTTTGCAAAAATTATCTATTTTTTAATGTCTGAGTTACTCTTTTTCTTCGAAGAAAGACATGAAGTATAAATAGTAGTTATAAATTATTAAAGTTTCTAACCTGTACAAAGCATGGTGTAGTGGAAATAGATTCATTTGGATTGTCCTGGCTCTGCTTCTTGATGTTTTGGGGCAAATCACTTAATCACTGTGGAACTCATTTTTTTAAACTATATAAGGTCTTAAACACTTCTAGTCCTTAAGTTCTTCAGTTTTAAGTAGAATTTGTAATGTCTAAACCTAAAGGAGAAGATGGGCTTAAAATAACTTAATAGCCCTTAAAATAACTCATGTGTGATGAGTTACATTTATACCCTAAAGGTTTATTAGGTGTCACCCACAGGGTTTTCCTATTTCCTATTTTGATTTTGGTAATATTAAGATAAAATTACCCTAAGTTACCAATTTGTATGGAAGTTTATAAATACAGAAATTTACCAGTTAAACCTGAGTGGATGTAGTAGAGTTATTTCAAAGAGATAAAGCTGTTCCCTATAAGGGAGAACTTTACCCTTAACTTGAATTTTAAACGTTTATATAAAGTTATAAAATTGAATTTCAAAATATTAAATAGATTTTTAGTTTTATAGCAAAATAAACTGTAGATTCTAGTTTACAGTATGGGTGAGACCATGGAGATGATCTGGGAAATAACTCCAAGGACAACCATATATCACATAGCTGCTAGTCCTTCCAGCACAACTTGTGTTTAAGCATCATTGGAAAAGCCTTTTATTGATACTTGTAGAGGAAAATTCTGTAAGCTAGTTTTGCTTAACTGAAGCAAACCATTGGGTGTTCAAGAGACTTTGTTTCCTCTTGGTATTAAGGCAAATCACTGCCTTTGTTGTCGAACTGATGTGAAAGCCAACTCACTTTGCTTTTTCCTGGGATCTCACTCCAGCAAATAAAACATGCTAATAAATGTTCTTTTGTGCAGAGCTTTCTGCCTTCAGTTGGGAGAGAGATTGAGAAGGGAACTCTGAAGACAACTGATAAATTTGCAACCACTTAGGAGGTAGTCAATATTTTACTAAGAAGCCATAAGGAAAAGGCCATACTGAGCAGTAGATTTCACTAATTCACTAATCTGACTCTGTCGGTAAAAAATGTGTAGTGATTTTTTTTGCCTTTAATGTTGGAAATTTAGCATTGTTCTTACCCAAGGAAAGGCTGTTGCTGCTGCTGCTAAGTCGCTTCAGTCGTGTCCGACTCTGTGCGACCCCATAGACGGCAGCCCACCAGTCTCCCCCGTCCCTGGGATTCTCCAGGCAAGAACACTGGAGTGGGTTGTCATTTCCTTCTCCAATGCATGAAAGTGGAAAGTGAAAGCGAAGTCGCTCAGTCCTGTCCGGCTCTTAGCGACCCAATGGACTGCAGCCCACTAGGCTCCTCCGTCCATGGGATTTTCCAGGCAAGAGTACTGGAGTGGGGTGCCATTGCCTCCTCCTAGGAAAGGCTGTTACACAGAAGTAAAATGTAAATGATTGCCTGTTCTAATTCTTAAGTGAAGTTGCCTAGCCTGAGTGACTTAACAGTTCCCTGCTACATACTGTGTGCCCTGTCTGGAATATTATCAGGTCACTCACGGAAAATTTTTCAATTTAGATTTCGGGCCCTCTGACATTTGAGTGCCTTGAAAGGGGGAACAATATTCCCCTTAAGAAAGAAATGCTTCGGACCTTTTGTGATTCCCTTAGGGTCAGTGTCTTATAGATAGTATAAATGTCCTTGGGAGACATCTGTTAAGTATGAAATAATTAACTATACAGGAATAAAAGCTAGCGCATGCAGCTTTAAGTGGCTACTTGGAGGTGGTCTGATGGCTGCTTTGAGAGGTCATATAGGAATAGGCATAGTGAAACATGATAATGCAAGCGTTCTATAACTGAAAGCCTAGTTTGACTTTGAACGTGAACACTAATTACAGCCACACATCTATAATATCCACTACAGTGACCATGACTAAGATGCCTCTCGGAACCTTTCTGTTGGGGATCTTTTGTGGGAGGGACCGGAAGAGAGGCGGATCCGTTCTGTCGTGATGTGGGGAGGAAGCAAGCTAAGCTCCTCCGGGAGTCGATTTTTAGGAGGACTTCGATCGGGATTCCAGTGCACACAGGCTGACTCGTCTCGCTTAACTACGTCGGCGGGTGAGTGTGTGTATGTTTGTGTGTGTGTGTCGCGCTCACGAAGCCCTTGGAGCGGACAGATTGTTCTGCGCAGACGCGGTAGAGGACGGCCCGCTGGGTTCCGCACGGGTTGGGCCAAAAATCTGTGTCTTGGGTGGTAGTCCTTCCTGTGTGTTGAACGCCCGGCCTAGGCTCTTACCCTCCCTTTCCCAGAGGCTGAGAAAAGTAGCTCAAGGCTAGTGGTCCTGGCGGGGGAGAGCGAAGGCCACGCGGTCTGCCGCCATATATTCAGTGACCTTTGTCTTATTTTCATTGAGCTCCTTCCCTAGGAGCCGGCGACAACTGTGCTTGCTGGAGTTGCAGGGTCTTTTGCTTTTTTTCTTTTGCCTCAGCGGGAAAGGACACTAACTGTGTTATAGTTATTGATCGTCTTGTATTTGTGTTTTATTTGCACATATCTTGCCCCTCCCCCTTTTTTCCCAGAGTATAAGGCAGCTATTCTGTTTTTTGATGAATAGGTTAATTCAACAAACTGCGAAAATAAGATTAAAAAAAATGACTCACTGAACCTGATGCTTGTAGAAGAAAGTTTGATTATTTAACTCCCAGTATTAACCAGAACGTTAAGTTCATCCTTTGCATGAAACTCATTTAACAAATACCCTATGCGAGGCACTGGGAATTTTAAAGAAGTGATAGCTAAAGGTCATTTTAATAAAATGTTAGTTGGAGCTAAGATCAGGTTATAAAGAACAAAAACTGGGAAACTTAAAGGCCTCCAGTAGAATTGAGAAGTTGTGGGAGTTCTCTGGTGGCCTAGTGATTAGGATCCCAGTGTTTCACTGCCGTGGACAGGGTTCAATCCCAGGTAGAGGACTGAAATTCCACAAGCTGTGACCCAAGCAGTTAAAAAAAAAAAAAAAAGGTGTTACCGTCAATACAGTGAAAAATAATGCTGCCTCAATAAAAATCATAGTTTAAATCAAAGTGAAGCCACGTGGTAAATGATTAAATGTAGTGTTAGAAGGTAAGTTACAGAAGACCTAAATAGACGTTTATCTGAAGAAGACATTTGGTTGACCCACCATATGAAAAGCTCAATATTGCTAATTATTCAGTTCAGTTCAGTCGCTCAGTTGTGTGCGACTCTTCCCGACCCCATGAACCACAGCACACCCCACCTCCCTGTCCATCACCAACTCCTGGAGTTCACCCAAACTCATGTCCATTGAGTCGGTGATGCCATCAAACCATCTCATCCTCTGTCGTCCCCTTCTCCTCCTGCCCTCCATCTTTCCCAGCATCAGGGTCTTTTCCAGTGAATCAGCTCTTCACATCAGGTGGAAAGTATTGGAGTTTCAGCTTCAGCATCAGTCCTTCCAATCAATATTCAGGACTGATTTTCTTTAGGATGGACTGGTTGGATCTTGCAGTCCAAGGGACTCTAAAGAGTCTTCACCAACACCACAGTTAAAAAGCAACAATTCTTCAGTGCTCAGCTTTTTTTATAGTCCAACTATCACATCCATACATGACCACTGGAAAAACCATAACCTTGACTAGACAGACCTTTGTTGGCAAAGTAATGTCTCTGCTTTTTAATATGCTATCTAGGTTGGTCATAACTTTCCTTCCAAGGAGTAAGCCTCTTTTAATTTCATGGCTGCAGTCACCATCTGCAGTGATTTTGGAGCCCTAAAAAATGTCAGCCACTGTTTCCTCATCCATCTGCCATGAAGTGATGGGACTGGATGCCATGATCTTAGTTTTCTGAATGTTGAGCTTTAAGCCAGCTTTTTCACTCTCCTCTTTCACTTTCATCAAGAGGCTCTTTAGTTCTTCACTTTCTGCCCTAAGGGTGGTGTCATCTGCATATCTGAGGTTATTAATATTTCTCCCAGCAATCTTGATTCCAGCTTGTGCTTCTTCCAGCCTGGCGTTTCTCATGATGTACTCTGCATATAAGTTAAATAAACAGGGTGACAGTATACAGCCTTGACGTACTCCTTTTCGTATTTGGAACCAGTCTGTTGTTCCATATGATCTTGCATATGGGTTGAGGGGTTTCAGTGTCAGCAGGATGATCAGGGATGAAATGATGTACTTGAACGTGAACGAGATGAAGGAGTGAGGTGTGTTGATAACCTGGAAAAGATATGCAACAGCAGCAGTTGCAAAGACCCTGAGGTGGAGGCATGTCTGTTGTGTTCAAGAAGAGCAACAAGGACCCTGCAATTCCACTTCTGGGCATTTATATGGAGAAAAACTTGATCTGAAAAGAAACATGCACCCTATTTTTCATAGCAGCACTGTTTCAATAGCTAAGACATGGAAACAGACTAAGTGTCCTTTGACAGGTGAACAGAAGTGTCATCTGTCACACCAAAAAGATGTGGTATATATACACAATGCAGTGTTATTCAGCCTTTAAAAAAATAATGCCATTTGCAGAAACATAGATGGACCTAGAGATTGTCAAACAGTGAAGTAAGTCAGACAGAGAAAGACAAACATCACATGATACTATTTATATATGGAATCTGAAAAAATTATATAAATGAAACTTATTTACAATACAGAAATAGACTCACAGACATAGAAAACAAACTTACAGTTACCAAAAGGGATAGCAGGAGTGGGGTAGGAGGGAATCAGTTATGAGTTTGGAATTAACATATACACACTAATATATGTTTTATATATATATAAAATATAAAAACAATGGGAACCTACTGGATACCACAGAGAACTATATTCAGTATCTTGTAATAACCTATAATGGAAAAGAATCTGTAAAAGAATGTGTATATGTTCATATGTGTGTATATATATACATACATCTGAGTCACTGTCTGTACACCTGAAACGAAGACAATATTGTAAATTAACTACATGTCAATTTTAAAAACAGTAAAAAAAACAACTACAAATCAGCCTGTATTATGAACTTGGAGATATATAGCAAAAATAGAGATATATTAAAATTTTAGCAGTGATTATGTGAAGTGGAGTTGGTGATCTATGATTTTATCATTCTTTATATACTTTCTGTAATTTTTCAGTAAGTGTGTCTTTTATAATCAGAAATTTAGAAAACATACAGTGTAAACATTTCCAATTTTGGGGATTGGACATAAAAAATAGATATTTGGGGTCAGGGAAACTTCTTAAACGAGGTATTTAAGAAGCTGTCTTAAAGTTGTCAAGTTGTAGAAGTTGGAGTGGCCAGAAGACCAGCTTGAGTATCTGTGAGGAAGTTTCTCAGAAACTGCAAGGTGTTGCTTGAGAAGTATGGTGTGGATAAAGGTCTATAAGTGAGGCCAGAGAATGGCCAGGGATAAGACAGGAGACGTTGTAGGTCATGACAAGTACATGAAAGACCACACACACCTCCTGGGATTGACTTTGTCTTGAAGAAGTGGGAAATTACTAAAGGAATAACATAATCAGACTTGTTTTTAAGAAATAACACTTGGCATCTGTGTAGAAAGTGGAGTGGAGGCTCAGGGAGGCCTAAGAGTAATCCAGACAGTGACGAATGCTGGAACTACAGCATTGGCAGGTAGAGGGCTTCTGCACTGTTAGCTAAGTACCTGAGAAGTGCTGATAAATGACTTTTTGAATAAATAAAATAAAAATTTCCCTATTCCTTTGAAATTCCAAATACCAGAATGTCACAGTTTCAAGATAAAGAAGGAACTGATATGGGACTTCCCTGGTGGTCTAATGGCGAAGACTCCAAGCTCCCAGTGCAGGGGGCCTGGGTTTGATCCCTGGTCAAGGAACTAGATCCTGCAGGCTGCAACTAAAGATTACTCATGCCATGATTAAGACTCAGCACAGCCAAATAATTTTTTTTTTAAAGAAGGAATTGTTAGCATCTATTAATACAAACTTGAGTAGTTTCTCTCAGTTATGGCTAAGCGATTTTTAAGGCTGTTAAGAATTCTGGCCACACTGATGACTGAAGGCCTAATTATCTCGAAATGAGATGGGGTGAGAGGGAGATAGGGGTCATCACTGGCCAGAGAGCAAGGACTACATTAAAGTCTTTGAGGCTCAGTTTCATGATAATACCTTATACAGTTGACTCTTGAACAATACAAGTTTGAATTGCACCAGTTTTCTTACATGCAGATTTTTTTTTTCAATAAATATGTACTCCAGTTACCATACTGTCTGAGGTTGGTTAAATTCAAGCATGTAGGATGGCAGATACAGAAGGCTGTCTACAAAGTTATACCTGGGTTTTTGACTGCGTGCATGCCTTGGCACCCATAACCCCCAAGTTGTTCAAGGGTCAACTGTAAATTCTTATCTATGTATCACAGTTTACATAATTCTCTTCTTTTTTAAAAAGATTTTTGTGATGTGGACCACTTTTAAAGTCTTTATTGAATTTGTTACAATGTTGCTTTTTTTTCCCCTAAACATTTTGGTTTTTTGGCATTCCTTCCCCAACCAGGGGTTGAACCCACGCCCCCTACATTGGAAGGCAAAGTCTTAACCTCTGGACCATCAGGAAAGTTCCACTTAATTCTCTAATAGCTCATTTACCTACCTAAAGAAATAAAGGAGTTGATAGTTGACCTGGGTCTTAAAAAGTAATACAGCTAGCAATGATGGAAGAGAGAATAACATGAGCAAAAGCCTAGAAACACAAACTTTTTTTTTGAGAACATTGAAGTTAATTTGGGCCAGACTGTAAAGTCCTATAAGACAAAATTTGAAAAACATAAAAATCTCAGGAGAAGAATGTTCAGAGACTATGAAAAGGCAAGACATGAAATATAAATGACCATTTGTCTTAGTTCCACTACTGCAACAAAATACCACAGACTAGGCGACTTATAAACAACAATATTATTTTTCACAGCCCTGGGGACTGCAGAGTCCAAAGTTTGGTATCTGGTGAGTGCTCACACCCCTGGTTCATAGGTAGATCCTTTTTACTCTTTGCAGTCTTTTTATATAAGGGTACTAAATCTAGTCATGAAAGTTCCATCCTTAAGACCTAATCCTGCCCAAAGACCACCACCTAATACCATCACCTTGGGGGTCAGGATTTCAACATATGTATTTGGAGGGGATATTCAGACTGTAGCACTACTGGGGGCTTCCCTGGTGGCTCAGATGGTAAAGAATCTGCCTGCAATGCAGAAGACCCAGGTTCAAGCCCTGCGTTGGGAAGATCTCCTGGAGAAGGGAATGGCAACCCACACCAGTATTCTTACCTGGAGAATGCTATGGACAGAGGAACATGGCAAGCTATAGTCCATGAGGTCGCAAAGAGCCAGCCCAACTAAGTGACTAACCCTTTGCCTATAGCACCATTAAACTTAAAAAAAGACACTTAACTTCACTCATGATAAAATGAAACTCTACTGAGATACCATTTTCACCTATTGGATTAGCAGAGATAAAGTTTGGTAATACATTGCATAGGTGGCTATCAACGTATAATCAGTGTGGGAAAACCATCCCTAGAATCTCATATTACCCATGAAATTGCATTGGTTCAACATCTGTGAAGGAAATTACAAATTTATAAATACACATGCCAGTTGACACAACAATTCTTGGGGTTTTATATGCAGGTAGTCTCAAAAATGTATGAAGTTACCTGTGTAATTCAATCTTATGTTTTTGGAGTAGCACAAAATTAGAAATAGCCTAAACAAACATCCATTAGTAGAGCACTGCTTAAATAAATGATGAAATATAGCCATACAGTGGATTACTGTGTAACTCTAAAAAAAGGAAGTTCTTATGCTCTATTGTATAAAAAATCTTCAAGATACATCAGTACCTGAAAAGAGCAAGGTACAGAAGAATGAGTATACTGTGCTACAGTATTTTGTATAAAAGGAGAGAAGTTGATATACAAAGATAAACTATGTATAAAATATCTGGATGCTTACAAGCAAATCTAGTAACATTGGTTGCCTCTGGAGAGGAAAATTGGATAGATATAGTCAGGAGTAGGAGAGTCATTTTGTAGTGTGCATTTGTGCTTTTTAATTAAATTTTATTTTGAAATAATTAGACTCATAAGAAGTTACAAAAATAATACAGAGAATTTCCGTATGCCCTTCACCCATTTCCTCAGTGATAACATCTTACACAACCATATTATTGGGCTGGCAAAAAAAGTTTGTTAGGACTTCCACTACATTGTATGGAAAAATCCAAATGAACTTTTTGGCCAATATGATACGTTGTCAGAGCCAGGAAATTGACATTGGTATGATACCATTAACTAAACTACAGTCCTTATTTGGATCTCACCACCTTAACATGTGCTCCTTGGGTCTGTGTGTGTTTGTGTTACTACGCATAGAGATTTATGTAATAATCACCACAATCAGGATATGGAACTGTCCCATAATCACAACAAAAGTCCTGGTACTGCTACTTTATAGTCAGATCCTACCAGCAACCTTAAACCTTGATCTGTTTTCTGTTACATTATATTATTTCCATTATAATTTAGCCATTTCAAGAGTTTTATATGAATGGAATCATACAATATATGCATTTGGAAAAAATTTTTCTGTACTCAGCAGAAATACCCTTGAAATCCATCCAACTTTCTGCATATATCTATAGTTAACTCCTCTTGATTTCTTAGTAGTATTTCATGATATGAATATGCCACAGTTTGTTTAACCATTCACCTACTATAGGATATTTTGATTGTTTCCAGTTTGGGGCTGTTATGGATTAAGTTGCTATGAAAATTGATGTACAGGTTTTTGAGTGGATTAAATTTTTACTTCTCTGGGATAAATGCGCAGGAATGCAATTGCTAAGCTGCAAGATAAATATGTTTAGCTTTATTGAAAACTGCTAAACTCCTTTTCATGGTGTCTGTACCATTTTACATTCCTACTAGCAATAAGAGATCCAGTTTTTCATATCTTCGTCTACACCTGGTCATATCAAGGATGGTTAAATTTTAGCCAATTTGAGAGGTATGTAGTGGCTTTCATTTGTATTCTTCTAATAGCTATTGATACTTAATATCTCTCTATGTGCTTATTTGCATCTGTATATCCTCTTCTAAGCACAGAAGAATTGATGCTTTTGAACTGTGGTGTTGGAGAAGACTCTTGAGAGTCCCTTGGACTGCAAGGAGATCCAGCCAGTCCATCCTAAAGGAGATCAGTCCTGGGTGTTCATTGGAGGGACTGATGTTGAAGCTGAAACTCCAATACTTTGGCCACCTGATGCAGAGAGCTGACTCATTTGAAAAGACCCTGATGCTGGGAAAGATTGAGGGCAGGAGGAGAAGGGGATGACAGAGGATGAGATGGTTGGATGGCATCACGGACTCAATGGACATGAGTTTGAGTAAACTCCTGGAGTTGGTGATGTACAGGGAGGCCTGGTGTGCTGCAGTCCATGGGGTCACAAAGAGTTGGACACGACTGAGCTACTGAACTAACTGATCCTCTTTAATGAAATGTCTTTTTATACCCATTTTATAATACCCACACCCATTTTTTAACTGTATTGCTTATTTTGTTTTGTTTTTTCTGTGGGAGATTTTTGTTTGTTGTTTTTGTTTCATTTTACTGTTTACTGTTGAGTTTAGAGTATATATTCCAGATACCAGTCCTTTATGAGATATATGTTTTGCAAATATTTTCTCCCATTCTGTTGACTTGACTTTTCTTTTTCTTAACAAGGTGTTTTGCAGAGCATAAGTTTTGAATTTTGCTTAAATCCAATTCAATCAATATTTTCTTTTATGGATTGTGATTTTGGTGTGAGATATGAGAACTCTGTGTGTAACTCTTAAGTCATGAAGATCTTCTGCTGTATTTTCTTCTAAAAGTTTTATAATTTTGCATTTATATCATTTTGAGTTCAGGTTTGTGTAAGATGTGAGATTTAAGTCAAAATTTTCTTTTTTGTTGAGGACATCTAATTGTTTCAACATCATTTATTGAAAAGACCATTCTTCCTCTTTTAAACTGCTTTTGCACTGTTGTAAAAAAATCAGTTGGGTAAATTTTTTTTGGGGGGGGGTCTGTCTTTGGACGTTCTTTTCTTGCACTGATATTTGAGTCTGTGTCTCCTCCAATACCTCACTTCCTTGGTTACTGTAGCTCTATGATAAGTCCTAAAATTAGGTATTTGATTCTTGCAATTTTATTCACCTTTTCCAATATTGTTTTAGTTATTCTGTCTCTTTTGCCTTTTTATATAAATTTTAGAATCAGCTTGTCTATAACTACCAAAAAAAGACTGTTGGAATTATGATAGAAATTGTGTTGAACATATAGATGAATTTGGGGTGGATTTATGTTGAATCTTCCACTCCATGAACATCATACGTTTCATCATTTATTAGGTTGTCTTTCGTTACAGACCTCTGAACATGTTTTTGCTGGATTTATACAGCAATGGAAGTATTCTTTTTTGGACTGATTTTAAATGAAAGAACATTTTGAATTTTGCTTTCCAGTTGTTCATTGTTAATGTGTAAAAACCATTGACTTTTTTTGTTTGTTAAATTTGTAATGTCCTAGTAGTTTTCTTTGCTCTAAGGTCTGTTTTGTTTAAATGTTTATTGAACAACTGAATGTTTTGCTGCAGAGTAATTCATGAAGTAGGCTCTTGTGTAAATTGGAACTTGTAAACTGGATGACTATTTATTTTCAGATATATATATATATACACACATTATATTATGTATATATTATATATAATATGTATACATTATGTATATATTATATATATAATATGTATACATTATATATATATGCACATTTTTTTCCTCTGTAAAGAGTATTGAGCATATGTATAAATCAATTTCATGTAGCTAATGTGAAAGTGAGAGAATTTGAATTAGTTTTGATAAATAATCTCAAAATTAATATTGGGGCTTCCCTGGTGGCTCAGAGGTTAAAGCGTCTGCCTGCAATGCAGGAGACCTGGGTTCAATCCCTGGGTCGGGAAGATCCCCTGGAGAAGGAAATGGCAACCCACTCCAGTATTCTTGCCTGGAGAATCCCATGGACGGAGGAGCCTAGTGGGCCACAATCCATGGGGTTGCAAAGAGTTGGACACGACTGAGTGACTATATATACATATGTATACATTATATATATGTGCACATTTTTTTCCTCTGTAAAGAGTATTGAGCATATGTATAAATCAATTTCATGTAGCTAACATGAAAGTGAGATAATTTGAACTAGTTTTGATAAATAATCTCAAAATTAATATTACCCTAGCTTAAAAGGTAATGTAGTTTTAATTTGAATGTAATTTTTAATAATTTTATACAGCATTATGTGGATATAAAAACAAATGCATGAAAAACTTTAACATAGGCATTACTTATTTTTGCTAATTATAATTTCAGGAATGTCTGATTAGAGTTAGATAGCAGACTGCAAGATTTTTTTTTATATAATTTAGAATAAAATACAAAATTAAGAAAAAACCCCTTTTGTTTGTCAATTGTAATACAAGATTGCCATATAAAATAGTTTCTTCAGTTACATGCATATCAGGGATTCACACTGTACAATGACATTTAGTTTTCTTTTTTCAGTTTATCCGAAGAATCAGCTCAGTTGGATTCTACAAATTAAACCGTGGGTTTTCAATGAAAACAGAATCATGTGGTTCAAATCCTATAGCATAACTTTTGCCTGCCTGAATTGGATGAAAAGTTATAGGTAAGTTTATTCATTACTGTGGCAAATATTTACACAATTATGTATAATAATAGTTTTGTATTGATTGTGTTTAATAAACTGTCAGTATAGCTCATGTGGTTTGATTAAGGTTGATTAAGGTGCTTAGTCACTCAGTCATGTCCAACCCTTTGCAACCCTATGGACTTAGCCCACCAGGCTCCTCCGTCTGTGGGATTCTCCAGGCAAGAATACTGGAGTGGGTTGTCATGTCCTCCTCCAGGGGATCTTCCCAACCCAGGGATCGAACCCAGGTCTCCCGCGTTGCAGGTGGATTCTTTACCATCTGAGCCACCAGGAAAGGCCTTAAGGTAGCTTTTGTTTATTTAAATATTCTTATTTTTCCAACAAATTTTAAATTTGAAAAATTTCAAACCCGCAGAAAATTTGGATATAGTATAAATCCAGTGCTCACTTTTCATCCATATTCAGTGATAGCTTTCATTTTTAATGTAAGACTGTATTACTTGGAGAACTACTTTTACTTCCTAGTAATATCCTTATGACAAGACACAAATAACACAGTGCTTAAATCATAAATGTTTTGGGTGCAACATAAATATATAGTGGTTAAGTATACATTCTAGATAGTAAGATTGAATCAAAGTAATATCTTCATGTATTCATATATTATAAACCAATTTCTAACCTTGTGAAAAATATTGCTTAGAGTTAAGGTATGAGCTCTGTTTTCCAAATGCATGCTTCTACTTCTCATAAATGAATGAGTTCCTTTGAGATTGGATGTCTGTAAAATCATTCTTGATCAACTGAGCAACCACCTGCTGTTATCTATTGTAAGTTAGTCCTTCATTACCCAGGCTTTGCATGAAGCATGAAAAAGAGGGTAATATTCATAAGATAATATTAAAGAAAAGTGACATTTAATTCTTAAAAGGATAGTGAGTAATCAGTATAGAATGTACTCTGTGTAGCTAAGAAAAATGAAGTACAAATTTAAATGTCATTACCAATGCTAACCTAACAACCTATTCTGTTACCCAAGAACCTCTGGGGGATTTTTCTATCATGTGCTTTGATATAGGACCTGGTGTAGTGTCTGTGTAATCCCTATTTAGTCCCTATTTGATCCCATTTGATTTAAAAAAAATTTAGGTGAACTGTATGTTCTTCTAGCCCTTCCCCTTCAGATTATTTATTTGACAGATGTTTCCTGAGCACCCACTATGTTTCAGAAACTGTGATCAGTAAATAGTTACTGCTACTACTCTACAATACAGCTGCTACTATTATGTGACCCAAAAGTCCAAGTTTTATAAAGTTTCATTTTTGTTGTAACTTACTTTGAAAGCAAATTAATTTATTATATATATATATATATATGCACTGTAATTATAAGAAAACTTGTTTTAAAATATCAGAAAATGAACAATATATGTGTTTAGAATCTAATAAATTATAAATTAGAGTATCTTTCTACTTAATATATCCCATGCTGCATTTTTTTAAATGGTAATTTTTGCCTGGCTCTTCTTAATGACCTCTTAGGCTCCCTTGGACAAGACCATACAGTACTTCACGGACCACTGTAGACAGGAGTGAGGTGAAGACCTTCCTGGCCCTGGCTCACAGGTGGTGGGACGAGCAAGGAGTATATGCACCTCTTCATTCTATGAATGACCTGAGGGTGCCATTCATTAGGTAACAATCCAGAAATTCTAGGCCTTTTAAAATACAGCTCTTCAATAATTCACTTTCTTTCAAGTTCATTTTTCTTTTGGTTTATGCCTAGGTTCAAAGAACATTGCATTTTACGTTTGCTTTGGAAATTAGGAGGATTCTCTTCAGTGTCCATTATTCAAAACTATTAATTTTTTTTTATAACACCACTTAAATTCTAGACTACTTTCATAAATTAACTAGAAGTATTTTTGGCTATCATTAAGTTAATTAGAATTAAATCCATATGAAAAGGAATTATGATCCTGTGGCATTAAGGTCATTTTATAGCATCTTTGACATTTAGGAAGTTTGATAAAAGGAATGCTACTTAGAAAGTTCAATTCAACAAATTTTTTGAGAACTTAACCTTGTACAGAGCTTGGGGTCTAGACTCTGTAAGAGTATAAGAGCTGCTGAGGTATTCATCATTCAAAACATAGTTCATGTATTTCAGGAACTTTGCTGTGGCAAGGGTTCATCAGAACCCACCTATCACAAAATTGCTTATTCGTTCTTCTGTGCATGTCTTTATTCATTCATTAAACATTTTTCAGTAGCCTATAGGGCAAAGCTCTGTGATCGACCCAGAATATCAGATCAGACTGCCCTTAAGGAACTTCCTGACCGGTTTTGCTGGTTGATATTAGTGCAGCAAGAAGGAAACTACTGGCGTGTTTTTGCTACCACTGAATTAGCGGATCCAGAAACACTTAAGGCAGAGAAAAGCACAAATGTCATTCTGTTAAGCTCAATCAGTGGTTCTCAAGATTAGCCCTGGACTAGCAACATCAGTATCGCCTGTGATTTTGCTAGAAATACAAAATTCTCAGGTCTCACGAGGGACCTACTGCTTTGGGGGTCAGCAGTCTGTGTTTTCGGAGAAGGCAATGGCACCCCACTCCAGTACTCTTGCCGGGAAAATCCCATGGACGGAGGAGCCTGGTGGGCTGCAGTCCATGGGGTCGCTAAGAGTCGGACACAACTGAGCGACTTCACTTTGACTTTTCATTTTCATGCATTGGAGAAGGAAATGGCAACCCACTCCAGTGTTCTTGCCTAGAGAATCCTAGGGACGGGGCAGCCTGGTGGGCTGCCGTCTGTGGGGTCGCACAGAGTCGGACACGACTGAGGTGACTTAGTAGCAGCAGCAGTCTGTGTTTCAGGAAACTTTCCAGATGATTCTGATGCACACTTAGCTTGAGAACCACTCTATTCCAACCACTGTGACTCTCTTAGTGAAGACATCACACTAAAAAAGACCATCCAGGGCAGTCCAAATTATGGTTAGAAGTGTATATTTTGTTCTAATCATAATTAAAACCATTGAAAGCGAGCAGTATGATTTGAATTATGATGTAAAGAAGTCATTTTGTCCAATGTGTGAAGAATAGATTGGACTTCATTTGAAATGGGTCCTTTCTTTTCTAACATTCCGGAGTTATCTCCTTAACCACTATGTAGGTTTTTCTTAGAAATCAACTAATTTGAATAGTAATAAAAGATATCCTAAGATGTCCTTATTACATAAAGTATTTATTTTAATATAAGTATAATTAGAATTCCAACTATAATATAAGTATAATTAGAATTCCAAGTATAATTAGTAGTCCAACTTAAAAATTTAGTTTATGATATTTTGGCTATATGTATCTGTGTGTGTGTACGGGTGTATATATGTGTGTGCTTACATTTGTGTATATGGGAAAGTATTATTATGATTATCATAAATTAAGTTTACTTGATTTGGATGCCTGTTTATGTGATCATAAAAACACCACTAACTTAGAAGATTAAAGGAGACTCAATTTAGAAGGGAATATAGACAAATTCTGAAAATACCTATCTCCAGTCTGCTGCTTCTCAGCCCTGTAAAAATAGCCTATTTGTTGCTAATATGAAATGAATCTAGCAAATACTAACAGTGTAGCTAATAAATGTCTCAGGTGACATGATATCTCAAGTGAATAAAATTAGGTTAATCTAAATGAGATTGTTTTTAAAGGTTTTCTTTAGATTATTACTAAAGCAATAATTGAGTCATAATTATTACTGGAGTATTTCAAGAGCTGTACTTTAAACCTCTTGCTTTTGATTACTAAAAATGTTTTATAAATTAAGCATAATATCATTTTATGCTGAAAATAAAAGATTTTTTACCCCCCAAATCGATAGTCTTAAATAGATTAAAAACAGTTTAATAGTTCTTTGAAAATTATACACTTTTAAGACTTTATTGATAAAATTAATAATCTGTTTTTATATATTTTGAATTTTTTTTTAAAGAGACAATCTTTTAAGAACAATTGCTAATCACCAGCCAGGAAAACCTTTGTCTGGGATGAAGATTCTTGATGTTGGTTGTGGTGGTGGATTGTTAACAGAAGTAAGTGATTTACAGCTTTCTTGCCATTTTTAACTGGGAAAAAAATTGAGAAGTGGGTTTATGCCTCTTTTATCCTTTTTTTTTAATTGGAGAAGGTTTTTTCCCACTTACTTTATTTTTTCATTTTTGGCTGCACTGGGTCTTCATTGCTGCATGGGCTTTTCTCTACGTGGCGAGCAGGGGCTGCTCTCTAATTGTGCTGTGCAAGCTTCTCACTGTGGTGGCTTCTCTTGTTGCAGAGCACGAGCTCTAGGGCATGTGGGCCTCAGTAGTTGTGGCACGGGGGCTCCGTAGCTGCAGCTCCCTGGCTCTAGAGCACAAGTTATGGCCCTCAGGCTTAGTCGTTCCAGGGCATGTGGGATTTTCCCAGATCAGGGATCGAACCCATGTCTCTTGCATTGGCAGGTAGATTCTTTCCCACTTAGCCACCAAGAAAGCCCCTCTTTTATCCTTTTAAGAAATAATACTGTTCATTTTTTAAAAATGTAAAAGTATAATGTTTTTAATATTTTTATGATTATAAAAGTAATGCATGCTTTTTACTTCCTTAAAAATATATAAATATTTCAGAAAAGTGTAGTGAGGAATTTTTTTTTTTACACAAAAATGAAGCACTGATGAAAATAAATGGGACCTAATTAAACTTAAAAGTTTTTTTTACAACAAGGGAAACTATCATCAAGGCAAAAAGATAACCTACTAAATGGGAGAAAGTATTTGCAAATGATATGATTGATATGGGTTTAGTATCTGGTCCCATCACTTCATAGCAAATAGTTGGGGAAACAGTGGAAACAGTGGCTGACTTTTTTTTTCTGGGCTCCAAAGTCACTGCAGATGGTGATTACAGCCGTGAAATTAAAAGACGCTTGTTCCTTGGAAAGAAAGTTATGACCAACCTAGACAGCATATTGAAGAGCAGAGACATTACTTTGCCAACAACGGTCTGTCTAGTCAAGGCTATGGTTTTTCCAGTGGTCATGTATGGATGTGAGAGTTGGACCGTGAAGAAAGCTGAACGCCGAAGAATTGATGCTTTTGAACTGTGGTGTTGGAGAAGACTCTTGAGAGTCCCTTGGACTGCAAGGAGATCCAGCCAGTCCATCCTAAAGGAGATCAGTCCTGGGTGTTCATTGGAGGGACTGATGTTGAAGCTGAAACTCCAGTACTTTGGCCACCTGATGCGAAGAGCTGACTCATTTGAAAAGACCCTGATGCTGGGAAAGATTGAGGGCAGGAGGAGAAGGGGATGACAGAGGATGAGATGGTTGGATGGCATCACCGACTCAATGGACATGGGTTTGGGTGGACTCCAGGAGTTGGTGATGAACGAGGAGCCTGGCATGCTGCAGTTCATGGGGTTGCAGAGAGTTGGACACAACTGAGCGACTGAACTGAACTGAACCAAAATACATTAAAGCTCATACACCTCAACATCAACAAATAAACAACTTGACTGAAAAACTAGCAGAAGACCAGATAGACATTTTCCCAAAGAAGACATTCAGATGGCCAACAGGCACATGAGAAGATGCTCAACATCCCTAATCTTCAGAGAAATGCAAATCAAGACGACATTGACATATCACCTCAAACCAGTCTGAATGGCTAACATTAAAAAGTCTACAAATAACAGATGTTGGTGAGGATATGGAAAAAGGGAAACCCTAGGACACTGCTGGTGGGAATGTAAATTGATGCGACCAATACAGGAAACAGTGGGGAAGTTCTTCAAAACACTAAAAATAGAACTGCCAAATGACTGAGCAGCTCTCCTCCTGGGCATACATCTGAAGAAATGGAAAACTAATTAGAAAGGATACAGACAGACCAGTGTTCAGAGCAACATTGTTTACAAGAGCCAAGATATGGAAGCAACCTAAGTATCCATCAACAGATGAATGGATAAAGAAGGTGTGATACACAACACACATACACACACACACTGTAGTATTATTCAGCCATAAAAAAGAATGAAAATTTTGCCATTTACAACAACATGGATGGACCTAGAGGCTATTACACTTAGTAAAATAAGTCAGAGACAAATATTGTAGTTATTACTTATATGCGGAGTCTTAAAAATAAACAAATGCATATAACAAGACAGAAACAGATTCACAGATATAGAGAACTAGTAGTTGCCAGTGAGAAAAAGGAAGTGGAGAGGGGCAAGATAGGTATAAGAGGATTAAGAGGTACAAACTAGTGGATATAAAGCAAATAAACAACAAGGATATATTGTATAGCACAGGAAAATATAGCTACTATTTTATAATAACCTTAAATGGAGTGTACTCTATAAAACTCTTGAATCACTATATAATTATATACCTGAAATTAATATTGTAAATCAACTATACTTCAATTTATAAAGAAAGAAAAAAAGCACTGGTCATTCAAATAGTTTTGAAAATTTTGTTGTCTCTTTCCTCCCAGGATATTAGGCAGTTTCCACTGGTTTAAATATACTGATAAGCTGTCCTTTTGCACTTGCTTCAGTATCAAAATGTATGAGTCTTGCAGGCTTTGGGGGCTCTCCCCTTTTTAGGTGCTCTAGAGTTCTTGGAAGAATACTTATTCTCCCTGTGAACAATATTTGCTTTCAGTTCAGTTCAGTTCAGTTGCTCAGTCGTGTCCGACTCTTTGCGACCTCATGAATCGCAGCACGCCAGGCCTCGCTGTCCATCACCAACTCCCAGAGTTCACTCACACTCATGTCCATTGAGTCGGTGATGCCATCCAGCCATCTCATCCTCTGTCGTCCCCTTCTCCTCCTGCCCCCAATCCCTCCCAGCATCAGAGTCTTTTCCAGTGAGTCAACTCTTCGCATGAGGTGGCCAAAGTACTGGAATTTCAGCTTTAGCATCATTCCTTCCAAAGAAATCCCAGGGCTGATCTCCTTCAGAATGGACTGGTTGGATCTCCTTGCAGTCCAAGGGACTCTCAAGAGTCTTCTCCAACACCACAGAACAAAAGCATCAATTCTTCGGCGTTCAGCTTTCTTCATGGTCCAACTCTCACATCCATACATGACCACTGGAAAAACCATAGCCTTGACTAGATGAACCTTTGTTGGCAAAGTAATGTCTCTGCTTTTGAATATGCTATCTAGGTTGGTTATAACTTTTCTTCCAAGGAGCAAGCGTCTTTTAATTTCCTGGCTGCAATCACCATCTGCAGTGATTTTGGAGCCCCAAAAAATAAAGTCAGCCACTGTTTCCACTGTTTCCCCATCTATTTCCCATGAAGTGATGGGACCAGATGCCATGATCTTTGTTTTCTGAATGTTGAGTTTCAAGCCAACTTTTTCACTCTCCTCTTTCACCCTCATCAAGAGGCTTTTTAGTTCCTCTTCACTTTCTGCCATAATGGTGGTGTCATCTGCATATCTGAGGTTATTGATATTTCTCCCAGCAATCTTGATTCCAGCTTGTGCTTCTTCCAGCCCAGGGTTTCTCATAATGTACTCTGCATAGAAGTTAAATAAGCAGGGTGACTATACACAGCCTTGACGTACTCCTTTTCCTATTTGGGACCAGTCTGTTGTTCCATGTCCACTTCTAACTGTTGCTTCCTGACCTGCATACAAATTTCTCAAGAGGCAGGTCAGGTGGTCTGGAATTCCCATCTCTTTCAGAATTTTCCACAGTTTATTGTGATCCACACAGTCAAAGGCTTTGGCATAGTCAATAAAGCAGAAATAGATGTTTTTCTGGAACTCTCTTGCTTTTTCGATTAGCTTAGAGTAAATTTTGTAATCTTCTATTAGCACAATAACTTTTTGTTTCAATGCTGCATGGTAAGCAGACCTTTGAAAGATATTTTAAGTAACAGTGTAGGTAGGAGTCAAATATCAGTGAAGATCTAGGGGTGTGTCTTACTGTCAAGGTCATAACAGGCAAGTTGACAGTGAGGTTAACAGAGACCTTTTATGCATAACTAAGTTTCCATATGCATAGAACATGTGTTCTTCATATGGCAGTGGGCTGGTTTCTTTTGACATCAATTATAAAATTTTAGGAAATGTAAAATACGTGAAAATACATCCCTTAGAATCAAGAATACGAGGTGTATCAAATGGTAAGTGAGTACACTTTTACTGTTTGTGTTCTATGGCTTTTTCAGTGTATTATTACAGATCTTACGTCTCCAAGTTAAAATAATTTGATTTTCACTTTTAATTTGTTAACTAAGGAGTTATAAAATAAATGCTGTGCAGTGTTTTGATCAAAATTAAGGCTGTATTTAAAAACTTAGGCATGTCATGGACGTGATCAAATGTCCATGGTTGAAAGAGGTTGAAAGAAGAATTGGCTGTGAAGAATCGTTTCTAGTCAGTCACAGAAGAAACTATGGAGAAAAAATGTTCCTTAGAGAATTTGAATATTACAAAATTTTGCTCTTTTTACAATGACATGTTTCATTTATTGCACTTTGTAAATATTTTAATGTTGTACTATATGCCTATAAATGTATCTAGAGAATGTAGACAAAAATTTCCTCACTATTCGTAAGTAGTTCTTAATAAGTTTTTTGTTGTTGTGATTATTGTTCTCACTTTTATGCTTTTTATTATGGAAATTATCAAACATATAAACTAGAGAAAATGGTATATTGAACTTCCACATACCCATAAACGATCTCCAATAATTCCCCTCACGCTTAATCCTGTCTCCTTTTTGAGAAGGTTTTTATTGCTAACGTGTTCTGTTTTCTTCCTGAGGGTAACGGTTTTTTATGCCATTAGCCTCTAGGGCGGCTTGGGGCTTCAGTCATTGGAATCGATCCTGTGGATGAGAACATTAAAACAGCACAGCACCATAAATCATTCGACCCAGTCTTGGATAAGAGGATAGAGTACAGAACGTGTTCCCTGGAGGAGATTGTGAAAGACACTGTAGAAACGTTTGATGCTGTCGTAGCTTCTGAAGTTGTAGAACATGTGATTGATCTAGAAACATTTATACAGTGCTGCTTTCAAGTGTTAAAGGTAAGACTTGCAGAGTTTACTTGTTTGTTTTTTCTTTTGAGTATATGTATGTATCCATAGCAATAAATGTTTTATAATACTTGAAGCCAGGAAGACAGAATTTGGGGACAACATCTCGACTAGAGATTATTTCTGCCTCTCAGCTTGCCCTGAGTCCTGGGGTTTTCCAGATCCAGTATCTTGATGTCCAGGGATCCTGAAAACTCATGGTATTGAACACTGTAATACAAACAATAGATTTACAGTGGTATTTTTCCCTTGGTATAATTTGGATTAAATACCTAATAGGCATTGAATGACAATTACTAAGAAACTAATTTGGATTAATACTTTAAAATAAAAAACATAATTAGCATAAACTGGTTAGCCAGCATTTGTTAAGTCACTCTATATACATGACATGTGTAATAGTTACCAGCTTTAAAAGAAGGAAAGAAAAGTGAATGTTAGTCGCTCAGTTGTCTCTGACTCTCTGTCATGGACTATACCCTGCCAAGCTCCTCTGTCCATGGAATTCTCTAGGCAAGAATACTAGAGTGGGTAGCCTCTCATTTCTCCAGGGGATTTTCCTGACCCAGGGATGGAACCTCGGTCAATTGCATTGCAGGCAGATTCTTTACCATCTGAGCCACCAGGGAAGCACTTGATACAAATGATCTCATTTGATCTTACCTACAACCAGGTGAAGAGGGTAAGGCAGGCATTCTGAACTCCTTTGACCTGGAGAAGATCAGAATTTGAGAGATGTCAAAGGTCACATGGTCTTTAAGTCAAAGTCACTAGGCACTTACGTGGGACATAAGGCTACATCTTCTTATTTCAAGTCTGGTTCTTTGCATTACATTATTTTGCTTATGTAACTTGCCACAGACTTAGTCCTCTGAGGTTCCAGTTCTGTTGTTTATATATTCAAGAGGTAACCCCCTAAGTTCAAGAGCTCAAAGGATTAAATGCTTAGCCTTTATCTAAATTGTTGCTGTTGTTCTTCAGTCTCTAAGTTGTGTCTGAGTGTAGTGACCCCCTGGATGGCAGCACGCCAGGCTTCTCTGTCCTCCACTGTATCCATGATTTTGTTCAAATTCATGTCCATTGAGTTGGTGATACTATCTACTGTGTCATCCTCTGCTGCCCCCTTCTCTAAACAGAGCTTTTAAAATATACTTTTCCTTTTAAAATAATTTTACATTTATAGATGTTGCAAAGACAGTACACAGTGTTCCTGTTCCCATGTGTCCTACTGTTAGCATCCTACATAGTAAGGTTAGGAACTGGTAAGAGCAAGTGTGGTACCCAGGGCATGATATCCGGGGCAGCACTCACTAGTCAGTGCCAATCCTGCATTTGCACACCCCGGAGAGGGAGCACCCCCTTGGGTTTTGTGCTCAAGGTGTCTCACTTGCCTCACCACAGTCCTAGCCCTGAATATAGCCCATGGTATATTTTTCAAAGCTACAAAATTAATATTGATGTTATACTATTAACTATACCACAGACCCTGTTCAATTTCATTCATGTTTGCACTAATGTCGTTTTTCTGTTGCAGAGTCCAATCCAGGATTCTGTGTTGCATTTAGTTACCATGTATCCATAGTCTCCTTCAGTGTGTGTTGTTTCTTGATGGTCCCTCTTAAATGAGCCTTATTAGGCATAGCTCCTATTTTCCAAGCAAAACTCCTGAATTATTTCTTTTTGTGTAGTGTCTCAGTCAGTATGTATGGATGGAGAGTCTTTCACATATACTAGGAATACTGGCAATGTGGAATTTCAAACTAATTTTTGCTTTAATGGAAAGCTTTTTTTAAAAAAATAAATAAATAACCAATACTCACCACTGTTTCCTTAGAATAAGATTTTATGAAACACAGATTGCTACTGCTAAGTCACTTCAGTTGTGTCCGACTCTGTGCGACCCCATAGACGGCAGCCCACCTGTCCCTGGGATTGCCGTCCCTGGGATTCCCCAGGCAAGAACACTGGAGTGGGTTGCCATTTCCTTCTCCAGTGCATGAAAGGGAAAAGTGAAAGTGAAGTCGCTCAGTCGTGTCCGACTCTTAGCGACCCCATGGACTGTAGCCCACCAGGCTCCTCCGTCCATGGGATTTTCCAGGCAAGAGTACTGGAGTGGGGTGCCATCTCCTTCTCCAGAAACACAGATTAGATATTTATAATTGATTTTTCCCTTAGCTCTATTGAGATATAATTGACATATAAGTGATTTTGAATGATATTTTAGAATACTAAAGTTTTACAGAGAAATGTTACAATGTGTCATGAAATAGTGTCTGATATTTTAGTTTTAAGGGTACATCCCAATATTTCGGGGCCTTTTCACATCATTTTTATTTTTGGTTTGGAGTGATATTTGAGATATTTTCATATATATATATCTTAATATGATTATCTTGGAGGGGCATTTTATCTCCATCAGATGCTAATTAGAATGTTTAAAAGAGCCATTAATGTTTTTGCCATTTGTGGGAGTAAATATGCACGTGTGCGTGCTAAGTATGAACTATAGCCTGCCAGGCTCCTCTGTCCCTGGGATTTCCCAGCCAAGAATCCTGGAGATGGTTCCTATTTCCTTCTCCAGGGGATCTTCTGGACCAGAGATTGAACTCTTGTCTCCTGTTTGGCAGGTGGATTCTTTACCACTGAGCCACTTGGGAAGCCCAAACACTTTTCATACCTTAATCATTAATGCTTTTGTCAGAGAACACCCACCAGCAAGCTGTGGGCCTGTGTGCTGTGCCAAACGATTCAGGCAGGCTTGGCTTCCCCTGAAGAGAAGGCAGTGTTGACACATTAAAGCATCAGTGTGCACATGTAACAAGGACGAGCAGCCTCATCTCATTTCTGTACTTTTATTATAAAGTGTTTGGTATGTACAAAAGAGTGTATTTAATATAAACATAAGTCATAGTAACATATGATTTTAGGAGTTAGTTGTAAGCACTGTTGCATAAACTCAGTAAGTGCATCTATAGAGGACTGCCTAAAACAACGAATTTCCCAAGAGGAAAATAAATATTATTTTGGTAAATTATATAATAAAATATAATTGTGTATCTTAACTGCACTTAAATTATTCGAAAGGGAGGAGGAGGGCGAGGGAAGCCAAACTTGTATCTAGCTGATACTCCTGACATATAAAATTTTACTTCTATTCATATTGTTTTTAGCCTGATGGTTCTTTATTCATTACTACAATCAACAAAACACAGCTGTCCTATGCCTTGGGAATTGTTTTTTCAGAGCAAATTGCAGGTATTGTACCAAAAGGTACTCATACCTGGGAGAAGTTTGTTTCACCTGAAAAGCTAGAGAGCATTCTGGAATCAAGTAAGTATTAAAAATATTTCCAATTTTCAAGGCCTAACTGTACTTTTGAAAGTGAAAGTCACTCAGTTGTGTCCAACTCTCTGTAACCCCATGGACTATACAGTCCATGGAATTCTCCAGGCCAGAATACTGGAGTACATAGCCATTACCGTCTCCAGGGGATCTTTCTGACCCAGGAATCAAATCGAGGTCTCCTGCATTGCAGGTGGATTCTTTACCAGCTGAGCTCCCAGGGAAGCCTTTTAATGTGCCAATGATTATTAATCACAGAACCTAGTACTGAATGAACTAGGCCACTCTTCTTTGGATGTTGGTTATCTCTCCTCAACTAGATCATAATTCCTTAAAGTTAGGATTAGGTATTACATACCTCTTCTCTCTCACCTGTGGCACCTAACCCAGGGTCAAGCAAATCATAGATGATCAATGAATCCTTTTTGGCTATTTAGCTCTCTCTTGTTTAAGGATTAGGTACAAATGTCTTTTATTTACATATCCTCAGTTTGTCCTGTTGTGGTCATTCTTGAATCAGCTTACCTTACATATTATTTTTCCTGATTCCTTCCTCTGTGTGTGTGCAGGCGTGCGTGTGTCAGTCACTCAGTCGCGTCCAACTTTTTGCCATGTCAGTTATATTTTGAACTTGTCACTTTTTATGTAGTGTTTCATACCAGTTACGACATGCCTTGTAGCATGGTTATTTTGGTATCTGTAATATCTTTCTGGCTATAAGCTCCTTGAAGACAAGACTGTGAATCCATTTTTGTGCTCCCTGTAATTCCTAGCCCTACTTTACACCTCCTGAGGACTTGATTTATCTGTTGAATTCCTGTCAAGTAACAACATTGGTCTGTTCATTTATTTGGCATTTAGTATTCCTCTGGAGTATTTAGACTCATGTGTGTTTTATGCTTTTTGTTCATATAACAGTATATCAATAAACTTGATTTTACTAAGACTATTATCTGTTCAATGAAATGTAGTAATTTCTGCAAGTTAACATTGTTGGAAATGGAGCTGAAAAAATATTTTAAAGGTGCTTGATTGGAATAGTCACTTGTTGGCAAGTATTTTCTAATAACAGCTAACATTTATTGAGCACTTACCCAATTCCAAATATCATGTTCTGTTGTGATAAAGAATGAGCTGTAATGGTTACAAAATATTTGTGTCTGTTGAGTTAGAAATCCCTTTTTTTTTTTTTTTAATATGGAGAGTTGTATGAGACTCTTGTCATGTGGAAGGTAAATATTTGTTAAATATACTCTGTTTGATATATATTTTTTTAGATGGTCTGTCAGTTCAAACTGTGGTGGGAATGCTCTACAACCCCTTCTCAGGTTACTGGCATTGGAGTGAAAACACCAGCCTTAACTATGCAGCTCATGCCCTGAAATCCAGCCTTCAGGAACACCCAGCACCTGCCGAGTTTGCTTTAAAGGGGGAAACAGAAGAGCTCCAAGCTGAAGCCTCCACCAACTCAGGTATGCAGGAAGAGCTGAAGAAATGAAGTGTTTCTAAGGACTATAGTATAATGGCTTGAAAGTCTGATGTTTACAAATACACAGAATATATACTGTTTGTTTTTTGAGACAGGATCATAAAGAAAAAGTCAATAAAAAGGGCTAAAACCTTGGATAAAAGCTTTTGCTATTTCATCTAATAACTACCTTCAAGGGATTATTCTGTGGATAAAAAATGTTTTGATGAGGTGTTATGTGATCTAGAAGTTTAAGTTCCTCACCCTTTGTTACATGATGATTATTTAGTTGCTAAGTTGTGTCCGACTCTTGCGACTCCATGGACTGTAGCCCTCCAGGCTCCTCTGTCCATGGGATTTCCCAGGCAAGAATACTGGAGTGGGGTGCCATCTCCTTTTCCAGGGAATCTTCCTAATCCAGGATTCAAACCTGTCTCCTGCATTGCAAGCAGATTCTTTACTGCTGAGCAACCCTGGGAAGGCTTTGTCATATAATTAGGATATACATGTTTCACTTCATCTTACAGATTATATAATATCTTTCCCACATGTATACACACAAATATATATATATATATACTGTAATATGTTTTAATGTAACCAATCTATATCATCTGCATTCTTCTTTATTTGGTTTTAGTTAAAGGCAGTTATGCTTCTGACCGGTGAAAACCAAATATCATTTTATACCACTAATATTTGGGAAGATAAAATGTATTTTTTCTTATAAATTTTTGTTTTTTGAAAAACAAATTGTTAAATATATACTGAGTTTTATCAAACATTAGAATCAGGAAATTCAGATTATGCTGGGCATATTTCTCTGTACAGTTCTATAAATGTTTCATGGTGCCTTTTTTTTTAAGTAGAAAGGAATTTTAAACAATTTAAAAGTTCATTTATAGGATTTTCTTCTTCGGCTAACAACTTGAAATATATTTTTATGCTTCTTGAAGTATGATTCTTTGGCTTTTTCTGAAAGCCCAGAATGTATAAGGACTTTGATAGAGGGTGTTGACCAAAAATGACGTAGACTGAATGCATGCTACTCATGTAGAAGTCAGCTTTTACTTTTCTAGCCTTTTTCACGTTCTTTTTTTTTTTTTGGTGTATGTGTTTTATTTATTTATTTATTGGCTGCACTGCACAACTTTCAGGAATCTTAATTCCCTGAATGGGGTTTAAACCTGGGCCCCATGAGTGAAAGTGCAAAGTCCTAACTGCTGGACCACCAGGCAATTCCCTAGCCTTTCTCACTTTTAAACTCATATGTCTTCTGTATTTCTTTGTCAGTGCCTGTTGTATTGGGCTTACCAGACAAACACTTCCCAGTCACCTTAGCTTATCATTTGCTTGTTCTCAGTGGCATTTCAGGGAGGAAACTGAAACTTAAAGTGTTAAAAGGAATTTTAACTTCAGTTGCTAATGTCTAATTAGGATACTAAAAATCAGGAGTGCCCATTGGATTTCATTTAAAAGTTTGACTCCTACTCTGAATTCTACTAGTTTTATTACTAAACAAAGTCATTCTGTGTGTCAGGGGAAAAAAAGTACGGGTATTAGAGATTAATTTAAATATAAAATCAATAACCCTGGAAGAAAACATAGGTGGAATACTCTTTGACATAAATTACAGCAGTGTTTTTTTTTTGGGGGGGGGGGTCTCCTAAAACAAAGAAAGCAAAAGCAAAAATGAATGAAACCCAATTAAACTTAAAAACTTTTGTGCAGCAAAACAAACCAACAACAAAACAAAAAGACAGTATACAGAATAGGAGACAGTATTTGCAAATGATATGACTGATAAGGGGTTAATATCCAAAATATATAAATAACTCATACACCTCAACATCAAAAAAAACAACCAGGTTAAAAAATAGGCAGATGACCTGAACAGACATTTTTCCAAAGAAGGTATGTAAATGGCCAACAGACACATGAAAAGATGCTCAACATCACTAATTACCAGGGAAATGAAATCAAAACTACTTGAGATACCATCTGACATCAGTCAGAATGGCTATCATCAAAAAGTCTACAAAGAAATGTTGGCAAGGATGTGGAGAAAAGGGAACCCTAGTATACCGTTGTTGGGAATGTGAATTGGTACAGTCAATATGGAAAATGGTATGGAGAGTCCTCAAAAAACTAGAAATAGAACTACCATGTGACCCAGTAGTTTTATGCCTGGGCATATATCCAGAGAAAATGAGAACACTCATTCTATAAGGTATAGGCCCCCCAATGTCAAAACAGCATTATTTACAATAGATACGGAAACCTCTAAGTGTCCATCAACAGATGAGTGGACAAAGATGTTTTTATACACACACACACATGCACACACAGAGGAATACTACTCAGCCATAAAAAAGAATGAAAATTTGCCATTTGCAACACCATGGATGGTCTAAGTGAAATAAGTCAGAAAGGCAAATACTATACATCATATGTGGAATCTAAAAAATAAAATTATTGAATATAAGAACCATTTCCGATTCTAACTGTTGCTTCTTGACCTAAATATAGATTTCTCAGGAGACAGGTAAGGTGGTCTGATATTCCCATCTCTTTAAGAATTTTCCACAGTTTGTTGTGATCCACACAGTCAAAGGCTTTGGCATAGTCAATAAAGCAGAAATAGATGTTTTTCTGGAATTCCCTTACTTTTTCTATGATCCAGAGAATGTTGGCAACTTGATCTCTGGTTCTTCTGCCTTTTCTAAATCCAGCTTGTACATAAATGGAGTATAACCTGTAAAAACTGTGAATCACTGTGTTGTACACCTGAAAATTATTCGATTTAATATACTGTTACAATTAATATATATAATATAGTACATCAACTATACCTCAATAAAGTTTTTAAAAAAGATTAACCTAAAAGGCTAAAATCGATTAAAAAGCCTCCCCCAGAGGCTTCCCTGGTGGTCCAGTGGTTAAAGACTCTGTGCTCCCAGTGCAGGGGGCACAATTGAAGTCCTGGTCAGTGAACTAAGATCCCTTAGGCCACATGGCAGCGACTATGGGGAAAAAAAAAACAGCCCCCAAACAAAATGTATTTATTTTGGAAAAAACACTCTTAACTTTCAGATATTAAAAATATACATTGCAAAGTGATGGAAATTCAGGATGACTCAGTTAGCCCTGTGAGGTAGGGACTATCGTCCCCACTCCATTTCACAGAGATGTTAAGTGTGCTGAGCCTCACACAAGTAGTAAGATGCAGGTCCAGGCAGTCTGATCGCTGAGCCTGTGCACTTCACCACTTTGATACTTACACCTGTGCCATTGTATGGTCATCGTAGCATAATCACACATGACTGGACTATTATCACTTATTTGAATTGTCTGTATGCAAGGTAATACCTTCAGAAACATGTAAACCAACAGTGTTACAAAGTCTAGAGTCTAGGTTATTTGCTTAGAGCTTCAGTGCCTTTCTGTGAGTAAAACAACTATATGCCATTGATGGGAACTTAATGAAATGCTTTAATGACACAATAAATTTATAACCTTACTTTGTATAATATAGTTACATGTTTTACTATTGTATTAATGATAAATTGAAGAAAAGTGTTGATTTAAAGTACTACACAACAAAAATATCTCAGTCAAGCAAAAACGTTAAACATTTTGACATTATTTGAAACGTCTTTTTGATGTGCGCCAGGGACACACACACATGGGTTTCTATGCTACTGTTGACCTGGAAAACACAATGTTGCTGCGGCTGCTAAGTCACTTCAGTCCTGTCTAACTCTGTGCGACCCCAGAGACGGCAGCCCACCAGGCTCCCCGCTCCCTGGGATTCTCCAGGCGAGAATACTGGAGTGGGTTGCCATTTCCTTCTCCAAAACACACTGTTACGAGGCACCAAGTAAAGATTTAGAGAGACTGCTCAGTAACCAGGCACAGGGGTAAGTTATGCTTGCTGAAAATATTTTTAAAATCTGGATTGTCAAGAGTCCCTGCAATTCCTTAAAATGTATTTACATCATTACAGACTTACAGATGTAAATCCAAAAATCTAAGAATCCTGAGAAAATGTCAGTGGAGAAATAATAAAGATAGAAACAAAACCAAATGAAAGTGTTAGTATAGTCAAAACATAATTGCTTTTATTAACTTACAATGTGACTCTATTAGAAGGGAGATTCTTACTTGACTATTAGAGATGCAAATGACATGCAAGCCTTCTCTGTATCAAAAAAACCATCCTGACACTGATGGTTTGTATGCAAATCAAACAAGAGAATGTATTGTGAGATCAATAAACCTCTTGTATCTCAGCAAGAAAAGGATGCAGTTCATATAATGAACCACTGTATAGGAGCTAAAAGACACCAGTTGAAGCCAAATTTTAAAATATGTTCTCGAGATGATGTGAGCAGAGCTGAGAATTGGGGTGGAGAGTTACAAGGTAAGTATGGACACAAAAGGTTTCCGCTCTGATAGATTTCAAGCTTTGTTTCCTGTTGACAGGTGGGATGTAAGGATCATAAAAGTCACTGACATCATGTAAGATCTCCACTTGTTTTTCTGACTCTGAAACTGGCTCTGTATCTGGGGTCCTAATACAGGCTTCTGAGGTTCCAGGAACCCCCTGAAATAGGGAACAAAATTGTGACTGTGTGTGTATTTTTCTGCTGAGAATGTTCCATAGCTTTCATCAGAGTCTCAAGACCATTCACTTCGGTTCAGTCACTCAGTCGTATCTGACTCTTTGCAACCCCATGAATTGCAGCACGCCAGGCCTCCCTGTCCATCACCAACTCCTGGAGTTCACTCAAACTCATGTCCATCGAGTCGGTGATGCCATCCAGCCATCTCATCCTCTGTCGTCCCCCTCTCCTCCTGCCCCCAATCCCTCCCAGCATCAGAATCTTTTCCAATGAGTCAACTCTTCGCATGAGGTGGCCAAAGTACTGGAGTTTTAGCATCATCCCTTCTAAAGAACACCCAGGACTGATCTCCTCTAGAATGGACTGGTTGAATCTCCTTGCAGTCCAAGGGACTCTCAAGAGTCTTCTCCAACACCACAGAACAAAAGCATCAATTCTTTGGCGCTCAGCTTTCTTGACAGTCCAACTCTCACATCCATACATGACCACTGGAAAAACCATAGCCTTGACTAGACGAACCTTTGCTGACAAAGTAATGTCTCTGCTTTTGAATATGCTATCTAGGTTGGTCATAACTTTCCTTCCAAGGAGTAAGCATCTTTTAATTTCATGGCTGCAGTCACCATCTGCAGTGATTCTGGAGCCCCAAAATATAAAGTCTGACACTGTTCCCACTGTTTCCCCATCTATTTCCCATGAAGTGATGGGACCAGATGCCATGATCTTCGTTTTCTGAATGTTGAGCTTTAAGCCAACTTTTTCACTCTCCACTTTCACTTTCATCAAAAGGCTCTTTAGTTTCTCTTCACTTTCTGCCATAATGGTGGTGTCATCTGCATATCTGATGTTATTGATATTTCTCCCAGCAATCTTGATTCTAGCTTGTGCTTCTTCCAGCCCAGTGTTTCTCATGATGTACTCTGCATATGAGTTAAATAAGCAGGGTGACAATATACAGCCTTGACGTACTCCTTTTCCTATTTGGAACCAGTCTGTTGTTCCATGTCCAGTTCTAACTGTTGCTTTCTGACCTGCATACAGGTTTCTCAAGAGGCAGGTCAAGTGGTCTGGTATTCCCATCTCTTTCAGAATTTTCCACAGTTTATTGTGATCCACACAGTCAAAGCCTTGGCGTAGTCAATAAAGCAGAAATAGATGTTTTAATGGAACTCTCTTGCTTTTTAGATGATCCAGCAGATGTTGGCAATTTGATCTCTGGTTCCTCTGCCTTTTCTAAAACCAGCTTGAACATCTGGAAGTTCACGGTTCACGTATTGCTGAAGCCTGGCTTGGAGAATTTTGAGCATTACTTGACTAGCGTGTGAGATGAGTGCAATTGTGTGGTAGTTTGAGCATTCTTTGGCATTGCCTTTCTTTGGGATTGGAATGAAAACTGACCTTTTCCAGTCCTGTGGCCACTGCTGATTTTCCCAAATTTGCTGGCATATTGAGTGTAGCACTTTCACAGCATCATCCTTCAGAATTTGAAATAGCTCAGCTGGAATTCCATCACCTCCACTAGCTTTGTTCGTAGTGATGCTTTCTAAGGCTCACTTGACTTCACATTCCAGGATGTCTGGCTCTAGGTGAGTGATCAAGAGCATTCATGACCCCCCAAAAAGGTTAAAGATGACTGTGCTAACATACTGCAGTAGGGAAATACATCCTTTACTTACAAAATATGTCAGGAAAAGAAAAAAATGATCATTCTATCTTTTGTTTATATTTTGTAAAAATGAACATGAAGGCTGTCAATAGTTGTGAAAGGCGAAAACCGGAATATGATTTAAGTTGTCTTTTTCTGGTCATTCTTTTGATATTAAATTGAAAAGACATTCTGAGATTGTTTTTAGACTTAGTTTATCAGAATGAGATGGTAGAAGACCAGACTGGATTAATTAACAATCAGATTTATCCAGTGGTTAAAGAATTTCAACTCACACGAAAAAAGATTTATTTTATTTATTTGTTTTTGGTCGTGCCATGCATCTTGCGGGATCTTAGTTCCCCAACCAGGGATTGAACCTGGGGCCTAAGCAATGAAACACAAAGTCCTAACCATTGGACTGCCAGGGTATTCCTAAAAGATTAATTTTTAAATAGAGATAAATAGTTGGATTAGTCACCTAAGTGGATGGCTAGGTGAATGAACAGAAATGGATGGATGAGAAATACTCAACCCAATGTTACTAGAGAGCCTATGGGAACTACAGTGGGCTATCCCAGCAGCTCTCCCCCTCACCCCATCCTCACACACGCCACCATGTGGCACCCAGACCCACCACATGTAACCAGGGCTTTGCCCTCTCAGGCCTCTGCTTATTTCCCTGAGCACCCACAGACCTGGCGGTTTTGTGCCCGTTTTTCCCTGAGAACCAATCAGTGGATGCTCTCTGTGTTCTTGAGATGACGTCTTCCTCTGAGGTCAATCATGCTAGTAAAGTAATGCTCAAAATTCTCCAAGCTGGGCTTCAGCAATACGGGAACTGTGAACTTCCAGATGGTCAAGCTGGTTTTAGAAAAGGCAGAGGAACCAGAGGTCAAATTGCCAACATCCGCTGGATCATTGAAAAAACGAGAGTTCCAGAAAAACATCTATTTCTGCTTTATTGACTACGCCAAAGCCTTTGACTGTGTGGGTCACAATAAACTGTGGAAAATTCTGAAAGAGATGGGAATACCAGACCACTTGACCTGCCTCTTGAGAAACCTGTATGCAGATCAGAAAGCAACAGTTAGAACTGGACATGGAACAACAGACTGGTTCCAAATAGGAAAAGGAGTACGTCAAGGCTGTATATTGTCATCCCGCTTATTTAACTCATATGCAGAGTACATCATGAGAAACGCTGGGCTGGAAGAAGCACAAGCTGGAATCAAGATTGCCGGGAGAAATATCAATAACCTCAGATATGCAGATGACACCATCCTTACAGCAGAAAGTGAAGAAGAGCTAAAGAGCCTTTTGATGAAAGTGAAAGTGGAGAGTGAAAAAGTTGGCTTAAAGCTCAACATTCAGAAAACGAAGATCATGGCATCTGGTCCCATCACTTCATGGGAAATAGATGGGGAAACAGTGTCAGACTTTTTATTTTTGGGCTCCAAAATCACTGCAGATGATGATTGCAGCCATGAAATTAAAAGATGCTTACTCCTTGGAAGGAAAGTTATGACCAACCTAGATAGCATATTCAAAAGCAGAGACATTACTTTGTCAACAAAGGTCCGTCTAGTCAAGACTATGGTTTTTCCAGTGGTCATGTATGGATGTGAGAGTTGGACTATAAAGAAAGCTGAGCGCTGAAGAATTGTTGCTTTTGAACTGTGGTGTTGGAGGAGACTCTTGAGAGTCCTTTGGACTGCAAGGAGATCCAACCAGTCCATCCTAAAGGAGATCAGTCCTGGGTGTTCATTGGAGGGACTGATGTTGAAGCTGAAACTCCAGTACTTTGTCCACCTGATGCGAAGAACTGACTCATTGGAAAAGACTGATGCTGGGAAAAATTGAGGGCAGGAGGAGAAGGGGATGACAGAGGATGAGATGGTTGGATGGCATCACCAACTCAATAGACATGGCTTTGGGTAGACTCTCGGAATTGGTGATGGACAGGGAGGTCTGGCATGCTGCGGTTCATGGGGTTTCAAAGAGTCAGACACAACTGAGTGACTGAACTGAACTGAACTCTGAGATCAATCAGCTCAGGCCTCAGCGACTGGTACTCCAGGGATCTGCTGTGGCCAAATGTTTCTGCCACTCTTGTAGCCTGAGAAGACCCTCACAACCCTGAATCGTTGCCCAAGATTCAGACACCTCATACCATTACTTTTCTACAGTCTCTCCCTGAGACTCTTTCTTGAATTGGTCTTCCCTGACTTTACCTTCCACCGCTCTCTTCTACACTTTTCTGTTGCATTTCATTATCTATCAATTCCCTACTTCTGAAGTCTGTGTCCAAGTTTCCTTTGCTTCCTACCTTACTTGAAACCTGGCTTTCTTCTGAGGATATGGTTTCACCTGGACCCATTTTGAGAGGAAGTTTCACATTTTCTATGAACCTCAGAGTTGGGAGATGGAATTTGTGTCCCTTTCACTCACCATCATTACTCTTGAACAAAAGCTCTGTGTCTCCAAGCCTCAAGTCCAGCTCTGCTGTCTTCTACTTCCCCTTTATTGCCAAGCCCTGCTTCTGGCCACTCCCTTCAATCACAGGGTCTTTATTCTTGCCTACGTCCTCCCAGCTTCCCAAGTAACTCCACCGTCTATGTGGATGGCGTGTGTCCTACATCATCAGCAGATGGACCTTGTCTAAAGAGGCCTCTACCTTTATGGTCATCACTTGGAGTCACCTAACATCTGAAGCCATAGGCTGGAACATCCCACTCAGAAGAGAAGCCCTCTCTGAAACCACCATAGAGAACTAAGGAGCCATAGAAGAAAACGTTGAAAAATAGCAAGCTGGGGAAATACCTGCAAGTTAATTTACAGAAAAAGAATTACTTTCCTCAATTAGGACCTCATATAAATCAATAAGGGCTTCCCTGGTGGCTCAGACAGTAATGTATTAATGCAGGAGACACAAGTTCAATCCCTTGGTCGGGGAGATCCCACATGCTGTGGAGCAGCTAAGCCAGTCCACAACTATTGAGCCTGTGCTCTAGAGCTGAGAGCAACAACTCCTGAGCCCTCACACTGCAACTACTAAAGCCTGTGTGCCCTAGAGCCTGTGCTTGGCAACAAGAGAAGCTACAGCAATGAGAAGCCCTTGCACCACTAGAGAAAGCCCGAGTACAGCAATGAAGACCCAGCACAGCCAAAAAGAAAGCAAGAAAGAAAACTACAACGAGACCCTGCTTTCTCACTGACAATTAGGAAAGATCAAAATATTTAAGAATATGTGTGATTAGGCTAAGTATGAGGAAAGAGACACTTTCAAAACTATGCAGAGTGTGTATTGCCCCTTATGGAGAGCAATATGGCAACATCTATCACAATTACAATGCATGGCTCTTTTGACCTAGAAATTCCACTGTAAATATGTATATTTTTTTAATATATATATATTTATATATGTGTACATATGGTATTACATGAAGAATGATAGAAAACGAGAGGGACTTCTTTGGTGGTCCAGTGATTAAGACTGTGCTCCCACTGCAGGGTTTGATTCCTGGTTGGGGAAATAAGATGCTGCATGCAAAAAAAAGAAGTAAGATGCAGGACAGGCAGTTAATACAATTTGTATAAAAATAGCATAAAACAATATATATGCCCATATATATTAATACAAGTCCGTGTATATATAGAAGATGCTTTTATAATACATAGAATATCTCTGGGAATAAACACAGAAGCTGACAGTTGTATTTGTCCCTGGGGAGGGGGCTGGGGAGCAGAGTTTGGAGGAGATGGTATCCTTTAGAATCCCAGCAGGAAACTGAAGGCACATGCAAAGCAGATATTTTGAGGACCATTTAATAAAAGGACTATTTACAAAAGTGCAGAACCTTAGGGTTAGCTATGGCAGGAAGCCATTACCAGCCCTCCTGCAGAAGGAGAAATGTGAGCGTAGCTTCTGAAACCCACAAAGGGAGCCATGTAGAGAGAGACACAGTGTGGGGGGACTCTGCAGGAAAAGATACTAAAGGTTTGTCATTCCTTCCTTTCTCCCTCTGGTCCTCCCCTCTCCATCACCAGCAAGCCTCATGGGCAACTTGGATGCCCACAGCCATGCTGTCCTTCAGGCAGGTCAGCCTCTGGGGCAGGGAGGAGGGTGTATCCGGATGTGAGGAAACTGAGTAGAGACACTTTTCATTGTACTCTCCTCTGTAACTTTTGAACTTTGTACTATGTTTGTGTATTGAACTGAAAATGAGACTTCCAAAATAGGGAAAAAAAAAAAAAGGACTTTCCTGGCGGTCTAGTAATAAGACTCTGCTTCCAGTGCAGGGTGTGCCAGTTTGATCCTGGTTGGGAACTAAGATCCCACATGCCTCCCAGCATGGCCAAAAAAAAAATTACATATATGTATGTGATATATATATATATATATTACATGTAATCCCTTTTTTAAAAAGATTAAAGAAATATTTATTCCCCTCTTCAACTATAAATAAAATGATCAACTTTTACTTCCTTCTTTCACACCCAAATTCATTTTGGGTGTTTTCTACTATCCTGCCTTCAGTTTTCAAGCCTCACTTCTGATCCCCTGACACTTAAATGTGCTTGTCTGCCAAGGTCACTAATGTCTGTGCTCTGAGCTGCTGCTAAATTTAATTTACTTGACTTGTTGGGAGCAGTTGATGCAATTGATCCCATCTCATTCTTTCTTGAGACACCCTCTTCCCCTGGCTCCTGTGGCCCTCCCCTCCGGCTCCTCTTTCCTTCTCAGTTTCCTGGAAGGGCCTCTCTTCCTCTGGCCATCCTCTCACTGTGGTGTTCTCAGGGCTCTGTCCCTGGCCCCATCTCTCCTCTCACTTAGCATTCACCCTCATCTTCTCATGTCTACCCCTTTCAACACCTTTAGTGATCCCCACCCATCTCAATCCCAGGCCCAAAGCTCTTTTCTAAACTCACACATTCAGTCACCACTGGTCATCTCCACTTAGACATTCAATAGGCCATCTGACTCAATGGACATGGGTTTGGGTGGACTCTGGGAGTTGGTGATGGATAGGAAGGCCTGGCGTGCTGCAGTCCATGGGGTCGCAAAGAGTCAGACACGACTGAGCGACTGAACGGAATTGAGGCCATCTGTTAGAGTTTGCATTGTGTCCCTCTAAAGTCCGTATGAGTTGAAGTCCTAATGTCTAGTGGGTAAAAATGTGATTGTATTTGGAGGCAGTGCTTGCAAAGGGTAAAAAGAGGTCACTAGAGTGGTTGCAGTCTAATGCCCTGGTGAGAAGAGGAGATTTTGGAAAGACCATGTAAAGACACAGGGAGAAGCTGGCCATTAATAAGCGAAGGAGAGAGGCCTCAGAAGAAATCAACCCTCCCAACAACTTGATCTCAGACATCTAGCCTCCAAATACTGTTTAGGAAATAAATTTCTATTGTTTAAGCCACTCAGTCTGTGGTGCTTTGTTATAGTACCCCTAGCACGCTAATGCACCGCCCAAGCTAAAAACCTTCCAAACCCTTTCACAACCCATCTTCTCAATTGCCCCTCACTTATCTGAGCCTGGCTGTTATTTGCATATCCTTTCTCAGTATCAAGTCAATCTTGCAGGAAATGTTTTCTTAGAGTTACATACTGAGTAATAAAATGCCCAAGTCCAGTGGATCTGAAAGTAGACAGGTAAAGTCAACCTGTGACAAGTGGCTTCCAGCTATAATGTTGGATACCTGGGTAGGGGAGTATTAGACCTCTTCTCCACAGGTCGAGGCAAGAAAGCAGAAGCTTTCTTGTTCTGTATCTGTCCCTCCTCAAGATTGAGGAGTATCAAAGAAAAGGGGATTGAAACGGAGCAGGACCATATGGTCCTTGCCCTCCCCCCCCACCACCCCACCGTGTCCTCTGCCTATCTGCTGCCTGCGGAAAACTTTAGTCAAAGAATAAGTTTAATCTGAGAAGTGAGATAATAATAATGTAGTCATTAAGCATAGTCAAGGACCTTCAGTTCTTTCTCAAGGTCTGTAGATAATTCTGAACCATATCCTATGAGCTATCTTATAGATACCAAAGCACCAGGTGATGTTAACTACATGATAACCAGACTAGTACCCAGGACTTGAGCTGCCACAATTCCAAGAACTGACCACAGAGAAATGGGAACAAGTGCACCCTGCAACTGAAGACTGCTGCTGCTGCTGCTGCTAAGTCGCTCCAGTCGTGTCCGACTCTGTGCGACCCCAGAGACGGCAGCCCACCAGGCTCCCCCGTCCCTGGGATTCTCCAGGCAAGAACTCCGGAGTGGGTTGCCATTTCCTTCTCCAATGTATGAAAGTGAAAAGTGAAGTTGCTCAGTCGTGTCCAACTCTTAGCGACCCCATGGACTGCAGCCCACCAGGGTCCTCTGTCCATGGGATTTTCCAGGCAAGAGTACTGGAGTGGGGTGCCATTGCCTTCTCCACAACTGAAGATTAACTGTACCTAAAACAACCAAGATGATGCTAGTCAGACCACTGATGACCAATTTGAAGATGACTATTAGAGATGACTGTGCTGTTTCTGCATGTTGCCCTCTCCCACCCCTCCCCCGCCGACTCTGCCTATAAATGCTCTCACCCTCTGCTTATCAGGGGGGAGTCGGCCTTTGGACGGATGTCTGCCACCCTCCCCCCACACAGTTGTCAGCATCTGAAATAAAGCAAACTTTCTTTTCCACCAACCTGGCCTGTTCACTGGCTTTTGAGTGGCGAGTAGCCGGAACCCCCATGCATACCTTTCGGTAACAGCTTTACAATAAAATACAATGTAACGTTATCCAGTAAACTATTTTTTTAAATAATACAGAGATAGTTAAAAAAATAGCATACTAAATTTCATTACGTAAACCCAGCAATAATGCTAACATCACATCCTACTCAACAGCAGGATCTTAAATCTTTTAAGCTATATTTTGAAGCGTGAAGTATAAAATCGTGTGAAAATGTTTTCAGGGACAAAAAAAAAACTTATAAAATATTTTACTCATTTGTTTATGCTCTTTGTGTTGGTTCCTATAAAAAGGTGCCGTGATACCACTAGTCCCTCCAGGACACCCTGGTTTCTCCCTCTTCTCCTCCTAACACCTCACCCCCACCTCACCTTCCACTTGGCTTCCATCAGATTATCTTCTCACAAGGAATATGCATTTCTCACTGTTCTAAATGCTTTTCTTGAGTCTTGATTCATTTTCTTTCCATTTCTGATTCTACTACTCCACTAACCCTTTTATCTGTGTGTCTGGTGTCCAAACTCATCAAGAATGGTGACTTAATGGGTTGGTTAGGAACCATTCAATACGGGGTTCTGTCTCTTTGGGGCAGAGTTTTCAATGCTACTTGTAAGCTAGTGTTCCAGATGATTGATACAGTGTGGTCTGGCTTCACCTGGAAGCTTGTTAGAAATGCAGAATCTCAGACATCTCCCCAGAACTCCTGAGTCAGAATTTGCATGTTAACAAGATCCCCAGTGACTCATATACATGGTAATGTTTGAGAAACAATGACCTAATTGCCCCTTTTGATCACTGTGGCAGATACCCAGATGACACGTATACAAGGTTTGGGAAGCACTGATTGAGTTGTCCCTTGTCATATTGTTATGACCAGGCTGCAGAATTACATGACAGAGGCATAGCACTGACTGTGTAAGGAACTAAGTCTACCTTTCTCAAAAGGTGATAGCGCAACAGGAAGGCATGTTTGAGGCTTTGTAGCCATCGGATTTAGACGTGGTTCAGAAGACTGAGACACAGTTGCTAAGCTGCTGCTAAGTCACTTCAGTCATGTCCGACTCTGTGCAACCCCATAGATGGCAGCCCACCAGGCTCCCCCGTCCCTGGGATTCTCCAGGCAGGAACACTGGAGTGGGGTTGCCATTTCCTTCTCCAATGCATGAAAGTGAAAAGTGAAAGGGAAGTCGCCTAGTCGTGTCCGACTCTTAGCGACCCCCTGGACTGCAGCCTACCAGGCTCCTCTGTCCATGGGATTTTCTAGGCAAGAGTACTGGAGTGGGGTGCCATTGCCTTCTCCGACTGAGACACAGACTAATGTCTTAAAGAAGAAATACCATGGACAGCGCTCGACCACTGGTCCTTGGGATGAGAGTAGGTGGTGGAAAGCCCAAATAAAAGGCAGCTGGTGTGAGACATACTGGGTTTGTCTCACGCTATCATTACTGGGCTCTGGGAATTGAAATGGTTACTTTACCTCTCTGAGCCTCAGTTTTCTCATTTGTAAAACAGGGACGCCAGTACTCATTTAATACATAGTTTTGGCAAGTTACTGAAAAATGTATCATTAGACAAATAGGTGTTCAATAAATGTTAGCCCCTTCCTCTTTTTTTTTTTTTTTTCTTTTTTGTCTTGTAATAACTTAGTAGTTAGTAAAATAGGGTCTTTGAAAAAGTAAAAATAAAAAGATGCCTATAGCTTGGAGTTAATGTCCATAGTTATGATGCCAAGGCTGTCAGAATTGGTACTGGTGGTGGGGGTGTGGAGTAAAGAGTGTGCCCACTCTCGCTGCCAAGGTCTTCATACTGTCTCATTAGCTGAAGGAGCTCTGGAAGGGGAGCTGGAGGACAGATGTGCTCAGATCAGCTCTCTATATCTTCACCCTGCAGTGCAGGGGGTGGGAGGCTGCACAGGCACTTGGGCTTGAGCCTGGGATCTGGCTTCACACAGGGGCCTCTGAGGAGCCCTTGATTGGGAATCAGTCTCCTCAGTTAACCCAGATGTGTTCACTCCCCCTCTGGGTGTTAATTATACTACCACCCTGGGGGCTGAGGCATTGCCCCTGAGACACAGTCTCCCTTCTCTCTTTGACCAGATTGCACCCCTTTGTGGTGCAGCCTTTCCATCTACAGCCCTGTCTGATTTTGCACAAAGTGCTGGCTAAGACTTGCTTCACTGCTGAGACTTTAACTCTAGCGGGTTTTCTTGTTTCTTCAAGCTTTGTTCTACATATTCATGCCAAACTTTTGCTCAACTTAGGTCTGTTGACTTCTTAGATCCTACTCTACCTTCTTTCACCTTTATTTGAGCCTGAATTCCAATACTCTTCTCTTTTCTATGCCATGAATCTAAAAGCTAATTTTAATCTGCATCAGATCATTTAAGATTATATTTTAACTTCTCTTACAGGATTTTATTTTACCTACACTTGCTTTTAGTGGCTTCCCTAGTGGCTTAGTTGGTAAAGAGTCTGCTGTAGGAGACCTGGGTTTGATCCCTGGGTCAGGAAGATCCCCTGGACAAGGAAGTGGCAACCCACTCCTTGCCTGGAGAATTTCATGGACAGAGGAGCCTGGTGGGCTACACTCCATGGGGTCACAAAGAGTGACTAATTTTCACTTTCACACCTGCTTTTAAAGACATTCACCTCAGGGAATTCCCTGGTGGTCCAGTGCTTAGGAATCCACACTTCTACTGCTGAGGGCTCAGGTTCAACCTCTGGTTGGAGAACTAAGATCCCACAACCTATGCGACTCGGCACCCCCCCCCCTCAAAAAAAAAGACATTTACTTCAGAGTAGCTCTGAAAATTTAAACCATATTTGAACCAAAGGCCAGATAATGCTCATAATTATCTGGTACTCCCAGGACCACAGCAGTGGCCAGTGGCCTCCATGAGTGGGAGTGTAGGTCTGCTGACAAGAGCAGCTGTGAGAGTGCAATGCATTCTGTGGATCTCAATATTAAATTTCATCTAGTTTCTAACTTGCTTTCCGGGCACAGGGTTTGCCAGTGTTGATTCTCTCTTTTGCCTTCCATATTCCTCCCTTCAAGGTAATTTACCCCCATCCTTGTGGCTGGACCCAGACACTCAGGCGAATAATTAGGGGGATATTAAATATTGGCCCAACATGTAAAGAGAGCAAAGGCTGAGTGCCACGTGAGAAGGACGCAGAAGAACAATGGAGAATCCCTGATGCCAGAGTTCCTTGTCCCGTCTCTGCACCAGAGCTTTTCTGTCCTGATCCCACTCCTCCCCACTCTGCTTCCTAGGCAACCAGCCTCCTGGTCCTCTCCTAGAATGTGGTCTGGTGACAACTTCTGTCTCTCCAGCAGGCCCTTGACTTCCACTCCTTGCAACCTGTTCATGAAAGGTTCCACCTCCAACCACACATTCTGCTTCTGAGAGGTCACCTAAATGGCTACCTCGGTGATCTGTTCCAGTCCTTCCTGTGCAAGTGTGCCTGGGCCCCAGCCTGGCCAGCCCCTCCCCTTTTCTGGTTGGGACTGACAACACGCCGGGATTTTATTAGCTATATGGCAGCACTCACTTGGAGAAGGCAATGGCAACCCACTCCAGTACTCTTGCGTGGAAAACCCCATGGACGGAGGAGCCTGGTAGGCTGCAGTCCATGGGGTTGCTAGGAGTCGGATTCGACTGAGCGACTTCACTTTCACTTTTCACTTTCATGCATTGGAGAAGGAAATGGCAACCCACTCCAGTGTTCTTGCCTGGGGAATACCAGGGACGGGGGATCCTAGTGGGCTGCTGTCTCTGGGGTCGCACAGAGTCGGACATGACTGAAGCGACTTAGCAGCAGCACTCACTGCCTATTCTAAGTGACTGGCGTGGTATGGGAAGTATCAACAGAAAGGGGGAGTCCCCCTTCACTCCAATCTCCCCTCCCTCATACAAAAGCTTAGATTCCTATATCCATCGTTTCATCTTAAGAGTGATAACCCCCACTACTTGAATTTTTTCAGTTCCTTTTAACAATTTTAAACTATCCATGCACTTGCTAAAATTTGTGTGTACATCCTACACTTCTATGAAGCACGACCCTGTTCTTAGCACGAATGAACTTTTAAAAATAAAGTTAAAGGCAAAAACAGTTGAACACACGCACACACACACGTTTCACAGATTTTCTGCACCAAAAAGGAAAACCACCACTCCCCCCGCCCACTGCCCCTCCCCGGGCCCACCCTGCTCCATCCCTAAGTTCCCTGATAATGATTTCCAAGGGGAAAGACTAGGACTTGGGCTGTGGCTCTCAGAGGGTAAGTCTCTCTAGGGTACACTTTTGCTGTTATTTGTTAAACCAGACATCTCTCCGGGGGCACATGGCCAAGACCCAGGTAACCGTGTACTGTGATAAGAGTGTTTTTATAAGTTCTGCAAAGACACGGCGCTTTCCCGATGGCCAGAACAATGTAATTCGCGACCTGGCCCGGGCCCTGGTCGCCGGCTCGCGCGGGGCGGTGTCTCGGGGGAGCTCCGCGCGGCCCCAGGTGAGTCCTGCGCGCGCCCCGCTCTCGCGCCCGCGGGAGGGGCTGGAGCGGAGGCGGAGGACGGGCCGCGGAGTGCGGGCGGGGGACGGAGATCCAGGCCCGACTGCAGCTTCCTCCGAGCGGAGCCGCATTTCCAGCCACCTCCGCAGCCCTGCCCTCGCGCGCCGAGCCGTTCGCGGCCGTGCCGCCTGGAGGCGCGGAGCCCGCCCGGCGCGCCCAGCCCTGCAGCTCCGGCCGGGGCGGAGGCCGCCGGACCGCGGAGATGCGGGGCGGGGGCAGGGCGCGGGGTAGGTGACTTTATCCCGCCTCTGTTTCCCTGCCCCGGGGAGCAATGACATCACGCGGCCTTCTCCCGGCGCCGACACAAAGAGCGGCGCGGAGAGGCCGCTGCGGGGGGAGCCGGCGGCCGCCGCTGCCGCCCAGGGCCCCCGGGCCCCGCCGGCCAGGCCCGCCGCCCGCGGCCCGAGCCCTCCCTCCTCTGTCGTCGCTGCCGCCTCGGTCACCGCTGCCCGCGCCGCCCGCGCCCCCAGCGCGCCGCTGAGCCCGCGCCCGGCCGCGCCGGCCCCTTCCCATGCGGGCGGCGCGGGCCCTGGGAGGGGCGCCCGCAGCCAGCCGCGCAGCATGCACTGGGGGGTTGGCTTTGCCTCGTCCAGGCCGTGCGTGGTGGATCTGAGCTGGAACCAGAGCGTCTCCTTCTTCGGCTGGTGGGCCGGGTCCGAGGAGCCCTTCTCCTTTTATGGGGACATCATCGCTTTCCCTTTGCAGGATTACGGTGGGATCATGGCAGGGCTGGGCTCCGATCCCTGGTGGAAGAAAACCCTTTACTTGACCGGGGGAGCTTTGCTGGCCGCAGCTGCGTATCTGCTCCACGAACTCCTGGTCATTAGGTGAGCCGGAGAGAGGGCCCCGCGCAGGGGCGCAGAGAGGGGCACCTGGCTAGGGCCGGGCCGGCGTGAGGGGGGACCCGTGCCGGCCCCTTGGTCACGCTGCCCAAATGCCCGAGTCCTGTCCTTCCGTTTCGCCAGAAGACAGTCCGTGGTCACCCGGCCATGAGGGGCAGTTTCGAGTTAACAGGAGAATTAACCTGGTACCGGGAGGGGAAAACACTTGAATCCCTATCGTTTGGTGCTTAAGCAAAAATTCTCTGGGTTGTTATGGAGCATACTAGTATGTTATGAAGATCCTAAGTGCAGTGTGTTTGCGACAATAGAAGTAGGCCCTGTAGAAATACTAAGTTACATTTTTATGAAACGCCCTATTTGTTTATAGATGATCATGCTGGAATATTAACCACTCCTTAAAGGTTAGTTTTTCATTGTCCCTCCCCAAGTGTCACCATCATCAAAAGGCTGAAATTGCACAAGCTCCAGAGAGCTCTGGGTCCCTGTGAGGGATGCATAGCGGAGTGTGCGATTTTGATGCAGCCTTAGCCCGGTTATCTGCTAACCTGGTTAAAGCTAAGCACCATCTTCAGGTTTAAATGCCATTGTTGTGCGAACAGTAGGGGATCTGAGGACTGAACGAGCACATGGGCGTGCACAGGAGTTGCCCAGTGCCGTAAACACTTGCATCTGCTGCCTGCCGCAGAATGTTTACAGGATTGACACGGAAATATCAGAAAATGGAGGCCCCGGCTGTTGGTACATTCAGCCCGACGCCAGATCTTTGAGTAGAATAATACCGTAGGCTCCTGGGACTAGTGGTTTGGCTAATTGGTACAATTTATGGTTAAAATTTCCATGCGTTTTAGACCTCTGTCTCTGGGAGAGGACCAGGAAGAGCAGTTTTCAGTATCTCAAAATGTCCCTCTTGGCCAGTATTTTCAAAAAAGTGAGAAAATGTGTCTGCATGCCTTTTTCCCATGGGGAATCCTACACAATAGGTTTATAAACAAAGACAGTGATAGGTGACCTTTAAGGGGCCTGCAGGGATTCCAGGAGGACGTTGTGACAGCCTAACAGGTATTTGGAAAATTTCTAGTCTTGGAGAGGGGAAATTATTTAGGTCTGGGGAAGTGTATTGGTTTGCATATTTAGCCATAATTGAGAAGTTTTACTTTAAGCTTATCATTGAATTCTCTGACTTAGCACAGTGTCTTGAATATCGTTGAACCAAATTTTAAAAAAATTACATGAATCGTTTCCCTAGATTATTTTATATACTTGCCAGTTTTAGGACTCAATTTCAAGTTAGGTTTCAAGCTATATGAAAAACGAAAACATCTGTGCAAGTAACTAAAATGTCACCCACTTGTTCTGAAATTAGATACCTGTCCAAAGCCTTTTGAGGATCCTGAACCATGTGGCCTCTCACCAGTCTTCCACTCTGAGGATGGAGTGAGGCACAGCTTCAGGGGACTGAGTCTAAAACTTGCTTAAACGACCTTGCAGAAATGGGGAGGCGGGTAGGAGAACTCAGAGTTGACCCTGGGAGCAGGCCATACCGTGGTAGGTGTGGTTGCAACTCTCAAGAGCCCTCTGCCCACTTGGATACTTATTTGAGAAAGTGTTTTTGGTCTTTGGTTTATTCACTTTTGTTTCTTGACAGATGTTTATATTGAGTAGGGAAGCCCTGTTGTAATGCAAATAATAAATAATTGCCCATTTTGAGCCCTTAGTAGCGGGCTTTGCTTAGAAGTGCTTTACCTTCCTGATTGTGTTTAGCCTCCTCCTCTGCCACTACCATTGACTGCTTGATCTCCACTTCATAGATGAGGACATTCCAGCTGAGGGAGGTTAAGCGATTTGTCTGAGAGCACGCAGTAAGAGTAGTGGGATCCAGGTTCAAATCTGAGAATGTGTGTCTCCGGCGCCCACACTGTTACCACTCTCCTAACAAGCACCGATTCGGGAGTAAGTTTTGATGGTAGAAAGAAAGGATAACTGGGGCAGTTCCCAGGGAAGACAAGCCTGTGGAAGCGACCTGAGTTTTTGACAACTGCTAAGGGCACGGAAGGGATAGGGAAAGAAGACCCAGGAAAGTGGGGCACTGAGATTCAGAGGTTACAGGATAGAGTTGATGTGAAATCCGAGTTTCAGTTGTCATTGTAGTTTAGGCAAAAACTCAGAACAGTCTGAAATACATGGGATGGAAAACCCATCTTGCAATGGCTACACTGTCTGAGTTTACTGGCAATCATAGTCTTCACCGCTGTACTTGGATTTCCTGCTGTGTTGACTTAACCATAATCTATGGGTACGTCTCCAGAGTGGGTAGTAAAGTTGACAGGTGAGAATTATTTAGGATGTTTACTTAATGAGTACCGTATAATAACTAAAGCACGTACTTTGGATTTTTCTCATATTTTTCCCATCATGGTATTTTTAAAGGAATATAGTCCCAGTCCTTTACTTTATTCTCTCCTAGTGGAAAGAGACTTGCAGTTCTCCTGAATTCAGTCCAGCATTTGGAAATGTGTTGTTTGTAAATTGTATGATACTGAAATGACTTGTTACCCACACAGCTTGTCTGCACTTTAGGCACAGGGGCTCAGCCTGCCCTAGAAAACTTAGAGAATCAGAGCAGCCCATGGGTCATGTGATCTCTGTAAACTAACAGCCCATCGACAGTACACAGAGGCATGGTCATCTGTGATACCCTTCACCGTGGGAGTAGGGCTAGTCTTGCTGCTCAACAAGTGTTCTCTTGTACAGTCCTTATCATAAGGCCACTTTATGTCTAGAGTACCTGCTCCTTTGATCTCATGTTAGAGAGTTTCCTGATGTTGAGGGAGGGCTCTGGAGCCAGACTGGGTTCAAATTCATTCTGCCTTAAGAGTAAACTTGGTTACCAAGTGTGAAATGGAAGTAATCTGTGAAGTGGGAATAAGAACACTAGCCTTCCTCACAGACGTGATTACATAAGTTAACATGTGACATGCTTAGCAGAATCAGTTAACTGTCAAATCTACAGAGTTCCGCCTTATAGTGAGCATTCGCTAAAAGTTGGCCATCATTAGTTATTATAGGCTTTCATCAGAAAGTTCCAGGCTTGAGTGGTCTGAGTCAAACTGGCTACTTTAATAAAATTAACTGGGAAATTGCCCATTTTGGTGTAGTCGAACTGCTTGTGAGTTTGGGAACTAGAGTTATTAACAATTTGATCTTAAACTGATACTCCTTGGGCAAATTACTTAACCTCTCTGAACTTCAGTTTCCTTGTCTTCTATAAAATATAAGTATGGTATAATATACTAAATTTAGGGACTTCCCTGTTGGTCCAGTGGTTAGGGCTCTGTGCTTCCAATGAAGGGGGCTTGGGTTCAGACCTTGGTCAGGGAACTAAAATCCCACATGCTGTGTGGCGTGGCCAAAATAAATTTTTTCTAAGTACTAAATTTAAGCTATAATGATATTCACTCTATGGTGTTACTGTCAGAATGAAATAATATATATAATGTACACAAAGTCATTGGCATATGCTAGTCGCATCCATTTTTATTATGATAGGGCCCAAGTTAACCATCAGAATTAGGTTGTTCTGGCCAATGGGGCAGGGAATTTTATGTTTATCTTTTCTTCTTTCAGTTCTTTAATTTTTGCCTGGCTGAATTTATATGAACTTACTCTGACTTGAATTACTTGACTGGACAAGATCAGTTAATTGTCAAATCTACAGTTTGCATTTTCTAGAAACATAGTCTAAATGGCTTCTTAACTTTAATATCTGACCTCCCAAACATCTCATCGAAATGAAAAAGTTCATTTTATAGCAAGTATTGTCAAGAGGCAGCAAATATTTTTATTCTTTTGACCAGTATTTTCAAAGTGAGTTGTTTTTAACTCTTTAAGCAGGAATGACACTCACATGCTAAACTTCTCCAAGACTGTTTTCCTGGAGATTCTGCAGGAAAGGGCATCCTTGTATAAAGCTGATATGAAGAGCCTGCCCTTGCTTGCTTGGGGAGAAGGATGTGTGGGATTAAACTGGGAACAGTGTGAGAGAACCTGAGGCTCAGGGAATGCCAAGGAGGAAGAGTGAGGTTTATCTGACTCAGAAATGGTTGGGTAGAGTGAAAGATGGAGGTTGCAAAAGTTTCCGAATATGGTGTATGAGTGGCGCTGTGTGGAATGAGATTTTGTTCCTTAAGGGGATAAGACCATATCTCTTTGAATGAGAATGAAGTCCACGGCTGGTACATAGTGTTTGGTAGCCACCAAAGGTTTACAGATATTGTCTTATTTAGTCCTCACGATGAAGGAGGCAGAATTGGTATGGTCCTCACTTTCCACCTGAGAGTGTAGACGAGGTCTCAGGTGACATAGCTAGTAGGAAGTAGGGATTGCACTTGACCCCACGTGTCCAGAAGTAGAGTCCAGCATTCCTTCTACTACATGGCGGCTGTTGAAAAGCTGTACCAAGAAAGTCCTCTTCACCCAGAGAAGTAGCCAAAGGAAAAGATAGGTGTGTGGATGAGAAAGAAGAAAGGGAAAGGCGGAGGTTCAGGGGTATATGCTGTGTGGTGAAAGTGTGGAGCCTTGAAGGGAGAGAGGAGGAGAGAGCACCCAGAGGGTAGGTTCCTGGGCACTGCGGGTGAAAGGCCAGGGGAGGGCACTAATGGTTTGGAAGAGGGATCAGCAGAGTCAAGTCTCAGGTTCCCTGCAGACTTGAGTCATGGCAGAGCAGATCTGCACTGTTCCTCTGAGGTCCTGTGGGTGAAGAGACTGCTTCAAGGTACAGACTCATAGTCGAGAACATAGGTTCTGACTACACGGTTTAATCCAGGGTCTGCCATTTACTAGCAATGGGACTTTGGGTAAGTTTATCTTCTGTGCCTCAGTTTCCTCATCTACAAAACGTAGATCATAATAGTACTGACCTCATAAGGTTATTGTGAAGATTAAATGAGATAATACCTGTGAAGCCCTTAGAACAATGCCTGATGCACAGTAAGCACAGATTACCTTTTTTTTAATCATCCAGCTTGTCCCTGGCAGGTAGATGTAGCCAGGAGAAGAGGTGGACCTATCCCAGAAAGTACACCTCCCATAGGTTACAGGTGCTAGAGAGAGGGTGACATATAGTTACTCCCCTGAGCCCATGCCGTGAGCCTGTGCCGTCATGGTAACAGCAGCCTTTGTGGGGTTCTCTTGTGTTTTGACCAAGCTTTCCCTCTCAAAGTGCTTCTGGGTGAGGTAAGGCCCTGTGACAAACAGATGTATTTATTCCTTGAGGAGCTGCAGCCTAGCAGGGACCTCTGAGGAACTAAGGGAATCACATGTATAACACACGGATTGTTCTTTTTTTCTGTTTTGGTTTTGACAGGAAACAGCAAGAGATTGACTCCAAAGATGCTATTATTTTGCATCAGTTTGCAAGACCTAACAATGGTGTCCCCAGTTTATCTCCTTTCTGTTTGAAAATGGAAACTTATTTAAGGATGGCTGACTTACCCTATCAGGTACTTCCGTGCAAATATGTTTTATCCTCGTGGCAGCAATATTGGCTGGCAAGGCAGGGTGGTGGGTGATGGGGGGAGGGGAAGTACTTACTCTCACAGTGGGGCAAGGGTTCGCTCTTGGTGCCAGAGGAAGTGGGTATGAAGCAGCGGTACCCAGTTCTTAGTAGATGCTCAGGAAACTTAGTTCCAGTCTTTTGATTTTTATATCCAGTTTAATGAGTGATCTCATTAAATCCAGAAGGGTCTGGATTTTTCTTAGGTCTCAGGCAGGGACCATGTTATTTTTCTCCTGACAAAGAGTATTCTTTGGTTAATAGTGTGGATAGGCCTGCTGGGTGGCTGTAAATAAAGGTGGGCCTGACATGGTTCTTTCCTTTAGGTTTCTATTTATTGAAAAAATTGTATTTATCTCTCATGAATCTTGAGGGCAGAGGATCCAGCAGGCCACCAAGGAGATATTTGTAGATTTTGTGAGTTTTTCGCCTGGAACTTTTCGCATTCTGTTTGGGTGACTGTCAGCGAAACGCTTGCTTATTTCAGCCGTAGAGAGGGAACGGAGGAATGAATGCATTGAAAATATACATGTTTTTCTGAGTAAGGCTGGAACTGTCTCACAGATTTGACAGGTTGTGTTTTCATTGTTGTTCAGTCATATTTTTTAAGATTCCCTTATGTTTTTCTTTTTCGCTTAATTTCTAGCCGTAGGCATCAGGAAAAAACAAACTTCAATTTTGTTATTTTTTTAAAATTTTATGGTCAAAGCAGGTAATCTTTGTGATATTAATTCCTTGGAATTAACTGACACTTTAGCTTAGTGTATGGCTACTTGTTACAAACATTGAGAATAAAGACATCTCTGAGAGTAGAGCTCTTTTTATATACTTGTTTGAGCATGTTTAATATATCATTTAGAACTGTTATATCTGTTTATTTTTTGACTGCCTCCTCTAGCAGTTTCTGGAAGGACTGAGTTAAAATATTCAAGTATATTTTTTGATTTGTCTCTTTCTTGTCATTCTGTCTATTCTGCCTTTAGGTAAGAGTATGTATATATTCAAGGTTATATTGTTTAGGGCCATATGATATGAAAGATTACATCTTTTACTGTTTTCTTTCTTTTTCTGGTATATAGCACCCATCTCTGTCCCTTATGAATTTTTTAACCTTGAGTTATGTATAATCAGATATTCAGATTGAGTCTCCAGCTTATTTGCCTGGAATATCTTTCTTCATCCTCTTTCTCTATTTTTTTTTTTTTTTGTATTTGTCTCTTGTAGGCAATGTATTAGTTATAACCAATTGGAGAGTCCTTAATTGGTGAGTTTAATCCATTTTTACTTGTAATGATTATTTTATTAGGACATATTTCTAACATCTTTAATATTTTTCTCCTCCCTCTACTTTTTTTTTTTTTTTTCATTTCCTGCTGTCTAATAGATAAAATTTTTTTTCTTGTCATTTAAAATAAATCCTATTTTTGTTCTTATGGCAGTTGCTCTTAAGATTCAAATTCATGTTTATTTATCCATACTCACTTCTTGTACATGTCAGAATCTGTGTTTGCCCTCTAATGATACAAGTCTGCTAGTAGGTTCATGTTAGTCTTGGGCTTCTTTCTTTTCAGGGCTCATTCCAGGTGTGTTGCTATTACCTCATGTTTTAATTCTGGAATTCTGGAAATCCTTTCTCTCTTTATAGGCCTTTTCTTGGCTAAGAAAACTTACCAAGTTATTTGACTAGCCTTATTTCCCATATGTCTTATCCTACAAGATTTACTTATGTTTTTCTATAAGTACTTCTTTGATGAATATTTTGAGTGAGCCTTTATGGGGCAAACCTTCAGTGGATTTGCATGCCCCAGAACATCTTTATTATGCTGCACTTTTGATACATCTTTGTCCAAAGTTCTTTCCTTTCGTGCTTTAAAAATATTACTCCATTGTCTTTTTGCATTGATGTTGCTGCTGATAAGTCTGATGTTCATCTGGTTCTCTTTCTTTCTTTTTGGAAGTTTTTAGAACTTGCATTTACACTCGACTCTTTTTTTTTTTTTAATATCTATTTATTTGGCTGCACCATGTCTTAATTGTGGCAGATGAGACCTTTGAGTTGAGGCATGTGGGATCTAGTTCCCTGACCAGTGATCGAACCCCGGCCACCTGCATTGGGAACATGGAGTCTTAGCCACTGGACCACCAGGGAAATCCTTAATCTCAACATTCTGAACTATCATCATTCTCTGGCTTGGTGTGGATTTTTATGTATTTTCTTTGGTCCTTTATGTACGCTTTTCATCTGAAGTCTTTAATCTCTTTTTAATTCTGAGAAACTATCTATGTTCTTCACGTATTTCTTTTTCTTTTTTATTTGTTTGTTTCTCCTTCTTCTTTCCTGTTCCTGATTATCCTGGAATCTGGATCCTGGAATCTCTGCTTTTATTTTCTGTTTCTCTGAACCTATCCTTTATCCTTTATTCTTTTCCTCTTCCTCCTTGGAGAATTCACTTCTCTGAGCTTCCATTGCATCCCTCTATTCTCTTCTCGTAACTATCCTACTATTTATCTCATCCATTGTGTTCAACTTTGCGTTTTTCTTCTTACTATTTCCCCTTGGTTTGTATTACAATCCCTTCCTTTATCCCTTGGAGGATATTTCTTATGCTCATTAATTAAATTAAATTGGTATTTCGCAATCATTCTGCCTTATGTTGTATATATTCGGTGTGCTGCCCTTCTCTTAGTTACTGTACCCCTTAGATGTCTAGTTAATTTGGTTTGAGATCTCCTCTTTCCAGGGACGTTAGCTTCCCTGCCCAGGACTTTGCACTGGGAAAGGTCTAAAGCTTAAGATGCAGGCTGTGTGCCTCTGAAGGAATTTAAGTAAAGTAGGGAGGTGAGCCCCAGGTATCCCCACACCACTGAGATTCCTCCAGTTTGCTGCGTTTCCTTCAGATGATCAAGGTTCAACATTAAGCTCTTACAAAGTAGTAGCATTGGGAGGGGTGGTCTTAGCAGGAAGCAGAGCAGCTGGGAGGTTAGAGAAGAAGTCCCTCAACTAGCCAAGCTTTTGGTTGCCCTGCTAATGATATTACTCCTCCAAGTCCTACCTCCCAGTGGCCTATGCTTTCTGAGCTTGTTTCTCTACAGAGAAGGCATGTGGGGTGGAGGGGGTGTGGCACTGATCTTCCTAAGGCAGGGCTGGGAGAGTTGAATGAAATGCTCAGTTTGGTCACTGGTCCTCTGGGAATATGACACTGAACCTGGATTTCAGGCTGGGAGATCTGGGAGAGCAGAACATCTTGATGCTGGAAAAGATTGAAGGCAGGAGGAGAAGGGGATGACAGAGGATAAGATGGTTGGATGGCATTACCAAGTCGATGGTCATGAGTTTGAGCAAGCTCTGGGAGTCAGTGATGGACAGGGAAGCCTGGCATGCTGCAGTCCATGGGGTCGCAGAGTCAGACATGACTGAGCAACTGAACTGAAGGTGATCCAGGTCTTAGACTCACAGAGGGTCTTTGTGAGTGGAACTGGAATGCAAGGGATGAGTCTGGACAGAGAAACAGGGAGATTATTCAGGATTTTGGAAGCCAGCAATGGAGGAGAAAATAGCAAAGACCACAGGGGTTGAATTAATGTTCAGTTGGATTTGAAAGACCCTTGTTCAGCTCGGTGTAGACAGTCAGTGCTTGAAGGTGTGTGTCACTGAGGGACTCACATTGGAGGGAGAGACTGCTCCCCAGCCGCCGCTTGCCCCTGGTCCCTCATCACTCCCCACCACATCACTGCATTTAGCTGTGACCGCTTCTGGGAATGAGGGCCCAAACCTGAGTTTTCTGCTCTGTGGCCTCTCCTGGCTTTCTATATTTCCTGTGCCCCCCATCCTTGATGAAGTCATCCTGTGGACAGCGGTGTGGCAGCTGCCAGGCTGTGTTACCTTTTCCTTCCCTGGTGGCTCAGACAGTAAAGAATCCGCCTGCAATGCAGGAGACCTGGGTTTGATCCCTGGGTCGGGAAGATCTCTTGGAGAAGGGAATGGCAACCCACTCCAGTATTCTTGCCTGGAGAATCCCATGGACAGAGGAGCCTGGTGGGCTACAGTCTATGGGATCACAAAGAGTTGGACACTAACACTTTTCTTTTAAAAGAATGAAGGTAGATGATACCATTTTTTTAAAATTATTTATTTTTGCCTGCACTGGGTCTTCACTGCTGTACACGGGTTTTCTCTTGTTGTGGCTCCTGGGCTCTAGGGAGCAGGCTCAGTAGCTGTGGTGCATGGGCTTCATTGCTCCATGGCATGTGGGATCTTCCTGGATCGAATCTGTGTCCCTTGCATTGGCAGGAAGATTCTTAACCAGTGGACCACCAGGGAAGTCCTGCCCTTTCCTTGCTTGCCTTCAAGCCCTCAAGCTCTAAGTGCTCTACCAGCAGCCTAACCACCTCTGGTCATGTTTCAGGCTTCTGCTTTTCATTAGTATAGCTGGAGCAGCTGGACACATGCCTAGCTCTGAAGCCTGGAGAAACCTTCAAGAGGGGGACTGCTTACCCCTTCTAAAATTATTATTTCCTGTTAAGTTATATTTTTTATGAAAGGAGTGATATTGGAGTGTTTCTTCTGTGAGGTCTCTATGGAAAATAAATGAAGTGAGTGTTCATCGGGGTGGGTAACAGGAAGATGGTTTTATGATTTAGAAAGGGATGCTCTGATCCCGTCTTGGGGGTGGGGGTGGGGATCCTTTGAGACCTTGTGCGTCCTCAGTGAGGGTTTGTGTTGTTGCTGGTGGTGCCTGGGAAGTACTATTTGGGCCTTTGCTTGGAGGATCAGGAGAGAGGTATTTTGTCATCAATCCAGGGAGCACTACCCTCTGCCCCTTCTTTGCCCTGTGCCTTTTAAAAAAAGATTAAAATGTCATGTTCCTAAGAGCATGACTTTATATTTGAAGCTTTTTTATTTTTTAATCGAAATGAGACAGGGATAAATATTTGATGACCATTAGTAGGAACTCACAAGGGTTTTCTTAAAAAGCCTGATGTATTAGTTGCAGTTGTTAGCTTTTTAAAATAAGAATATAAATATTGGTAGATGAATTTTTTAAACTTCATTTTGTTATAATTATAGATTCATAGGAAGTTACCAAAAAGATGTAAGGAGGTCCTGCAGATATGGTTATTTTTTTTTTCAAAATGAAAACAGCTTTACCATTTGTTTTTCTGATTACATTTGGATGACATGGCCCTTATAAGAATTTTAACAATTTCAACAAAGCATCAGTGGAAAATGAAAATCGATGATATCTTACTAGCTGGAGATTATCATCACAAATACTTCTGAGCATCTTTCCATACTTGTTTTTAGGCATACATACATATATAAAGGGCTTCCCTAGTGGCTCAGATGGTAAAGAATCTGCCTACAATGAGGGAGACCTGAGTTTGATCTCTGGGTCAGGAAGAGCCCCTGGAGAAGGGAATTGCTACCCACTTCAGTATTCTGGCTGGAGAATCCCATGGACAGAAGAGCCTGGTGGGCTACAGTCCACAGCGTCGCAAAGAGTTGGACACGACTGAGTGACTTTCACATAAAGATACCTGAATCATTTGCCAAACTGATTGTATAAGAAGCATGTATTTCACGCAATCCTTCTTTTTAAATCTGAGAAAGAAAAGAGAAGGAAATGGCTCTTTTTGAAACTCTCTGCTCTGGTTCTTAGCCCTAACTTCTAATGTTCTATTTGTTTGCTCTTTTTGTTTGTACACCACCCTCCTGCCCTATACCACCCCACCATGTTTTTGTTTTGGAAATTTTCAGAGCTACAGACAAGTTAAAAGAATAGTATATGAACATCCATATGCCCTTTCCCTAGACTCACCAATTGTTAACATGTTGCCTTCTTTCCTTTACTTCTTTTTATGTATACTTGACTTCTTTTTATGAAAAAAATTTTTAATGCAACATTTGAACATAAGCTGTAAGAATCTCAACACTTCACCCCTCCATACTTTAGGGTGCATCTTCAAAACAGAAAGACATTCTTCTACAAAACTATAGTGTGTAGTTATAAAGGGAAGTACTCAGATTTTTCCTTTCTGTGTAGGGGAAACCAATCCCTCCCTACTGTGTGTTTCTCCCCTTGAGTCTCCTTTGCGACTCACATGAAACACTTCATTTCTGACACTTCTGGCCAAACATGAGGCCCACAGCAGTCAGTCCTCCCTGACACCAGCTGGACGTTGTTATTCAGTTGCTCAGTCGTGTCCGACTCTTTGCGACTTTGCGACCCCGTGGACTGCAACACACGAGGCTTCCCTGTGCATCACCATGTCCTGGAGCTTGCTCAAATTCATGTCCATTGAGTCGGTGATGCCATCCAACTGTCTCATCCTCTGTCGACCCTGCCTTCAGCTGGACAACCTACACTTTAGTTCAATCCTGACGCTACCCAGAGGCAGCATCAGATTCTCTGGGTTAAGTCCCACAAGACTGCCCCCTGCTTTAGATGCTAGTCGCAAGCCCAGATTGTCACCTGTGCTTCTGACCAACCGACTATAGATCAGAGGTTCTAATGACCCCTCCTTAGGTTTGATTACTAGGCTAGAGCAGCTCACAGGACTCAGGGAAACACTTATGTTTACCAACTTACTGAAGGATTTGATAAAGGATACAGATGAACAGCTAAATGAAGAGGGACATGTGGGAGGGTCCTGAGTAGGAACGTCTGTTCTTGCGTATTTGGGAGTATCACCCTCCCAGTTGGATGTGCTCACCAGCCTGGAGGCTCTTCAAGCCCCATACTTAGGGGATTTTGTGGAGGCTTCCTCAAGTAGTGTGCACATGTGTGCTAAGTCATTTCAGTCATGTCTGACTCTTTGTGACCCTGTGGCCCATATGACCCTATGACCCTGTGGCCCGTATGACCCTATGACCCTGTGGCCCATATGACCCTATGACCCTGTGGCCTGTAGCCCACCAGGCTCCTCTGTCCATGGGATTCTCCAGGTAAGAATACTGGAGTGGGTTGCCATGCCCTCCTCCAGGGGATCTTCCTGACCCAGGATTGAACCCGCATCTCTTAACATCTCCTGCATTGGCAGGTGGGTTCTTTATCACTAGTGCCACCTGGGAAGTCCTCCTCAAGTATTTATGACCAGTTAATAACTCCATGTCCAACCCCTCTCTGCTCTCTGGAGGATGGGGGAGGAGGTTGAAAACGGTAAGCTTCTAATTGTGACTTGGTCTTTCTGGTGACCAGTTTATCCAGGAGCCCACTCAGAGTCACTGCCTCAGAACAAAAGGTTTTCCTCATGCTCTGAACACTTAGGGATTTATAAGGATTTTAGGAGCTCTGTGCTGGGAGCCAAGGGCAGAGACTAATGCATTTATTTCTTATTCACAATAATGGATGCATGAATTTTTTTTCAACGAGTTATATAATCCACAAAAGGTGCTCAAATTTAGCTCAAATTTACCCAGTGGGGGACCTTTCAAGATGGTTCCAGAGGTGCTGTGAATGTAATGGATATAAATTTAACTGAAAAGTTTGGGGCACTGTGGCCAGTGTAGCATGTCAAAGTTCCAAGATTGGGATTTCTCTGAAGGTTGCAAGTTCTCCATTTTGAAATGGGGATGGTGATGTCAATACTTCTGATAAAGGCACTCTGTCAAACACATTGTGTGCATTTTCTCATTTAATTTTAGCCACTGCTATTATCCTAATGGGCTGCCCAGGTGGCACTAGTGGTAAAGAACCTGCCTACTAATGCAGGAGGCATAAGAGACGTGGGTTCGATTCCTGGGTTGGGAAGATCCCCTGGAGGAGGACATGGCAACCTACTCCAGTGTTCTTGCCTGGAGAATCACATGGACAGAGGAGCCTGGTGAGCTACAGTCCATAGGGTCGCAAAGAGTCAGACACTACTGAAGCAACTTAGCGTGGCATAGCATATTATCCCAATAATATATAGATGAATCCAGGGGGATTAAGGGAGACCAGGGAGGTTCAAGGTCACACAGTGACTAAATGAGGGCACCAGAGTTTTAAACCCAAAGCCTATGGCTTTCACTGCTGTACTAATAATGTAGCATAAATGTAGATGCATTAATCTCATCTAGGACAGACTTGCAGGTGGAGACATCAGCTTGGCAAAGATGAAGAGGATTTACTTCTTCATCATTCTTCTCAAAACTACTTTCAGAAACTATTGTTGGTGGGCCAGTCAGACTCCAATTGCCTAAACAAAATTAGACCAGGAGTTCTTTAATATGTTTAAGGAAGTTAAGGAATATTAAGTATTATTTAAAAATTATATAGATTTATTTTAAAAGGAATATAACATTCAGAAAAATTGAAATTCATGGAAAAAAGATTACCGTCATCTCACACTTAGTTTTGCCAGTTACTTTTGTGTTTCTTTTTAAAAATATTTTTTTAATTCATCTAATCTTTAGATATTTTCATAGTATCTCTAAAATGTTGTCTCCTGCTTCCTGGAGTAGGAAGTGGCAACCCGATCCAGTGTTCTTGCTGGAAAATTCCATGGACAGAGAAGCCTGGTGGGCACAGTCCACGTGGTCACAAAGAGTCAGACACAAACTGAGCATAGGAATGCGCGTGTGCGCGCGTACACACACACACACACACGCCACCACAAGAGAGCATATGTACAAGTCTTTACATGGACATATGCTTTCTTTTCTCTTAGATGAACACCTAGGAGGGAAATGATTGGATTGAGTGGCAGGTGTGTACTTAACCTTTTAAGAAATAAACAAATAATTTCAAAATGGTTGTACCATTTTACATTCCCATCAGCAATGTCTGAGAGTTCAGTTTCCTGCACAGGAACCAACATTTGGCTAATAGTCTATAGTATCTGAACTATTGACTTGTATGAAGTATGAGAAGTTTGTAATAATCTGATTAATTTAAGCTGTGTAGACCACCCAAAACTGAATTCAGATTTAAAAATCAACTTTGAGGTTCACACAGTCCAAATTTACTGAGAAAAGCAATTGAATAAATACGATCATTATCACAGAATCTGCTCCATCAGTGTGGTTAAGATCTTTTTATACAGGGATCAGAAGATGTTACCCTGTCATTCTCAATGCTTATAAACTCTGTGACTCCACCCCCACCTCCCACCAACCCCGTTTTGGGATCAGAATCTCCCCTGACACACTATAAACTTCTAGTGTGGGTATAAATCAAACGGAGGTTGTCAAATGTACAGATTTCTGGCCACCTTTCCCTGGATTCTGACTCAGTGATCTGGGCGTGGGCCTAGGAATCTGCATTTTCATAGGCACTGGACTTGAATGTGTTGGGCACACTTTGTTATATCCCGCTGTTATAATTTCTGGGACCACTTGTTTGCAATATAGTGGTATCATGATAAGCATTTTCAAGTGTAAGGTACTGTTCCAAGTGAGGTTTCTGATCGGTAGCCCAATCAGTATATGCCTCCTTTATTTTCACTTTCTGCATTTTTGGATTGTTTATACATTATAATTAGACTGACTCTGACCAGGATGAAAATGATTTCAGCTCTCATCTTCCTTTCTGCTCTTTAAAAAAACAAACAAACCAGTAAGCCAGAACAGTAAGGGCTTCCCTGGTGGCTCAGATGGTAAAGAATCTGCCTGCAATGTGGGAGACCTGGGCTCGATCCCTGGGTTGGGAAGATCCCCTGGAGAAGGGCATGGCAACCCACTTCAGTATTCTGGCCTGGAGAATCACCATGGACAGAGGACCCGGCAGGCTACAGTCCACAGGGTCGCAAAGAGTCAGACACAACTGAACGACTAAGCGCACACAAGCCAGAACCCATGATAAAATGTATGGGAGTATAGTAATATTTTCATGTGAGATAAGCCTTTTTTCCCCCAGATTAACTGTTTATCCCCTTAAGAGTTTTTATTCTGATTTCATTCACTTGAATAGTGCAGTCACTATCAAATATACTGTTGGAATATTTGTTTCTGTTAACCATACAGTGAAGTTTAAATAAAACTTTGCTTTTCTCTTTACAATTTACTCTGCTTAGAATTATTTTGGTGGAAAACTCTCTGCTCAAGGGAAAATGCCTTGGATTGAATATAATCATGAAAAAGTTTCCGGGACAGAATTCATAATTGACTTTCTGGAAGAGAAACTTGGAGTGAATTTAAACAAAAACCTTGGTCCTCATGAAAGAGCCATCTCCAGGGCAGTGACTAAGATGGTGGAGGAGCATTTCTACTGGTGAGTCCCCCCAGGGGCCTGGGTGGGTGTCTAGGGCACGTCCCCATCATGTGAAGCAAGCCAGTGGTTTCACGTTTCAGCTCCCCCGCCCCCCACCCCCCCAACTGCTGCACCTTTTCCAAAGTGTTCTACATTCTGACCGACTTAGGGGTCAAACTATGACTGTTAAGTCTCTAGGTATCTAGAGCAGAATTGACATTTTCTGTTGAGGCCCAGCTAGGACATATGTTAGGCTATTTGAACTACATTTGTCTGTGGCAACTACTTAATTCTGCGATTTTAGCGCAAAAGCAGCCATAGATGATACACACATGAATAAGCATCACTGTGTTTAAATAAAACAACAAAAGCACTGACATTTGAATTTCATTTAATATAAAATACTGTTCTTTTGATTTTTTCCCCCCTCAACCATTTACAAATATGAAAACTTCTTAGCCCATGAGGGAGATAGACTGGGCTTTTTACAAATACAAACTCCTGAATTAATGTTGCATCAGGTACTCAAAGGAGGGAACAGAAGACTAAGGCAGATAGAAGTCTCAGGTGAAATAAATTATGCAAGCTTTGGCAGAGTACTGTCAGTTTTCCCTGTATGACAAGAGCTTCTCCCTGATCCAGAAGTAAAGCTTACTACTGTTTTCTGAGTACCTTTGCCTTGGTTGGCTGACTCCTAGCTTGTACTTTATCCTGATTGGCTGACTCCTAGCTTCCATATTCCCTGAGTTTGAAGCATTGCAGACACTGTGTGGGTCAGGTGCCCCTGTTTTGCAGGTTACCACCTGCTGTGACATTGCATGAGTTAGGCAGACTTGGTTCTTCTTGCTTTACAATCTCATTGAAATGTGGGTGGTTTTTTTTTTTTTTCCGTTTATCTTCTAGAGTTTTAGCCTTTCTGTACACTCCAATAGGTAAGAAATATTTTTTCCCTGATTTCTGCACTTCATCTTGTTCTAAAGATTTAATAAAGAATTGCTGAGTCCACTTTTTTGGGGCATTAATTGTTACTACTAGGTCATTGCTCGCTGAGTAGCTTTCACCTCTTCCACGGAGACTTACAGTCAATGTGGGGTTGACTAGAAAGTTCTTTGCCTTCACATTCCTATTTCATACATTCAGCTCTTTCTAAATGGAAAACTTGCCTCTTGAATTTTGTGACCTTCTGCTTTTTTTCTTTTTCTTTTTCCGCTTTCAGTTCTTGCCCACTTTATTCCAGGACTGACCTGAAGCATCACTTTCTTCTCTTTCTCACTGCATAGATGAAGGTGGTGGGAGGAAGGAGAGAGTCAGGCAGAGAGGAGGCAGGGCTGCAGATCAGTATGGGAATGATCACAGACTCAGTGTGGTCTGTTCCTTATAATACTTATGGAGAACTGCTTGTCCTTCCCTCTCAAAGAGTGCAGGGGTTACAGGGTGGACCAAAATGCATGAGTGCAGGTGATACGCTTAGCCTCACACAAAAGCCCTTGGGGGACAGAGTCGTCTCACTTGCTCGCCTGGGGTCGCAGGTCCTGCTCTGCAGTGATCAGGAAAATGAAGAACCAGCATAGGGCCACCCAGGATCTCTGTGCCTTCTCTTGCTAAGCCGCCACCCCCCACCCCTAAGTGCTACTTCATTTGATGGATGGGCCATTAATATGGAGAGCTAGCACTTTTTCAGCTGCCTGAAAAGCTGAAAGCCTTACAGTTAAGTTGGTACTTTTGCGACACTCTGATTTCTGTGTGTGCTATGTGTGCGTGCATAAAATTTATGTTCGGCTTAGAAAGACTTTGATCCAGCAAGATTTCCAAGTACCACCTGTCACTGCTTCTTGCTCTGGGTGTTAGTGACGTGTTATATATGTTTACTTCCTGATAGAAGTTCATCTTCTGTTCTTCCCTTCTCTTCTTTTCCTACTGATGTGATGAGGGGGCAGGGTGTGGTGGGCAGGGTTGGGAGGGAGCCTTGGGAGGTGGTACTCCAGTGGGTGAGAATCTTAATTTTACAGATCACAAACCCCCAAGTGCTTGGGAAGTTGCAAAGGTCATATGTAGATTCTTCTCTTTTTAATTAAAAAATAGTAATTTTAAATTAGTACTTAAAAATTTTTTTTATTCTTTTGGCTGTGCTGGGTCTTCATTGCTGTGTGGGTTTTTCTCTAGTTGCTGGGGGGGCTACTCTCTAGCTGCAGTGTGTGGGCTTCTCGTTGTGGTGGCATCTCTTGTTGCGGCACATGGGCTCTAAGTTGCCAGGGCTTCAGAAGGTGCAGCATGAGGGCTCAGTAGTTGCAGTTCCCAGGCTCCAGAGCATAGGCTCAATAATTGTGGCACATGGGCTTAACTGCTCTGTGGCATGTGGGATCTTCCCGGATCAAGAATCAAACCCGTGTCTCCTGCACCTGCAGGTGGACTCTTTACCACCGAGCCACCAGGAGAGCTCTTAATTAGTATTTTTAAATTAAAATACAAATAGCTTACTTTTGGGGGTTAGCTACTGTTTCTCATTTGTGTCTCCTCAAGCGTTTATTTGAGAAATGAATAGTGAAGGTGGGAGGTCAAGTCTTGATTGTGATACAAATATCCAGTGACCTTTCAAAAAAAAAAATCCTAGTTCCTCCAATTTCTTTTAGTCTTCAGTAGCAGAAGGAAAAACAAACTTTCTCTGTTTCTTTAACTTTCCAAACCTTTAGCTAACTTATTGCTTTGGGGAGATCCTGAACAGTCTTTCTTGAGAGCTCTAAATCCCAACACCCACCCCCTTTACCCGGCACAATCCATGGTAAGAAAGTGCATGCCTGTGGAAACTGGGGGCCAGCATAGGGAACTGACCACAGTATGTAGGAAAATATTACAAGTATGAGCTTTCCATGAGAGCTTGTTGAATTTTGATCATCGATGAGCTCTAAGGTTGTGTTTATACTTACAGAAGTGTAAGAGGGAGAATTAATTATTGGACTCAATTGATTCAGTTATCTGGAGTTTTCAGATATGTCTGTCTTGCTCTGAAACTTTGAAAATACTCTACTTCAGATATGGTTTTCTGAAAAACAAAGGCTCCTGATATTATATAATGAAAACATTATCTAACATCATATAATTCTGAAGCTCTGAATCAGGTCTGTACAAAAAGCACACTCAGCTATAAAGTGGTTTTTTCTTGCGCTTGAAATCTGTACAATTATATCCCACTTGCATTATAAATACTATTATTGAAGATGAAGGAGACAGGTTTTTTATCCCCTTTATTTCACTGGATGCTAAAGTTAAATGCAGGGAAGCCAGAATAAAGCAAAGTCTGAGAGACTTGGGGTCACATCACTGGAATGAAATTGTTTTGGTAACAGATGCTATAGTAGCTTCTAGGTGACATACTGTCCCCTTGTGGACACTACTGAGTGTTGTGTGTGTGTGTGTGTGTGTGTGTGTTAGAAGCTCAGTTGTGTCCGACTCTTTGTGACCCCATGGACTGTAGCCCGCCAGGCTCCACTGTTCATGGAATTCTCCAGGCAAGAGTACTGGAGTGGGTTGCCATTTCCTTCTCCAGGGAATCTTCCTAACCCAGGCAATGAACCTGGGTCTCCCATATTGCGGGCAGATTCTTTACTTTCTGAGTCACCAGGAGTGTCTTAAGCTCTTTTAATCTCAATTGTCAAACTCCCTATAGTCATAACAATTTCACCCATAAAAATATAGATGTTAGAAAAGAGGATTCAAATCACTTCTAGGTTGGCTATAATTGAATTTTTTTTTTGATGAGGACTATTTTTTAAAGTCTTTATTGAATTTTTTGCAATATTGTTTCTGTTTTATGTTTTGTTTTTTCCTCCCCTTGAGGCATGTGGCATCTTTGTTCCCTGACCAGTGATCAAACCTGCACCCCCTGAATTGGAAGGTCAAGTTTGAACCACTAGACCGCCAAGGAAGTCCCATTTTTTAAAATTTTGAGCTTGGCTTTTGGTGAGTTGGAGAGATGGGATGCTTTAATAAAAGGACTTACCTGAGATTTTCTCTAAAAGCCAGGAGACTCTCTCTCCTTGATTACAACTCGATTGAAATGGTCCCCTATCCTTTCTTTTTTGTATCCCTCCCCCCAGTTTTAGATGTAGTGAGGGCTCCGTTCAGAGAGGCATTTCTAATACTGTGAAAGGTGGTGAAATTGCAGAAGCATATCATATGCTCCTGCACTCTAGAGCATCTAGACTACAAGTGAAAGGTGGCAAGGAGGTAGTAGCATGACCAGGAAAAGGGCATTCTCATGGTTGGAAAGGCCACATGCTAAGATTCATTCAGCAGACAGTAGGTTTGCACTTTCTTCCATATGTGCTAATAGTCATTTCGGCCACAGCCCAGGCTTCATGGGAGGTTATAATGAGAGATATCCTTATTAAAGCATCAGAGATCTTCTTTCCTTCCTAGCTTCTTTAAAAATGTCTCAGCTGGGTTTACTCTTCAGTTCTAAGATCATTGATAGTGGGGGAAAAAAACAAGCCTCTTTGACGTCATTTTGTAGGAAAGACCAGATATATCAGTTGTGATATATAAAACAAAATGAGTATCAACTTCCTGACAGAGGCTCTCAGAATGAGAAATTATTTTAATTGCTCAGCCTGGCCCAGTTTCCAAATTGGCCCTCACCATCCTCTCTGGTTTATAATTCACAATTCCCTGAGTAGTGGCCTCTTCCCAGCAGAGAGTGAAGAGACAGATCCCAGAAGGAGAAAGGGGGCAGCCCTTTCTTCCTCAGTCTCCACAGGCCTCTCTCATTGCATTTTCCTGCATAAATATTGTCAGCCTTTAGAAACACTACTTTGCAGCAGCTGGCTCAGAACTTTCCATTCAGTCAACATTCAGTTCATCCTTTCAGCAGAGTTCCAGGATGAATGACCACTAGGTGCTGGATGTCAGGGAAGACAAGGTGCCTGTCCTCAGCTGGCTCACAGGGGAGGGCGCCATCCAGCCTGCATAGCCAGGCAGCGCTGGGCAAGAGTCTGAAGAGCACCTGCTGGAGCGATGTGATGCAGGCTTCTGGAGGAGATGATGTCAAACAGGATCTAGAGCCAGTCAGAGTGGTAGGGGAAGGGATCGGCTGAGAGCGTAAGATGAGGATGTCAGGGGGAGGGGGCAGCAGTCTGCAAAAGTCTAGAGGCAAGAAGGAGGCAGTCGGGGAGGCATGCATAATTCCATGGGGAAACAGTGCCATTTTGGGGTCAGGCTGTGGCGGGGAGGTTGGGATGGGGGAGGCTGAGGTGCCAGGTGAAGCAGCTATGGGGAGCAAATGCATGACTCCGAGAAGCAGTGTGATACCATGGGATTTGTGTTTTAGGAAGCTTTTTGTGGCTGACTAGGGGAAAATGGATTTCTAGAAGTCCTTAAGGGGCCGTTGGGAGACCTGTGAGGAGGCCACCGTCCTCAGGGTTGGGCAGTGCTGCAGCCTGAATGATAGTGTCAGTCGAATTGGTGACAAAGCCACAGGGTGACTGGCTATCAGGAGGGAGGAGTGGGGAGCGGTGAAGAGGACCTCCTGGGATTCCTTCTGGTTTCCGTGCAGAGTGGCAGATTTGCGAGGAAGAAAGAGGGTGAATCCAACTTTGGAAATGTTGGTTTGAGTGCCTGAGGCTCCCTCAGTGTATCTGTGGATCTCAGGACAGAGGTCTTGTGGGCTGTGATATGGAGTTAGGAGTCCTCACTTTGAAATCATGAATGTGAAACATAGAAACAGCCCACGAATGAGGTGTAAGAAGGTAGAAGTGATAAAGATAAAAGTCTTGGCAACATGTAAGAGATCAGAGGAAAGTGGTAGAGACGTAAGCCAAGAGAGAATTCTAAGAAAGAGGCTGATAGTGTTGGATGCTGCAAAGAGTTCAAGGAAGATAAAGATGAAAAGAAAATGTATTTGAACTTTGCAACAAGAAGGGATTGTTGACTTGGACAAGAGTGGTTTCGGTGGAGTGGTGGGTACGGAAGTCCCTTTCATGTGGAGATGTTCAGGAAGCTTTCATGTGGGAGGGTGTGGACTTGTGGTTGTCAGGATATGGCAGCATGTTTGAGGGATGTCTTTGATCTGTAGAAATTGACTTAGGGACCCTTGAAGCGCGCATTTTCATTGACATTGCATTTTATACCCACTTCACAGGACTTGGCCATAGAAGAGCCTGCCTGGCCCTCATTTGCTTCTCTTCCCTGATACTGGTCTACAGTTTTGGGCACAGGGAGTGAAAGAGAGGAAGGAAAACGAGAGCAGGGTGGGGAAGAGAAGGAAAGAAAGCCAAAAGCTGAGGTTACTTTCAGCTGCCACATTCTGAATCAACTCAGTGTTTCTCCTGTGCCCTGCATCTAACCTGCTAATGCAGGTGGAGAGCCTTACACCATAGCCTGGGGCTGGGGATGGTGTGTGTTTCTCTTCCCTGCTCAGCTGTGTGGCCCAGACAACAGCCGCTTCGTCTGTCCCTATGGCTCTTCTAACTCATTAGTGTTCCCAGACTCTCTTCCCACTGCTGCACCCTCATCTTCTGCTCATGCTCTCATTTCCTGCTCTCAGAGGAGACCGAGTTCATGGGGCGGAAGCTTGGGACCTCCTTGCAGCCCCTTCTCCATCTCACAGAGAGTGGTGTCCCTACTTCTCTCCATGCTGGCCCTTCCAGCCTGGCCCTCTAGTCTTCTCACTTGCCTTTGAACTAGGCTTCCCCCCAAACCACTCCTTATCCTAGAAACTTTCTTAGGCAACCTCAGCTCCTCTTGCATCTTTGAAACTGCCACCGCCATGCCCCTGCCTGTAGAACCTAAACCTTCGGGATCCTCCCTTGCAGGTTTTATGGAACTTTCAAATGCAACAGGTTAACTCATCTTTCATCACCTAAATCTGTCCACTATGTGTGTGCCAGGACTGGTTACCATCCACGCCAACCATCAGCCTGGGAGATCGTGTCCTCTATCATTTCTCTACTTCCGGTCCTTTCCTCACCTTGCCACACATCGGATTATGTGTCTTATCTGCTTAAAACCTTTTGGTGGTTAAACTTGGCTTTCAAAATAAGTCTTAGTCCCTTTTTAGCAGGTGCATCTTGACCCAGTTCTTGCCCATCCTTCTGGCTCCAGCCCTTCCAGGCTCCCTCAGGCATCCCAGGCCCCACCTGCCCATCCTGAAGTTCTTGCTGTTCATGGAGCAGCTGGGACACTTCATGCACACGCCTCTGCCTCTGGTCTACCTGGTGAACTGCTGCTCATTCTTCTAGATCAGTTGTGCTTGTGATCAAACCCATGTGATTTGCCTACAAACAATGAATTCTTTTTCATACCAATCTATCTGTTTAGAGCCACCCCAGTCCTCATTTTTACACTTTAGATGCTTCCTGGATGCTATTATTACCTGGTCATGCTTAACTTAGGGTAATTTAGTTTTATTTTCAGATCACTGACTACTTCCAGAATAATCAAGGATGGAATTGGCCTTTGTACTGTGAATTTAAGTCTATTGCTAGAATCAAAGTGCTGATTAGTGGAATATGAAAAGTGACACCCTAATTATTGCAGGTATAAAAAGAAGAACAACTAGAAAAACATTTTATTTGCACATTTATAAAAAAATGCGAGAATAAATGAAATCTTTTATATCAGAAGTTTTATTGACTCTCTATATACTAAGTAGTTACCATTTCAGTGTACTTTTTCCTCTTTTCAGTCAAAATTTCTTGCCTCCTCAATACGTTATTTTGAGATCCTTACTAAAAGAGGTGCACAAATCTTTCTAATGAGATTTGTAAGCATCTTTTAAAAAGCTAATAAAAAAGAGTTATAGTTTTGGAATAGAGTATGTTGAAATTGGTTGTGAGACTTTTTAGTGAAAATCAGGAAGACTTTAAAAATTAGAGAAATCTGTTTTTTCCCCCTTATTTTCATACTTTAAAGAATAGAACTGCATAAAATGATCAAAATATCAGGATCTTATTTTCTGCTTTTGTTTCTTTTTCTTGAGATAGAAAGTAGCTACAATTAGCTATCACCCCTTGCGTTCTCTCTGTAAAAAGTATTTTCACTCCTCTGATATTTTCCAAGTGACCATTGCTGCTGTATCAACCAGCAGTGGGAGATGACTCCAGTACAGCTTTTATTGCTCACTGTGAGGAAGAGCTAAAATATCTCTTTTAATTTTTAACGCCCACAGCTCTGTTTTTCTTAGCCTCCAGTAGGAAAACCTTTTAATTTCTATCGACCAACACTAGGAACCATAAAAACAGTCTGGTGATCACCCCAGGTTCAGAGAACAAAATCAGCAAAGGCCTGAGTATTGCAGTCAGCACACCACACAAGCAGCTGTTAACCACTTAGCTGTGCACACAGATCACACAGGAGCTTCTGGACTTTCTGCCGCAACCATCACCTAGTTGGGAAGAGTGATCCAACAAGTTCCTTTGGTATTTCTATACTCGCTAGGGTCCTGGAGAACAAACTGAAGCAGAGAGCTGCCTTTCTGGAGAATGAATCATTTGTATATGATTTATAATTTATATAGTTCATAGTAAACATGGACAGCTATAACTATTCCGTGAAAGTGAAAGTGTTAGTCGCTCAGTTGTGTCTGACTTTTTTTGTAACCCCATGGACTGTAGCCCACAGAGGAGGCTCCTCCTCTGTCCATGGAATTCTCCAGGCAAGAATACTGGAATGGGTAGCCATTCCCTTCTCCAGGGGATCTTCCCAACCCAGAATCAAACCCGGGTCTCCTGCATTGCAGGCAGATTCTTTACCATCTGAGCCACCAGAGATTCTGTCAAAAAGGCAAAAAGATTTCTTTTTGGAAAAAAATCCTTTTATATCATGAAATATAAAATGTATACACAAAGAGTACAAAACAAAAAATGTGCAGCTTAATCAACATAGAGCATAAAAAAAATGAAATAATGCCATTTGCAGGAACATGGATGGACCTAGAGATTATCATACTAAGTAAAGTAAGCCAGACAAAGACAAATATCATATGATATTGTTTATATATGAAATCTAAAATAATGATACAAATGAATTTATTTACAAAGCAGAAATGGACTCACAAACATAGAAAACAAACTTATGATTACCATAGGTGGGAGGGGGACAAATTAGAAGTTTGGGATAAAAATATATATACTACTATATGTAAAATAGATAATCAACAAGGGCCTACTGTATAGCACAGGGAATTACATTCAATATCTTATAATTACCTATAATGGAAGAGAATGTAAAAGAGAATATAAATATGTGTGTATATATACGTGTGTGTCTGAATCACTTTGCTGTACACCTGAAACTAGCACAATATTGTAGATCAATTATATTTCAATAAAAATGAAAAACACAGAACAGGCTTGTGTAACCATCACTTTGATCAAAAAAGAATGAAACCAGCACCCCAGTCACTGCCACCTCCTTCCCATTGCTAATCCACCCACATAGGTACTCACTGTCCTTTTAAAACCCTTTTAAAGTGGGTTTCTACTTGTTTTCTGTGGGGCTGCCTGAGAGAGAGCATAAGCACGGCCTTGGGGGGTTGGGGGTCTCCGGGCAGGTTCAGAGGAGGTTTGGTGGATAGTAGCATGGCAAGCTATCTGACCCTAAGTCCAGGCATGGACTTGAGTCTATTGTAGTATCTGCCATGCAGACTGCTCTTTGTCAAAGCTGCCTTGATTCAGTCCTCTAGCATGTGCTGAATTCCCAACCCCTCACTGGAAATTGACTCTGTGGACCTGCTATGTATCTAACACACAGTAGTAACTTCTTTCCACGCAATTCCAGGACCTTAGCTTATTGCCAGTGGGTGGACAATCTCAATGAGACCCGGAAGATGCTCTCTCTTAGTGGTGGCGGTCCCTTCAGTAACCTGCTGAGGTGGGTCGTGTGCCACATAACGAAAGGAATCGTGAAACGCGAGATGCATGGCCACGGCATTGGCCGCTTCTCCGAGGAGGAGATTTACATGCTGATGGAGAAGGACATGCGGTCTTTAGCAGGGCTTCTGGGTAACGTACCACACCTTCTATTCTGTATTTTCTATCCTTACTTTTTGCATGATTAGTAAAGCACTGCTAGTTTACTGCTTTAAAGCTTTATTTTGGTTGATTTCTTTGCTTCTACATGTAGGTTGCAGTCCCACCTTTTAACCAAGTCCCCTAATTTTCAGGAACATGTGTCTGTCTTCTGAATCACTAGAGGGTGAGTGTTTCTAGTGTGGTGAAGCTCCTGGGTGAAGAGAACATAGAACGTAGCCTAGCATTACTAACTGGCTGTAAGTGATGGTATTTCTGAATGTGTTGTGAGCCAAGGAGGAATTTGAGTAAGGAAGCGCTTCTATTTATAAATGGGTCAGGGTGAAAGGCTATTTATAGACACGTCTGCTCAGAAGATTCGACTGGGTACTGTTGACCTCCAGCTAAATGCCAACCCAGCCCGAGAGAATGAGAAAATTTGACATTTTCTCACGTCTTTCATTTCTCTTTATAATCTGAGTCCTCTTCTTATTAGCACGTTTGAGCTCTTCTGATTTTGTATTTACTGCACCCAGTGGGTTTAACTGCACTTGGGAAGCCTCTCAAAGAGAAGCACCGAGGGGCCTCTCTCCATGGGTGCATGATGATGCTCAGTCGAGTGACCCACCTTTGCTCACCTGGTCGGCTGTGGCTGGGCTGATGTGACATTGTCCTGAGTGAGGCTTGAGCCTTAGCTCTGACAGTTCACAAACGGATCATTTGAATTCAACTTCGATGTGTGAAATAATGGCCTCTCCTGGGAACAGTTCGTGTATATGGAACCAAGGTCATAGGTCCTAGTCCTTCAGAGCTGCTGATTTTGTCCAGCAACTGTGGTTTTCCTTGGGCCTCCCTGGGTACCCTCATCTCTATTCTGGAGCACATTAAGTACCTCCTCCAGGAAGTGGAGTTTCGGATTTGTTTTGTTCAAACCTACCTGGTACCCAGGAACTGGGGGGTGTTCTGTCACCTATGCAGAGTGACCCACTCTGACTAGCTCCTTCCTGCTCCTCGCTGCAGATGCTTACTGGACCTGGAGTCCTCCCTGGAACCTGCAGAGGGAGATCCCAGCAGCACACCCAGCTCTTGGCCAGCTTTGTTGTGGGGGCAACAGCAAGGGTGGGTGGGCCTTGATGTGCTGGGTTCCTGCTCTAAACAGACACTCCGAAGCCCCGCCTGGCTTGGAGGTTGATGCTGTCTGGACCTGCTGGTGCTTCGTCTCCCTGGGCCCAGGTGGGCCTGCCTGATGTAGGTATGAGTGGAATTTGCCTCCAGTTTGTCTCGTTCCTTTGGAAACTCAGTGCTGGACTCTGGGCCACACAGAAGCCAGTGCAGAGAGGACCATTTCTTCTCAGCAGTGGCTCCATCTGCTCCTGGCTTCTTTCCCAGTTTTCACGTAGGGAGCCCCAGAAAGCCAGGAGTTGAGCTTCCAAAGTGAAGATAGTTCATCTCTAATGGTTTAACAGTGCTGGTTCCTTTACCAGAGTCGGGTGATCATCTCCCTTCTAGAGCATTTTTGGTTGGGGAACTTGGGATCAGGGTGGTAGTCATAGGATAACACCAGTGTCTCTTCCATGTTTGATTTCTCCCCACTGCTGGTGAGATGGGAGGCAGTTGCATCACTGATTGCTAGGCTGGGTCCCTGGCAAGTATCACAATGGCATTCTGAGTCCAGATGAGTTTCTAGGATGAGAAACTGAGTGGGTTATTTGAAAAGCTAAAGTTTGCTAGAGTTCTATTCTGAATGGGGGTCCAGGGAGCAGTCTGGTTTTGAATTCTATCATAAGAGAAGCACATTTTCTGTGTCTAGGGAAGAAAGGCTCTCTGGCTGAGCATCATAATTTTCTTACTAAATGAGGCAGAAAGCATCTACTTTTCCCTTCACCCAGGATATAGCTTACCTATAATATCCAGCTGTTTTATGATGTTGCTCTTGGAGGCTGAGGGCAGCATGGACTATGGAGTCTCATCATTGAAATCAGTTTCCTGGGCTTTGTGAGTTGAAGTCATACTCGTCTTTAGGAGGCTGGCTTCCAACAAGGAGATGTGTTAAAACTCCAAGCTGAAGTGCACAAGTACTTGAGGAGAAAAGGTCTTTTTCTTTTTTAGGAGCTGCTATTGAAAGAGCCCTGCTTCCCTGCTGGCTCAGTAGTAAAGAATGTTCCTGCCAATGCAGAAGATGCGAGTTTGATCCCTGATTCAGAAAAATCCTCTGGAGAAGGAAATGGCTAGCCACTCCAGTTATTTTTGCCTGGGAAATCCCATGGACAGAGGAGCCTGGCTGACTACAGTCCATGGCATTGTGAAAGAGTCAGACAGGACTTAGCAACTAAACAATAACAACAACAATGGAAAGAGTCAAATAATAAAGTGGAATTTGTAAATGAAAGTGAGAAAAACAAGCTGGTTTCCAGCCAACTGTATTAGGCTAAAGTGAAAGTGAAATGCACATTTCCCTCCTGGTCCGAGGCTTTATTGATTCATGAAAATGGCTCGGGGCATCTTTACTTTTCAGAGTCCTTGTTGCCATTGGGTTGGCACATGTCAAAAAGTCAGATCTATTGGTTATTTAAATAAACATCAGTGTGTAATCTTGGCTATTTAATAAAGAGTAATGGGATGTAATTCTTTGGAAGGAATGATGCTAAAGCTGAAACTCCAGTACTTTGGCCACCTCATGCGAAGAGTTGACTCATTGGAAAAGACTCTGATGCTGGGAGGGATTGGGGGCAGGAGGAGAAGGGGACGGCAGAGGATGAGATGGCTGGATGGCATCACCGACTCAATGGACATGAGTCTGAGTGAATTCTGGGAGTTGGTGATGGACAGGGAGGCCTGGCGTGCTGCGATTCATGGGGTCGCAAAGAGTCGGACAGGACTGAGCAACTGAACTGAACTGAATGGGATGTAAAGTAGTTCTTCTTTCAAAGGAAAGAAGCAAAATGAGTCACTTGCCATGTGTATGCTTCATGTCACTCTTATCAGCATGTAGAGTTACAATGTGGTATAGTTTTTCAGAACGATTGTATTTTGCTGTTGAACTAAAAAATAAAATCATTTAAAATTTGTTTATTTTTCAATTTGTAAATAACTTTGTTTTTCAAATATGTAGATATTCAACTGATCACTTAGTTCTTAGATAAATATATGTGAAAGTGAAAGTTGCTCAGTTATGTCCGACTCTTTGTGACCCCATGGACTGTAGTCTGTGGAATTCTTCAGGCCAGAATACTGGAATGGGTAGCCTTTCCCTTCTCCAGGGGATCTTCCCAACCCAGGGATCAAACCCAGGTCTCCTGCATTGCAGGTGGATTCTTTACCAGCTGAGCCACAAGGGAAGCCCAAGAATACTGGAGTAGGTAGCCTATCCCTTCTCTGGCAGATCTTCCCAACCCAGGAATCGAACTGGGGTCTCCTGCATTGCAAGTGAATTCTTTACCAACTGGGCTATCAGGGAAGCCCATAAATAATATATAGAAGATTAATAATATATAGGGTTTGTGACTAGTAACAGAAAAATCTCTAACTCTTTTTTTAACCTGAAATACCTTTGGGGTCCCATCTGTCCAGACTGAAAAGGCTTGCTATGGAGCAGAAGTGGTGATGCAGTGTATTAATTTTGTATCCTGCAACTTCACCGAATTTATTGATGAGCTCTAGTAGTTTTCTGGTGGCATCTCTAGGATTTTCCACATATAGTATCATGTCATCTGCAAACAGTGACAGTTTTACTTCTTCCCTTCCAGTTTGGATTCCTTTTATTTCTTTTTCTTCTTTGATTGCTGTGGCTAGGACTTCCAATACTCTGTTGAGTAAAAATGGTAAGAGTGGTCATCCTTGCCTTTTTCCTGATCTTAGGGGAAATGCTTTCAGCTTTTCACTGTTGTGTATGATGTTAGCAATGCGTTTGTCACATATGGACTTTATTATAAGAGAACTGGTCTTAGAGTGTTGGGACTGCAGAGCAGGAAGCTGGGCTGGGTAAGAAATAGATTGGGGTGAGGATCTTGTAGCTGCAGTACAAGAACTTCCCTCTTTGGGGAATGTGCCTTAGGTTGTTGCCAGACTGCAGTTTTATAGTCCTTATTTTGTGGTTCTCAAGCGCCTGATTGCAATATGAAGCTTTTGGAAAGCAGCTTTTGTCAGGTGGACCGGAACTAAGGAAAGGTGAAGCGGTAGCTCCTCGAGTGTGGGCGTTGGGGGTGGATGAAGCTGGACCGAGTTTCTTCTCATATCTCTGACTGCCCCTCAAGTTCAGGCTGGGGAAACAGTCCGCAGGATGGGGGTGTAGGTGGTAGTTCATACTGTTATGAAGGGGTCTTCAGGGAACCGTGCATTTATCTGATGGTAATGAAGCAGCACAGATGACTGAACTCTAGTGTTTCTTTGCTTTTGATTGGACCTTCATAGACCCTGCATAGTGACACAGCACTTATGGGAAAAGCAAGTGCATAGTTGGCAAATAGAGTTGGTTTGGGAGACATAATCATATAGGGGATAGAATAATAAGAATACAATTTCAGTTATGAGGCTCAGCTGGGCACTGTTGGTGGGCAATAGATACCTGCTGGATGAATGAAGGAGAAAAATGAATGAATGTCTGGAGACGTTTAGCAGCCAGCCAATGAGGCACTCCAGGATCTGTGGATCTGAGGGTACTTTCTGAGCAAAATTTGAAATTTGTGAATGCTTTTAAGAGGCAGGATCAGAAATAAGCCTGGGCTCTCTAGGTGGAAACTGAAAAATCCTATGAAAGAATGTTCTTTTTAAAAAAATATATACATTTAGTTTATTTTAATTGGAGCCACGGCTGGAGACCTTACATGGGAGACTGTACTTGGAATGATTGGAATGCAGACAGAAGGGTAATGCCTTTGACTCAGGACTGTATGAGTCGGACTGTAGGAGTGTAGCTGCCTTCAGCTCTTTGTACGGGACTGTGAATGAGTTGGGAATATTTATTGATTTATTTTCGACTGCGCTGGGTCTTCCTTGCTGTGCATGGGCTTTCTCTAGTTGTGGCAAGTGGGAGCTACTCTTGATCACAATGCACGGGCATCTCACAGCAGTGGCTTCTCTTATGGGGCACAGGCTCTAGAGTACAGGGTCTTCCATAATTGTGGTGCAGAAGCTCAGTTGCTCCTCAGTGTGTGGAATCTTCCTTCACTGGCAGGCAGATTCTTTACTGCTGAGCCCCCAGCGAAACCAGATCCTCCTGATTTCTGCATCTGCAGTTCAGCCAAGCCTGGATCCTGTAGTACTATGTTTAGGACACGTGATTACCTGAATCTGTGGATGTGGAACCTGTGGATATGGAGGGCTGACTGAGGAACTTACTTGAGCATCTGCGGATTTTGGTATATGTGGGAATCCTGGAACTGATATCCTAAGGGACGACTGTAATTACTAGATAATTAAGCCTTTCAGGGTTTTTCCTAAAAAAAAAAAAAATTACGAGAATTTTTATCTATAAAGAGGATTATAATGCTGAGACATTGATTATGATTATTAATAGTATGGATTTTTTTTGTCCAGAGTGCTTGGTTTTTGTTTGATATGGTAACAGGAAGCTTAAGTTACTAGGCGCTCACCACTCTCTTTTTCTTCATCCTTATCTACCCCCTTATATTGTCAGCTTTCCCTTCTCTTAGGGCAGCTAAAGGTTTAAGCGTGACAGAACACGTATAAATTGGCTTATCCTTAGGTGGCTACTTATGGATCGTTTGTAAGTAATTTGCATTTTTCTCCAGAAAGAATGATGCATTTCATCCGTTCTCTTTGATCACAGGCATACCCAATGAAATTGTTATTACTGCAAAGGGTGCTCTAAAGAGCTGAGCAGAGAGCTGTAATGTCAGGAGACTGAGGATTGTGGTTTGCAAGAGAGCTCAGAACATTTAAAGGATTTTTTTTTTCAAGGATGCAAACTTAAGTGACAGCAAGGATAAAATCAACTCTCAACTCATAATTTGCTTCTACATAAAAAGTTGAATTGAAATCTAAATTAAGTGAGAAGGTCAAAAGAGAGCATTTCAAGATTTTTAAACAACTAAAGACTAACAGGAAAATGACCTGAACATTATTTTTGTATCAATTATGCACTGGCTGCTATGCTAGGCTCTTGGGAAACAAAGATGAATAATAATGGTATAAGAGTGTCCACTTTCAGGAAGCTTATAGTATATTGGAGCTCATGTTTCTAGGCTGACAATATCCTAGGATGTGAAAAATTTCCCCATGTGATCTTAGAATTCTGACTGTACTCTTTCAGAAATGAGGAGGCTAGGAAAAATGTCAGAAGATGGAGATAGGAAATCATCCTTGTTTCCAAAAGGGGGAGAGAGAAAGTAGGTTCTCATAATGAAATAAAACACTAGAATGAATTATTGAATAGATGGCTGGTTTTCTTGAAGGACTATTATTGGTTCATTGTGAATGTCATATCAAAAAGTGATTGCAGTTGTCCCTCTGTGTCCACTGGGAATTGGTTCCGGGACCTGCTGTTAATACCAAAATCTGTGGATGCTCAAGCCCCATTGTTGGGTCTTTGTATCTGTGGGTTTCACATCAGCAAATTCAACCAGCCTAGGATCATATATGTGAACAGTGTATTTATTGAAAAAAAATCTGCATACAAGTGGACCTGCAGCAGTTAAAATTCATGTTGTTCAGGATCAGCTGTTTATTTTTCTTGACTTGCTGGGCCTACTGATTGGATAGACAATCTCTTGATTTCTTCAAGAAATTGGAGACCATCTCTCATTATATGCTTGTGGAAGATGGCTCATTTTCAAAGGTGGCTTCATGGATGCCTATTGTACCACCAAGGTTTCTTGAGTGGTTTGTTGTGGGGGAGAGTGATCCCTTGATGGCTGGATTCTTTCTACCCTTTCTTCACTTAGATCAGCTCCTCCGTTACCTCTCTGTGTATTGGGAATCTGTTTCATTTTGTTTGATAGAGAACTTCCCCTACCAAAGAAAAAAGTTGGAAACCCCCTGGATTAATTGGTGGTGGATATGCGCTTGGTTGAGTATCTGTGTCCTCACAACACCCATTAATGGACTGGTATCCCTGAATCTCCAGGGACACTGCTCTTGTCTTTTCTCATAGATCTATTGACAACTTCAAAGACAAACTTAATGGTTTTTAAATGACTCCGGGTGGAAGGATAACTAAAAATTGGATGGAAAAATCAGGAATCAAAGCTGTCAACCATAACAAGAAGAAACCCAGTAGGGATAAATGTCAAATTCTATACTTAGGACCTCAAATTGAATTGCACTAATACAGGGTGGGGAGAGATAAATGATAAAAGATACGAGGATTTTAGTTGACTTCAATCTCAATATGTCACCAGCATGATGGACTTCCAAAGAAGCTAATAAAAACGTAGCCTGTTTAAACAAAGCATAATGTCTTGGATTAAGTTGTTTCCTCAAGGAAGCCTTTCTGGAACTTTCTCCCAGACTGTGTCAGGAAAACCTGTTCCCTGCTCCCAGGCCCCGGGTACTTTCTCCCCCAGAGCACTTCCTGTACTATCTCTGAATGGTAGGCTTGACTGTCTCCTCAGCTGGACTGGGTCCCAGGCCTGGTGGATATGTTTCTGTCTCTAGAGCCCGAACAAGGCCCTGGCATATATGAAGCTTTCAGCAAGTGTTTGTTGAACAAAGGATGCGATACTCAGTTCCGAGGTCCATCTTTAAAAAGAATGTGGCCAAACCTGGGTGCATCCAGAGAAGGGTGATTAGGAAGGTGGTTAGTCTCAAGATAATTTCCTGTGAGGAAGAAAGTGAGCATGGATAGTCTGGAGAAGTGCAGATATAAGGGTCATAAACTAGTTTTTTTCAGTTATTTAAAGAGGGTGCCTTAGGTGTTACTGCAGGTGATGGGCATGTTTGGGCAGAGGAAAGGAGGGCAGAGGGGGACTGGGGTGTGTATGAGGTGAAATGACAACAGATGGCAGCTCAGGTGTGACAGCACAGTAGAACAGACCCATTGAAAGTTAGAAGGGCTTGTGACAGGGAGGCCTGGTGGGCCACAGTCCATAGGGTTGCAAAGAGTCGGGCATGACTGAAGCGACACAGCACGCGTGCACGCGCACATCTTGTCATGTGGTCAGAGCCGCTGTTTTTTATTTGCTCCAAGAGGGTGAGGACCACCATCCAGACAGCTGGGGAGTCTTTTCACAGGCAATATGAAGCTTAACTAGAAATTGTCGTGGGGATCCTTTCAGTTCTGATGGTTTGATAATTTTGTATTCATTCTCTAGAGAAAAGAGCAGAGGCGGGTTTCCATGTTATGAGACGAGGTAGATTTATTCACTCGTGTTCTGGTTCATCTCTTGGATTGAGATTTATGTTTGGGCTGCCACTCATGACTTCCAAAAGCAGGGTGCTTTAAATGATCTGCATTTACTCTGTGCCCCTTGTTTTTAAATCTACTTTTTGAACAAGGTTGATTTCCGATAAACCTCTCTTCTAACCTTCTACTTCTTTTGAAGTGATTTTTACTCCAAGGCTTTTGGACAGTAGCAAAATTGGTTTTTGTTTTTTAAGAGAGCTTGGGAATAGGCTGTTTTAATAGCTGCTCATCCTACCCTGTTTAATTGCATCATGTAAGCTGCACTGCCTTCTCATGAGGCGTTCAGGCCGAGGCTGGGAGCCTAGCTGGCACGCAGCAGCCACACGCCATGCCTCCCAGTGAAAGTGGCAGGGCAGAGTCTTCACAACTGGCAGCAGAAAAAGATGAGAAACATTAGGTTATATCTATGTACATATTAGCATATTTAGCATATGTTGAGTAACTGAACAGAGGGCAGAGGAGGAGAACAAAGACAGGAGTAATTATGCCTGTCAATCTAGCTCGAAAGAGAAAACCCACAGATAAAGAAGAATATAATAGACACTATAAGGTATGTTCTGGAACCTCAAAGCAGTGTTTCCTAATGTAGATTCTAAGCCCTTTGCAAATTACAGGGGCCTGTCTAGGACAGTGGTTCTCAGCCCTCATTGTTTATTAGGATCAGGGCTGGGAAAGGTATTTTTAAAATCCAGGAGGTGATTCAAATATGTTTGTCATTTACTATAGGGCAGAGAGAAGGGCGGGTGTGTGTTCTGGGAACGGGCCACATGAGGGAGCTGTGTCTTGGTTAGGGTGACCCTGGTTGGGTCTGTCTGCATGGGCCTTGGCCTACTCCTTCCTTCTTTCCATGTCACAGACCTACTATGCAGACTTCAAGGGTTTTTTTGTGTGTGTGTGAATAAATTTTAGACAGTATTTTTAACAGCATCCTGAAGATGTTGTAGTCTTACAGCACCCGTGGGAGTTAGTTATTTCACAGATGAGAAAGCCCAACGGGAGTCAGAGAGGCTAGGGAGCCAGTCTTGGGCTGTGCAGCTAGCTAATGAAAATGCATTTCTGCTTCAGGACAACTTCTGTATGTGTGCATTGGTGGCTTGTTAAAGTCACCTGTAAGAATAGTAATAATTTGACTTGGAAACCATACATTTTATTTTTACCTGGATTGATGGGGTTCCTGTGAATACTTAAGCTTTGTACAGATTGATACTGGAATCTGCTCTGACTGAAGGGAAGTGATCCATGTACTCTGAAAGATCTTTACATATTGTTGAGTAACTAAATTGCTGCAGCTTCTAATGGAGAGGGCCATTAGCTCCAGTCCTCAGAGAGCAGCAGCTCTTCTCTTCAGGCATCACATCCATTCCAGGCTTCCAGAAGGAGGGAGCAATGGGGGCCTGGGGGGCCTGGCCACCTTCAATAGCCAGGGATTGATTGGTGGGGCCAGGCCCTGCTCTGGTTAAAATCTTTATGCCCTTACGGGGACTGGGCAGTTGCGGCCTTGAGTTGTGGCTGATTTCTTTTCTGGTTTCATTGTTGCTATCTCAGTTGGTAAAAATGTGTTGATTATTAATGAAATAAAAAAGTTACTTAGCAGATTAAAATGAAATGCTAATCAGTGCTGAATTCTTAGAACCTTTATGGCTTATTTAGCGGCACAAATTGGTTGATGTCATTCTGACAGAAGCAGTCTGGTTTTTGCTTCATCCTGGGGGTCTTCTAATTGTTTCTTCCCTGAGAAAAGTCACTTTATGTTTCAATGTAGTATGTGTGTGTATCCAACTTTCTGCACCCCCGTAGACTGTAGCCTGCCAGGCTCCTCTGTCCATGGAATTTTCCAGGCAAGAATACTGGAGCGGGTTGCCATTTCCTATTCCAGGGGATCTTCCTGACCCAGGGATTGAACCTGTGTTTCTTGCATCTCCTGCATTGGCAGGCAGATTCTTTACCACTAGCGCCACATGGCAGGCCCATGTATTTAAATGTTTCGGATTCCAATTCCTGAATGATTAAAAGAAAAGAAAAATATTCACAAGATAATGCCATGCAGACAGTAAATCTTTAAATCCCACTCCATACTGAATATTTTATAATAACCTATAAGCCTATAAGGGGCAAAAAAAAAAAAATATATATATATATATATATATATATATTTAACACTTTGCTGTAGACCTGCTGGGGTCCTGCCTTCTTTCCGATTTCACTTCTTTTTTTTTTTACTTTATGTTTTTATTGAAGGATAATCACTTTACAGAATTTTGTTGTTTTCTGTCAAACCTCAACATGAAACAGCCATAGGTATACATATATCCCCTCCCTTTTGAACCTCCCTCCCATCTCCTTCCCCATCCCACCACTCTAGATTGATACAGAGCCCCTGTTTCCTGAGCCACACAGCAAATTCCCCTTGGCTATCTATTTTGCATATGGTAATATAAGTTTCCATGTTACTCTTTCCATACATCTCACCCTCTCCTCCCCTCTCCCCATGTCCGTAAGTCTATTCTCCAATTTCATTTCTTAAACTTTGCCCACTCTGTGAAAACAACACTTGTCTTCTCTCTACTTCACAAACACACCATGCTTACCCTGACCTTGTGATACTTCTCTTAGCTGTTTTCCCTGACTAGAATTCCCTTCTCCGGATTTGGGCACCACTAGATCCTTCTTGACATTCATGTCTCTGGGTAACTAGCACCTCCACAGAGAGGCCTTCCTTGACCACCAGTCTAACCTAACTGTCAGTCACCTTCTATCACATCACCTTACTTTAATTCTCTGCATTGCACATATCACTGGCTTTCTTATTTATTGATTGATTTGTTTATCATCTCTCCATGGGATGTAGACTCCATGAGAGCAGTGACCTTGTCTGTTCTGTTAGTCACACAATCCCAAGTACCCAGAGCTGTGTCTTGCATATAATCAAAATAATATTAAGAGCTGACATTTATGGAACATTTCCAGTGTGCTTAGGCAAATAGTAATACAATACATAGTACTCACCCTCATATGGTAATATGTATATACTTTTATAATAATATACATGTGTATTTGAAAGAAAGTAAAAGTCTCTCAGTTGTGTACAACTCTTTGTGACTCCATGGACTGACTGTACAGTCCATGGAATTCTCCAGTCCAGAATACTGGAGTGGATAGCCTTTCCCTTCTCCAGGGGATCTTCCCAACCCAGGGAATGAACTAGGATCTATCTCGTTGAAGGTGGATTCTTTACCAACTGAGCCACAGGGAAGCCCCACATGTGTATATACATTAATTATATAATATACAACATAATAAAACATAAAATATATTATACATATGATGTATGCATGATATGTAAAACACACAGAGAAGTAGAATAATATTTAATAGTCCAAATAATAGCTTTATAACCATCACCTCTATTTAATAATGTTTTGTCATACTTACCTCAACTATTTTTTCTTGATGTGGAAATGTTTTAAAGTTACAGATATCATAACATTTAACCTGTAAACACTTTTAAATGCTGTGCTTATATTTTTCTTCTGTGGTCGTCAGCCTCCAAGATGCCCCAGTGATCCTTGCCTCCCAGGATTCATCCTCTCGGGTAATCCCCTTCCCTTGAGCACAGGCTGAACTTACTGCTTTGCTTCTGACAAACAGAATATGGCAGAAGCAATGGGATGTCCCTTCTAAGATTAGGTTTTAAGAAAAATGGTAGCTTCTGTCTTGCACAGCTTCTCTCTCCTGCCCTTGGTCTTTCACTTGCTCTGATGGAAGTCTCCACCACTGTGAGCAGCGCGGTGCAGAGGCCCACGTGGCAGGGAACACATGGCCAGGATCCTGCAGTGCTATAGAGTCCTGTTAACAGCCTTATGGGTGAGTTGGGAAGCGTCTTCCCCCTGTCAAGCCTTGAGATAACTGCAGGCTGGCTGACATCTTTTTTTTCCCCTAATATTTGGGATTTTTTGTTTCAATTTATTTTTTTTTATTGAAGTACAGTTGATTTACAGAATTGTGTTAATTTCTTCTGTATAACATTGTGACTCAGTTATATATATATACACATTCCTTTTTGTATTCTTTTCCATTATAATGTATCCCAGGATATTGAATATAGTTGCCTGTGCTATACAGTCGGATCTTGTTGCTTATGCATTCTATTTGTAATAGTTTCCATCTACTAACCTCAAAATCGCAGTCCACCCCTTCCCCACCTCTCCTCCCCCTTGACAACCACAAGTCTCTTGGCTGTATCTGTGAGTCTGTTTCTGTTTCGTGTGTGTGTGTGTGTGTTAGTTGCTCAGTCGTGTCCGACTCTTTGTGACCCTGTTGACTGTAGCTTGCCAGTCTTCTCTGTCTATGGAATTCTCTAGGCAAGAATACTGGAGTGGGTTGCCATTCCCTTCTCCAGGAGATCTTCCTGACCCAGTATCGAACCTAGGTATCCCACATTAGAGGCAGATTTTTTTTCTTTTTTTTTTTTTTACTGTCTGAGCCACCAGGGAAGCCCCTATAGATGAGTTCATTTGTGACGTATTTTAGATTCCACATGTAAGTGATATTGTATGGTCTTTGTCTTTCTCTTTCTGACTTGCTTCACCTAGTGTGATAATTCTAGTTGCATCCCTGGCTGACTTCTTCATTGCAGCCTGTGAAAGACCCTGAGCCAGAGGCACCCAGTGAAAGCTGCCTGGATTCTTGACTCACAGAAACTGTGAGGTAATAAATATTTGGCCTTTTAAGCTGCTAAATTTTTGAGGAAATTTGTTATGTATGTAGCCATCAATAAAAAACGCACCTACATAGCCCCAATCCCATTAATCCCAGTAGGAGTCTCTTTGAGCACTGCTGAACCGTGAAGGGTACAGCTGGGTCAAGAGTAAAGAGTGCTTATCCTGCTGTGATGGGCAACAGGCATCAAATCTCTGTTGCCTTAGGTTATGTGGATAAAAGATTTTACATCTTTTGGAAGTGGAATCTTATCTTTCAGTCTCTTCAGAGACACTTATTACCACTCATTCTGGTTTTAGCAGTGTTCTTGTCTTGGCTGTGAATAAACCCGGATTTCTTCCGAGATTATAGAGCTTGACTCACAGGAGGTTTCTGTCTCTGGATTCAGTGATCTTTGAGAAAGTGGTGTGCATTGGAGAGACAGTTCTGTGGGACATTCTTTTTTTTTTTTTTACTGAGTAAGTAATTTTATTGATATTTTCCCTTATCTTCTTTTTTTTTTAATTTTATTTTATTTTTAAACTTTACATAATTGCATTATTTTTGCCAAATATCAAAATGAATCCGCCACAGGTATACATGTGTTCCCCATCCTGAACCCTCCTCCCTCCTCCCTCCCCATTCCATCCCTCTGGGTCATCCCAGTGCACTGGCCCCAAGCATCCAGTATCATGCATCGAACCTGGACTGGCGACTCGTTTCATACATGATATTTTACATGTTTCAATGCCATTCTCCCAAATTTTCCCACCCTCTCCCTCTCTCTCAGAGCCCATAAGACTGTTCTATACATCAGTGTCTCTTTTGCTGTCTCGTACACAGGGTTATTGTTACCATCTTTCTAAATTCCATATATATGCGTTAGTATACTGTATTGGTGTTTTTCTTTCTGGCTTACTTCACTCTGTATAATAGGCTCCAGTTTCATCCACCTCATTAGAACTGATTCAAATGTATTCTTTTTAATGGCTGAGTAATACTCCATTGTGTATATGTACCACAGCTTTCTTATCCATTCATCTGCTGATGGACATCTCGGTTGCTTCCATGTCCTGGCTATTATAAACAGTGCTGTGATGAACATTGGGGTACACGTGTCTCTTTCCCTTCTGGTTTCCTCAGTGTGTATGCCCAGCAGTGGGATTGCTGGATCATAAGGCAGTTCTATTTCCAGTTTTTTAAGGAATCTCCACACTGTTCTCCATAGTGGCTGTACTAGTTTGCATTCCCACCAACAGTGTAAGAGGGTTCCCTTTTCTCCACACCCTCTCCAGCATTTATTGCTTGTAGACTTTTGGATCGCAGCCATTCTGACTGGTGTGAAATGGTACCTCATAGTGGTTTTGATTTGCATTTCTCTGATAATGAGTGATGTTGAGCATCTTTTCATGTGTTTGTTAGCCATCTGTATGTCTTCTTTGGAGAAATGTCTATTTAGTTCTTTGGCCCGTTTTTTGATTGGGTCATTTATTTTTCTGGAGTTGAGCTGTAGGAGTTGCTTGTATATTCTCGAGATTAGTTGTTTGTCAGTTGCTTCATTTGCTATTATCTTTTCCCATTCTGAAGGCTGTCTTTTCACCTTGCTAATAGTTTCCTTTGATGTGCAGAAGCTTTTAATTTTAATTAGGTCCCATTTGTTTATTTTTGCTTTTATTTCCAATATTCTGGGAGGTGGGTCATAGAGGATCCTGCTGTGATGTATGTCAGAGAGTGTTTTGCCTATGTTCTCCTCTAGGAGTTTTATAGTTTCTGGTCTTACGTTTAGATCTTTAATCCATTTTGAGTTTATTTTTGTGTATGGTGTTAGAAAGTGTTCTAGTTTCATTCTTTTACAAGTGGTTGACCAGATTTCCCAGCACCACTTGTTAAAGAGATTGTCTTTAATCCATTGTATATTCTTGCCTCCTTTGTCAAAGATAAGGTGTGCATATGTGCGTGGATTTATCTCTGGGCTTTCTATTTTGTTCCATTGATCTATATTTCTGTCTTTGTGCCAGTACCATACTGTCTTGATAACTGTGGCTTTGTAATAGAGCCTGAAGTCAGGTAGGTTGATTCCTCCAGTTCCTTTCTTCTTTCTCAAGATCGCTTTGGCTATTCGAGGTTTTTTGTATTTCCATACAAATTGTGAAATTATTTGTTCTAGCTCTGTGAAGAATGCTGTTGGTAGCTTGATAGGATTGCATTGAATCTATAGATTGCTTGGGTAGTATACTCATTTTCACTATATCTGTGGGACATTCTTAACCATCTAATGGTCAGGATACATGGACAAGAGGGTTCAGTAGGGGAGTAATAGATCTCCCACAGGGTAGGAGCTAAAGACTGAGTCCTATGCTTGAAAACACACAGCACACAGAATTCTGATGTGATACCCAGCATACTCATGGGTATATCATCTGAGAAGGAATCAGATTCCTTTTTTTTTTTTTTTTTTTTTTGCCATTCCCAGACCAGGGATTGAACCCAGACCCCAGCAGTGAAAACACTGAGTCCTAATATTGGACTGCCAGGGAATTCCTCAGAAAGATGAGGTCGATAGCAGTTTGATTTCATCTCAAGGGACCTGTGCCTTTTGTGCGAGTCAGGTCTACCACTCTGGCCAGATGCTAAACAGTTCTGGTGGTTAAAGATTTTCACCAATTTTTGGTGATTGCTCTGATGTTTGAGTGAAGAAGGAAATGGCAATGCATTCCAGTATTCTTACCTGGGAAATCCCTTGGATAGAGGAGTCTGGCTGGCTATAGTCCATGGAGTTGCAAAGAGTTGGACACGGGTTAGCAACTAAACAAATGTTTGAGAATGATTGAAGATCCTGGATTCCAGCTAAGGTGAAACCTGGGGTCCATACCATGAAGAAAAATCCTCCAGGAATGTGGAGTCTGCTTGCAGGAGCCTGATGGCCAAACACAAAACCTGCCATTAGAACCTGCTTCTGTTCAACTTTCTTAGAAGAAGGATAAGTTCCTTACAACAGGATTTGATTTTAAACTTCAACATGACATTGAATTCAGTCTGATGTGTTATTTTATTAACTAAATCATATTTGAGGGCAACCAGATAGTCTTTATTGAATAAAGAGAACAGCTGCCTCCTCTGTTGCCCAAATACAGAACAGCCAGGACAGAAATGAAATTAAGGAGAAAGCCTCTTGGGAAGTGATTTGACTTGGGGTGCTCTATATTCTTTACCCTTAGAAGGTGTAGTTGGGAAAGTGAAACTGGGGTGATACATAGAGCTTTTATACTCCTCAAATCGCACTATTTCAGTTAAATGTCTAATCAGACCCCAAACCAGCAATATTGCAGCAACTTCAAGAAGAGAGATAAATAAGAAGGCCGATCATCAGTGAGTCAGTAACGCTGCGTCATTGTTAGAGATGTCAGCTGTGGTTCTTGAAAACTTCCAGAAGCTGCTGTTTAGTGATATTAAATTATAATAATAAGTGAAGCTAATCAGGTATTTGCCTCCTCCTGGGAAATGTTTTCCTACTCTAGATCTCCCATATATGAATTTTTTCTACAACTGCTGCAATTCCTTTGTCCCACTTCCTTAAAATTACAGTGTATGTGCATGAAGGCTTTGAGTGTGGAGGTCAGAAGGTGTTCAGACACATTAATAGGAGGACTGAAGTTCAGAAGAGCGAGTGCAATCCTGTCCTTATAGTGGAGAATGTATGTGCATCCTTGTTTGATCCACAGAAAATTTTAAGAGCAGGGACATTGACAAAGAGAAAATCGGGAGGAAGAGGTGAGATGGCAATTAGGGAAGGGGTCAAGATAATGCATGTGCACTGAAAAAAATTCTCTTGTATGTTCCTCTAGGGAATTTTGTAGAAGATTATAGGAGTATCTAGTTGCCTTCCAGAATGCAATCTGAGGAGTGATTAAATTTAGGGGCTTCTTCTGGTGCCCGCCCCCCCCTCCCCCACCACCTTAATTTTTTCCCAGAGTGTAAGCCAATTGGTGCATTGCCATCTATGGGGTCACACAGAGTCGGACATGACTGAAGCGACTTAGCAGCAGCAGCAGCAGTAAATGTCAGAATGTTGTAAAAGTTAATGATTTTAATTCTGATATTTACCCATAAGGACTGTTAATAATCTCTTATATAAGATAGTACCCGCTGCAGTTGAAAGAATCACACATTCAGTGATTTTAGAGTATGCTGGGAATATGAACAAGAGCTTTTTAAGAAGTGGCCTGTCCTATTGTTTCTGACAAAGAGAAGTCTGACAAGAGTGTAAGAGAGACTAGAACATAGATTTCCTGCTGCTTTGCCCTCTGGGAGAGTCTCATGCAGAAAAAGAACTTCAAGTGTGTGTTCTTTGAAGGTTGGAAGGTTATTGGGATCTGTGCCATCCTTGGGGAAGGTACTCAAAATTTTCTTTCTCCATAGTCCTTGAAGTCTTAGTTAATTGAGAGAGGGACAGTTAGAAAAGGAATGATATCGACATTGACTTCATTGGAATTATCTGCTTATAAATCGTGTTGGTGCTCAAGTATAGGGAACACTAAGTAGGTGAAACATATAATTATCATTTATTCTTAGACTAATAGAAAAATGAGTGCTTGAAAGTCTTTTGACTATTAATCTTTAATTTCTCTCTAGAACAATATTTTCCTGCATAGCCAGTCTTTTTTGCCACTTACAGCACTTGGAAATTTAGCTAAATGGCAGAAATGGAGCTGATAGTGGCCAGTAAAAGCTGGGAACAGAATTAGTAAGGGAGTAAGTAGATGTAATTCTGTGTTCATTTCTGTAGCTGCTTCCCAAACACTCTGCTCACTATCCTACAGTGATACGTGTGAAAACAAATCATCAGTTTTTACCTAGAAGCATGTTAGTGGAGATTTAATTTTCCTAGGAGTGAGTGCTGTGCAGTTGTTGTTTAATGTCTAAGTCATGTTTGACTCTTTGCAACTCCATGGACTGTAGCCTGCCAGAATCTTCTGTTCTTGGTATTTCCTAGACAAGAATACTGGAGTGGGTTGCCATTTCCTTCTCCAGGGGATCTTCCCAACTCAGGAATCAAATATGCATCTCTTGCATCTCCAGCATTGGCAGATGGATTCTTTACCACTGAGCTACCAGAGAAGCCCGGCCATGTAGAGTAAATATGGCCATAAATACTTTGTGTGCTTCCAGAGGAAAGATCTGGAATCAATGGTAGATGTCCTGAGGAGACATATTTTGTCTCAGTATAAGGAACTGACTAACCATAAAATTGCCTGCCTTGCCCAGGAAATGATGGATAGGTTCCTGGAGGGCTTGGGTGTGGGAACTGTCTGGTCAGAAAGTGGGTGAAGGGCTTTCTATACTGGGAGGAAAGTTGGAGTGTTCTGCCCACAAATAGTACTTGTTCTATTATTGGTGATGAGTATAAAATAATTGCATATGTTAGAATAGCACCTTCTAGTTTGCAAAATGCTTTCACATTTTTACGTTTTAAAATCCTTACAGGAGTTCTCTATGCTAAGAAAGGACAGAGATCAAGCATACTTAAATCTAGTTGCTGTTGTTTTTGTTTAGTTATTCAGTCGTGTCCAACTCTTTTGTGACCCCACAGACTGTAGCCCGCCAGGCTCCTCTGTCCTCATGGGATTACTCAGGCAAGAATGCTGAAGTGAGTTGTCATTTCTACCTCCAGTGGAGATCTTCCAGACCCAGGGATCTAACCTATTGGCAGGTGTTGGCAGGTGGATTCTTTAGCACTAAGCCACTAGGGATAAAGGTGGTTAATACTTAAGGCTATCAGCACCTTATTTGATGATTTCTACTATGATAGATATCAGATGGACAGAAAAGTAAAAGAGGGTTACCTGCCCTCAAGGAGATTAAACACTACTTGAGGAGATAGGACACACACATAAATAAGACTATGAGATGACATATGTGAATTACCTAATGATTGATTTAGGTGAGTGTTTCCCAAAGTGTGGTTCCTGGACCAGCAGCCTTAGCACTACCTGAGCTCTTGTTAGAAAGGCAGAGTCTTGAGTCCCACCCATACCTACTGAATCCGAAACCTGGGGATTCGTGGGAGATAAATCAGTATTTTTAAAAAGCCCTCCAGAGGATTATGATGCATGCTTGAGTTTAAGAACACTGATATACTCTAGTCTAGACCAGCACTTCTCAAACTTCAGTGTACATGAGAATCATCTGGAACAGCACTGTTCAAAGTGTGGTCCGAGAATTGCTGGCTCTCTAAGAATCACTGACCCGAAAGCTTGTTAAAACACAGATTCTCTCCCAGTCTCACTCTCAGTCGTTTTGATTCAATAGGTAGCATTTGTGATGCTGATGCAGCTGGTCCCAAACTGCTCTTTGAGCAGCCCTGCTCTAAGCAGGTATGCCTCTGGGGGTTGGCAGAGGAGAGTTGCTGGAGCACTGGACAGAGCAGGTAACCTTTCTGGAGTGGAGGAGGGAGCATGTGATCTGAGCCTTAAGGAAGTGTTGAGTTAGGCCAGTGGAGGTTATCTGAGGAAGGATGAGATGGGAGGTGGTGATGGGAGTACTGTCAACTGCTTCTGTGCATCTCTACACATGAAAATGAAGCTCGAGTTGCCTCCTCACCCAAGCCTTCTCCCTCAGTGCCCTTCAGAAGGGCCCTTAATGTTCTATTTTTGCTGAAACCCTCCAGTAGTGAGAACTGGGCCCACTTGGGGAAGCCTGGGGATGCTATAGACTTGAGACTTTGACTTGGCCTTTTCATCTCGAACCAGAATCTAATCTAAATTCAGTCTTTTTCTTAAAAATACTTCCTGCTAAGCTCAAAAGACCAAATTTGGAACAATTTGAGCAACATAAGGAATAATGAGAGTACTGGATTACTCTTTACTGGAGTAAAAGAAATATCGACAAGTGCATGCTTATATAAATAAATAATTGAATATGTCAGTAAAAGGAGGATGAAAGGAATAGTAGTATTTGAATCAATACATGTAGAAGTAATAGAGAAATAGAAAATCCTGATTAGGCAAACTCCACAGTATTTCGTTGTTTCATTTGATGTCTACTGATGGATGCTAAAATTAGTGGGCCAAAGTTTGAGGAGAAACAGGATAGTGATACAGTCTCAAAGTTTCTCCCCCAAGGTTATTAACTGCAAAAGGAAAACTAGTGACATTACAGGGAAGAAACCTTATGGATACTACCTTTACCACGTGGTCATGGTTAATATCCCCAGTGATAAGACGTATGGACATTATGGACCTCCTGATATGATGCTCTGAGAAGGGGTATTGGGGGTCTCCAGAGAAATAAACCAATAGGAGATACAGATCTAGATATCTGGATCTATCAATGTCTGTTTCTCTCATATAATAAATTTATATGGGTTCATACAATTATGAGGCTGACAGATACCAAGATCTGCAGAGGGGGTTGGCAAGCTGGAGACCAAGGAGGGCTGATGGTGTAGTTCCAGTCAGAACTGGCTCAAGACCCTGGAAAAGCCAGTGTTTCCATTTAAGTCTGAAGTCAGCAAAGGCCTCTGTCCTAGTTGAGAGGCAATTAGGCAGTAGGAATTTTCTCTTCCTCCGGGAAGAGTCCGCCCTCTTGTCATATGAAGGCCTTCAACTAACTGGAGGAGGCCCACCTGCACTAGGGAGAGTGTTCTACTTTACTCAGCCTATCACTTAAATGTTAATCTTGCCCTGCTGCTGCTGCTGCTAAGTCGCTCCAGTCATGTCTGACTCTGTGTGACCCCATAAATGGCAGCCCACCAGGCTCCCCCGTCCCTGGGATTCTCCAGGCAAGAACACTGGAGTGGGTTGCCATTTCCTTCTCCAATGCATGAAAGTGAAAAGTGAAAGTGAAGTCACTCAGTCGTGTCTGACTCTTTGCGACCCCATGGACTGCAGCCCACCAGGCTCCTCCATCCATGGTATTTTCCAGGCAAGAGTACTGGAGTGGGGTGCCATTGCCTAAATACCAGAATAATGTTTGACCACATCACTTAGCCCCCCATGCTGTAGTCAGGTTGACATATGAAATAACCATCACAGGAGCATTTGTAAATATGGATGACTACTCTAATGATTAATCACCTTGGACAAACCCAAGTTGATGACCATTTTGCAAAATAGCTCATCAGTATTCTTTAAAAATGTCAAGGTTATGAAAGACAAGGAGGGACTTCCCTGGTGGTCCAGTGGTTAAACCTCTGTGCTCACTATATGGGGTTCAATCCCTGGTCAGGGAACTACGATCTTGCAGGGCATGGCTGTGTGGTGGGGTAGGTGGGGGCGGGGGGTGACAAGGAAAGACTGAGGAACTAGGGCAACCTGACAACTACATGCAATGTGGGATCCTGAGGCAGAGAAGAACATTAGTTGAAAAACCACTAAAATTTTAACGAAGGGTACAGCACTGTTAATTGAATTATATTGATGTTAATTTCTTAGTTTTGGTAAATGTACTGAGGGACTTCCCTGGTGGTTCAGTGGTAAAAAATCTGCCAGCAAGGCTGGAGATGCAGGCAGGAGACATGGATTTGATCCTTGGGTTGGGAAGATCCCCTGGAGAAAGGAAATGGCAACTCACTCCAGTATTCTTGCCTGGAGAATCCCAATCCATGGGATTGCAAAAGGGTCCAACACGACTGGGCGACTAAACAACGACAGCAACAATAAATGTACTGTGGTTACCTAGTTCAGTTCAGATCAGTCACTCAGTCATGTTGACTCTTGGCGGCCCCATGGACCACAGCACACCAGGCCTCCCTGTCCATCACCAACTCCTGGAGTTTACTCAAGCTCATCTCCATTGAGTCAGTGATGCCATCCAACCATCTCATCCTCTGTCATCCCCTTCTCCTCCTGCCCTCAATCTTCCCCAGCATCAGGGTCTTTTCCAATTAGTTACTTCTTTGTATCAGGTGGCCAAAGTATTGGAGTTTCAGCTTCAACATCAGTCCTTCCAATGAATACTCAGGACTGATCTCCTTTAGGATGGGCTGGTTGGATCTCCTTGCAGTCCCAGGGACTCTCAAGAGTCTTCTCCAACACCACATTTCAAAAGCATCAATTCTTTGGTGCTCAGCTTTCTTTATAGTCCAACTCTCATATCCATACATGACCACTGGAAAAACCATAGCCTTGACAAGATGGACCTTTGTTGGCAAAGTAATGTCTCTGCTTTTTAATATGCTGTCTATGTTGGTCATAACTTTCCTTCCAAGGAGTAAGTGTCTTTTAAAATTTCATGGTTTAGCCACCATCTACAGTGATTTTGGAGCCCCCCCAAAATAAAGTCTGACACTGTTTCTCCATCTATTTGACATCAAGTGATGGGGCCAGATGCCATGATGTTAATTTCCTGAATGTTGAGCTTTAAGCCAACTTTTTCACTCTCCTCTTTCACTTTTATCAAGAGGCTCTTTAGTTCTTCTTCACTTTCTGCCATAAGGGTGGTGTCATCTGCATATCTGAGGTTATTGCTATTTCTCCCGGCAATCTTGATTCCAGCTTGTGCTTCCTCCAGCCCAGCGTTTCTCATAATGTACTCTGCATATAAGTTAAATAAGCAGGGTGACAATATACAGCCTTGACGTACTCCTTTTCCTATTTGGCACTAGTCTGTTGTTCCATGTCCACTTCTAACTGTTGCTTCCTGACCTGCGTACAGATTTCTCAAGAGGCAGGTCAGGTGGTCGGGTATTCTTATCTCTTTCAGAATTTTCTACAGTTTATTGTGATCCACACAGTCAAAGGCTTTGGCATAGTCAATAAAGCAGATGTTTTTCTGGAACTCTCTTGCTTTTTCGATGGTTACCTAAGCTGTTCATATTAGCAGAAGCTAGTTGAAGGGTATACAGAAACTGCTATTTTTGTAACTTTTCTATAAGTCTAAAATTAACTAAAAAATTAATTAGGAAAGTTTTTTTTAAAAAAGTTTCCTGCCATTGGGTACTCTGAGGACTTCTTAATAACAGAGTATTTTTATAATCTTTAAATTTATAACTGTAGTGTGTGTGTGTATACATATATAATTGTGTGTCTACCATGAATGCTAAATTCTATACATTTTTTGAGGGAGGGGGCAAGTACCTTTAAAAACCCTTAGACTTTTCTTCCTTTCTCCTTCTATATTCTGTATTCCCTCCTGATTAAAAGCATCCTTTTGTAAACATTCACGGCTTAGCCCTCCTGCTGTTCCTTGGGGTCTTTATCTCATAGATGAAGCTTTCTGTGGCAGCTTGTACAGAGCAGAGAGTATTAGGCTGGGAGTCAGGAGACTGGGTGCTGGCATTTTTAGTCTGTTTCTGTTGTTATTAATAACTCAGGGTCCTTCTAGCTATAATGTTCTGAGCCAAAAAGCAAATTTGGGCTGAACGCTATATGTATTAGTTGATGTATGGATTCAAATGATTATATTTATGGTTATTATTTTTCTTTTTTTTTATCAAGGTCTTATGTGCTCTATTTTTAGGTTTCCTAAGTTTTTATAAAACTCATGTACATTTTTTCCTCTTGCTCCCCCACGTTTTTGGAGTCTATAACAGACTTCACATTGTACTCTAGCATTTCCCTTAGACTCTTTCCTTTTAGCAGTTTAAGGAAATCAACGTTTCTGGGGAGCCAGGAAGCCATTGTAGCTCTCCTTTAACCTGTTTTCTTCCCTTTGAATCTGGGTTGTATGTGTAAAAGTGAAATTTGAAAGAGAGCTGTCTGACTGAAAGCTTCCATTGCCATGAGAGGGCTTTGAAAGAAGGCTTGTGCTGGAAAGATGAGTATAGTTTATGAGATGGAGAGAAGTAGGGGGCACATACGGGTTTTGGGAGGGCAAGGAGATGTGTGGGTGCAGCATGAGCAGAGGTGTAGCAGTGGGAAGCATGAAGTGGGCTGGTGAACGGGGCTGTCCCAGGCCTGCTGGGTTAAAGAAGGGTGAGGGGCAAAGCCGGAATGTGGGTGGGAGCAGAATGTGATGAGTCTTGGACTACAGGTTGAGTTTGGACTGTATTTCATAGCCCATTTCATAAATCATTAAAAGTTGTGAAAGGCAGTGTCACTATGAAAAGAATGTCCTAGAGATTTAGCTTTGGGTGAGATATGGAATAGACTGGAAAAACAGAAGGGCTCTTATCATGAGTGCTGGTATTTGATGAGTTACCCAGATTTGGTGCTAAATGCTTTACATGTGTTATGAAATTTAATCCCCACAGTGGTCCTAGGAAATACCTTTAATATCATCTCATTTTCCAGATGGGAGAACCGAGGCTTGGAGAGGTTGATTAATGAGCAGGCTTTCATAGTGAATAACAGTGGGACCAGGATGTGAAGGAGGATGGATCCATTTCCTCCTGGGCCGCCTTTTTATCCTGAAGTTTTAAAGCTTCTCTTTATGTTTGTTTCCTGTTGGTGCTCAGTGATGAGAACCTTGCCAAGACCATGGAGACATCATACAGAGCCTTGCCTCCTCCAAACTTCCTAAGTAGCTTAGGGTTCTGGTTCTCCCCAAGGAAATGTATTAATTTAATAAAGTAAGTGCCGAGGCTGGCTGTGCTTGACTTGAGATGGTTTAAGCAAATGTCCAGATGTTCTTAAGCATTTCAAGTTTTAACAACTGGAGTTGGAGACAAGGAGGTGCCTCTGGGGTTCTGGGGGTGATCAGTTCTCCCTTTTCTCCATGAACCCCCTCCCTCATCTGCTTACCTTGGTATATTCCCAGTTACTTCCCTGCTGTGCTATCATATCAGTTGATATATCACAGAATTGTTTGTTTTACCTTTGTTTCTAGTTTTTGGTAAAAGAAGGTGCATGCATTTGGTTTTGCAAAGCTTCTGATGCTCTGTTAAGCAGATGTATGATGGACAATGCTGAATGCCATTGTGACTTAGCAGGACAGCAAGGGCCAGCCAGTGACCTCTCTCTTTCTCTGCTGTAGGTGACAAGAAGTACATGATGGGGCCCAAGCTCTCCACCCTCGATGCTACTGTCTTTGGACACTTGGCCCAGGCAATGTGGACCTTACCTGGGACGAGACCTGAACGGCTGATTAAAGGCAAGCCCTATGAAGCTCTCAGGTTTGGGGAGTTGCTGGGGGCCGGGGGTGGGGGCAGCACAGTGGAGACTTCTGGGCCCAAGCCTGTGAGCTTGGCTGTGCTTTGTGGAGACACCAGGCTGTGGTGTCCGGGGCCAAGGTTGGTTTTCTGTGTCAGGATCGGTAGAGGCAGAGGAGGAGAGATGGGGCTTCTCACCTGTCATCCTGCACAAACCATGTTCCTAGCAAAGCTGACACAAGTCCTGCCACGTTCTACACAAGGGCTTTTCTTCCAGCAGCCTACCTAGTGGATTTAATACTTGTCACCGAAACAGGACTTAAATTCCTCTAGTGTGCTTGTTTTGTCAGTCTGCCTTAATTTCATTTGGTTGGTGGTGGCTTTCCAGTTTCTGGTTTATCCAGCGCTGCGGCACCTGAGGTTGGGTGGTCGTGATGGACTCACTGCCTATCTCGCATGCTCCTTTTGAGTACAGACTGGTCTCAGATAGTTCACATGTGGATATAGGTATATAGGATTCTGTGTCATAAGTTCAAAACATCCCCTTCAATTCTAGTTGGGTGTCTGTAGATCATACCTGGAGAGTAGTAGAGCTGGAAAATTCAAGAACTTTGTGGGAAAATGAGGAAAAAATGTCAACAGATTCTTTGTAAGTCTGGTGCTATGTGAGATATTATTATTGATATTATATGTACGTTTTGACCAAAGAAATACAATCTTGTATCTTTGTTGTGTGATCTTGATGTAGGCCTGTGAGAATTATAATTCTAAACTGGTGGAATAAAAGTGGGCTGAATGGGGCCAGAGCTAGAGGATGAACATATGTGTGGGGGTAGGGATGGGGATGGTTGCCAGGGGTCAAGTTCTTGTTGGCAGTGGGGCAGGGAAAGTCAACTCAACCTGGGTTGATGTTAAGGGACCAGATCGTCATGTGTGTTAGTTTGTGTGTGTGTTAGAGTGGAGTATTGGAATATGCATGGCTGCTGGGGCCTCTGAAAGGCTTCTTCTGCATGGATGAATGGAAACCACTTTGAGTCATCTCTGGTTTGAAACAGTACCTAAGCAGTACCTGGTGCTGGGAATGTGGGGATCAAGGTTCTATATTTTGGTTTGGGGAAGGGGAATGACAGAAGTTAATCAGGGCTTTGCTAGCTCAATCAGTAGAGCATGGGACTCTTAATTACAGGGTCATGCGGTCAAGCCCCATGTTGGGTGGTTACTCTTCAATATTTGGGCTTCCCTGGTGGTTCAGACAGTAAAGAATCTGCCTGCAATGCAGGAGACCTGGGTTCAATCCCTGGGTTGGGAAGATTCCCTGCAGAAGAGAATGGTAACCCACTTCAGTAGTCTTGCCTGGAGATTCTGATAGCTTATGGTGAATGGTACTGCCAGATTTGTGGTCTCTGAAGGAGAAGATTTAACTCTGGGACCAAAGACAACCTCAGTTACTCAAAGTTTTGTCAGTTCAGTTCAGTCGCCCAGTTGTGTCTGACTCCTTGCGACCCCATGAATTGCAGCATGCCAGGCCTCCCTGTCCATCACCAACTCCCGGAGTTCACTCAGACTCATGTCCATCGAGTCAGTGATGCCATCCAGCCATCTCATCCTCTGTCGTCCCCGTCTCCTCCTGCCCCCAATCCCTCCCAGCATCAGAGTCTTTTCCAATGAGTCAACTCTTCGCATCAGGTGGCCCAAGTATTGGAGTTTCAGCTTTACCGTCATTCCTTCCAAAGAAATCCCAGGGCTGATCTCCTTCAGAATGGACTGGTTGGATCTCCTTGCAGTCCAAGGGACTCTCAAGAGTCTTCTCCAACACCACAGTTCAAAGGCATCAATTCTTCTGCACTCAGCCTTCTTCACAGTCCAACTCTCACATCCATACATGACCACAGGAAAAACCATAGCCTCGACTAGATGGACCTTTGTTGGCAAAGTAATGTCTCTGCTTTTGAATATGCTATCTAGGTTAGTCATAACTTTCCTTCCGAGGGGTAAGCGTCTTTTAATTTCATGGCTGCAGTCACCATCTGCAGTGATTTTGGAGCCCAAAAAATAAAGTCTGACACTGTTTCCACTGTTTCCCTTTATTAAAGTAACGGGGACAGAGAAAGCTTCCAACAAGAGGCACTGGAAGGGGTCAGAAGAGTACCTGCCTCACAGATTTAAGTGAGGCCTTATATATTTCTCCAGAGAAGACAATGGCAGCCCACTCCAGTACTCTTGCCTGGAAAATCCCATGGGTGGAGGAGCCTGGTAGGCTGCAGTCCATGGGGTCGCTGAGAGTCAAACACAACTGAGTGACTTCACTTTCACTTTTCACTTTCATGCATTGGAGAAGGGAATGGCAACCCACTCCAGTGTTCTTGCCTGGAGAATCTCAGGGATGGGGGAGCCTGATGGGCTGCTGTCTCTGGGGTCACCAGAGTCAAACATGACTGAAGTGACTTAGCAGCATATACTTCTCAACTAACTGCTAAGAATAGATAAAAAGGATACCTCAAGATTGTAAGTTCCCCCAGACACTTTCCCAAGGCATACATCCTGAGATAACTTTGGCACAAGATTAGCCAGGGAGAACAGTTCCAGCAATGTCTCTGGATGAGATATACTGTTGCTGTTAATTAGTGATACAAGTCTTGAGAAACAGATTCCCAGCCAAGATCTGTTACAATTACAATCATTAACATAGAGTTTAAGAAAAGCATTTCCATGAGTAAGATGTTCTGTGTGATCATTAGCTACTATACCTAAAGAAAGGCCAGTTCTCAGGTAAGATACATTGTTGCATAAGGCTCAAGGAAAGCATGAGCAGGGAATGTTCACATCCTCCTTAAAGGGCTTTGGACTGCCTGCCCAAGCTTTAATTCTTTTATTCCTCTCTTTTTCTTTTAGGAGAATATGGTTGCCAGGGAAAGGGGTGGAGAAATCTTTTGGTAACTTCTTCCTGCTAGTAAGGGGCACAGACCCTAAGTTGTTGAGGCAACATACTCTCCTTACCCTCATATTGAGGGTCTCTGATTCAGGGGCCCTGAGTCATAGCTAGAGGAGGCAGTAAAAACTAGAAGCATGAACAATCATTAGTAACTTAAATGTCTCAAGCTGCTTAGATACAAAATTCATTATACAGTTACAGATATAAGGAGCAAAGAGCAAGAATAAAATGATTACGATTATTACTTTCAAGATAGTTTACCACTAAGGAGAGCTTCTAAATCAAGATTGTATCTGTGAGAAGAGTGGAACATCAGGGGAGTCCATTTTGAAGAGTGACCAGAATCTCTGCATCACTGTTACTTTGGGAAGCTGTTGTATCCTTTAGAAAGAACAAACTAGACAAGTAGATTAAAAGGCAGAGATTAAATATCAGTAAAAGAATTACTGTAATCAGCAGCCCAAGCAAGAGTCAAAGAATCAGGTTACATTTGGTCTAGATAGAGTCAACACTTGGGCTGCCCTATTTATAAGAATGGAGCCATTTGGCATGTTCATATAGATTTTCAATGTAGGTATCCCAGACCCAGTTAGAAGTAGTTGGAAGAATGACAACCTGAATCTTAACAGACAAAATAAATGTTACCATTTCTTTTTAGAAGAATGAGTCTGAACCCCAACATAGACAGCTATTTTAGGGAGACTTGTAGCCGCTGGATCATTGAAAAAGCAAGAGGGTTCTAGAAAAACATCTATTTCTGCTTTATTGACTATGCCAAAGCCTTTGACTGTGTGGATCACAATAAACTGTGGAAAATTCTGAAAGAGATGGGAATACCAGACCACCTGACCTGCCTCTTGAGAAACCTATATGCAGTTTAGGAAGCAACAGTTAGAACTGGACATGGAACAACAGACTGGTTCCAAATAGGAAAAGGAGTACATCAAGGCTGTATATTGTCACCCTGCTTATTTAACTTATATGCAGAATACATCATGAGAAATGCAGGGCTGGAAGAAGCACAAGCTGGAATCAAGATTGCCAGAAGAAATATCAATAACTTCCAATATGCAGATGACACCACCCTTATGACAGAAAGTGAAGAAGAAAGAAATGATGAAAGTGAAAGAAGAGGGTGAAAAAGTTGGCTTAAAGCTCAACATTTAGAAAACTAAGATCATGGCATCTGGTCCCATCACTTCATGGCAAATAGATGGAGAAACAGGGGAAACAGTGTCAGACTTTATTTTTTTGGGCTCCAAAATTGCTGCAGATGGTGACTGGAGCCATGAAATTAAAAGACACTTACTCCTTGGTAGGAAAGTTATGACCAACCTAGACAGTATATTAAAAAGCAGAGACATTACTTCGCCAACAAAGGTCCATCTAGTCAAGGCTATGGTTTTTCCAGTGGTCATGTATGGATGTGAGAGTTGGACTGTGAAGAAAACTGAGCGCCGAAGAATTGTTGCTTTTGAACTGTGGTGTTGGAGAAGACTCTTGAGAGTCCCTTGGATGGCAAGGAGATCCAACCAGTCCATTCTAAAGGAGATCAGACCTGGGTGTTCATTGGAAAGACTGATGCTGAGGCTGAAACTCCAATACTTTGGCCACCTCATGCAAAGAGTTGACTCATTGAAAAAGACCCTGATGCTGGGAGGGATTGGGGGTGGGAGGACAAGGGGACGACAGAGGATGAGATGGCTGGATGGCATCACCAACTCGATGGACATGAGTTTGGGTGAACTCCGGGAGTTGGTAATGGACAGGGAGGCCTGGCATGCTGCGATTCATGGGGCCGCAAAGAGTCAGACATGACTGAGTGACTGAACTGACTGATAGCCAGGTAGCCAGTTGTCTAAGTTTGTCCAAGTAGGCTTTAGCCTCTTATTGTGGTATTAACATATTAGCCAAAGAAGTTGTCACCACTGACAATTTCAGCATTTTTTTAGGTATGAGAAGATGCAAGAATTTGGGTTCAAGAAAATCTTTACCTGAAAATATCTAACTGTCCAAAGGCCTGTTTTGTCCATTTTTCCAGAGCACAGAGTGAGTGCCTAATTTCTGATTTCCACCCTGAATTCCATTCAGGAGATGTTGAAGGTCAACAGCTGTAGTGTCCATGATTTAATCTTTGTAGATGCCTATGGCAAGCGCCAGTTTCCAGTTGCAGGGCCCCTTTATGGCCCTGAGTTTGACCATAGTTTGGGGGGCATTTCATGACCACTTTGTCCCACAGTACTGGGAAGGCTCATTCCCAGATCTGTCGAAGATTTCACCGATGGGCCACTCAACGTGGTGTTACTGGATTAGGCCCTGTGAGTAGCAAAAGTCTCTAGACCTCACCTGTCTCACTAGTTTCTTGGTCCAGGAAAACATTCCTTCTTGTTGCTTCTTCTCATATACAGAGTCACACCATTATAACTATGGGTTTCATATGGAACTGTGACTCAGTCACACACTTGATAATGTAAGGGACAATACCTCTTGAAACAGGCAATATAGAAAGCAATATAGTTAGCAGTAATAGTAAAATCATAAGTAAGAACTTAAGTCAAGAACTTCCACTAGGTATAGCCCAGTGACATCTCCAGGAGGAGATGACTTAGTTTATTAAATGACTACAGCCTGTTGTTAATCCCCTGGTTGCATATCCTGGAGCATTTGATCATTATTCAAAGACTATCTACTGAGATAAGCTTTAGAGATAAGCTCAGAGTGTCCTTTTTAGAAACTTAATTAAACCTCTTAGCAATGTAACATAACCGCAGGGAACTATCTCAGAAGTGAGTTTTAGTAAATACAGACCTTAATTAACAAAACTAGAACTTAATATTTAGGGAAACATAATAGATGCTGTAGGCTTGACATCAGTTTGGTGGATTTTTTCTTTTAGAGCTCCCCAGTATACTTTGAGATTTCTGTATATATCCAGAAACAGTCTTTTTTTACCTTGATGAGGCTGTTCAGAACCCAAGTGTCTCCAGTTTCTTGAGGGACAAGGCAGAGAGAAAAGAAAGATGTTTTAATTTTACCCACAGGTGTAAATCACTAAATTGTTTTAAACCATCAGTAACTTAAAGAGAGAGCTTCTTTATATCTGAAAACAAAGATTAGAAGCCAGTAATATGTCAGACAAAAAGTCATAAAAATTGTAGTCATATTTAGCAGTCTATTCAATCTCATGTAACCTAGCCTTTGTTCTGTCATCCTTGCCCGACGACTGAGGACGTCAGTGAAAATGATAGTCTCCAAGAAGCTTGTGAAGTTTCTTGCCAATGTCTGTACTACCTGTCCAGCAAAGTGGGTGCCCCAGTCACTGGAGATTGTAGAAAACATATTTTAGGCATTTGTTCTCCATTGTGAGATACTAACCCTGAAGCCAGGAAAGGCTTTATCTTATCAAATAAAAGTGAGGTTTGTCGGGGAGCTAGGAAAAGCCAAGTGGCTGTCTTGGATTTCCCATAACCCCAACTATTTAGTTTCTAGCCATTGTTTATCTGTTTTAAGTTTCCCGCTGCTGCTGCTGCTAAGTCGCTTCAGTCATGTCTGACTGTGTGCGACCCCATAGACCGCAGCCCACCAGGCTCCCCCGTCCCTGGGATTCTCCAGGCAAGAACACTGGAGTGGGTTGCCATTTCCTTCTCCATAAGTTCCCTGATGAGGGGTTAATTTTTGTAGAAGCAGAATGAGCTTTGTCTATGTGTGCCATAGTCTGTCATCAAAGGCCACATTCAAAGAAAACTTTGTTCTTTTAATAGGAAGAGAAAACCAAATTCCAGATTGGTACCAGCTTTTATTCACTGTGAAACAATAGTTATTCACTTAGTCAAAGTAACAATAAAATGTTTCAAAGACAGTTTAATGTCTTAAGAAGCTTGCATCATGCACAAAACTCTCTTCCCCTTGCCACAAGCCTTTTTTATACTTCTGTGTGGTTATTTTATTTGCCCATTCAGAGAACAGCCACCTTTAAGTTCAGATTTACTTCCTTTCCCTTAAAAGAATGTAATTCCATTCCTTATTCCTTGTTGTTGAAAACACACATCCTACTTTCTTTCAGCAACCATGACCTGTACTTTATATCATCATTTTGTAGAATGGTAAATATAAATCACCCAAAGCTATATCATTTGCAAAAGTATCTTCACAATGTCTGTGTTAATTAGATCAATAAACAAACATCAATACTAGGTATCAATTCAATAGTGAATATTTATCAGTTCACACAAGCCTGAAACTCATTTTAGTTTAATTTTCTTGAATTTAGAATTGTTTGATTCATAAGCACTTTTCTTTGGGCCAATTAAATAGAGCTCACCGACCAATTAGCCTTTAGCAATGTTGTCCAAGGACGGAGACACACACTGGGACCCACATATCTGGACAGACAGAAACCTCACAGTTTTCTGCTTGAAACTTAAAATGTCTATTGGCCTTTTTTTCCTTTGGCCTGAAGTTCTACCGATTTGCTCATGGCTGGAGTCCCAGATGGAATGGGCTGTGTATCTCAAGGACATGATAAGAGGTAACTTCAGAGTTTTTTCCCAGGCATGTTTTTTGTTTCTCAGGCAGGGTTGGAGCTCCAAAAAAAAAGTATTTTAATAAACCAGCTTTTTCCTAATTGCACAAGCAAAAAAAACTGGTTTTGCAATTTCAAAAAGATTTCATTTTAACCAGTGTTCTCCAGAGTCTAAAGAATATCATGGCCATTCAGTATCAAAAATGTCATCTCTCTTTTTTGTAGTCATAGTTTCATAGCTAAAATTTAAACCAGAGAGTGTTCAAATTGGCTTTGATGACAGGGGTAGCCTGATTGAGAAGGTGTTGTCCCAGCAGGGATTGTCTCTCTGGGAAGGTGAGGGCTTTTCTTAAAGTAAAGAAAGCCTGTTTAGAAGGGGCTTTTTAGGCTCTGGGGATCAAACTTATCCCAGTTTTTCAAGATACAATTCAAAGGGGTGGTTCTGGAACTGTTAGCTCCCATCTGTAAGAGAGAAAAAAGTGGCACCCAGTGCCGTGGCTTTTTTCTACCAGAGGCATCCCTCCCTGCTCTAGATGGGAGTGGAGACAGGTCTTCCACCTAAGCTTCCTTCCCTGGCCGAGTTAACCTGTCCTTACCAGCGCGGGCATCCCACTGTCGTCCATCCCAGTTCTACCACCAAGGAGGGGTGGAGATGTGCCAGGGGTAGACCTGATGGCATCCCAGATTGATGTCCAGTTCCTCGCCATTAAAACCTTTGCCTGATTTCTGCTCCTCCTCTGAGGTCACCTGAGGTAGAGCAGAGCCTTCAAGAATGTCTCCCAAGTTAAGACCACTAGGGGAAACACCCATCTTCCGTGTGCCTGTGCACACTCCTGAGCACATTCCTGACCGCAGTAGAAGCAGTAAGTTATAAAGGGCCGAACAGAAAAGCCAAGATGTCCCTTCTGAGAGCTTCCATATCCGCCTATGTGGTAACAAAGGAGGTGATGGAGGGCTGGCCTGCTAGGAAAAGAATAATCTTTCATGTTCATGGAGTGTCAAGGTCAACCTTTCTATTCCTGTCCAGCAGATTGTACAAAAAGAATATCTAAAGAGTTGAAATAAGGATCACTGGAGGGCTTTCTTTGGTCCACAAAGAGCTTGCATTACCAAGGGAATAAGCCTGCTGCGTTTCCAATCTGCCCAAATCTGGGGTTCCCTGATCTGAGTCCTCAGGAATCTCATGTTCACCAGTAATGCATCCATCCATATAGTCCGGAGGAATGGCCATAACAAGAACTCACCTCTGGGTCTCTGGGGTCAGGAAGGTGATTTTCAGTCTGAGAGATGTCCCTGGAGCTAGAGCTCCACTTAGCTCCCTAATGTGTTCCTGCCTGCAGTGTCCTGTTGGAATGATGGTCTGGCTAGAAAAACTCATTAACAGCATGGATTGTAAGTCTTCTCACAGTCTACAATCCAGCACACTAGGTTAGTACCTTGACTTCCTCAAGCAGTTATGAAAGCAATCAGAGAGACCAGGAAAGGCTGACCAGGGAAAAGAAGTTCGGTCCATACTCTTCATCCATTTTTGACCACTCCCCTCGTGAGGACATTGGTTCTTGACACTGGCAGGTCAGTATAAACCCCGACAGGCATACTGCCATATGAGGATCACCATGGAACCGTGGAGCAGGACACAGCTCTTGCTTCTTGCACATTCACGCAGACAGGCACACTGAGTTAGGAAAGTAGAAACTTTACATTAAAAGAGCAAAAGAGTCCCAGCTCTGAACGTTCTTATTTTGTCTTGAAGATCCCGGATGAAACCCCAAGATGATAGCTTACAGTGAACGGTGTTGCCAGATTCATGGTCTCTGAAGGAGAAGATTTAAGTCTGGGACCAAAGACAGTCTCAGTCACTTAGAGCTTTGCGTAGATTTTGTTAAAGTAACGGGAATAGAGAAAGCTTCCAGCAAGAGGCACAGGGAGTGGGTAGGAGAGTACCCACCTCACTAGTTTAAGCAGAGTCTTATATACTTCTCAACTAGCTGCTGAGAATAGATAAAAAGAATACCTCAAGGTTGTAAGAGTTCCACCAGACCCTTTCCCAAGGCATACATCCTGCTATAACTTTGGCACAAGATTAGCCAGAGAGCTCCTGCAATGTCTCTGGGTGAGATACACTGTTGCTGTGTAATCAGAGGTACAAGTCTTGAGAAACAGGTTTCCAGGCAAGATTTGTTATAATCATTAACATAGAGTCTGCTGCTGCTGCTGCTAAGTCGCTTCAGTCGTGTCTGGCTCTGTGCGACCCCATAGATGGCGGCCCACCAGGCTCCCCCGTCCCTGGGATTCTCCAGGCAAGAACACTGGAGTGGGTTGCCATTTCCTTCTCCAATACATGAAAGGGAAAAGTGAAAGTGAAGTCGCTCAGTCGTGTCCGACTCTTCGCGACCCCATGGTCTGCAGCCTATCAGGCTCCTCCGTCCATGGGATTTTCCAGGCAAGAGTACTGGAGTAGGGTGCCATTGCCTTCTCCAACATAGAGTCTAAGAAAAGCATTTCCATGAGTAAGACATTGTGCTGTGATTATTAGTTGGGATCTAAAGAAAGGCCAGTTCTCAGGTAAGATACATTGTTGCATAAGGCTCAAGGAAGGCATGAGCAGAGAATGTTCACCTCCTCCTTTTAGGGCCTTGGACTGCCTGCCTAAGCTTAGCTCTTTCAATTCCATGGGCAGAGGAGCCTGGTGGGCAACAGTCCATGGGGCTGCAAAGAGTTGGACATGACTGAAAAACTAAGGCTTTTCACTTTACATACCCTGGCTGAGGGACTGGGGGTGTACATGAGATCACCAGTGAATAACATATATGATACTCTTAATTAATGCTGGATGGATGGATGGGACCAAGCAAGGAAGATCATACAAGAAACTGAGGCAGGTGAGCAGTCATGTGTGGTAGTCACAGGTGGGTGGGTAGGGAGGACGGTGAAGGCTGTAACTGTGTGTGTGTGTGTACTCATGTGTATGTCCAGAGGTTCAGACCAGGCTAATGGCAGCAGGAGTATGCTCCAGATTGGTGGGGATAGGACTTCAGATAACATATTACCAGGCTTAGTTGGAAGGAATCAGGCATTTGTTGAAGGTCTTCTGAAACTACCACTGAATGGGGGTAAGGACAGTATGGGCTTATATTTAATTTCCTAGATAATCAGCATAAAGATATTCCTTGTCTTGTGTTGGGAATTATCTAAATTGAATATTCAATTCATGAATTGACTATCAGATTGGTGATGCTTGTAGCACTTAAAATAGTTTCCCTTTAATGTAATCAGATTTTCCATGGTGGTCTAAAAGATACTGATTACTTTTAGTTCATTTAGGGGTGTGTTTTGTATATATTCTCTCTTCCTGTTACTTCCTATTCTCTCCTTCCATTTCCCTGCACACCTGTGAATACAAACACACATTTACTCACATAGTTCTGTACATACTCACTTATTCACACACTTATACTTTTACCCAAGTGCGTACACATACCCTGTACACATACAGTCACATGCCCTATGCACACAGGCACTACATTTGGCGCTTGAACAACACAAGTTTGAATTGCACGGGTCACTTATACGTGAATATTTTTCAATAGTAATGACTATAGTGCTACACCATCCATGGTTGGTTGAATCCATGAATGTGGAGGAACCTTGGATACAGAGGACTGACTATAAGTTCTATGTGAATTAACCCCCACTTTGTTCAAGGGTCAAATGTATGAGGTCATCTGTTATTTTAGAAGGATTTAGGTATCCAATATCAGTAAACTCTTAGATTGTACAGAATCCCTTCTTAAGGAAATGAGGCATCTTTTACTGATTTATTTATGACTTGGCACTTTCCTCTGTTACTTCCTGGAGGGACTTGAGGCATTTAGTATTCTTTTTAAAGAAATGATTGGTGGTTTTGGAGAATTGATTTTTGAGTCTCACTTGGAGATGCACACACTGGGAGAATCTGATGCCATCATCTGCAGGGCATTGTTGGCACATAGTTGCAGGCACTTTGATTCTTAAAACAAGTTAGTAGCTTCCAGCTCTCCTTGGGGACTGGAGGAGCACAAGTCATTCAAGTCCACAGTGACTCTTTAAAAGTCATTTCAGTCATTATTCCAGGCCCCTTCTAAGCCTTTGATCAGAGCTGCTAGTGCCGGCAAGCTACTAATCTGGTCTCAGCTTCTTTCTCTGCCTTTGCTTTTTCTGTGGTGGAGACTTTCCCAAGAAGTAACAAGAGGAAGGAGAAGTAGAAACAAACCACCGGGAGCCTGAATAGTGGAGACCTGGCTCATACCCAGGCATGCAAGTGGCTTGGATCTGGAAATTTTCTGCTGTAGCTTTGGGACAGCCAGGGCGACATTGTCCTTGCCACCTGTGTGAGGGCGTGTGTATAAATATTAGCTTTTTGGGAGTTCCATGGTGGTCCAGTGGTTAAGACTCCATGCTTCCATTTCAGGGGGCAAGGGTTGGATCCCTAGTCAGGGAATTAAGATTTTGCATACCTCATGGTGCAGTCAAAAGTTTAAAAAAATTAGCTTTTTGATCCTAGATATTATTTACAATATCTAGTTACACAAACTACTCCAGGAAACATCCAGAATAGTGGGCAGTTTTCCTTAATTTCGGTGAGTATGAGGACAGACTTTGAACATTCGACAATTCTTAAAATATATATAATATGTTTGTGTATGATGTGAAATATTTCCTGACTGGAAAAATTTAGAAAAGATAGAGATTTTTTTAAAAAGATTATTAATAACTTGTGACCCTAACACCCACAGAGAGCTTCTGTTAATATTGTAGTATGTTTCTTCATCTTTTATCAACTACATGTATGCATATATGTTTCAAAATTGAGATCATGTTGAAATAGTTATATCCTGCAGTTTGCAGTTTTTGATTAACTGTATTATGGCCATTTCCTTTGTCATTAAATATTCTTCAAAACAATGTAGTCATTGCAAAATATCCTATCCTATAGCTACACTGTAATTTATGCGATTAATCTTTTTCTGGACTTGTGAGTGGTTTGTTTTATTTTTTCTTTAGTTTTGGCTGCACTAAGTCTTTGTTGCTACATGCCAGCTTCTCTGCTTTCAGTGGTCAGGCTTCTCATTGCAGTGGTTTCTCCTGTTGCAGAGCACGGGCTCGAGCGTGTGCAGGCTTTATTGGTTGTGGCTCAAGGGCTCCAGAGCACAGTCTCAGTAGCTGTGGCGCACAGACTTAGGTGCCCCAGGCATGTGGGATTTTCCTGGGCCAGGGACCGAACCCATGTCCCCTGCACTGGCAGGTGGATTCTTTACCACTGGACTACTGGGAACGTCTCTTGCTGGTGATTTTAAATAATTTTTACTAACATTCTATAGTGAATATTGTGTATTTATTGTATACATACATATATATATATGCTTACCTCTGGTTGTTTACTTAAGCTAAATTTCTAGTTGGGGAATCACTGTCTCAAAGGGTGCAAACTCTTGGTCTACACAGCTAAATTGCTTTCTAGAAGGACTGTTTCAATTTATATTCTCATCAGCAGTGTCTGGAAGTACCTCAAATGGAATGGAATTGCTGTATCATATGGTAGTTTTATTTTTAATTTTTGAGTAACCTCCACGTTGTTTTTCATAGTGGGGGCACCGATTTACATTCCCAATAGCAGTGAATGAGGGTTCCTTTTTCTCCACATGCTCACCTATACTTGTTATTTCTTATCTTTTTCAACAACCCTTTTAATGTGGAGTCACATTTGATATTTTGATCTGAGTATCCTTCCTAGACAATTGCATGTGGATGGCCCTCTTTAACACAGGCGTGGAACATGGAGAGCCTGGAAAGTAAAACAGCAAAAGGGAAAGGGTTTTGCCACTCCACTGCTCACCCTGGGAAGCCAGATCAAAATCAAGGAACCTAATGCTATTTTTCTGAATTTGTAAGAAACACAACCCTCCATTGTTTTTGTTGTTCGGTTGCGACCCCATGGGCTGCAGCACACCAGGCCTCCCTGTCCCTCACCATCTCCTGGAGTTTGCTCAAACTCATGTTCATTGAGTTGGTGATGCCATCCAACCATCTCATCCTCTGTCGTTCCCTTCTCCTCCTCCCTTCGATCTTGCCCAGCATCAGGGTCTTTTCCAATGAGTCAGTTCTTTGAATCAGGTTGTCACAGTGTTGGAATTTCAGCTTCACCATCAGTCCTTCCAGTGAATATTCAGGATTGATTTCCTTTAGGAATTTACTGCTTTGATCTCCTTGCTGTCCAAGGTGGAGCTCTCAAGAATCTTCTCGAACACCACAGTTCGAAGGCATCAATTCTTCGGTGCTCAGCCTTTTTTATTGTCCAGTTCTCACATCCATACATGACTACTGGAGAAATCATAGCTTTGACTAGATGGACCTTTGTGTTTTAAGAAAAACCCTGTTCAGCAGATTTTCTATCAATAATTATTTATTGTACTTGGATGTATTCTTCACTTATTTTTTGATAGATTATAAGATAGAAAAAATGCTGGAATCCTTGAAAAACATGCACGTATATACTCACCCCATACTCTTACTGTTCTCTATTTGGAGGTGTTTAGGAAGAGGTCGTGGGGGAATTTGGGTCTTGGGAAAGGGTTGGCTTGAGTGACCTTTGCTAGTGTTTGTATTTTTATATCTGTGAATTAGCTTCAGGGAGACTGGGAAAGGGGGTGGGGTGTCCTCATTGCCACGTTCAAGTTTGATAAGAACTTTTCTAAAGAGGAAATGTTCAGTGCCCTTGCTGCTTGTGTGACACAGGGTTAAAGGAAGCAACCACGGGCATAGCTGGCACCCCGCAGGAGCATGGAGCAGGGAGGTGCTGAGTGAACACCTTGAAAACAGAGTGTGTGCGGGCGCCAGCCCCGTTTTCTAGATATTGGCTGGTTAAGGGTCCAAGGCTGCAGCGGTGCTGGGAGGAGCTGGAGTGATACAGGAAAATGAAATGAGTCACTTTTTCCAAAGAGTGGGGAATATTTCCATTAGCGAAACTTCAAGAGAAAAGTTCTTTATCCTGTCTGGGAGTGTCCTTGGGGTGAAGGGCCATTTGTTTTTCTGATAAATAACCTCTCCAGTTTTCTGAAAATATTAATAACCACTCATTAGTCATTTTACTAATTTATTTTATTGGATTTTTAAAAAGTAATTGGATTTTTAAAAAGTAATACACAATTGTCACAATAAGTTGAATTAGGCAGGTGTGTTTTAAAAGATTTATCATCTCCTCACCTATATTGTGTGTGTGTGCTAAGATCGCTTCAGTCATGTCTGACTCTGTGCAACCCCATGGACTATAGCCCATGCCCTCCTTCAGGGGATTTTCTCCACCTAAGGATCGAACTCATGTCTCATGTCTCATGTCTCCTGCATTGGCAGGCAGATTCTCAACCATTAGCGCCACCTTCCTATAGAATATTGTGCAGCTATTAAAAAGATATAGTATTCTATTTAGTGAAAAGATTATAATGTGTATAGTGCAATTCCACTGTTTAATTTTAAAATAATAAAATAAAAAAGACAGTTATATACAGGTATGTAAATTTGTGTATGAAAAATAAAGGCACAAATGTCCAAAATCACTCCCATAGAAAACCAAGATTAGGGATTTGAAGTGAACCCTTCTGTACTTTTTATTTTTCACATACGAATTTACATACATATATATAGCTGTTTTTATATTATTTTAAAACCAAATGGAATTATGTTATACATATTACTTTATAATTTTTTTTTGCTAAATAGAATATTTATTGTTTTAATAGCTGTACAATATTCTATAGGATTGATATAACAAATATCAGTCAGTCCTTATTGGATATTCAGGCTGTTTCCATCTTTGTTTTCTTTCTCTTCTTTTCATTAACATAATACTACATTCAACATCCATGTGCATCTGTCTTTACATACTGATGCTTTTATTTTAGTAGAAACTGAAAGTGAAACGTGAAGTCGCTCAGTCGTGTCCGACTCTTTGCAACCCCATGGCCTGCAACCTTCCAGGCTCCTCTGTCCATGGGATTTTCCAGGCAAGAATAGAATAGAGTACTAAAAGCAGAGTCCTGAGCCAACACACAAGTGCATTTAAAATTTCTATAGGTAACATCACATTACTTTCCTGAAAAGCTTTTAACAATTTATACTTCCACCAACCATGTTGTATAATGTCTGACTCTCCACATTGGACGGTATCAGGCTTTAATTCTTACTAGCCTGATAGGTGACATTATCTGTTTGTTGAGTACTCTTTGAGAAAAAAACCTCCTGTTTTAAAAAATTATTTCACAAAGTTTACATCTTCAGTATAGGCATTTATGTTAACATGAGCATATCACACACCCACTACACACATAACCTGTTTATACTGCTGACTTTTTTCATTCTTTTTGGCTGGTAGCATGTTGAGTGGATCTGCTGGTAGAGGGTCTATGCATTAGAAGGGATTGGCAAATCCAGATAAAGGGAGAATTGAAGTGTAAATTTTCACTCTTTGCTTCACTCTTTTTATCAGGGCCAGGATATGAGGATGGGCATGTGAACTCCCAGTCCTTGCTTATCAAAGCAGACCGTTTCTTAACGGCATGATAGAATGATCTCTTCTTCATGACAACCCATTGTCTTTGAGTGACAACACCTGTCCTCTCATAATTCTTGAGACTCTAGAAAGAATTACTGAAAAATAATCTGTGACAGGTAGTTGGAAGCTATGAATTCCCAGGCCAGGTTGTCAACTCATCAGGAGAGAGGCAAGGTCAAGTCTTGGTGAAGGGCATGGAGTCTGGGGACTGCTTTTGTTTGAATCCTGGCTCTGCCACTGTCTAGCTGTGTGACTTTAGGCAAGTTAATTAATTTCTTTGTTGATTCAGTTTTCCTATCATAAATGCAGATAGTAATAGCTCCTCTCTCATAGGATTGGTGCCAGGACTAGGGATGGGAGTTAATATGAATTCAATAGTAAATAAAGCACTTCAAGTAGTGCCCGGTACACAGTAAGGCCTATATACATGTTTGCTATTTTTATTATTATTAATTTTTATTGTTCCTGATTGAAAAAGTTCTAATGACACATATTCATGAAGGGGGGGGCAACTCTCTTGGATGAAAGGTAAGGAAAAGGGCTGTAGAGAGGATAGCCACAGAAGGCGTGCAGACAGTCATTTATCATGTGGATCCTGTGCACTTTGTACCTAGGTTCTGGCTTTCTGGGAATGGACTTGACTGAGGCAAAGAGGGTGGTCCCCAGCTGTGAAGTGACCCCAGTTCATCTCTGATATCCTCCACCCCAGTGGCCCGTTGCTGCTGCTTCCTCATCTTAGTATCTAATTTTTGGTCACCAGCAATACCGGATAAAGCATTTTCACAACTGCTTCCCCAAGGGAGATAATAGGTGAAAATTTTGCATGTGTCTTCCCAAAAGGAGCAGTGATGTGGGCTTCTCGGTTTCTGGCTCCTGAGCTCATAGATCTTCAAGTTGGGGGAAATCAGAATGGACTCATAGAAGCGTGAGTCGAACTATTTTGATCTGAGAAGACCGAACATGGTGAACCATGTACAAATCCAATAGTTTACAGGATCCATGAGGTAGGGGCATTTGCCTTATGTTTTGTAGGGGATGGGTTTATTTAAGCAGAATAGCAATCAAAGTTTTGAAAAACTTTAGTGGGAAAATGTTTATAATGTTACAGGAAGTGACAACTAATGATAATAATGACAATACATAAATTGAAAAAATACTGAAAGAAACACACCAAAATGTTAATTGTCATTACCTTGGATTGGTGTGATTATTGATGCTTTTGTTTTCTTCTTTATGTGTGTGTGTGTGTGTGTGTGTGTGTGTGTGTATTATATATATTTATACCATTTCTATATACAGACTTAGGATTTTCCAAAATGAATATATATTATTTTCTTTGATAGAAAATGAGATAGAGTAGTTACAGACTGTAACCGATAAAGCTATTAATATAGATACAGCCTAAATGGCTGTAATAGAGAGCTGAAATAAAATGAAACTGTGGTACATCTATATAATGAAGTAGAATACAATTATCAAGGTGGTCATAGAGTAAAATTAAAAGGTTTTCATCATATGTTGTTAAGTGAAAAAAGTAGCATGGGAAACTAGGAAAAGCTCACGGGCAGTAGGGAAGACCCAGCACAGCCAAAAATAAATAAATAAAAATTTTTTAAAAAGTAGCATAGGAAACAATATATAGTAAATGCTACATTGCAAATGTAAATATATGTAAATATATATATGTAAAAAGTGAAAGTCGCTCACTCATGTCTGACTCTTTGTGACCCCATGGACTATAGAGTCCATGGAATTCTCCAGGCCAGAATACTGGAGTTGGGTAGCTTTTCCCTTCTCCAGGGTATCTTCCCAACCCAGGTCTCCTGCACTGCAGGCAGATTCTTTACAAGCTAAGCCACAGGGGAAGCCCAAATGTATATATAAATAAACATAAATTTCAAGAACAGCATAAATGAAAATGTTATGACAATGGGATTATTGGTAATTCTTTTATTTTTTGCTTACCTGTATTTTCTAATTTTCTGAAATAAAACATGGATTACCTACACAGTAAGTGAGTGTTTATATAATTAAAAAAAATAAACATCCAAAGACTATTCTTAGGGCAATAAAATCCTGTATGAGTTAGTGACAAATCATATGCTTATTGAGCAGTTGTTGCCATCTGGTGGCTCAAAAGCAAAAACTCACTCTCTTTCTGCAGTTTGCATTTGGAATTAGGAAATGAAAGCCAAATACTGTGTCATGTTTCAGACGAATGCCTGGATAATTTTAGCAAGTTAATGAAAGTGTTCCTTTGATTCACAGTAAAAAGAAGTAACCTGGTGACCAAGCAAGAACCCGATCATGGGTGTAGTGTTGAATTTTACTTAAAAAATTAAACAATCTCTGTTTTACTAAATGTGTTTGCAGGCATGTTCATCCATAAAGACAGTTCTGAGTTATCTATTTTATGGATGATTCAGGGCAAAATTTCCTTCCTAACCTATTTTTTTTTTCAACTACTTGGCACAGCAGCCTGTAACAACACTACAAATATTTGTGGAATGAATGATCACTTCTGGCTGACTTAATCCAACTAACAGTTGGTGTGTTTTCATGGACTATAAATTAATTTAGAGATGAACCAGCTGAAGCACTAGTTTTCTTGACATGCAAACATAAAATAATAAAATGTTTCACAAAGCCAAACAATGGGTAGTTTAGCTGCCATTTTGAATCAGCTACCCTGCTCACTCCTCACCATCCTAGGACTCACCCCTGAATTTCATCCAGCCCACTCACTGAATTTATTTTTTCCCACTCACCTTTCTTCTGTGTATAAAATCTAAACATTTGAAACAGTGCCTCTGTGGAAAAGCATTGTTCATGCCTACCCTACACTGTTCTTCTGAGTTGCCCAGAAGGCCAAGTGGCTGGTAGATGGTTGCTTCTGAGAACTAACCCTTGCTTTCCTTACCACCCTGCAGGTGAGCTGATCAATCTCGCTATGTACTGTGAGAGGATAAGAAGAAAATTCTGGCCTGAGTGGCACCACGATGATGACAACACCATCTATGAGTCAGAGGAGAGCAGTGAGGGGAGCAAAACACACACGCCCCTGCTGGATTTCAGCTTTTACTCAAGGACAGAGACCTTTGAAGACGAGGGAGCAGAGAACAGTTTTTCCAGAACCCCAGACACAGATTTCACGGGACACTCGCTCTTTGACTCTGATGTGGACATGGATGACTACACAGACCATGAACAGTGCAAGTGACGGGCAGCCTCGCTGACCCTCCTCTGTTGGAGCTGCCACTCCCTGGGGTCAGTCCAGTTTCCCAGGCAGAAATCCATTGATCTGGGAGGAGATCTTCGTGCTTGGCACAGTTCTCACAAGCTAACTGGAGTAGAGCAGCCTTATTTCTTTTTTGTACAAACAAGACACAGAACCATTCCTATGGCTCCATTTAAAACAGAGGCAAAAAATTAAAAAAAGTCAGCATGGTTCCTGAAATCCATTTTTTGTTTTCATTAGAAAACTAACATTGTGTGGTAGAGCAGTGCAAGAGCGGGTTGTCCACAGACTGCTTATACGTTGATCCCCTGCAACCTGAGGGCTTACATGTGAGATGGATCCTGGAACATCCTTCATCCAGTAGGATTCAAAGTCATGAGTGATGTCATCAGAAGGAATGCAGGAGATAAATGTTCTTTGGTGGCCACTTGTATTTTCTGTGTGTATATTGTATGTTGAAATATAAGTCAAATAAAATCCATAGATATTCAGTGAACACCTACTATGTGCAGAGCACTGTGCTAGGTGCTAGCCAGTATTGGTTTTATCCTAAGCCCTGCCAGTGACTAGCTGTGTGATTTTGGGCAAGTCCCTTAATTCTTGTGTGCCTCATTTCCCCCACCTGTAAAGTGGGGGTGACAATAGTCTCCACCTACCTACCTCACAGGGGTGTTGTGAGGATTCATGTGGTAACATTTGGCGCTTTCAACCTCTAGGAAGAGGTGTGACATAAACACATTTTATTCTTTAATGTGCTTCGTGCGTGTGAAGATCGGCGGGCGGAGGAATTCCACATTCAGGCAACAGCAGCCACGGTCACTCGCCCAAGCCGAGCCGATGGAATACACACCAAGGCACAGTTAGGACGCACTCATCATCCTCTTTGTGGTCTTGCTTGAGTTGAAACCTTTCGTTGAAAGAACCTTGGAAATATTTTTACAGATCATCAACAGCTACAAACAGTCTTCAACTCTACTGTATATTTGCAGAGACGTCTCTTTTGTTGCCTGAACTCACACTGGAAAGCTGTCCTTTGTTGATTCCGGAGTGTTAAGTTGCCTATGTTTAGTTTACCTGGAGGGTATAAAGCTCAGGAATAAGATCTATTTAATAGAAGTGAAGGGGAAAGGATTTGATTTTTTTTTTTAAGCAGAAGCTCGCCAACTTGTAATGTGTTTTTTGAAAACAAACTTTGCAAGATGTACTGAAAAGATGAAACAGGAAGAGGATCGTTGTAAATGGTAGCAAAGCACTTTGTGCCGTGTAGACTCTATGCAGTTTTTATTAATGCAACTTTTCTGGTCTTCTCGGCCCTTGTCCACTGAGGGGAAGTCAATGCTGAGGAGAATCTTAATGTTTCTTAAGGATGTCCCCTCCCCTTCCTGTCCTCTCTTTCCCTCCCCATAGAGCACCTGAACTCTTGGGGTTACAGTGTTGACTAAGGCAATCTATCTCTGAAGACATGGTTTTGGTTGACTTAGAACATTTTCCAGTGAAATATGGGGTGAAGATCCTAGGGCGATGGCTGTGAATTTGGGCTTCTGACCACAACTGCCTGGGGAAGGGCTATTCCTAATGGGGTTAAAAAGGAACTTCTTAAAAGACAGCAACTTCTGAGAAGTTCATATACTTTATTTGAAAAAGACTCTGAATATAGTTTTGGCAAAACAGTCCTAGAATGCTGTGGATTCACAAAGATGTAATGGGAGAGAGTTTTTGAGGTGATTTACCATTTAAGCAATGTATAACTGGGAAGAAGTGCTGAAACACTCTAAGCTAAAGATTTTTATTCCACATAAAACTCAGTTGTTAGTATCTTATCAAACCCTTCATCTTTGAGGGGACTGTTTGCTGTCTAATGAGAATGTGTTGGAAGATATATGAATGGATAAGCCTATCTTGTTTCCAGTATCATTTCCAGGATTACCCACCTCTTATCTCTCTTGCAAATGCATTCCAAGACCAACTGGTGGTAGTTCTGTGTGACAGGGAAAGTCCTGGCCTGAAAATGTGAATGGAGTCGACAGACTCTGGATCTAGCTCTGCTAAGACTGAGTTGCCCTTTCCCCACCTTCAAAGTGGTGTTTGAAATTTTGTCTATAATTTATTCTTCCTGTATAGCACAAAGTATACTGTATCTTCATGCCAAGAAGGTTTAAGTTATGAGTATGTGGGGTCACAGATATTTTTTATTGTGTATTACTTGGAGGGCACATCCATGGAGAACCAACATTAAATATGTGAAACCTTCATTCATTCTCTCCAGGTGCCTCCCACGGGGGCTGAGTCCTGGGTACTGCCCGACCCCTCATGCTTGGGTACTCAGCATTTTGTAGGTATAACTTGATTAGGAACCCCAGAATATACCCAGGTTTTACTTTCCCAAAGTGGGTTATGGAAAAATAATGACTAAGACAAAACCCACAGTGGTGTGGGCGACTTATGCAGTCTTGATTAGGTGGGCTTTAATTTTATATGTTTCGTTCTTAGGCTGCCCAGATTGAACTGTTCTCCTATTTGATGAACAGGTGCTACTTATAAGAAAAATAACAAGAAGTTAGGGGATGTTTTGGTCATCTGACTCTCTTGTTCAAGTTCTGTATTTCTTTTTTATTGGAAGATAAGGAAGTGTGATCTTTAATGCTAAGAGATGCTTTTGGATGGCCAGAAGACCTGTGGGCTACCTGTTCTTTTTAACCTTTCATTGTAAAATTAAATTCTGTCTTTTTCTCTACTTCCCTTTGCCCCACCCCACCCTCATCTCCACTTCTCTGGATGAAGGAGCAGCCGAATTATACTTTGCCTTGCATATGTCAGAGTAGATAACAAGGATGATTTAAATTTATGCAGAGATAAACCGTATTGCCAGAGGGTCCCATTTCTTTTATAACATCATCATTTGTGAATATTAATGCTACCAAGGTGATGGGCTGCCCAGCTGACTGATCACAGACTTAGAACAAATGGACTTGAACTAGAACTTGAGTCTCATCCTCACATGAGCCCTACTTGTGTGTACTGGGGTATGAGGATATGTGTTTGTGAAACAACTAGGGTTCAAGGAAAGGAGGTGTTAAGGATTGTAGCTGTGGGAGTCTTGCCCAGATTACTCGAGAGAAAGTATAGACTCATAGACATGGATAGCTGGGTGGTGGATTTGCTCTGGAAAGCCATATTTATTTGAAGGGCAGGCCCAGAACTGAGGTCTTTCACCTTGCCTTACAGAGTTCTTGCCATTACATCACCTTGACTTGGATTATTTTTAAAACCACCTCCCTGAGAACTCACTCCATGTTTGTAGAACCAGCTCATCCCAGCCTCTCAGAGAGTGCTCGAAATCTTTCAGTCTTGTCCCCTGTATCTCTTCACCCGGGTCAGTTCAAGGGATCTTTGTTTGGTATCTACTCTGTACAAAGTGCTGCTTGTGATCTGTGAATGTCACCAAGATGGACATTTAAGTTACCAAGACCCTTGTTCTTGGATTAGGTCTTTTAAGGAGTCCATGCCCATATGATCTCTCACTGGGTATTTAGTTACTCAGTGATGAGTTGATAGCCCTTACCCTAAGCCTGGCCCTGGAATGCACACTGGATATAGAGTGGTGAACAGATGTGGCACCCTGGTTTTAGGTATTCTCTTTTGCCTAAGCTTCTGTGATAATCTCTTTTACGTGCATCGCCACTTCCCTGATCCATTCTACCCATCATCTTAGATTAATATTTCTCAAAACCCCCATAGGGCACTGTATTGCTCTAGGATGAGGTATTCCTTTGGGCCTGGTGTCCACACATTTTTATTCATCTTGTTTGCCAGGGCTCCTCCATGTAAGCCATCCAGTGCATCCAGGCTGGTCCATTTGCCGTTGCCTAGACATGCCTCACGTGCTCTGCTCTGTGCCTCCATTCATGCCAGCCCCTCTCCTGAAATGCCTGCCCTTCCTCTCCTTTGGCTCACACACCTCACATGGCCCAACCTTGTCAGTTCTGCAGGAAGAGGTCTCAGCTTATTGTAATCCTCGCTTCCTCTAGAAACACAGCTCCCATCACTTCCTTCCCTGAAGGCTGCATGGGGGGTGGATTCCTTCCACCAAGGAAGCCCAATATCTTTCTAGGGGAAGAGGGTCATACCCTAGAAAGATATTGGGCTTCCTTGGTGGCTCAGCAGTAAAGAGTCTTCCTGCAATGCAGGAGACCCAGGAGATGTGGATTCAATCCCTGGCTTGGGAAGATCCCCCGGAGGAGGAAATGGCAGCCCACTCCAGTATTCTTGCTGGGAAAGTTGCATGGACAGAGGAACCTGGTGGGCTAGAGTCCATGAGTTTGCAAAGAGTTGGATACAACTGAGCACACACACAGTGGTTTTTTAATCTTTGTGTCTCTATTGATAATCTAATGCAAGTCCTATGCCCTAGTCCCAGAAAAATATGGAGATATATGAAATTTTGCATATAAGTTCAGGAGATGTAGAAATGTCTTGAAATTACCTGTGGATTCCTTAGGGGGTTCATGGACCACAGCTGAAGAACCCTTGTTTGAAAAACAGCCTTTAAAATTTACTGCTGTTAGTGTTCATTCTTGCTTGATTTTATCCCAGCCAGACAGGAGACAAATTAGAATGGGAGGTGCAAGCACAAGTAATCTGTATCGTTATCCACATGGAGAGTGCTCTGTGACAGGGAAGGAAGAAGAGGCGCCTCACACTGATTGAGAAAATATCCTTTTTCTGACAAGTTTGGCATTTTGAAAGTGAAAGGATTTTGTTGTCATGATCATTGTCATCTACCTTCTGACCACCCAAAATGTTGATTTTGCAAAATCAGTTCAGGGACAGGGGCTTCACTTCAGCCCTGAAACGCACCACTTCTGCATGGATAAGCTGACTGGTCTGTGGCTTAAGGTGGGAGAGAAGAAGCTGGATTTTTCCTTATAGGAATAAGTTCTGCACAATCAGGTTTTTCTGCATTAATTAATTAATTGAACAATTGTTGAGTGTATTTTCAATAAAAGGATGGTGCCTTTTGTTGATAGGAAACAACTCAGGCTTTTCCTCCTCTTCTTTTTCTTTCCCTTCTCCTTCTTCATCTCCCCCATCCTCTCCCTCTTTCCTCTCCTCCTCTTCCTCTTTTTTTTTTTTTAAACGGGTGAGACTATTTTCATTGCTCCTGACTATTACCCAGGATTCTTTGTTCTCCTGTCTATGCAGTGCTATTTAAGAAGAACAAGGACTGATGAAAGTACATTCAATGACAAATATTTCTTGAGTCTAAATGCGGAACTCTGGCAACCCATTTCTAACAGGTCCAGGATCTATTGCCTGTGACTGTGGCATGCTTGACTTTTATTCATTTACTTTTGATGGTCTGGATGCAATTTGCAAAATTCAAAAGGACCCATTGGTGTGTGAGCAGGAGGATCCTCTGGACGGCAGAACCCTTGCTAATACCAGGAGTAAATGCTAATGGATGTGGGATTTTCTTCATTTTTTTTAGGTTTTTAGTCCCTGACTTTAAAGAATATCTTAAAGGTAATTAAGGCACTTTAATCTTTAAGATAACTGGAACCAGCAACACATTGGCCTTGCCCCTTAAAGAAGGTTACAGAGAATACTGAAAACAGTGTAAAAGGAAGCAACTCACTGTTTTGGGGCTGACAGTATGACCTCCTTAACCATTCTGGCTCTGGCCAAACAGGGACTTTGTCCCCAGACCAAAGCTCTCTGAAACTTCTGCTGCTGGCTAGACTATTTGGATGCTCAAATGTCAAGTGGATTATTGCCCCTAATTATCAAATTTGTAGACAAATAAAGGGGACCATTGCAATAATAAAACAGCTTATGAATATGGTCCAGCCAGCACCAACACTCTTGACCATTTCCATGGGGAAACAAGTTATCTAGAGCCAAACATTGGTACAGTACTTAGGTGTTCCATACACAAAGAATTTCAGCAATTAACTTGATTACTGTTATAATGTTCTTCTTAAATATTTTTCAGCTGCTCTTGTCCCTAATTACAGCTTTAAATATTTTCAAACAATTCACTAGCTATAGAGCGATATATATTTATGATGCTATTTCATTTTATGAAAAGTAGTATTACTAAAAGTGACTAATTCACCTCCCATCCCCCATTGGCAAGCATCTTTCCCCTCCCTATTTTTTTACTTTTAGCTCTAGAATAGAGTAACTTTGATTGATTAGTATAATTTAGACCTTCTTTAGTATTAAAAAAAAGTTACCCCATGGGTTTGAAAACAGTAGGATTTAGCTCCTAAATTGTTAAGTTAATCAGCAGTGGCTAAACAGATAGCAGAGGGAATGTGATATAATTCGAGGCTAGAAAGGAGTAATGCTTTGGGTAGTTACTACCTCCCTCCCTTAAAAAATACTACAATCTATAGACTGTTCTCTTTAATAGTTGTTCAGAATTGGAAGTCTTCTCTCATACTTGTTTCTATCCCCTAATAAGAGATCATGTTTGGCTTATTAAAATATCAACCGTGTCCAGATGATTGTATTTTTATCTTTAACAAATTATATCTGATTTTTTTTGCAGCAATAAGACTAGAGATAATGTTCAAATTTTGGAGGGAATCTCTGCTTCAGTAGGAGCAACATGTTTGTGTGACTCCTGTCAAAATGACTTTACCTAAAGTAAGCAGTCTCGTGGGATCGTGCTTATCAGAAACATGTGTTTTTCCCAGCAATCTGTATCCTGCTGAGTGTCTGACAACTCCACCCTTGATGAGGGTGATGTTCCCCTGAAGGTGGTGGTTGAAAAGATGAGGATCCAAGTCCTTCCTCTGGTGGTGGTTGAATTTCACTGAGTGGGAGGAGAAAAGGAAAGATGAACAGATACAGGGCTTCAAGCAATTGTGTGGTGTGGCTGTGTTAGAGAAGTGTCAGGCACGTTGAGAGTGTTCTGAATGGTGGCATCTTACTAAAGCAATCTGAAGGACTACGGGTTTAAATGAAAGACAAGTGCAATCTGTAGGGAAGGACTGTTGTGGTTATTCCAGTGGCCAGTGCAGCAAGCCCTGGAGTAACCTTGATCTTTGTCCTGGTTTCTGGCTTGTTCTCATCCCACCTGAGTCTGAGCCTGGGAACTGGAGGAGTGGCCCTGGTGTGTTCACTCCTTTGATTCTGGAACTTCCTTCTTGTCTCTCAAAAGTGTTTGTGACATAGAATTTCCATTTTCTAATATAAAAAATGTACAAGAGTATATTTGTATATTTGTTGTATAGAAGACCCTTAAATGTTTGGAGACACCCACCTCATCTCTATGTAGGCAGTGGTCTCCAAACCTCTGCGCTCATTGACCTCATCAGTAAGACTTTCTAAGCATGCCCCGCAAGGTATTTATTTAAACACACACACACACACACACACACACACTGCTCCAATGATTTGTTATGTACATTAAAAACCATAGCAAACATAGAAATTTACAGGGAATAGTCTACTCGATAGAGTTTAGAGTATGGGGCAAGAAGGACTTAAAGATAGCACGTAGAAGGCAGCAGTTGGTTAGAGAGTGTGTCTATATTGTTGGTGGGCAAGTAGATGTAAAATAGGCATGGAAGCATGATTTTAGATCAAGGTTATTCATTCTTAAGAGCCATTTTTGGCTAGAAGAAAAGAGTGAATAATTAGATGTTACCTTTATAAGAACTCTTTTAAATTCTGTTTTGGGGACCACTTGATATAGTACATCTCTTAAATTCCTGAAAGTTTCCTCAGTACACTGATTTAAGCAAAACAAGAAAGGAGGGAGGGAAAAACCTCAATTATGCAAATGCTGACTCTCATGCCTGAGAATTTCTGAATCTGAAAAGCACGTTTTGATAATTCCTGGTAATCATCACCTCACTGATTATTTGTCTTTCTTCTATTTGTTTATTACCCCGTGTCTCCAAATGTGTGGGAGATGTACAGATTTATTTTCAGATACCTGAGATAGGAGGGACCAATGTTGGTATAATTTGAACCTACATTTCAGCTGCTTGGGGGCTGATGGGTGGACACTGCCCGGAAACAATGACTTGCACCCTCTGTTTGGCAAACACAGTGGATAGCATCTTGCTGAACGAGGGCCTTGATATGGAGGCGGCATTCCAGTGTTTACTTCTGGACCTATGAGTTCCTTTAGCACAGTTATTGTTAGTAGTTTATAAAGCCATATTTAAACTTGTACACTTGATTGTAAGATAGATTTGAATTGTGCACTATGTTGATTACTGTATATAAATGTGGAGATTCTGTATATTTGGTCTCATTGCTGTATGTATTTGATGTGTAAATGATAACTAATGGATATGAAATAGCTGGCTGTGAATGTCTTTATTCCAGTTTGCTTCTCTTTTGCAAATTTGAATGTTTAAACTTTACACCCATGGGGAAAATCTGAGATATTTTTTGCATCTAATATACTGTTAAGTGGTGGTCTCTTAGATGGTTGGGAGAATATTTTAGTTTTAAGGCTCATGTATAATTAGAAGGGAGGTAATGAATTTTTTAGGCGTGTGACTTTCTGATAGAATTTTAAATGAATGTTTTTTAAGTAGAAAAACAGGTCTCTGGATTATGCGGTCTTTCCTCTCTTGCCCTTGTTTCGTGCCCAGTGTGCCCGTTCAGAGCTGTCAGGACTGATGTCCACTGGCAGAGAGGAGAGAAGGAGATGCAGAGAGGGGAACACGTGTGAAGACTGTCCCTGTGGCTGCTGGCCTGGTGGGTAGACCAAGTCCTCTCTGGATAAGTAAACACGCCTCAGTTGGTTTTCCCAGCTGTTCAGGGAAGTAATTCTGATTCCCATTTTATAGATGAGAAAAGAAGCTTGAAGTGGTAGATTAGGTAATGTGGCTAAGAGACGCTCAAGTCAAATATTGGGGTCAGAGATTCACAGTGAGGTTTTGGAAACACAAATCTTACTTTCACACACATGCCTGGCAAGGAACTGCGAAGGAGAGGTGGGCCTGTGGGCATTTCAGAATGGGTGGAGGCCTTCAGAATGTTTAAAATCTATTCTACGAATTTGAGCAACTATTATTCAAATGTTAGCTTTTTACCTGTTAGAGCAAATTACAACAAGGTAGCATTCAATATCTCAAACTTGGGAGTTCCCTGGTGGTCAAGTGTTTAGGATTTTGGGCTTTCATTGCTGTGGCCCCAGTTCAACACTGGTCAGGGAACTGAGATCCCCAAAGTCACGCAGCATGGCTAAAATCACCCCCCACCCCTAAACAAAACAAAACAGGAAAAAACCCAAACCCCACAAAATCCCAAACTCTTCAAACCGTGGGACTATTAGGTAAATAACGAGAGAACCCCCCCTTTCCACATTCAGAGATAATAATTTGCTTTTTATCATTTAGATCCCCTTTCTCTGGTAACCTGTAAAGCCTGACTATTCAGCCTTTATTATTTATTGTCTGTGTTATTAGTAACATAGACCTCCACTGGAAATGCTCTGGGGCAAATCTACAACTATTTCAACTTAAGTGGGTTCAAACCCTTCTAGAACCTGTGTGGGGGTCCTGGACTCAGGCTTGGTGTCTGTCCCTTCAGGGAAGCTTTGTGCTCCTTGCTTTTAGAATGAAGGGGGTGGTTTGCCTTTCCAAAACACTTTGCTCCCAGAAGTGTTAAGAGAAATATTTTGCAACCAGTTGTATCGAGTATTCCATGATGCCGTTTTTCACATTTTCGTCTTTTTCCTTCACGGGGGAGATGGCACAGTCGGTCTCCTTGTTCTCTCGGGGGCGGCCTGTGTGGTTTGCAGATGGTGCCACTGTCGGCACCTTCTAAACACTGCCCAGCCAGGTTGGTGCTCACTGGCCACAGAATTTCCTTTTAGTGGTAAAGAATTCTCCTGCCGATGCAGGAGATGTGTGTTCGATCGATCCCCAACTCAGGAAGATCCCCTGGAGGAGGGCATGGCAACCGGCTCCAGTGTTCTTGCCTGGGAAATTCCATGGACAGAGGAGCCTGGCGGGCTACTGTCCATGGGGTCGCAATGTGTTGGACACGACTGAGTGACTGAGCATGCATGGGTACAGGCAAGGTTAAAGTAGCTTGTCCTTTGGATGAAAGGGAACTTTGGAAAACAAAGAGGAAAGAGAACCCACCTCCTTCATTATGGTAACGTCTGCATTGCTGCCCTGTGTGCCTAGTGGTACCTGGTCTATTTGCCTGATGGTGTTCTTGTGGTGAAGACTTGGGGGTCATCTCCAGGTGAGGGATGGGCAGGATTGGAGTTCCCCTCCCTGGACTGTTTGGTCTGGGGCGAGCTCATTGGGTCACTTGTGCTCCACACAGATCGGAAAACCCTGATTAAAACAGCATCCTAGGCAGCCTTGGAAGGGAGGGGACTTGAGGGAAGGGCTGAGTGTGGGAGGGAGCAGCCCCAGGCCTCTTCCCAACCCTACTGTGCCAAGGGTGTATTGTGGGGAAGCCTGGTGCTGCTTTTCCACTCTCACAAGCCTCCTCCAGCCTTAGCTGGTGCATTTCAAGGAAAATAGCAGAAATTCTAAAGACTACTCCGGGGTGTCAATAGTCTTGATTTGATAGTGGCACAAAAATGGGAAGTAGGGTAAGTGGGGAGAAAGGACCCGGGGGCCAACTGTTTGGAAAGTCATCCCTTTGCAGGTGAGGAGAGTTTCTGAGCTGGGGACTAATGTAAGGAATGAGTATTTAGATGAGATTCACTGATGACAGCCTGCATGCAGCACTGGTCAGAGAGCAGCTGGACCTGATCTCAGTGGCTTGGAGTGAAGTCAGAGGTGGGACATGAGGACAGGGATGGGACATGGGGAGAAGGGAGAGCAGCCACCGTGCACAAGGAGAACCCGAGACTCCCGGCAGTGGGGAGCCCGGGAGGGGGTGGGCTGGGGGGAGATGGTGCAGGCGGCGGTAATGCTGGAGACTGTGGCCTGCTGCTGCCAGTGCAGAGAAAGGGGAGGAGGGGGGACCGATACGGGGCCAGAGCGGTGCTTGATTTTAGCCGCCCTGAATTTGAGGAACCAGTCTCTACTGGACTGGAGCCTGTGAAGGGGTAGAAGTGAAGCCACCTCCCTGAAGGGATTGCTGAAGCAAATGGGCTGGTGAGATAATAAAAAATTATTGGCACCTTGTATTTGCATAATGTACATCTTTAAGGCATGGTTAGAGTCAGTAACACTGAGACCACATCACTTAGTGTCTTCATTTACAAAATGAGGCTTCTTACAGGTTAATCTTTTAGATAGCTTCTGGCTCAAACTTCCTTTTATCCTTCCCTGAGGCTGAAAGCCACTCCTCTGGCAACACCGACTCCACCTCCTGCTCTGCTGATTCTTACAGTGCTGAAAGGAGGAGTTAGTTGACCAAATCAACTAGTAATAGCTAATTAATTAATATTAACTATAGTGATATAATAATGAAGCATTATACACAATTATTGTGTTATATATATTTTAATATTACTGATAGCTAATTAATTATTAGTACCATATTAATTGGACTTCCCAGGTGGCACACTAGTGGTAAACAGTCCACCTGTAATGCAGGAGACGCAAGAGACATGGGTTCGATCCCTGGGTTGGGAAGATCCCCTGGAGAAGGAAATGGCAACCCACTCCAGTATTCTTGCCTGGAAAATTCCATGGATGGAGGAGCCTGGCAGGCTACAGACCATGGGGCTGCAAAGAGTCAGACATGACTGAGAACATACACACCATGTTACTCTGTGCCAAGCACTGTGTTCTTAGCAACCTCCTTCTGTTTATCATTTAATCCTCACCATAGCCCTGTGAGGTTTTATCATTCCTCATAATCACCCTCATCACCACACCTTGCCATCAGCATCATTGGTTTACAGATCAGGAAACTGAGAGAGAAGTTAAGTAACTTACTCCAATCTCTGTCAGATGATCAGCAGAGCTGCAGTGAGTCTGAGAGTTCAGCTTTTACACTACTGTCTAACACAACCTTAATACCACTGAAGAGATAAAGGAGGCAGAGGTATTATAGACAGGCTAAAATGGAACAAGCATATCTGTGTTGCTCAGAGGCATCATGCCAGCTGCTTGGAGTCAGATGGTGGGGGCTGATTGGGTGTTTGTACCTATGTCTTAGCATCAGGGAAATAAACCCCCTTTTCCCTAAAAGGAGCTTTTCCCTGTAAGCAGAGCCTGCGAAACTGCTTAGACAGAGCCCCAAGGATGGAGTACTCAGGGAACCCCTCCCCCAAAAGCTTGTGGTTGTATCTTCCTTAAACACTTGTGTTACTTTTTCTTTGCTGTTGACTCCCCAGGCATGGGCCATGGAATGTCTCTCGGCCATGGAATGTCTGATTTCTTGTGTTGGATAGCTTTAAGGGTTTAAAGCCTGCAGCAACTGGAGGCCTCCAGGGGAGAGGCACAAGGCAGCTCTCCGCATGGTACGGTGCACATAGTAAATGATCAATAAAGGTTGGTTACAGGAATGGACGGATTCTCAGGTAAAAGACAAATCAAATTGCAAAGAAATATCCAAAGTTTAAGATTTGACAAGACATACTGTGCCAAGGCAGCCCATAAATTACTCATAGAACAAACCACAGGTGACTGAAATACGGGGTAGTAATTTCTGGAGGCTCAAGTGGCTTATGCAGTCCTCAGGATCCCTTGATGGAATTATAGCCCCATAATTCAAACAGCTCCCATTTCCTTGACACACACACACCACACATCTGAATCCCAAATCCTGCCCGTGGTTGGCACTGTCTTCATCTCCACCCTTGCACTCTTATGTTGCCCAATAAATTCTCTTGTTAGAGCCTCTGGTGTTAGGCACATTCGCCTACTCTTTGTCCTGTAGTGTTGCTATGTATTATAGGATATTAACTTATTAAGGAGACTGCATACATGAAAACTCTGTGTATGGCTTTATTTGGGGGTTTTGGAAGTTAATTCCTTTTAGCTCTGGTTTTGCATCCTATAAGAACTAGAGCGCAGTTAGAGATGCTTTCTTTGGATTCAGCCTGAACTCTGTGCCTAAAGCTAGAGGCAGAAATTCCTAGTAGGGAGGAGTTGTCTTCCTCTTTTTTTTCTCCTCATGCTCTAACTCTTTCTCTGTATTAGGAATTTGAATTCGTAGTAATATGGAATTATTCTTAGCCCTATTTCCTGTATCATTTTGTGAATATGCAACTAGTAGCTTAAAAGTAGACATGTCAGATACAGTCATAAATGACCTTTTTTTAATTATAACTTCCCCTGCAAAGCTGCTCTGTAGGGCTAGTTTTCTCCCTAATGTTGGATGAAATTTTAGGCAAGTCTCATCATTTATCTGCTCACTATTAGATGATTGAAAGATAGGGATCCCTTTAGTCCCTCAAGACAGTTGCAGTGTTGAACTTATGGTTACCAGGGGGAAGGTTTGGGGGAGGGATAGTTAGGGAGTTTGGGATTGACAGGTATACTCTGCTATATTTAAAATGGATGACCGACAAGGACCTACTATATAGTACAGGGAACTCCGCTCAACATTTTGTAACAACCTAATTGGGTAAAGAATTTGAAAAGAATAGATACATGTATGTATATAACTGAATCACTTTGTTGTACATTTGAAACTAACACAACTTTTTTGGTCATCTTTACTCCAATATAAAACAGGAAGTAAAAAATAAAAATGAACACGTGTATACCCATGGCAGATTCATGTTGATGTATGGCAAAACCAATACAATATTGTAAAGTAATTAGCCTCCAATTAAAATAAATAAATTTATATTAAAAAAAAAACCACAAGCAGACAAAAACCAGTTGTTGTCCAGTTGCTCAGTCATGTCCGACTCTTTGAAACCCCGTGGACTGCAGCATGCCAGGCTCTTCTGTCCTTTTTGTCCAGTTTTCTGTCCAATTATGGTTCTGATATTAATATGTAGAGTTAAGGGCAATAATACAGATTCTGAATTGTATTCAACACTGAAGCTGCTCCTCTGTTTTGCATTTGTCGCCATCAGAAGAAGGGCGAGTTTCTTTTATTATCTTTCTTCTGTCAGCTTCCTCTCCCTGCCTCCTTCTTTCCCACTCCACAGGTATTGGCTAGCCTCAGCTTCTGAGGCCACTAGGGATGAATCCGAGAAAGGCGGAGGAGTTTAGGGGGACATGTCTAACTCAGCTGCTGCCAAAATGGTTGCCGGTATTTGCAGATGTTTGAAGATGATTCTCATGCGCACTTTCCCGGGCCATTTGGAGACCTCCCTAGTACCAGGAAATCTTCTACCTGGAAGTTCCCAGGATACAGGCGAATGCTTCTCTGGCTGATCACTTATGATTCTGTTGTTGTCCCCTGGTTGGACTTCTAGCACTCTTCCAAAAGTCCTTGTAAGCAAAGTCTCTTATTTATTTATTTTAAAAAATATTTATTTATTTGGCTGTGCTGAGTCTTGGTTGTAGCACTTGGGGATCTTTAGTTGCAGCAAGTGAACTCTAGTTACACCATGGGGGATTCCTGTTCAGGGATCGAACTTGGTTCTGCCAGGGAAGACCCAGCAAAGTCTGTTTTAGATGGTACGTTATCTGTGTCTCTCTTTGTGCTAAAATGTAGACCTCTCCAGCAAAATGTCCAGCTCTCCACCAAGCCCCACTGGCTCACTGAGCCTGAGGCAACTGGAAATTTCCCCTACCTCTCATTTCTCCTTTTATGTCTAAGACCCCACTACAGAGTGGGATTAGTTGATGCTGACTGTCTCGGGGCCTCAGTGGAAGGTGAGGAAGCGATCCCGTAAAATGTAGCATATACCTGTGCTTGGGAACCAAAGGATATTTTAAGGTGAGTTTGATGGTCCTGAGTCTGTGAATGTCCTTCACTGTTCTTAAGTGGGCAGTATTCTGGCGTCTCTTCTCAGGCTGGTTATGGGAGGCTCTTATCACAAGGACTTTGCTCCAAGCATCCTCAGCTTTTCTGTTCCTTCTCCTGGGCTACTGCTTCTTCCTTTATCATTGCAAAATAAGAGAATGAAAAATGCTCCCTTAGTTCTACTAAACTGGCTATCTCCCCCTCTATTTTGTCTCTGAAGTGAGATTCTGAGAAACTCTGAAGTTGTCCCCTTGGTATGTAGGGATATTTCCAAATGTACTCCCCACTCCCCACACACACCATTTTTAGTAACCTAGAATGAAGCTGACACACACATATGAAAAATCAACCATATAATTAATCTACATTCATTGCTCGTCTGTGCTCTGTTTTCTGCTGGTGATTTGGAGGGACTAAATAAGACTGATTTTAAATATGGGAATATAAAATTATATGACTGTGAAAAGTCATCTGGCAAGTGGGTAAGAGGACTGTCAAGGGGCCTGGAGATGGACTCATAAGAGCCTTGGCCTTATGGAAAGCAAGTGGACTTTGGTGGGAAAGATTAGTTAATAAAGTTTCTCGTCTAAAGCCAAAACTGAAGGGTAAATTGGTTATATAGGGGATTATTCCCAAATAATGATTCAGGGAAGTTATAATGATTTTTGTTTTTATTATGCCTATGTATACGATTTAGGGTTAATCTAAGATGTATGAAAAATAGAAATCCATGCTTTTCAAGTCCAGGTGTTAGGTGCTGTTGTCCCCTCAGCACACTATTGCCCCCTGGTGTCAGCATGTGTAAGTTGCAGGGGCAGTTAGTAACCAAGAATAAAAACCCATCTTAAGTGCTGATTTTTTTTTTAAGTGAAAACTTTTTGACATGTTAAAATTATAAATGATGAATTATAATAATAGAATGAATGGAAAATATTATAAGCACATATGAATTCCCAGTAAGTGAAGCCAGCCTGGGCAAGAGTGATCATTGATGGCTGTGAGGAAAATGTGGACTTGAGCTTCTTCTGGATGAATAGCTAGGAGTGAGGCACAAAACAGTGGGAGGGGTGTTCCATTAGATTGTGGGTCTTCCCAAGAAGTGCTCTATTTTATGATCCTTTCACTCTCACATCTAGCACAGAACCGGGCACATCATGTGTAACCATGCTGCTAAGTCACTTCAGTTGTGTCGGACTCTGTGCGACCCCATAGACGGCAGCCCACCAGGCTCCCCCATCCCTGGGATTCTCCAGGCAAGAACACTGGAGTGGGTTGCCATTTCCTTCTCCAATGCATGAAAGTGAAAGTGAAGTTGCTCAGTCGTGTCCGAATCTTAGCGACCCCCTGGACTGCAGCCCACCAGGCTCCTCTGTCCATGGGATTTTCCAGGCAAGAGTACTGGAGTGGGGTGCCATTGCCTTCTCCGTGTATAACCATAAATGTTTGCTAATGCTTGCTAATAATGAACAGTGTGTATGTTGGAAATAGTAAGCAGACTGGTTAAAAGTGGAAAGGTCCTGTTTTCAGTAAGCGGCAAATGATAGATCTGTGAAACTCCATAACACACGGCAGGTGCCAAGAAGTGGACCTTGGACTTTGAGTGGGATGCAGCGAGGACTTCTGAATGGAAGGCTCATAAGATGATACAGGAAGATGGGTCCAGCAGCAGCGGGCATTAGAAGGGAGGAGCAGGACATTCTGTACATGTGTTCTTTCCTTTCTGTTCACATTGTTGTTCTCAACTGAAGTCTTTTTTTGCTCTTGCTCAAACATCTCTGGTGACTTTCCCCTTTTACACAAGAGTCTCAACTTTCAGCCTGCTTGCCAAGCACTTCCAACACAGATGTCCCTAGCTATCAGAAAGTATGAAAACTCTCCTGAGCTGAAATGATGTAAAGTGAAGAAGCAATTACCCTAGGACACATCTTGATAATGAATGCACAAAGCAAACTGAGATAAAGCCCAGATACTCACAGACAGTTCAAAGTGGTGGTGGCTTGAGGCTGTGATGCTGAGTGTAGTTCCCAGAGAGGAACCTGGGGGAACCGCTCTCCCTGCCTCTGTAACAGCTTACTGAAAAACAACCACTTTTCTTTTCTCCCTTTTTTTTTGTAAAAGTGAAAACCCTTTTTGGATTTCTTTTGGTTAGTGGAAACAGGTACTAATGTAGGTCTTTCTTAAAAGTGAAATCACACAAAGCAGACTTTCAAAAAGTGGGGGATACCTGTATTTTGTTCCTAACAGCTTCATTTTCCTCTTCTATGTGAAGTTCCTCCTATGAACTCCATCCTTTATCCAGACAGATGATTCATTCAAAATTGTGTCAAACCCTTGGCCACTTCCATGCATTGACTCCTGGGATTTTCATCGTTTGCTTATCCATGCCATGATTCCATGCATAATGCCCATGTCACGTTCATCCTTCTCTGCAAGTCTTCCTGCCTTCAGAAATGGCCCTTTCTTCTTAATTTCTGAAGCAATCCTTGTTCATCTGTTCACTGATCACCTAGCGTGTGCTTACATGCTCTCCTAGACACCTCTTGCTGTATACCATATCCCCCTTTCTAGATTATAAACTTTCAGAAATGACACCTGAGTTCTTGTGTTTTGTAAAAATTCCTCTGAGGCTTCAGTAAATGTATGTTGTCCAATATGGGGATAGTGGAAATAGAGAGGAAGAGACAGAAACATGAATGATTTTGAAAGAAGAATTCACAGAGTTTTGTGATTACTGACTTATCTAAATCTTTCGTGGGGACTTATTTTTATTTGTGTGCTGTTCAAACTCTTGGAACCTATTATCATAGGTTCCATATACATCCATACTCCTGTGCAAAGAAATTCTTCCTTTTATTTGTCCTAAATTGCCCTTTATACTGATGATCCTATTTAAAGCATAAGGGTCTATATGCCTTTTAAAGGTTAGGGCACTGTTTAGCCAGATGCCCAAATATTTATATACGGAGACCTACAGGAGTGTTGTCTGATTAATACCTGTCTTCTTGGGAAAGCTCTGAATAATGTCAACATGAACTACATTATTCCTGCTAAAAATTCATCCATTTAGTTTAACTTGCATGTAACGACACCTGAAAGTCAGGAGCTGTTTGCTGAGCGCTGTTGCAATACTGTTGTAGCTCATTCATAACCAATGGTGATGAAGTACCCTCAGCATACCAAATGGGAGTCTCAGCATAAATTGGAAATTTAGGGGCTCCTGGAAACCTTTAATATGTGATGAATATAAAAGGAAAATGCATCGTGTCTCAGAGAGATCCTTGTTTGGGAAAAAAAGACGCCTTTAGTAATAAAATTGAATTGGGTGTTAAAACTATGGTATTAACCACATGGTTTATGTTAATGCCAGTTGAAATTTATCAAGATAGCTGAACAATAAAGAAGGTGGAGATGGGACTATTAAATAGAGCTGGGAGGGGCTGGGTAAGGCAGAACCTCTCCATTGTCATTTCGTCTTTCTCTTTCCTGTTTTTTGATTTCTTCTTTTCTCTCCTGTTACATGACTCTCCATGCTTTTCCTCCCCTCCTGAAAGCTTTTATTTCTCTTCCTCTTTCATCAGCTTCTCCTCTTTCCCCTCACTGCAGCGTCCTTTCCCCGCTCCCACTTCTTTCCTGCTCTCTGGGAGTCTACCCTCCCTCCACCTCAAATGACCTGTTGCCCCTCTGTTGTAAATGATAGAGGTTTGCAATGAGAGGGGCCTTGAGACCATCTAATTTAGTTTTCTCTTACAGGTGAGGCTGAAGAGCTCAAGGGAAGTTAAGTTACTTGTCACCCGGATAGCGAGTGATAGGGTCTGCACAAGAGACACCACATCTGAGTGTTGAAAGGGACTGGAGTGTCATCCATGTCACCCTTCTAGCCAGTGGAGAAGCATCTGCTGAAATGTGTGGGCATATTTAGCCCGTTTGTGAATATTTCCAGGAAGAGTAGCTTACTTCTTGTTAGGTACCTTATTATATTGTTGGGAAATTCTGATAGAAAGCCATTGTTTTAGATTAAATTCTACCTCTCTTTAATTTTCTTTCCCTATTCCTACTTCTGTCTACTAGAATTACAACAGAGGCTTTCTTTCATGTGTTTGCTCTTCAAATATTTGATGAAGCAATTGGACTTTCTTAATCCTGTCCTTCCCAAACCAAACATTCCCAATTCTGTTAACGGTTCCTGGTGTCACATGGCTTACACATTTCTCGTCATTATAGAGCCCTTTCCTTGACCATCCTGATATGATGACAACAGATTTAGACACAATACTTCAGCTAGTATTTAATCCATGTCTCAGACTACAGAGTCATTATTACGTGTAGTAATAATAATCATTATTATCATGATTTGGGAGCTTTATTAGTGCTCATCATGTTGGGCTCATATAGTCTTAGGTAAGTCTGAGATTAGATTCAGCTGAAATCCTCAGGTCTCTTCCATTTACACTGCTGAGAAATCAGAGCTTTCCAGCTCCTCTTTTCTGATTATGTAGATGAGTATAGTGTTACTTTAGGTCTTAATTTCTACTCCTATAAAATTCGATCATGTTGGTTTTGTACCCTTTCCTAGTACAGACTCCTTCTAGGTTGGTAGCTTTCAGTCGTATTCTTGCACCTACAGTGGACTGACAGCTTCCAGCTGGTGAACAGCTTTGATCAGTGTGTAAATTCACTTTAACTATAACTGAATAAAGTGTCCGTAGGTTATAGGGATACCTGCCAGAGAGAGCATTAAGTGACAGAGTTCTGTTACAGAATGGAATGGAGGACACTTTGGCTTGTATCGGTTAAAGTTCATTTGATTACAAGCAATAGAAATCGATTGGAAGAACCCTTGTATCTCACAAAGCTAAAGGAAGAATGGGACAGCTAAACCCCAGAATAGGCAATTCTACAGTAAGTGTTCAGGATGTTTTCCAGAAGTGGTGACTCTCAGAGTTCTGTTACAGAATGGAATGGAGGACACTTTGGCTTGTATCGGTTAAAGTTCATTTGATTACAAGCAATAGAAATCGATTGGAAGAACCCTTGTATCTCACAAAGCTAAAGGAAGAATGGGACAGCTAAACCCCAGAATAGGCAATTCTACAGTAAGTGTTCAGGATGTTTTCCAGAAGTGGTGACTCTCAGTTTCTGGGTCTTTCTATACTACCTTTCAGAATTCATGGTGAAAAATATCTGACTGCTCCAACTGGGGCGCACTGAGGTCTCTGGAGCAGTCTTTCTTTCTAACCCCTTGCCCTGGCCCCATTGTCTCATTCAGCTCTGTGACACGTAGCCAGAGGTACAAAATTTTGTTACATATATACAGAGCCAACACGAGCCAACTCCTGTGTCCTGACTTCCTAGTGAAGGGGAAATATTATAAGTTATTCTCCCAATGATGCCTGCTAGAGGCATAGCAAAGTATAAAGACAGTGCCAAAGGAAGAGAGTGTGCTTACTGGGACAGGAGAATGTAGCCTTTTTACTGTATAAGATAGCAAGGTCAAGGCAGTAAAGAGATCTTCTTTTTTTTTTTTTTTTGACAAAATATTGCACTTTATATCAAAGTATAAAATAGTTATATATCTGAAAAATATGTGTAGGCAATTTATATAGAAAAATGCAAAACACCGATGAGAAAGTAAAGCAGACTTAAACTACAGAGAGATAACCATGTGCACAGAGAGAACACTCAACATTAAAATGCCAGTTATCAATGCAATGTCAATCAAATCCCAGTAAGCCCTCTTTTATAAGTTAATAGTATATGTTTTATATATATATGTATAGTTATAATTTTACCATATTATAATACGATAATTAAAGATATTTATAAATTTTTCCTAAATAAGCTTTCCTTATTTATGCTGCTTCTAGTGATTTTTTTTTTAATTTTATTTTATTTTTAAACTTTACATAACTGTATTAGTTTTGCCAAATATCAAAATGAATCCACCACAGGTATACATGTGTTCCCCATCCTGAACCCTCCTCCCTCCTCCCTCCCCATTCCATCCCTCTGGGTCGTCCCAGTGCACCAGCCCCAAGCATCCAGTCTTAAATAGCTGCACAATGCTGAAGAGCAACCACAGAGACAGTGAGAGGTTTAAAGACACTGCAAAATGTAGCTATACTGTAGGAGTGATTCTGCCATAGTTTTGCTGACCTCATTTGCTCATCAGATAGTCCTCAAATACTTATTAGGTGCTTACCACATGCAAGCCATCATCATAGGGGCTTAAAACCACAATAAATAAGCTGGATAATTTTCCCCTGATGGGGCTTATATTTTAGTGAGTACTTGGGCACACAATCAATAAGGAAACAAATGAACAAGAAAGATAACTTCAGACGATGATAAGTGTTATAAAGAACATAGAAGGGAGCAGCGTGAAGGAGAATGTCAGGAGTGGGCCAGGTGCATCGCCAGGGAAAGGCTTTCTCAGCTGATGCTTGAGCTGAGCCCTGAACATCTCAGGAGACTGTGCATGTTAATTTGGGAGACCTAGAGATATCTGACTTGCTTTGTGTTATTTTGAGTTTTTTTTTTTTTTTTTTTTTTTTTTTTAGCACTTTTAGCTATCCTGAATAATTCTAGTATTTGAAAGTTAATTATAAACACAAGACCAAGAGCCCAGCCCTACGTAGACTGACCCCTGACTTGTCTATAAGAATCTGGTGACTTGACTCCTGAGGTAATAGTCCTTGGAGTTATCCAGCTTGGTGTGAATGAGGGGAGAATAAAGAGAGGTTTAGATTTAGTTTCCAGAAGCTTCGTAATGAAGAAGGGGGCATTCTGATCCCCCAGTTTCACCAGCCTGTATTTCTACCATTTTCCCATTGGCTACCTGCTTAGATGTAGGCCCTGGATGAACTCAGATAGTTCTTAGGAATAACCAGACCCAAAGCTTCATTTGATAAATGAGAAAGCAGAGAGTTTTAGACCCTTGCCTAAGATCACACAGCTAGTGAGGATGGAACCAAGGATTTGACTCTGAGTTTCCTGTTTTCCAGTTCAATTCTTTTTCTCCAGAACATCCTAACCCTGAAGATAGAGGAGCTGTTTTTTTTTTTTTTTGAGAACTGTATTTCAAACTAGGGTGGGATCAGAGCTCACATTTATTTTTTAAAATAATTATTTCATAAAATTTCCAAAGATACAATGACTATTCTATAATAATAATGACTATTACTAAATAATAAAATATTACATCTTAGTAAAATATATTATTGAGCATAATTAATATCACACATATTTAATAAAGAAATAAACAGCTATGGAATTACTTATAAGAGGCCAACGAACCTCCTAGTTGTGGGATGGGGAAAAGTATATCTTGGAGAACTGCAGGGAGGAGGTGATATTTAACCTGGATTTGAAGAATTAGGAGCAATTCACAGGTAGTGAGGGTGGAAAGTACAGGGAAGACATTCCAGGGAGATCAGCAGAAGTGGTGGGCTAGAGGGCCAAATAATGGGATGTTTGGAGGAGAGGCCAGAGAAAATGGTAAGAAGGTGGACGGGACCCGGTTGTAAAGGGCCTTATTTGCTTTGCCAAAGATTTTCAACAATATCCTATAGAAAAGTACTGTTCAAGGGCCCCTTCTGTGGTCTTGGAAATGTTTGACATTTCTATTGTCCAATTTCTATTGAACACTTGAAATGTGGTTGATACAATGGAGGTACTTTAATTTTAATGCATTAAAATGTAAATTTAATAGACACAGGTGGTCAGTGGCTACCATATTGGACAGTTCAACTCTACAACATGTGGGGGCTTCAGAGATGCCAGGTAAGTGAGTAGTGCAGTCAAACGTATGTCTAGTGATTCCTCCATTTGAAGAATCGTGACTATGAAGCTGAATCTATGTAATGCTATGACAGTCAATCAAGTAGGAAAAAATAAATTCATGGATCAATTTTTGCACAGACCAGCCTCAGAATGAAAACAACAGCTATCCTGGGATGGAGAATGCTCATGAAACAGGCTTTTCTAACATGAATTCTCCTGGGATCCGAATGCATGCTGCTTTAAAACCACGACTCCAGGAGTGCTATCAGTAGCCTTTGTATCATGAGACACCAATAAAGAAATAATAGCAAATAAAATACTGTTTTATTAAGTCTCTCCTCTTTCCTTAGATTATTAGACAGTGCTGCTGCATTTCTATAACGTTTCTAAAATTTCATGTATATATTAAGAATGCAATAATTAAAAAAAAATCCATTCTGGTTCATTTATGTGTCGCTAGTTAAGTTACAGATGATGAGTTGGCTAACAGGGACATCAGTCTTTTGTTAGCACAGGGTACTCCCCAGAGAGACAGCAACTTCAACACACGTTTTGGATGTATTCCAAATTAGGGAGGATATCTTTCAACAATTCTAAAAACACAAACAATTTTTTAAGCTTGTGATGGGCTAAGGCCTCCTTTGGCCCAGTGGGGCTGGGACTAGGGGGCTGTGGTGGGTACAACACTTGCTCCCCAACCAGGCTGCCTTTGGTGGGATTGACCTCGCTTCCAGCTCCTTGGAGCCAGGTTTGGTTTCACTGTTGATTTAGTCCAGGATTTTGTAATGGGCCTCAACTGCTGACCTCAGTTGTTGAGAAGATGCAACCATCAGGACTGGTCCTGGAATTACTTGCCTTCTTGGTTCTTCCCCATCTCCCATCACCCTGCTGGCCAGGGTTAGGCCAAGAGCCCTGATCCAGACTGTAGCACAGGAAAATGATAAAAACTATAAGCCAGACCTTTTATTCTTTGTCCTCCTTGCCCTTTTCCTCCAAGGCTAAAGGCACACTCAGACTTCCCTTAAGTACACTGATCATTGGCCAGAACTAGACCGATTTCCAGACATACATGGGATGGTCAGGAACAAGCAGAGGTGCAGTGTTTCCAGGTCCGTTGCAGAAGGGAGCAGAGCTTTTGGACACCAACTCTATGTTCCTCCTTTTGCTTGGGTATTATCTTGAAAACCAGCGGGACAGGATACCAAGTCGGCCACAAGAGGGCAGCAAATGATTTCTGTTCTAGCTTTGTTTCTTTTCCACAGAGCTGCTATTTAGTCAAGAAATAAAAATTTGATGTTGATGAGAGGAATGGGACCTGGGGCTCATTTCCCTTCGCAGCTTTTGCACATTTTCCCGGGTATCCTTGTTAGTGCAGCTTATCGCTGGAGTGTGGCAAGTTCTGGCTGGCGGTCCCCCAGCCCAGGCACGCAGCATGGGAGGCCTGCGGGGTGGGGCCTTCTCTCCGCTCAGCTCTCGAGGTCAGGGTTTATCCCCAAGGAAAGGAACATTACAGCCCTGCCTTTAGTAGAGTATTTATACATTGTCTTGTTTCAACTTCCCTTCTTCTGAAAGATCCCTCAGATTTGGATAATTTTTGGACCAAGTTATTAGATGCTGCTCAGTTCCCAATTTACCTACACAGGAGACTGAAGGCAGAGGTGATGCCTGGAGGGCAGAGATCTTTGCCTCACTGGTCATGGAGAGGATTGCTGCTTTGTTGGTCATGAGGTGTGATCATTCTTGTGTTCCCACCTCTGTGTCTGTGAGGTGCAGACCAGGCCTAGGCTGACTCGTGAGAGTGGCCCTAACCTGGCATCATTTGATTACCTCCTTCTCTATGTCCTTCTCTCATGGGAGGAGCTTTTTATACTCTCCAAATTCAAATCAACAAATATTTATTAAGCACCTCTGGTGCTGAGTCACTGAGTAGATGCTGAAATGGCTATCAAATGGCACTAATAATAACAACGTATTTATTAAGTATGTATGCTCAGCTCACTTCATGAATGTCCTAAACAACACTAGGAGGCAAGTATTATTCCCAGTTTGCAGATAAAGAAGTTGAGGCTTGGAGAAGTGAAGCAGTTTGTCACTTAGCTGGTCAAGGGGAGGAACAGAAAGTTGAACCCAGGCTTGGCTGACTCCAGGACCCTAAGTACACTGCTATATTGGTTTTCTTCTTAGAAAGACCTGCACACTCAAAGACCTTATAATTTACTGCGGTGGGTTTATAGACTTGGGTCTACATCAGAAATCACCCAGGGAACTTTTAAAAATCCCAATGCCAGGGTCTTATCCCAGGCCAGTTAAAGCTCTCTCTCTCTCTCTCTCTCTCTGTGTGTGTGTGTGTGTCTGGGAGAGGGTGTAGTGCCAGCACTTAAAAAATCTCCCCCAGGTGATTTCCCTGTGCAACCTGATTTGAGAAGCCCTCCTTTTGTGGAGGGGAAATGATGGGTGATATAAAGGCCAGGGACCAAAATGAAGAACAGAGTATATTTGTTTTTGTTGAGATTGCCTGTCTGTGTTCCTGCAAAGACGGGTACCTGTGTCTAAAAGGAGCTCCTGGCTAGTAATAGTTATAATAACTAACATTGCTTTGAGTACTTGTTCCTTTTGAGGCAGTTTTTAAATTTTTACCTTTATTAACTCTTTTCATTCTCACGAAAGCCTATTCAGGAAGTCCTACCTTTTCATCAGGTCTAAGAGGGTTCCAAGATGGCATCATCATGGTATGTGCACTAAGAAATAAAGAAAAACACCACCAATTCATTTTAAGTCACCATAAATGATGATCGTTTCTTTCAGAGATGTTAAAATGTGAGAAAACATGCATCTTAAAATTAATGGATTGTGTTTTTTTTAAAGTGTATTTTTACTTATAGTTGAAGAAACAGAGGCACAGAAATCTTCAGTAAGGTGTCCAAGGTTTCTCGGGTAGGAAGCGCTGTAAGCATTTACCATGTCATCAGTATTCTTCCTAGACATCATTTCCCTCATTTTGGCCACACTGCATAGCAAGTGGGATCCTAGCTCCTTGACTAGGGATCGAACTGGTGCCCCCAGTAGTGGAAGCTCAGAGTCCTGACCACTGGACTGCAAGGGCTGTCTCTTCCAAGACATAATTTTTAATGGTGACAGTGAGTTTCATATACATAAACCCTAATTACTTTAATTATACCTCTAATTTTAGTTAATCATATCTCAATGTAAGTTTTTATATGTCTTTTCCCGGGCTTGGTCAACCCCTCTTTGGGTACTATTTTACATATAATAATAATTCAGTTAAATTGTCCCCACTTGTATGAGATAGATGCTGGGACATTGCAGGCCTCCTGTAGAACTTTCTGGTTTTCAGCCCATTGGGTCGCGGATTGGCTGGTTTCATCTGCTGGCTTCTGATTGGTCCTCCTCTCTGGACTCTGGAGGAAAGTTTGTTGTCATGTTTGCTCGTCTCTCGGTCAGTCCTTTGTGCCTTTGAAGAGCTCACGATGGAGCTGCTGTGGGGCTGAATGACAAGACAGAGTTGAGCTCTTCCCGTGTGGACTGTATCTCCTGGAGGACAGGCCAGTGTCTTGGCTCCGTTTGTAGCCTTAGTGCCTGGTACGGGGTACACAAACAATAGACTTGTTTCAGTTGAGCTACAGATAAAATAAAGGAGACTGGGCTCACCTAGGCCAGGTCAGATAATGGAAGCACAGGAGACAAAATAAAAGTACCGTCTTCCTACACGCAGCCTCGTATTTGGGGGGTGGGGGGTGGTCAGAGAACAATAAGGGAGAGACTTGAGGCTGAAATCAGGAGAAAAGCTTTAGGAATGTCAGTCAAAACAGGGAGGATTCAGAAGGTCCAAGTGGGTGGAGGAATAGAAAGAATGCAATGCAGAATAGGATTTTCAGACGTTTATGTGTGAGGAAAATCATGTGGAGGGAAGTCTTGATAAGAGGCAAATTCTTAATTAGTAGTCTGGATGGACTCTGAGAGTCTGTGTTCTTGACAACAGCCCAGGTATTGCTGATGTTGTCTTGTCTAAGGAAGATCAAGTGGAAAGGAGAAAAATGAGAAAAGTTTTCAGGATGAAGAAAAGTAGGTAAAGCTTGGAGGTGATGCCGAAGGGCATTGCTAAAGGAGTCCTCTTCTCTGGACAGCTCTTACCCCAGGAATATTTCTCTGGCAGGACTAATAAAGACAGTGACCTTCCAGAAGGCAGGTGTGTGGGAAGGAATGGAGGCAACTATCTCGGGTTTTTGTCTATTTATTTTGTGCAATTTCAGCAAGTTGAGTTCAGATATTTTCTTAAACATTTCTTGCTTCACACTGCCCACCACCCCCCTAGGCGTACTGGGATTCCATTTTTCTAGCATTTCCTGTAAAATGGTTTCAGAGATTCCTTTTTGGGGAAATAGGGAATTTGCTAATTTTGAAACCGCTTTGATATTGTGGACAGATGCCATGAGAGCCCCAAATTCATTTGAAGATGAAAATGATGTTTGAAGACCTCAGATGGTCAACAAAGATGAGAAATAGTTGAAAAACATATCTAAAGACCATTTGCCATTTAAGGATATTATTTATTTTCATTTTTCTTATCCACTAAGACTTTCATTTTGCCAGTTCAATATGGTAAACATTTTAAGTCATGTGGGGTCACTTTTACTTTTAAGAATATGCTTCTAGGCTCCCAATAAAGTCCTGTTCATCCTAAGAGAACTCCATACTGACTGATTAAAGGGGAGATTGTACCCAGGAAAGCACTGGCTTCCCCTGTAGCTTCATGGAGTTCAGTGTCTCTATTCCCTCAGAGATAGACAAGTCCAGAACCCCCATTCCTTCCATGGTGAGAGCTGTAATAAACTGTAACGAGAAGTGGACTCCGCTGCAGATTTATGATTCCCAACCACCTCCCAGTGACTATTCGGATAGACAATATCTCCTCTTATCCCTTCTGACATATGACATCCCTTCTATCATAACTTGGGAGATAGCTGTCAGGGACCAAGTAAATGGTAACACTGGAATTCAGTTGGTGATTTTTTACATCAGAGTAGTGATTTCAGGTGTATACTCCCAAGCTCTATGACGTGCAGGCTCATGTCTTTCCTGTAGAAGAACTGTTGATTTGTAACACTCATTTTCCAGATAATTGTTTTCTTTGGTCTTGTGTTGCTGCAAACCACTCCCTAGAAAGCTACTATTGTATTTTCTTCTTTTCAAGTGGTCCAGTTTAGAGAAGGAAATGTGTTTCAGATTCTTATCCAAAGCCTATGCAAACCATTTCAGTTTAGAAAATTGGTCTGTAAATCTTAACAGGGCTTGGGATTTTCTCGGACACTTATGTGGTTTCAGGTGGATCAAAAATGGATGCAGTCTGCCCTGAGGACTACAGCATGGCTGTCTGAAGCCAGCCTGTAACTGCAATAATGGGCAGTGTTATGAATGGGAAAAGAGAGGTAACCAGATGTTTTGCAATCTGAAGAGAACGTCTGTTTTATTTCCAGTTTAGCTTGAAGTTCAGTCCTCTCCAAAGGCAAAGCTTGTCCTCTGGGGCTCACCTCACCTTGATGAGAACAGTTTGCCTGCTCTCCAGGGGTGCGAGCTGATGGCAGCCAGATTGGAGCGATGCTGCAACTGCCTTGTCTGGTGAGGTTGAGCTGTGTGTGGTACTTGTGGTAAACAGTGACAGAGGAGGTAACAATGGTGTGCAGGTTACTGGTGTGCCTGGCTTGTCAGGGGAGAAAACAGTGTGATACCTGTCGACATGTACTGTATGCCTGCTGCATGCTGGGCTCTGCACATTCATTGTATCATCTAACTCTCTCAGCAGCTATGTGAGGTAGGTATTGTCATTCCCTTTTCCCTGTAGAGGTAACCACAGTTTGGGGAAGAGCGATTTTCAACTTTCTGCCAGGATGACACGGAAGAGTCCTGCCTCCCCAACCCTGCTTTACCCTTTAGGGAATTCAGGAAGGGCAAGAAAAGGAGGACCGTATTAGTGGTTCAAGCTAGGACAAGCTCTCAAAGGGAAGTGGAGGTGAATGGAATAAAGCTGCTCTGTTTTGAGTCTCTAGGCTCTGACACACATGAGCATTTTTCCCGCCATGGGAAGAAGACAAGAGCAGTCCAGCCAAATTCTTTGAAATATCATGGAGGGTCTGCATGGAGGAGGGGGTCTTTGGGGTGGGATCTCCTCACATCATTGCTGGCACTAAGGAAGCTGTGGTGTGAAGATCCAGGAGTCTTTCATTAGTGTGAGGGGTGCTCTCCTGTTCTTTAAAATCAGCCTGGTGGCTGTCTTCTTATTAACATTCAGATTTCAGATTTTTTTTTTTTCCACTTTTCTTAGCACAGGGAGCCAGACTTTTGCAAAAGTACTTCCTTTCCTCTGTTAGAGCCACATGGCCCCCAGGGGTGAGGATGCTGCCACATGGCGCTTCACAGAGCTGTGGGATGAGGTCCCCCAGACCCTGGTTCTCGAAAGTCGAGTCTCTGCAGTGGAATCCTCCATTGCGGCTCTGGTTTACAGGGCATCTTGTCTCTCTTCTTTGAAACCGGGGTTGTTTGCTAAGCAAAGGCAGCACAATCACATCTTGCTGATGCTCCCAGCAAACATCAGTAGCAAATGATCCTCTTAAGCAAGTGCGCATGGCTGGAGGCAATGCTGGGGGCTAAGTATATGCAATGGACTCAGACCCAAACAACTGTTCTGTCTCAATGCCACTTCATCAGAGGATCCCTTCAGAATACAGATGTGGAGACGGCACCTCAGAACCGTAGGCAGAGGGAGTGGGAGAAGGGGCTTCTCTCCACATGAACAAACGGCTGTATCCTAGGGCACTGGGTCCATGACCTCAGCTCCTCTGCTTTGTCCTTCTGGCTGGATAGAGGCTCAGCCACTGAGGCCGACCTGGATGAGGGCATCACAGGACTGGACCTGGGCTGGAACGTGAAGTGCCTTCTGCACACTTTGGCCCTTTGATTGCAGCAAGTGGCATTCCTATGAGTCCAAATGGACCATTTCCCATCCATTTTATTAAGTGGCAGAAGTCCCTGCTACTTGAATGAATGGTCTTCTTTTTGATTTTGGAAGAGAAAATCCTTGGCTATTTTTCACATCATCACTGCTCAGTCTTAGCATTCCTGTCATCAGTTTATTCTAAATAGAAGGAATTCCATTTTCTGATGGGAACCTGGGACAGGGCTCTTTGCACAGAAAGGAAGTCAGGGAATGTTGGTGGCTGGTGGTGCTGGTATTACCAGGTTACTAGTGTAACAGGCAATGGCACCCCACTCCAGCACTCTTGCCTGGAAAATCCCATGGACGGAGGAGCTTGGTGGGCTGCAGTCCACGAGGTTGCGAAGAGTCAGACACGACTGAGTGACTTCACTTTCACTTTTCACTTTCATGCATTGGAGAAGGAAATGGCAACCCACTCCGGTGTTCTTGCCTGGAGAATCCCAGGGACGGGGAGCCTGGTGGGCTGCTGTCTATGGGGTCACACAGAGTTGGACACGACTGAAGCGACTTGGCAGCAGTGTGACAGGGGCATGTAGAAGTGGGACTGCATGAGCTTTCAAGCTCTCAGCCACAGTGCTGTTTGTCTGTAGGGTGGATGTGCTTTCAGATGACTGTTGGAAAGGCCCTGGGATTTGATGTTTGTATTTTTTTCTGGACCTCCATCTCAGTGCTTTCCTTTTTTTGTTTGGTAGGGTTCTGTTTGCTTCCTAGGCTGTCTGATTTCCAGCCACTGTCTCCTCTCCCCAAGGCTGGATCTTCCTAAACACATTTTTAGGCTCAGCCCTGGGAATTCATTTGCAGGCAAGAGGGATTTAAGGAGTTTCAGATTTGAACATCAAGTGGCTATTGGTGCTGGTACAGCCTTCATCTCATGCCCTGATTCTAATAACTGAAGTTATGGGCCAGTCCTGAGACATCATCTCACCCTGTGCCTTACATCTGAGAACTGAGCTCTGTCTAGCTCTCAGGACCTAATTGTTCTTGCTTCCACTGGAGAGTTCAGTTTTTGTATTATTTGCCTGTTATAAATGATTGTTTCAACGGTCTTCCATATATTTTGCTTTCTCCAGGATGGAGATTCTGCCCTTATTAGATTCCTCTCCATTCTCTCTCCCTGAATACCTTCTATCTGTAGAAGGATCTCTCTCATGCTGCCTGCCTGTCAAGGCTGCTGGGGGTTCTCCTGGGTCCCTTATATTCCCTGATGAACTGTCTTTTTAGGTAGCATGCTATCTCTTTTTGGACTCCAAGTCTGAATGCCCATTCATCCACCCATCCACCCTCCTGTCCACCCTTTCATGAACTCATCTATTTACTCACCAACCCATCTACCCATTCAGCCACCCGCCCATCCATCCATCTATCCATCTGTGCATCCAGGAGTACCTGCTGTGTGTCAGCCATCGTGTTCTCTGACTGTACCCTTTAGAGATGATGCTGCACCTGTCAGGCTGTGTTTCCTGCCAGTGCTGATAACTAGATCTCTCATTTGACTCCACTGAGTGGGTCCAGGTGTGGTCATCTTCCTTGTTATCAGTCCCTTCCAGCTACTCTGTCCAGTTGTACTTTACTGAAATTCTCATTTGCCCTCATATGACAGAGATTTCAAATCAGTTTTTATTCTTTCTTTTATGATTCTGATCACTGTTATGAAAAAAATACATAGTTTCACCTTTTTAATCCAATTACTATTAACTCCATAGTATTCCTTGAACTTTATTAAAACTCAGGGTCTGGTCAGAGTAAATATAATTCTAGTGGTTTAGATATGCTCACCTTCTTTGTAAGTTATACAATTTGTTCATATTAATTCCGCTCCTACTTTTATCAGGATAAATTTTGATGTGTCCTTTTGAGAAATTTTGTATCATTTTGTTAAAATCTCTCATTTTTAATACACTAATGGAAAACACAGAAAAAGCAAGGTGAAAAAGAATAGATATCTTGTACAACTCAGGCAACCTCAGAGAGGGAAAAGGCTAGGGAGAAAGCCATCCCATGCTTTTTTCAGATTCCTCAATGGAGTCAGCTTTGCAAATGAATTGTTTAAAGCTGTTTCCTTTGAAGTGACAGATTTGTTCTGCAAAACAGTAAAGTGGTAGAAATGAGTCAAAAAATTAAGAGGACATTATAAAATTATTAGGTTTAAGGGAATATGAAAAACATTTAATAGTTTGAAAATATGGTGCAGGAAAATACTTTTTAGCTTAAAAGTTAGTGGCATAGATCATAAGTGAGTCCAAAGGCAGGTGCTAAATGCAAATTAAGCGCGAAACTCAGTGAGTGGGTAGAATACAGGAATATCCCAGGGAGAGGAGATTGGTCCTTTTGGAGGAAGACTGTTGGAATCTGAGTGACATTCTCAGGAAGGTCAGAGGCTTCAGGGTTGGGTGGAGATATTTAAAGACAAGCAGAGCCCACTGGAGTCCTGGACACTTTCATTTACACTTCCAGACAGTGTGTTCTGAACGGGCACTTGAATACTACCTCTGGGCAAATTCCTTAGATGTGGTGGCTGAAAGCCAGTCCTATTATTTCCACAGTCCTTCTCACTCTTAACCTTATAACAATTCACTTGATTCCCAAATGAAATGTTGCTCGCCCGTCTGTCTTTGATCTGGCGTGTCAGCGTCACATCAGATTGCGTCACCTGCTCTCTTCTCTCATTGCTATATCGTCTTACTCCGTTCCTTCTGAGCTGCATGTCCCTTCACATTTGGATGATTATGTTTGAAAATGCTGCCTCGACATTTTCCCTATTGTATCGTGTATCTCGTGCTCCCACTCTCTGTTGGAAATGAGAATGCACAGTTAAAAGAAACCCAAACATTTCAGTTAACAAGATAGGATGAAAACCTCCCGATGTGTACCATGCATTTGAGTACATCTGATGAGAACACCCTTAAAAAAAAGCACTCTTTTGTGTGTATGTGTTTTTTTTTTTTAAAGCATTGCATAGAATTCACTTAAAGTAGTTAAAAGTTTAGCAAACTCTAAATTCCAACCAGACCAAACAAGCTCTGGTTGGTTCATTTTCTCTTGCATCTTTAGCAAATTGAGACCTACCTGCTGAGTTATTTGGTTCTCCCTGCTCTTTATTACAGCCTGGTTCATATTATTTATTATAGAATAGTATTATAGTATGTTATATGTTACTTAAATGTGATTACAATCATCTGGACCCTCATCAAGTTTATAATTATGATAGGCCTTACTTATTAAGCACTTCCTATAGGGAGTAGTTCGAGAAGGCAATGGCACGCCACTCCAGTACTCTTGCCTGGAAAATCCCATGGGTGGAGGAGCCTGGTGGGCTGCAGTCCATGGGGTTGCTAAGAGTTGGACATGACTGAGCGACTTCACTTTCACTTTTCACTTTTCACTTTCATGCACTTGAGAAGGAAATGGCAACCCACTCCGGAGTTCTTGCTTGGAGAATCCCAGGGATGGGGGAGCCTGGTGGGCTGCTGTCTATGGGGTCGCCCAGAGTCGGACACGACTGAAGTGACTTAGCAGCAGCAGCAGCAGCATAGGAAGTAGTGGTTTTCAAACATGAGTATTCCTATTCTAGGGTGTACCTAGGATCACCTAGGGAGCCCTTAAAAATCTCAAAGCTCAGGTCACACCTCCAGATCAACTAAAAGTGGGACCCAGTCATCAGTATTTTTAAAACTTTCTTGACAAGGTGTAGCCATGTTTGAGAACCAGTGATGTAAAACCTTGCTACTCAAAGCGTGGTCTGTATGCCCACACCACTGGTGACACTGGAGAGCTTGTTAGAAATCTCTCCTCAGACTTAGTGAATCTCAATCTATATTTTTTCAGGATCTGAAGATGCTTCCTTATGCACTTTAATATTTGGGTACCACTGATAGACACAGAAGGGCAACTCTACTAAGTATTTTAAGGCCATTCATTTGCAAATAATTTATTATGTTGCCATAATACACTAGGCACCGGACAAGGCTTAAATTCATCACTGGAAAAGTGGTTCTTGAGCACTATTTTATAAGGAAATTGAGGCTTGGCCAGATTAAGTATCTCAGAAGACACTCAGCCAGAATTTGAATCCTGGCCTCTGTTACTCTAAAACATAGTGTTCTCCTCAGTACTAAGCAGCTTCTAAGTATAGTTCTTGGATATTTTTTTACAGTAAATCAAATAATAGAAACTTCCTAAATCTTTATTAATAGCATCTTTAATCTGTTTATCAAGAACTGAAATAAAGGTAAGATCACCTGGTGAAACATGTAGTTCCTGGCAGGGAAACAGTAAGGTGAGTTGTTTGTTAGTAACCAATGCAGAAGGCGGAAGGCAGGGACAGAAATATTCCCCTCTGGTTACGAGGGAGTCCCAGGGGACTCGCTGAATATTCATTTTACGGATGAAACATCCTCATTTAGTTATGTTGGGGCTCTAGTGCGCCAGACTTCGGGTAACAGGTCTGGAAGAACCAAAATTGCCTGTGGGGCGGCTTCACGGAATTCGACATACATTCTTGTCATCTCGCTCCTTTGTTTGCCTCAAGGGCATCATTCTGGGGCTACTTGTTCGAAGATTTTGTGTAAGCAATTCACAGGAATTCTAGAAGCTAGCATGTGAGGGATATTTGATATGACTGAAAATGTGCTCAGGGATGTATATTGTATGTACGAATATTATTTCAACTAAATAATAATAATGATCTGCCACCGTAGTTCTCTTCCACAGATCTAATTTTTGGCTATCTTGTGTCAGTTTCTCTCCCAAATTAGAGATGGTTTTAATGGGACATTTCTAAGATATATTAGATGTAATAAAATAGAATAGGTAAACCTACCTTTTCACTTCATCATAAGTATTTTTTTCTATTATTAAAAACCATAAATATGCAACTGCTTTTCAAAATTATTGTTTAATATTCTAATTTATTTGTTGTTGTTGTTTAGTTGCTAAAGCATGTCTGACTCTTTTGTGACCCCATGGATTGTAGCCTGCCAGGTTCCCCTGTCCATGGGATTTCCCAGGCAAGAATAATGGAGTGGGTTGCCATTTCCTTCTCCAGGGGATCTTCCTGACCCAGGGATTGAAGTCTCCTGCATTGCAGGCAGATTCTTTACCACTGAGCTGCCTGGAAAGCACATTCTAGTCTATGGATACATCATAATTTATTTCACCATCATCATACTTTGGCCATCTTAATTTTTTTTTGTTTTAAATAAACACTTTTCTCCATAAATTTTTGTTTCACAACTTAGTTCATTTCCTTAGGATGTGTTTCCTCAGTGAAGATAGTGAGTTAGAGAACACGAACAGTAAAATTAGAGAGGGAAGGTATTCATTTACAATGAAAAAGGTAATTATCAAAAAGAACACTCATCAACATATTCTTTCCTTGTCATAGGAAAGTACAAGAGTAAGCTCATGATCTGTATTATAAAGTTGCTTTCTATACGAGTGTGTGTCTGCACCAAAGAGTTGGCATTTGAATACCAGCTGCCCTTGCAGGACTTGTGACGGTGATCAGCATGGTGGAACAGCTATCAGGATGGGAACTGGTACAATGGGGAGCTAACCCACTGGAGATATATTGGAGACTTAAATTAGGTGGGGGCAGACTTTGTCTAGAGAATTAATTAAGCTTCTCCAGGAAAGTGATATTTCTACTGAAACCCAAAGGATGCGTTGGCTATATGAATGATGGCAGAGAATCTTTCAGGCAGAGGGACTAGCTTATGGGGAACATAGGAAGGGCTGGGGTTGAGAAAGAGTGTGGTCCATTTAAAGAAGCCCAAATTGGCTGGGACACAGAAAACAAGAGTGGTGCAGGCCATGACTGGACAGGTGAGTAAAGGCCAGATCATGGGAGTCTTAGAGGCTGTGGTGGAGCATTTGGGTCTTTTTCTAAAGGCTAACCTTAAAGTTTAAGCAGCAGAAGGACATGATTATATTTGCATTTAAAAAGATCACTCTAGCTCAAGTGTGGCTAATGGAGATGAGCAAGACTGGGGAGCCTGGGGCCAACAGGAGCTACTACAGAGGTCCAGGCAAGGCAGAGTAGTGTCTAGACCAGTATGGTGAAGGTAGAGGAAGGAGAAGAGGTATTGGAGACAGCAGGAGACAGAATTAATAGGATTTGGATGCAGGGGAGAGGGAGGAGAAAAGAATGCCTCTGCTAAAGGGTCGTGTAGAATCTTTTGCACCTCTGAGGTGATGAGCTGGGGCCAAGGTCACAACAATTTGAATTTTTTTTTTTTTAAAGAAACACACTTGGCTCTTGGGAGAAAAGGACAATCTTTAAATCCCAGGAGGAATTCTCAAAGCCAGGATAAAAATAAGCATAAGAATGATAATATTTTTTAATATTTTAGGCTTATTTATTTTCTTCTAAATAGCTTTATTAAGAGATAAATGACATTCAGTAAACTGTACATATTTAAAGACTACAATTTGATAAGTTTTGACATAAGACACCATCATTGCAATCAAGATAGTAAACATAACCATCACCACAAAATATCTCCCAGTACCATCCATCCCTAGGCAAACACTGATCTTTGCTTACTGTATATTAGTTTGTATTTTTTAGAGTTTCATATAAATGAAATCATATAATATTGTGCTCTTTTGAAGGGAAAGCTCTGGCATCTTTTACTCATGAAACTCTTTTATATACCTTATCTGATAATTTAAAAAATAACCCTTTATCTAAGGAACTGATATTCAGAGAGGCTAAGTCCCAAGTTTACCCAGTTGAACAGTGGTAGTCCTTGGTCTTGGAGGCCATGCATTCTCCATTGCCAACCACAGCCTGGCGAGGGCAACTCCTGCAGTATGCATAGTCTCTGAGATGCTTCGTCTTCATGGCATGAGTCTAAGGGGGTGCTTAGCCCACATCTCATGGGTTTGGAGGTTGGAATCAGGACCTGCAGAATCTGAAGATGAGCCCCTTACCTCCAGGACAGTGCACATGTGAAAAATTCCTGTGTCAGAGAAACAGACACGAATGACCTGAATTTTTGTAGGATGTTCATTTGTGAAGGCCACAGGAAGGCTAGTGGACATCGCAAGGATGAAAAGGGTGGGATAGATGGTGTGCTCCCTTGGTTTTTAAACAGAACTCAGTGCAGATTGGGTTCAGCAGAAGATAGGGGGAGGGCTCTGGTGGCCCTCCTTTGCCTCTGCCATAGCTGCTTTGTTCTACCTATTCCATACATTGTGCTTCTGGTCAAGATTTTTTTTTTTGCCTATCAGTTCAGTTCAGTCGCTCAGTCATGTCCGACTCTTTGCGACCCCATGAATCACAGCACGCCAGGCCTCCCTGTCCATCACAAACTCCTGGAGTTCACTCAGACTCATGTCCATCGAATCAGTGATGCCATCCAGCCATCTCATCCTCTGTCGTCCCCTTCTCCTCCTGCCCCCAATCCCTCCCAGCATCAGAGTCTTTTCCAATGAGTCAACTCTTCACATGAGGTGGCCAAAGTACTGGAGTTTCAGCTTTAGCATGATTCCTTCCAAAGAAATCCCAGGGCTGATCTCCTTCAGAATAGACTGGTTGGATCTCCTTGCAGTCCAAGGGACTCTCAAGAGTCTTCTCCAACACCATAGTTCAAAAGCATCAATTCTTCGGAGATCAGCCTTCTTCACAGTCCAACTCTCACATCCATACATGACCACAGGAAAAACCATAGCCTTGACTAGACGGACCTTTGTTGGCAAAGTAATGTCTCTGCTTTTCAATATGCTATCTAGGTTGGTCAGCAAATTGGAACTTAGTTCCCTGACGATGACTCAAACTCGTGCTCCCTGCAGGGGAAGTATGGAGTCTTAACCACCGGACCGCCAGGGAAGTCCCCAAGAATTTTTTTTTTGACAAGAGAACTTCATCCTTCAAAATATCTGAAAATCACTGATCTAGTTTTAATATTCCATCTAGAGATAAGGAAACTGAGGTTTCCTCATCAGGTTGCCAGATGAATAGCAGGAGGCCCAATCAAATTTGAATTTCAAATGAACAAAGACAAAATTTTTAGTATAAGTATATAAAAAATATTGCATGGGAAGACTTAACATTAAAAGTATTCATTTTTGCTGACTCTGACAATCCTAAGCATATAGAGCATAATTTGCATGCCCTAGAGAGGGTCAGGGCTGGAGTGTAGGATCAGGCTATGTGCCTGATGCAGATGAAAAGCCTCTTGTGCAGATGTGGACCGTGGTCAGGCTATATAGTGTAAAAATTCAAGTCTTCCTTTGCTGGAAGCCTAAAAGTTTGTTTTCAGAGCCACACAGCTTTCAGGGCTGGAGAGAGACAGGCTCGTGAAGGCACAGCCCTGGGTGAGGCCGATGGCCCTGCTGGGATCCATCGTGCCAGGCTCTCCACTGTGTTTCTTCCCGTCCTCCCTCCACTATGTGCTCTGGCGTTTGGGGACAGAGCAGCCTGTGACACCTGGGGTGGTGGTGAGCCACCTAGGGTCCAGCCCTCGAGCCGGCTGAAGGGGGCGCGCTGGAGTCTTCGTGCAGAGAGCGCCCAGCTTCTCTCTGGAGCAGGGGAAGAGGAGAAAGGGTCGGGGTGGGGGGCAGAGAAGAGGCTGAAAGTTAACTAGCAAAATCACTCAAATGATCTCCTGTCTTCCTTTTCCCTGACTCGGCCTCATTAACACGAGGAGGCTAATATTTGACTCAGGAGCGAAGGCAGGACTGACGCGCTCTCCAGGGGCTCTGTTAAATGTCATAAATTGCAAAAGCGCAGCTTGAGGAGTTTGTGAATGGCATCTGAGCCCGAGGCCATCTAGTAATATTTATACTGTGGAAGTTCAGCCTTTCCCCACCTTTGGAAAAAGTTTCCGATTTGTTTCAGAGGATGTCCATCTTAATCACTGCTTCGGGCGCTCTAATGGGCAGGCTTCTCAGTTCCCTGCTGCCAGGGGAAGGGCCGGGAAAGATGCGAGACTCCATACTGCGGGGCATGCTCGCCCAGGCTCAGATTCCGGACTTTTACTCCACCCCATGCCTTCTTTCTCTTTGGGGTGCAGTTAGGAAACAGGTCTCCATCTGTCCTGGGCCAAGAGACTCATACTTATTTTTAGTCTATAAAATCCAAAGAATGAATTATATATTCCTGTTTAGTCATGTCCAAAGGGTGTGAAACTCTTCGGGGGGGTGGGGGGGTGGGGTGGGGTGGATGAATGTCACCAGTAATAAGGAAATAATAACATACTGAAAACTTATTACTTGCCGGGCCCCCTGTTCTACTGCTACTGCTAAGTCACTTCAGTCGTGTCCAACTCTGTACGACCACATAGACGGCAGCCCACCAGGCTCCCCCTGTCCCTGGGATTCTCCAGGCAAGAACACTGGAGTGGGTTGCCATTTCCTTCTCCAATGCATGAAAGTGAAAAGTGAAAGTGAAGTCACTCAGTCGTGTCCGACTCTTAGCGACCCCATGGACTGCAGCCTACCAGGCTCCTCCATCCATGGGATTTTCCAGGCAAGAGTACCGGAGTGGTGTGCCATTGTCTTCTCCGAGGCTATATGCTATTATATTATTTATGTTTATCATGCTATGTATTAGGTCTAAGCAGTCTGTGCTGTGTGTGCTGTCACTTCAGCCTTGTCTGACTCTTTGCTACCTCATGGACTATGGCCTGCCAGGCTCCTCTGGCCGTGGAATTCTCCAGGCGAGAATATTGGAGTGGATTGCCATGCCCTCCTCCATGTGATCTTCCCCACCGAGGGATTGAACCTGGGTCTCTTGCATTGCAGGTGGATTCTTTACCCACTGAGCCACTTGGGGAGCCCAATAAGCAGTATATGTACCTATATACTACATGTGTAATTTATCAGCTTAGATATATAAACTATATAAATGTATATATTTATTTTCATACACCCACATATATATAACAGTTCCATATATATATATATCTCAGATCAGATCATATAACTGTGAGGAGGTGGATATTGTTCTATCCCCGTTTAAAGGCTGAGAAACTGAGGCTGGCTCTTAACCGCTAATCTCTCTTGCAGATCCAAGTAAAGGGTTGCGCTAGCTGCTCACAGTTAGGTTAGCTTCTGAACCCCCAAAGTCTGGCCTTCTAGGCCGTTCACAGTTTGTCCCCAACTTGCCTTTTCAGACTTATTTTGCACAACTCATCCTTGGATACAACTCAGATGTGGCTCTACTTTCCCTGAAGTCACCAGGCACATTCCTCCTCTGAGACTCCGTCTGCTGGGCATGTTGTGAATGTTGTCTGCCCATCTCTTTATAAAGAAAAAAAAATTCCATCCACACAATTCCATCAGGTCCTACCTTCTACCCAGACACCCTCGTGGCCAATCCAGACCGTCGAGATTTCTCTCTTCCTCTGAATTAGTGGAAAACTGCTCCTCAGTCGGGTAAACCTGGACAGCCTTGAAGTTGCTTTGTGTGGCTGCTCAAGTCTGATGCTGTTTCTTGATGACTCATTTCTTTGTCTTGTTCCCAAACTAGATTATAAACTTCAGGAGGGAAGAGGCTTTGAATGAACATAAAGGCCCCTCAGTCAGAGATACTGGAGGATAAGGGGTAAGTGCTTTGTTTTATACTTACTGGCTCTTGAAAGAACCACAAAAGAGGTAAGTGGTTCTCTTCTTTGGCAATTGGGATGCTCCTGGTATCTCTTGGAATAGGTGAGGTCTGAGATTTAAGACTGAACATAAGCAGACACTCATACAATACCGGCCTTACCCAAATTCTATTTTCCTGAAATTATTCCATAAAAGCCATGATAAGATTGTAGCACTGCAGTGAGTTTGTGTTCTTACAGGAACACAGAGTCACTGGTTACAAGCAGCAGGCCACTCTGAGCTGGACTTTCCCTTTCTTTCTGGCATGACTTGGGTGACCACAGACTCAGGAGGCATTAGCCTGGGGTACGTCAGTGTTACTTGAGTCATTGTCCCATCAACTGTCGTGAGTTCCCACTAATTGCCTCCCCTTAAGTGCAAAGCAATGACTCGGAAAGGCCGGACGTCTGACTGAAGATGTAGGGCTGAAGTCTAGCGATGCCAGCACCAACTTGGTGTCCAGTCATGAATGGTTCACTAAATTGAGCTCATGCTTATTTTTTGATGTAAAAGTGAGCTAAGATGGGGGATTGAAAGGAAGAAAAATTATGCTGAAGTGTTTTTGGCTTTCACAAAATTTGGTGAGTTTTGCAGGACTTTTTCTAATTGAACACTTGGGTGTCTTAGGGAGCATTTGTTTTTTGTGGATGAGATAAACTAAAGGTGAACTCTTTCTGGAAATGTGTAAGCATTTTGTGCCTATGCCCTTGGCGAAGTATCCAAGCTTACACCCATGGTCCTCTGGTCTCCACCTTTCCTCAGCTTTCTTCACTGCCCTGAGAGGGCTGTTTGTTCTCATGGTAAGCAGAGGAGAACTTCTGGGGACAGAGAGTGATGACTGCTTTTCTTTTGTGTTCATCATAAAGATTGATAATCTGCATATAATTTCCATATTGGGCTGTAAGTAGGAGTAATTATAAAATAATTAAATGTGCTAAGAGTGGTCAGGTCTGTTAAAAGAACAATTATGTAGCTAATTCCTCTGTGTTGCCTTCACTTTGAGTTAAAATGAAATAATTTGAAATAGAATATCAGCTTTCAGAATGAACATTTCAGAGCCCTCTTTTGTTACACAGTTTACCTGTGATAGAATTTATTTTTTCTTTCTCAAAGCTTAATGAACAGATTCGGTCTTAGGACTTCCAACCAGTGCAGAGACAAAGAGAATTCAAGACTGTGCCATGGTTGAACTGTCCCCATTGCATTTGTTCATGCTTCTGTTAGAAGCCTGCCAGTCTTTCAGCATCTAGTTCAAATACCACCTTCTATTGAAGATATTCTGTTATCTGAATTATCTTGAGTTCCTCCCTGATCATGATACACACTACTTCTATAGTAGAACTTCAGTTCAGTTCAGTTCAGTCACTCAGTCATGTCTGACTCTTTGCGACCCCATGAATCTCAGCATGCCAGGCCTCCCTGTCCAACACCAACTCCCAGAGTTCACTCAAACTCACGTCCATTGAGTCGGTGATGCCATCTAGCCATCTCATCCTCTGTTGTCCCCTTCTCCTCCTGCCCCCAATACCTCCCAGCATCATAGTCTTTTCCAGTGAGTCAACTCTTTGCATGAGGTGGCCAAAGTACTGGAGCTTCAGCTTTAGCATCATTCCTTCCAAAGAACTCCCAGGACTGATCTCGTTTAGAATGGACTGGTTAGAACTCCTTGGAGTCTAAGGGACTCTCAAGAGTCTTCTCCAACACCACAGTTCAAAAGCATCAATTCTTCGGCCCTCGCTGGGAGGGATTGGGGGCAGGAGGAGAAGGGGACAACAGAGGATGAGATGGCTGGATGGCATCACTGATTCAATGGACATGAGTCTGGGTGAACTCCAGGAGTTGGTGATGGACAGGGAGGCCTGGCATGCTGCGATTCATGGGGTCGCAAAGAGTCAGACATGACTGAGCGACTGAACGGAACTGAACTGAACAGCTTTCTTCACAGTCCAACTCTCATATCCATACATGACTACTGGAAAAACCATAGCCTTGACTAGACGGACCTTTGTTGGCAAAGTAATGTCTCTGCTTTTGAATATGCTGTCTAGGTTGGTCATAACTTTCCTTCCAAGGAGTAAGCGTCTTGTAAAATTTCACGGTTTAGCCACCATCTGCAGTGATTTTGGAGCCCCCCCAAAATAAAGTCTGACACTGTTTCCCCTGTTTCCCCATCTATTTGACATCAAGTGATGGGGCCAGATGCCATGATGTTAATTTCCTGAATGTTGAGCTTTAAGCCAACTTTTTCACTCTCCTCTTTCACTTTCATCTAGAGGCTTTTGAGTTCCTCTTCACTTTCTGCCATAAGGGTGGTGTCATCTGCATATCTGAGGTTCTTGATATTTCTCCCAGCAATCTTGACGCCAGCTTGTGCTTCATCCAGCCCAGCGTTTCTCATGATGTACTCTGCATATAAGTTAAATAAACAGGGTGACAATATACAGCCTTGACGTACTCCTTTTCCTATTTGGAACCAGTCTGTTGTTCCATGTCCAGTTCTAACTGTTGCTTCCTGACCTGCATACAGGTTTCTCAAGAGGCAGGTCAGGTGGTCTGGTATTCCCATCTCTTTCAGAATTTTCCACAGTTTATTGCGATCCACACAGTCAAAGCCTTTGGCGTAGTCAATAAAGCAGAAATAGATGTTTTTCTGGAACTCTCTTGCTTTTTTGATGATGCAGCAGATGTTGGCAATTCGATCTCTGGTTCCTCTGCCTTTTCTAAAACCAGCTTGAACATCTGGAAGTTCACAGTTCACCTATTGCTGAAGCCTGGCTTGGAGAATTTTGAGCATTACTTTACCAGTGTGTGAGATGAGTGCAATTGTGCAGTAGTTTGAGCATTCTTTGGCATTGCCTTTCTTTGGGATTAGAATGAAAACTGACCTTTTCCAGTCCTGTGGCCACTGCTGAATTTTCCAAATTTGCTGGCATATTGAGTGCAGCACTTTCACAGCATCATCTTTCAGGATTTGAAATAGCTCAACTGGAATTCCATCACCTCCACTAGCCTTGTTTGTAGTAATGCTTTCTAAGGCCCACTTGACTTCACATTCTAGAAAGCCTTTTATTATGTTTATCATCAAAAACCCATAAAATAAGACAGATTTTACAGAGTTCTAAGTTCTAAGTTCGACATTCTAGGAATCAGCGAACTAAAATGGACTGGAATGGGTGAATTTAACTCAGATGACCATTATATCTACTACTGTGGGCAGGAATCCCTTAGAAGAAATGGAGTAGCCATCATGGTCAACAAAACAATCCGAAATGCAGTACTTGGATGCAATCTCAAAAATGACAGGATGATCTCTATTCATTTCCAAGGCAAACCATTCAATATCACAGTAATCCAAGTCTGTGCCCCAACCAGTAATGCTGAAGAAGCTGAAGTTGAATGGTTCTATGAAGACCTATAAGACCTTTTAGAACTAATACCCAAAAAAGATGTCCTTTTCATTATAGGGGACTGGAATGCAAAAGTAGGAAGTCAAGAAACACTTGGAGTAACAGGTAAATTTGGCCTTGGAATACGGAATGAAGCAGAGCAAAGGCTAATAGAGTTTTGCCAAGAGAACACACTGGTCATAGCAAACACCCTCTTCCAACAACACAAGAGAAGACTCTACACATGGACATCACCAGATGGTCAACACCAAAATCAGATTGATTATATTATTTGCAGCCCAAGATGGAGAAGCTCTATACAGTCAGCAAAAACAAGACTGGGAGCTGACTGTGGCTCAGATCATGAACTCCTTATTGCCAAATTCAGACTTAAATTAAAGAAAGTGGGGAAAACCACTAGACCATTCAGGTATGACCTAAATCAAATTCCTTATGATTATACAGTGGAAGTGAGAAATAGATTTAAGGGCCTACATCTGATACACAGAGTGCTTGATGAACTATGGATGGAGGTTTGTGACATTGTACAGGAGACAGGGATCAAGACCATCCCCATGGAAAAGAAATGCAAAAAAGCAAAATGGCTGTCTGGGGAGGCCTTGCAAATAGCTGTGAAAAGAAGAGAAGTGAAAAAGAAAGATACAAGCATCTGAATGCAGAGTTCCAAAGAATGGCAAGGAGAGATAAGAAAGCCTTCCTCAGCGATCAATGCAAAGAAATAGAGGAAAACAACAGAATGGGAAAGACTAGAGATCTCTTCAAGAAAATTAGAGATACCAAGGGAACATTTCATGCAAAGATGGGCTCAATAAAGGAGAGAAATGGTATGGACCTAACAGAAATAGAAGATATTAACAAGAGGTGGCAAGAATACACAGAAGAACTGTACAAAAAAGATCTTCATGACCCAGATAATCACAATGGTGTGATCACTCACCTAGAGCCAGACATCCTGGAATGTGAAGTCAAATGGGCCTTAGAAAGCATCACTACAAACAAAGCTAGTGGAGGTGATGGAATTCCAGTTGTGCTATTTCAAATCCTGAAAGATGATGCTGTGAAAGTGCTGCACTCAATATGCCAGCAAATTTGGAAAATTCAGCAGTGGCCACAGGACTGGAAAAGGTCAGTTTTCATTCTAATCCCAAAGAAAGGCAATGCCAAAGAATGCTCAAACTACTGCGCAATTGCACTCATCTCACACACTGGTAAAGTAATGCTCAAAATTCTCCAAGCCAGGCTTCAGCAATAGGTGAACTGTGAACTTCCAGATGTTCAAGCTGGTTTTAGAAAAGGCAGAGGAACCAGAGATCGAATTGCCAACATCTGCTGCATCATCAAAAAAGCAAGAGAGTTCCAGAAAAACATCTATTTCTGCTTTATTGACTACGCCAAAGGCTTTGACTGTGTGGATCGCAATAAACTGTGGAAAATTCTGAAAGAGATGGGAATACCAGACCACCTGACCTGCCTCTTGAGAAACCTGTATGCAGGTCAGGAAGCAACAGTTAGAACTGGACATGGAACAACAGACTGGTTCCAAATAGGAAAAGGAGTACGTCAAGGCTGTATATTGTCACCCTGTTTATTTAACTTATATGCAGAGTACATCATGAGAAACGCTGGGCTGGATGAAGCACAAGCTGGCGTCAAGATTGCTGGGAGAAATATCAAGAACCTCAGATATGCAGATGACACCACCCTTATGGCAGAAAGTGAAGAGGAACTCAAAAGCCTCTAGATGAAAGTGAAAGAGGAGAGTGAAAAAGTTGGCTTAAAGCTCAACATTCAGGAAATTAACATCATGGCATCTGGCCCCATCACTTGATGTCAAATAGATGGGGAAACAGGGGAAACAGTGTCAGACTTTATTTTGGGGGGGCTCCAAAATCACTGCAGATGGTGGCTAAACCGTGAAATTTTACAAGACGCTTACTCCTTGGAAGGAAAGTTATGACCAACCTAGACAGCATATTCAAAAGCAGAGACATTACTTTGCCAACAAAGGTCCGTCTAGTCAAGGCTATGGTTTTTCCAGTAGTCATGTATGGATATGAGAGTTGGACTGTGAAGAAGGCTGAGCGTCGAAAATTGATGCTTTTGAACTGTGGTGTTGGAGAAGACTCTTGAGAGTCCCTTGGACTGCAAGGAGATCCAACCAGTCCATTCTAGAGGAGATCAGTCCTGGGTGTTCTTTGGAAGGAATGATGCTGAAGCTGAAACTCCAGTACTTTGGCCACCTCCTGCGAAGAGTTGACTCATTGGAAAAGATTCCGATGCTGGGAGGGATTGGGGGCAGGAGGAAAAGGGGACGACAGAGGATGAGATGGCTGGATGGCATCACCGACTCGATGGATGTGAGTTTGAGTGAACTCTGGGAGTTGGTGATGGACAAGGAGGCCTGGCATGCTGCGATTCATGGGATCACAAAGAGTCAGACACGACTGAGTGACTGAACTGAACTGAAGTGATAGTGCTTTTTAGTTTATGAAACATTTTCACATATCTCATTTTTATCCTCATAATAACCTTGTAAATACACACAGTATTGCAGATTTATAGCTTATGAAACAAAAGCTGACATGACTCAAATCAAGAGTTTTAAATTCAAATGCCCATAGGAGCTAAGCAAATATAAATACAAAGCAGTCTGTTCAGGTGTGTATCGGTCAGCATAAAGTATGGACAGTAACAAAATGATCCCCAAATCTTGGTGGCTTGTATCAACAAAGGGTTATTAATATTTCTCAATCAGGTTTCATGTTCATTGCAGATGCACTGTGGTCCTGTTCGATCTATCCTCACTCTGGAATTCAGGCTGACAAGCAGGGACATTGCTGGGAGTGAGGCAAGAGAAAATATGGTACAGCCATGTGATGGCTTCTGAAGATCTTACCTGGAAGTGGTGCGCATCTCATTTGCTCACTAATTAAAACATGTCCTTTTCTTCAAGTTTCTCTAGTATTAATAGATCTGTTTGAAAAGGACAGGACTTCCCAGGTGGTGCTAGTGGTAAAGAACCTGCCTGCCAGTGCAGGAGACATAAGAGATGCAGGTTGAATCCCTAGGTTGGGAAGATCCCCTGGAGGAGGGCCTGGTAGCCCACTTTGTATTCTTGCCTGGAGAATGGAATGGACAGAGGAGCCTGGTGGGCTACCGTCCATAGAGTCACAGTGAGTCAGACATGACTAAAGTGACTTAGCATGCACACACACACACACATGAACAAGACATCCATCCTGCATTCAGATCAGATCAGATCAGATCAGTCACTCAGTCGTGTCCGACTCTCTGCAACCCCAGGAATCGCAGCATGCCAGGCCTCCCTGTCCATCACCAACTCCCAGAGTTCACTCAGACTCACGTCCATCATGTCAGTGATGCCATCCAGCCATCTCATCCTCTATCGTCTCCTTCTCCTCCTGCCCCCAATCCCTCCAGCATCAGAGTCTTTTCCAATGAGTCAACTCTTCACATGAGGTGGCCAAAGTACTGGAGTTTCAGCTTTAGCATTATTCCTTCCAAAGAAATCCCAGGGCTGATCTTCTTCAGAATGGACTGGTTGGATCTCCTTGCAGTCCTAGGGACTCTCAAGAGTCTTCTCCAACACAACAGTTCAAAAGTATCAGTTCTTCGGCGCTCAGCCTTCTTCACAGTCCAACTCTCACATCCATACATGACCACAGGAAAAACCATAGCCTTGACTAGACGGACCTTTGTTGGCAAAGTAATGTCTCTGCTTTTGAATATGCTATCTAGGTTGGTCATAACTTTCCTTCCAAGGAGTAAGCGTCTTTTAATTTCATGGCTGCAGTCGGGGTTGGAAAACTGATTCATGTTCATGAGCTGGATCTGGCCCACTGCTTGTTTTTGTGTGGCTTGTGAACTAAGAATGATGTTTAGGTTTTTAAAAGATTGAAAAAAAGTCAAAAGAAAAATAATATTTTGTGAGATGTGAAACTTACATGAAATTAAGATTGTAGCATTTTTGTAAATAAAGTTTTACTTAGATGAAGCCACTCATTTGTGTGTTGTCTGTGGCTGCTGTCATGATGTAGTGACAGAGATGAGTAGTGGTGGCAGACTGTATGGCTCACACAGCCTCAAGTATTTGCTGTCTGGCTCTTTACAGGACAACTTTGTTGTACTCTGTCTTGTATCATTGGTCAGAAATCAACTTGGTCAGGTAGGAGTTCAGACGGTCTCAGCTGCTTTTTTTTTTTGGACAGTCTTTGTGGACAAAGTGTTTGGAATCTAGGACCACTGTAAGAGGTGGCGGGTGTGTGCTGTTCAAATCACTACCGGTATGACTGGAGCCCCTGAACTTGTGTGATGTGCTGCCTTGCTCACTCTAGCCGATGTTAGTTAGGGTCTATATGCAGAAAGTTTCTTATCTCTTACTTGGAACACTTTCAAAATGGCATATAAATTGTAACAAGTGTAAATAAGTGATATTATAAAGCAAATGTTAGGCCATGGAAAATCCTGGAAACAAATACAGTAGACAAAAGATGGATATTTTTGATGCATAAAGAGCTCTTAAAAATAAATAGGAAAAAGATAAATACCATAATATAAACAATGGATAAAAATTATAAATATTTAAGCAAATGTCCAAAAAGCATATGATAAAATGTTTAAGCTCGTGAGTAAACAAAGAAATGCTGATTAAAATAGCATGCTCTCAATTTCACCTATTAAATTTCCAAAAACTGGAAATGCCCTGTATTGGTAAAGATACAAGAAATAGAGCATATTCTACAAATATGTACAATTTTTGATGGGCGCTTGTTAATATAAAAGTAAATCTTAAAAACACTCACACTTTCTAACTTTGTCTCTTTCAAGGAATTTATAAGGAACAAGTAATAGAGATGCACAAAGAGTTTTATGCACAAACTTTTACTATTGATGTTATTTGTAATATAGAAAATTAGAAACAATTTAAATAGCTCACAGCAAATACTATTCAAGCAGTAATATTATGTTATAAAAGAAAAATTAGTGTCATCAGCTCAGTTCAGTTGCTCAGTCATGTCCAGCTCTTTGCAACCTCATGGACTGCAGCACGCCAGGCTTCCCTATCCATCACCAACTCCCAGAGCCTCCAAAATCACTGCAGATGGTGCTTGCAGCCATGAAATTAAAAGAGGCTCAGCTTTCTTTATAGTCCAAATCTCCCATCCATACATGAGTACTGGAAAAACCATATCTTTGACTAGATGAACCTTTGTTGGCAAAGTAACGTCTCTGCTTTTTAATATGCTATCTAGGCTGGTCATAGCTTTTCTTCCAAGGTGCAAGTGTCTTTTAATTCCATGACTGCGGTCACCATCTGCAGTTATTTTGGAGCCCATAAAAATAGAGTCTGTCACTGTTTCCATTGTTTCCCCATCTATTTGCCATGAAGTGATGGGACCAGGTGCCATGATCTTTGTTTTTTGAATGTTGAGTTTTAATCCAGGTTTTTCACTCTCTTGCACTTTCATCAAGAGGTACTTTAGTTCTTCTTTAGTGTCATAGGAGATTATTTAAGTATATCATTAAGTGAAATAAGCAGGATACACATAGTCTATACAAAATGTTTCTGTTTTTGTAAAAAACAAAAAAAATAGGTGAGACAAATGTATATGCACAGAAAAAACACTGGGATATAATCACTAAAGTGTTAATAGTGGTTATCTCTGAGTTAGTAGATAATGACTGATTTAAAGTTTTACCTTTGTGCTTTTATTTACTTTTCTAATTTTTTGCCATAGATATATACTTGGTAATCAGAAAAATGGCTTCCCTGCTGGCTCAGACTGTAAAGAATCTGCCTGGAATGCAGGAAGACTAGGGTTTGATACCTGGGTTCGGAAGATATCTGGAAGAGGGCATGGCAAACCACTCCAGTGTTCTTGCCTGGAGGATCCCATGGACAGAGAAGCCTGATGGGCTACAGTCCATGAGGTCACAAGGAGTCAGACATGACTGAGCGACTAACACTTCCTATTAAACCTATTTAGACTGAGGAAGCATGGTACTTCCAGAATTCTCATGACTATATTGAGGACCATATAATCCTCCTAATTTATTTCGTCAACTTGGAATAAATAATTTTGGAACCACTTTTTGCGTGAATCATGAGCTTTGTCTTCCTTGATACACTAGACATGTGAGTGTTGATCATGCTGGAAAAGAAACAGCCTGACTCAGTTTCTTTTACCTGGGTATTAAAGAGGAAATATTTTGCCTGAATCAGTTCAGTTTGGTTCAGTCACACAGTCATGTCCGACTCTTTGCAACCCCATGCACTGCAGCATGCCAGGCCTCCCTGTCCATCACCAACTCCCAGAGTTTACTCAAACTCATGTCCATCGAGCCAGATTGAATGCCATCCAACCATCTCATCCTCTGTCGTCCCCTTCTCCTCCTGCCCTCAATCTTTCCCAGCATCAGGGTCTTTTCCAATGAGTCAGTTCTTTGTATCAGGTGGCTAGAGTATTGGAGTTTCAGCTTCAGCATCAGTCCTCCCAATGAATATTCAGGACTGGTTTCCTTTAGGATGGACTGGTTGGATCTCCTTGCAGTCCAAGGGACTCTCAAGAGTCTTCTCCAACACCACAGTTCAAAAGCATCAATTCTTCAGTGCTCAGCTTTCTTGATAGTCCAACTCTCCCATCCATACATGACTACTGGAAAAACCATAGCCTTGACTAGACGGACCTTTGTTGGCAAAGTAATGTCTCTGCCTTTTAATATGCTATCTAGGTTGGTCATAACTTTCCTTCCAAGGAGCAAGCGTCTTTTAATTTCATGGCTCCAGTCACCATCTGCAGTTATTTTGGAGCCCATAAAAATAAAGTCTGTCACTGTTTCCATTGTTTCCCCATCTATTTGACATGAAGTGATGGGACCAGATGCCATGACCTTCGTTTTCTGAATGTTGAGCTTTAAGCCAACTTTTTCACTCTCCACTTTCACTTTCATCAAGAGGCTCTTATGTTCTTCTTCACTTTCTGCCATAAGGGTGGTGTCATCTGCATATCTGAGGTTCTTGATATTTCTCCCAGCAATCTTGACGCCAGCTTGTGCTTCATCCAGCCCAGCGTTTCTCATGATGTACTCTGCATATAAGTTAAATAAACAGGGTGACAATATACAGCTTTGATGTACTCCTTTCCCTATTTGGAACCAGTCTGTTGTTCCATGTCCAGTTCTAACTGTTGCTTCCTGACCTAGATACAGATTTCTCAAGAGGCAGGTCAGGGTTCTAATGTATTTAGAGAATTGCTTCAGCTCAACAGATCACTTTATTACAACAGCTATGACTGAGACAGGACTTCCCAGGTGGCTCAGTGGTAAAGAATCCACCTACCAATGCAGGAGACACAGGTTGAATCCAAGAGTGAGATGGCTAAGATAATCAGAAGCCAGAGTGCTTTTGGAGATGCAATGATCCAGCTCGGAACACAAACACTCTTCTAAATTAGGGCAGGACTTTGCTGCCTGCAGTTTTCACTGAGAGTCAGTACACTTCTCCACCCCCTGAGATGAGTGGGCACTTGCTTGCCCAGCCTGGGCAGAGCATGCCTGAGCTCAGCGGATGCAGCCTGATGGGGCCTCTCTTTGGAAAGGTTGCTATCTGCTCCTAAAGAAAATTGCTTTTGTTCTGAAGGTCTCCTTTCTGCTAGCCTGGCCCTGGTTGTCTGTGGTAAATGAAATTCTAAGAAAAAGTTTGGAGAAAGTTTAATACCTTTCTTGGGTCTGAGACTGGGCTTCCCTTGTGGCTCAGCTTGTAAAGAATCCCCCTGCAATGCGGGAGACCTGGGTTTGATCCCTGAGTTGGGAAGATCCCCTGGAGAAGGGAAAGGCTACCCACTCCAGTATTCTGGCCTGGAGAATTCCATGGACTTCATAGTTCATGGGGTTGCAAAGAGTCAGACATGACTGAGTGACTTTCACTTTGGGTCTGAGGCCAGAGATCTAGAAAGTTCTGGGCAAAGCCTCTTCTTTTTTTGGAAGTCAGCTTTTGCTCCTTCTCTTGGGCATAGTGCCATCACAGAATCTATTACCTGCCATCTCTGGTGTCCTGATATTTTCTGTCCTTTTTTTGGGGGGGGCTTCACACCGCCCTGGATCAGTGCTTCACAGGCAGGTGGGGCAGATTGAGGGGCACCGGAGGAAGAGGCCAGGAATGACACTTGGTCAGCCTGCAGGGGCCGAGGGAAGATTGGTCTGGCCAGAGCAGGAGAGATTCCAAGGAGTAGGGACATAGCCTGGAAGAGCCAGCCATGCAGTCAACAATAGGGATCAAGACAAGGAAATTGGGTGCTCCAGAAGAGAGACAGATCCCAGCAGAAGGAGTTCATTAGTGATCTGAAAACCCGTGAGCAGCCAGTCAGTGGGTAAGTAGGGCTCCAGGCACCAGCTGAGGGTTCAGAGATGCTGGATGCTCAGCATAAGAGAGGGATATGGTCCAGCACTGGCCATGTGGTATGGCTGAAAGGGCATAGACTTTAGGGCCAGACAGACCTGGATTTAATTCTGGATTCACTACTGACTCACTGTTGCTAAAAACTCAGGTGTCTTACCTTTGAGCAGGGCTCATGCTGCCTAGTGCTGGCAGAGACTGTTGGGAGAATTAAATAGGTGGGGATAAATTGTATAATGCATTCAAAACAGAGGGAATGCACAAAGGGACCTTCTTAACCTTCTTGCCCCAGCTCAGGATTAGACTTGGGAGTGCACCCGGGCTTGCAAATGGAGAACCAGTGGTCCCAGCCAGCGGACCTGTTGTGCTAGGCTGGAAGCCAGCCTGCATCTCTGTTGATGTGAATTTTGGGCAGATATTCCCATTGGACTTTTCTACTTTCTTTCCTAATGGCTTCTCTTGGGAAATTTAAGGACTTTGATCTGATATGATCAACATCTGAGATGATTAGAAAAATGCGGGTGGTGTGAAAAGCCACTGAAATTGGACCCGTGGAGAGAATTCCAAGATGCAGTGAGAAATTCTTGCAAAGAAATAAAATTATGAATGTCTGTGGAGAGAGACAACAACAATGTAAAGATCATTGTTCATCTGACACATTTATTTCCAGTTTTAGTGATAGGAAATGAGTATGGACCTATTCTTATGGTTTTAAACTCTTTGCAAATAATCTAAGAGGAGTTATTGAGGTCAATTTTTTTTTATTAGTTTGTAAAATTAATATCACTGTCACCCTTTAAGCACTGCATTAAAAAATTCCGGCTTTTCTATAGTCATGACGTAATGCCCACTATGACATTCAGGGAAAATAAAACAAAGATGCGAACTCCTTGAAACCTGCAGGAATGTGCCACATTCACCTCTGCCTCACTGACTTTTAACACAATGGTTCCTGCCTTCTTCTTTGAGGGCTCTCAGTAAAGAGCTGTTGAGCTGAGCTGAGTGAGAAAACAGCACTTTATTTTATTTTACAGCTTTGTGAAGTATAATTACTTTGTCAGCAAAGGTCTGTCTAGTCAAGGCTACGGTTTTTCCAGTAGTCAAGTATGGATGTGAGAGTTGGACTATAAAGAAAGCTGAGCCCCGAAGGATTGATGCTTTTGAACTGTGGTGTTGGAGAAGACTTGAGAGTCCCTTGGACTGCAAGGAGATCCAACCAGTCCATCCTAAAGGAGATCAGTCCTGGGTGTTCATTGGAAGGACTGATGCTAAAGCTGAAACTCCAATACTTTGGCCACCTGATGAGAAGAGCCAACTGATTTGTAAAGACCTCAATTCTGGGAAGGATTGAGGGCAGGAGGAGAAGGGGATGACAGAGGATGAGATTGTTGGATGGCATCACCGACTCAATGGATATGAGTTTGGGTAGACTCTGGGAGTTGGTGATGGACAGGGAGGCCTGGCATGCTGCAGTTCATGGGGGTGCAAAGAGTCGGACACAACTGAGCGACTGAACTGACCTGAACTGAACTGATGAAGTATAGTTGATATACAAGAAGCTGCATATATGTAAAGTATTCAATTTGATTGTTTGAACATATGTATACACCTGTGATACCATCACTACAATCAAGATAATACTCATACTTCTCACCTTCAAAAGCTTCCTAATAAACAACATTTTTAATTGAATGTGAGGAGTCTCGTGGGCTACGGTCCAGGGAGTTGCAAAGAGTCAGACATGACTAAGTGAGTAAGCACAGCATAGCAGCTCCTCTCACAGAAAACCCAAAACACATCAAGATTTACCAAACAAATGCAGAAGATGATGCTGGTTTGAATGTGAGGGGAGTTAAAATTCATACAACAAATGGTTTCTTATTATACATAGCAAAAACAACTTTAAAAAGAAAGTTCCTGTGTTGAGTTAAAAATAAGATTCAAGCTGGAGAAATTCATCTTTACATCCCTTTTGGGGACATGTTTGGTTTTGTGAACTAAGGAACATAGATACTTATTTTTTCTTATTAAAATTATCTTTTAAAAAAAGTTAGATTTTCCTTGAGGTGTTGGAGCATATATGCTCTCTGACCCCGATAAGAAAAGGAACCTCCCCAATTCTCCTATGGACCTAAAACCTGAATTCCTGAGGCTAAGATTCTAAGCCCTTCTCTAACTCACCTGTTGAAGCCTCTACCCCAAATCCGTGTCCTTGTTCTCGAACGTGTGGTAAAGCAACAGTTCTGGGGACAGAAAGTCCCTGGACAGGAGGTGCTGGTGTGTCAGAGTCCCTTGGCCTCCCAGCACTGGTCACTCTTGGCATGGGAATTCTCTGAGACAGCTGATTGTTCCTGTGGGTGCTGGACTGTTGGGAGAAATTCTGATTCCAGAGCAGCCCAGGGGCAGAGGCACGATCTCAGGGTAAAGGTGATATACCCAGAGAAGACGATTCCTAACATATCCTAGAGATGAGATTCATCTCGTTTGCATTGCCCTGAAGTATTTGTTTACCAATACTAAGAGTCACTCCGCTGACATATTTGCAGCCTCTTCTGTGGATCATAAAGATCGACTGTAGTTCACCAGCAGGAGCATTTCACAGTCAATATAGGAGGCCACTTATAGACACAACTTTAGCCACAAAGGCAAAGTAGATTCAATTCAAGCCTGCCTCTTGGTCAAGTCAAATAGCTTTACCATTGAGATAGAGTCAGGTTCTTTATGCAGGGATTGAATTATTTAAATGTCACCTGTACTTCTCAAGTCATTTAAAATTATCCATATTACATATTGATCCTATAGCGTGTTGATGTATGATCCAGCTCTCTCATACCTGCTCTATTGCATTTCCCCCTGTCCCACTCTGTAGATCCTGAGGTCCAGACTTGCTGAATTATTCACTATTCCCATGTACGGCCTGTAGTTATTTGCAACTGTGCCTTTGTTGAGGCTGTTTCTTCACCTGAAATTCTCTTGCCCCACCACAAGTCAAATGCTATCTTTCCTTTAAGACCTTGAAAATGGACTGAATATTTGTGTCTCTCCAAAATTTGTTTGTTTAAACCTAATGCCTAGCATGATGGCAGGAGGTGGGGCCTTTGGGAAGGGATTAGATCACAAGGGTGGATGGAATTAGTGCCTTTATAAAAGAGATCTAGTCATTCACATGGAGATTGCAGTGAGAAGATGGCTATTTATGAACCAGGAAGTGAGCTCTCACCAGAGAGCAAATCTGTGGAGAACCAGCCTTGATCTTGGACTTCTCAGCCTCTAGATCTATGAGAAGAAATGTTTGTTGTTTATAAGCCACCCAGTTTATGGTATTTTTGTTATAGCAGCCCAAATGGACCAAGACAGACCCTGCTCAAGTACTGATTCTCTGTGAAGACTTCAGGAGTGTAGGCTAGGTGACCCACCCCCATTCTCTTGCCCCATCTGAAAGACCTGCAGGCTGGTCCTGTATACAATGAAATTTATTCTGGAGAGTATCCTCTTGTCGCAGGCTGGGGTTTGAGCTGCCAGGAAAAGACAGTGAACGTCACAGGAGCTACCCTCAAGCTTGAGAGATGGGAATTGCGAGATAAACACTGCAGCTTCCTCCTCCCTTCCTGTGGTGATGCTGAGATGTGTTCATGGCTCTTCCAGGGGCTCCTCAGGGAGGTGAGCCCCAGATGCTTATGGTGGTAATGCACTCACTAGAGTACCTTTTTTGTTTTTCTCCCTTTTCTGCCTTCTACTCCCTGTGCTTCCTGAGATCCCTTCCCCCACAAATACACACCCTTGGACTCACATCTTTGTTTCAGGATCTGCTTTTGGGGAAACAAACTCCCAGACATCTTCCCTGATATTCCAAGGGCCAATAATGGGACTTTCCTGGTGCTCCAATGGTTAAGACTCTGTGCTTCCAATGCAGGGGCATGGATTTGAATCCCTGGTTGGGCAACTTAGATCCCACATGACACAGTGCTATCCGTACTGCCAACAAACAAAAACAAATACTCCAAATGGCAGCAGTGTCTTTCCATTCCCTGGACACATGCCACTCTTCTTGTCTCATTGCAAAAATCATATATTATCTTAAAGAAATTATATCCATGACTTATCTCCTCTACTAAACTTTTTGAGGGCAGGATACTCTGGAGAGCTCTTCTTTTATTTTTCACATTGCCTAACACAGTATCACAGAAGAGATATTCAATAGCTGTCTATTGAATCAGTAAGTGAGTGATGAATGGATGGATGAATGAATGAATGACCAAGCTCTTTCTCACCTTGTGCTTTCTCAGTGTAGGTGGAGGCAAAACACATCCCAGGGCCTCTGCCTCCTCATTCTTTGCACATGGGAAGAATTCAAAGATGTTAGTGGTGTGAAAGAAAGCATATTTGACTGAAACAAAGTGATCCTCAGGATGGGCCAGAGTCTTTTACCAGCCCCGTGTTCAGTTCATGGTAGCAGGATCCAATGGTATTCAAGAAGCTTGCATGTTCTGCTGACTTTAGAGGCAGCCAAACCCAGTTTTCTGGGGCCTCACAGAAACAGCTAGAATGTTCTATCAGTCTGGGCTCTGTCCTTATGTCTGTGAATGAGCCTCAGGACTGGCCATAGGCGAGAGGAGGCTTGCCTCCCTGACAGCTGTCAGCTGCCCATGGACGGTAGTAAACCCACTCAAGTGGCAGCCTATAAAATTCAGACGACTCTGAACCACTGAGGGGAAACCTTAAAAAACTCAGAGAGTGCCCCAGGGCCTGATCTCAGCCTCAAGAAATCCCTGGAGGGGCTGGAGCTTGGCAGGACTCCATTGGGGTGCATGGGAGGGGGAGCCCAGACAATTCTTTGGGTTGTGGGAGTGTTTAGGAGACAGAGAGGCTCTGATTCAGACTCTCAGCTGTAGAAGTTTTTCATGCCAGTGGACTGCATTGATACCCAGGGTTTGGGGTGGTAGGAGAGGTGACACCTGCTTCCTGTGTCAAGGGAATTGCTTAGGTGTCAGGACAAGTTCTCACCAAGGGAACTAACTGGCCACCCAATGTAAACCCTTGCCAGGAGTGGACGTTGGGAGCTGAAATCATTGAGGGATGGTAGAAAAAAGATAGACCCAGCTCTGATGCTCTTAAGGAGGGGGCTGTGTGCAAGTCACATAAACACACTCAGACCAAGTTGCCTTCCCTGTTACTGGGAACAATAACGATGACCTAGGACCATTGGGAGGATGGCGACAGACAGGTATATAAAGTATCTGGTCCACAGTAGATACTCAAAGCGCATGTCCTTTCTTTTTGAGCTCTCCTCTTTTCTCTTCCCCTTTCCCTATTTCTTCCTCATTTTCATTACACCTTGGAAGAGTAATAAACTGGAAAGTATTCTTGAAGCATCTAGTATTTTATCTTCATCACTAACAAATTGTCAATTGACCACTGTAGTTTTTGAATGATTCAGAGACACATGCAGGAACACATATGGTCACTTGTCAAGAGAAGCCCCAGGCAGGGAGCCCCTTATTTTAAATCTTCTCCTGGCCAGTCAAGGCCCAGCACTTTGGGTGCTGCCCTCTCCTCCCACCCCCATGCCTTGGCTGGGCTGATTCTGACCTGAGACCCCAAGCTTCTGCCTGAGAGATCTCCCGGGAAGCTGGGCCACCTGAGGAGGAAGCTTCTGAGACAGGAAGGATTTGGAAGCAATCTGGTTGATGGAAATGGTCTTGTACATTCCCACCTCTTGAAAGGAAGCAGAGAGACATACTTAGTTAAAGAGAGAGAGACAAAATCCCCTGGGAGCATCCCACACAACTTAGAAAAGACCTTAAAAACTTCATAATTTTCAGTATTAAAAAGGCTTCTAATTTAAATATCTATTTGATGACTGAGAAACAGAAATGTTGCATAGATAATGAACTTTAACACTTCTGTTTTTGTTGGGAGATGGAGAACAATGTGGGGAAAGGGAACACTTGTCAGCCAAATCTGCTTTGTTACAGAGAGAAAACAAGTTTTTAAATATCTCTTCTTAGAGATCTGGACTTCCCTGGTGGCTCAGACGGTAAAGCGTCTGTCTATGATGCAGGAGACCCAGGTTTGATCCCTGGGTTGGGAAGATCCCTTGGAGAAGGAAATGACACCCTACTCCAGTACTATTGCCTGGAAAACCCCATGGACAGAGGAGCCTGGTAGGCTACAGTCCATGGGGTCGCAAAGAGTCAGACACGACTGAGTGACTTCACGTTCACATTCATGTTCTTATAGATCAGTGAGAACTCTCTTCTCTTACAGTTTTGTTTTCAACATTAGCAGCTATACTTTCTATTAATTAATTAATTTCTTTAGATCCTGTTTAAAGGTTTCATATTTCAACAGAGCAACAGAAGAATTTTCATGTTTCTACAGACCTCTGTCAGTTATGCTGAGGTAAAATACATTTTGGTATAAAGATAGCGTGGCGGCTGCTGCTGCTAAGTCGCTTCAGTCGTGTCCAACTCTGTGCGACCCCATAGACGGCAGCCCACCAGGCTCCCCTGTCCCTGGGATTCTCCAGGCAAGAACACTGGAGTGGGTTGCCATTTCCTTCTCCAATGCATGAAAGTGAAAAGTGAAAGTGAAGTCGCTCAGTTGCGTCCGACACTTAGCGACCCCATGGGTTGCAGCCCACCAGGCTCCTTCGTCCATGGGATTTTCCAGGCAAGAGTACTGGAGTGGGGTGCCATTGCCTTCTCCAAAAGATAGTGTTATAGCTCTCTATCTTGGAACACTTCTATTAATCCAATACGGGCTAGATTTGTGTATTTTAAAAAATTTTACTTATTTGTTCACTTTTGGCTGGCTGCTATGAGCTGGGGCTACTCTCTAGTTGCAGTGCATGAGCTTCTCATTGCGGTGGCTTCTCTTGTTGCCGACCGCTGGCTCTAGGGCAAGGGCTTTAGTAGTTGTGGCCTGTGGGCTTATTTGCCTGCTGGCATGTGGGATCTTCCTGGACCAGGGATCAAACCTGTGTCCCTTGCATTGGCAGGTGGATTCTTTCCCACTAGGGCATTAGGGAAGCCCAGGTTTGTGTATTTCATAGTCATCAAGTTCCAATGAGAATAGTTATGTTGACATTCCAAATACCCTCTGGCTTTTGGACAGTGGAATGAACTCAAGTGAAGGACAGAGAAGCCTTGCAGGCTATAGTCCATAGGGTTGCAAAGAGTTGGGCATGACTTAGCTACTAAACAACAATGACCTCAAGATGCTTATGTAAAGGAAAGTGAGATGTCCAGAAAAAAATTATCCCGTTTCCTCCAGTCTAACACATGTGAACTTAGTGGCTGCTTATAGCTATCCACCACCTTGCCTGAAGATGGATGTCTGTACTGTGGTTGCTGAAGGGGCTCCAGTTGTCCTTGGGGGGAGGGCATGAGGGGTTGGGGTGGGTGTGCAGATGGGCAGGGGCAGGGGGAATGTTTCCATGACCGTCATTAGAAGGTCAGGCCAAGATGAGGGAAGCTTACGTCTCCATTGTTGTAGAGAACCAAAGATCAGTGCAACCTCATGTAGGAGGAAGTGTAGGGGGGACAGGTTAGTCCAGTCTAATCATATGGGTTCTTAAGAGTGGAGAATCCTTATAGGCTATGGGCAGAGAATAATGTGACTACAGAAGAATGTTCAGAGAGAGGCAACACTGTTCATTTTAAAAGATGAAGAAAGGGGCCACAAGCTAAGGAATGCAGGTGGCCTTTAGAAGCTGGAAAAGGTGAGGAAATGGATTCATCTTCTAGAGTCTCTAAAAGGAATACAGCCTTGCAGACATCTAGGTTTTAACCCAGTGAGACTTGTGCCAGACCTCTGACCTACAGCACTGCAAGAGAATAAATTTGTGCTGTTTTAAGCCACCCAGTTTGCAGTAGTTTGTTATAGCAGCAATAGGAAACTAATACAGTAGTAGAGAACTAGTAAGTACAGACTTCTCAAAGTGGGACCAGTTCTGGAATTCCTTATCAAAACTCCTCCATTATTAGACAGTGCTTCTATATGAATAATTTCCTCATTAGCCTCCTATATTTCTAGACAATATGACAGCATAAAATAAAGTCAAAATAAATAGACTTAATGAGTTGGCTTATCTTGATTTTATAAACATTTTCTCATTGATCAAAGGTAGTCTTTTTTTTTTTCCTTTTTCCTTTTTTTCCTTTCCTTTCCTTTCTGTTCACTCAGAATGTGTCAAGTATTCAGTCTTATCTGACTCTTTGCAACCTTGTGGAGTATAGCCCACCAGGCTCCTCTGTCCATGGGATTTTCCAGGCAAGAATACTGGAGTGGGTTGCTATTTTCTATTTCAGGGGCTATTCCTGACCCAGGGGTCAAACCTTTCTCTCTTGTGTCTTCTGCATTGGAGGTGGATTATTTACCTGCTGAGTCATCAAAGAAACCCTTGTTCCATCCAAGCACACTCAGAATAGTCCCATCCAAACACACTTCTTCTGAAATGAGTTCATATGCATATCCCCTACATATTGCCTGGGTTTTGTCCTTTAGGACCTTAGGAAATTAACTTTTACATTAACTTAACCTTTTAGATGCCAAGATGGGTCACTGACACCTTAACAGACATGATTTAACTAAAGCTTAAATGAAAATATACCAATGTGCTACCGAGAGCAAACCAGTCCTGGCTGAAGAGTGCTCAGGACAGCTCTGATTCTGAGAGTCAGTTAGGGAGAGGAAAAGATCAGGGACTGCAGAGCAGGGCATCATATCGATCCCAGTCTTACTATTCTGCAGGTACCACAGGATTGCTCTAGGAAGGAATCTCCCTTAAAAAGCAGCCATTAGGCAAAACATCCTAAAATATTTTTTAATTGAAGTGTGGTTGATTTACAATGATGTATTAGTTTCAGGTGTATGGCAAAGTGATTCAGAAATATATATATATATGTATGTATATGCTGTGTTTAGTTGCTCATTTGTGTCCAACTCTTTGTGACCCCATGGACTATAGCCCACCAGGCTCCTCTGTCCATGGAATTTAGCAGGCAAGAATACTGGAGTGGGTTGCCGTACCCTCCTCCAGGGGATCTTCCCAACCCATGGATTGAACCCAGGGCTTCTGCATTACAGGCAGATTCTTTACCGTCTGAGCCACTAGGGAAGTCCAACAATACTGGAGTGGGTAGCCTATCCCTTCTCCAGGGGATCTTCCCAACCCAGGGATTGAACCAGGGTCTCCTGCATTGCAGGTGGATTCTTTAACAACTGAGCTACCAGTGAAGTCTATTTGCCTATTATATATATATATATATATATATATATATATATATATATAGGCTCTCTCTCTCTCTCTCTATCTCTATATATATATTATTTTCTATTGTAGGTAATTATAAGATATTGACAATAGTTTCCTGTGCTATACATAGATTCTTGTTGTTTATAAAATTATTGGTTTTCAGGATTAAAATGAACATTTACAGTCAAAAGACTAAAAGATTTTGAAAAGGTAATGGATCTATCTTCTTCCTTCCCAGAGTGTTCTTTCTGCCCTGTCTTGTAGCTCAGGAAGGAAGAGAAGGTGCAGAGATGCAGAAGCATCTACTTTCCAAAGAGGAAAACAAATTAAATTCCTACTTTTCAACAGTAACAGAGTCACAGTCACCAAATCACAATTTTTTTTCAAATCACGGTTCCCCAGACCTCTTTTTACCACAAAACCTTCTGAAACCTCTAGACCAGAAGATATATTAAAGGCATACCGTTCCATTAATTTATTCCATTTCACTGAATTAAATTCATGTTTATTGAGCACCAATTATCAGTCAGGTGTTGTATTAAAAGTTGAGAAAACAAATCAATAAAATACGATGTTTATCCTCAAAGGACTCACTGTTAAGTGGGAAAACAGCAGAAAAATGTTCAGTTGAGAGGTTAGTGTTTTAACTATTGTTTAGTTTCTCAGTCATGTCTGACTCTTTTCAATCCCATGGACTATAGCCCGCCAGGCTCCTCTGTCCATGGGATTCCCCAGGCAAAAATACTGGCTGCTGCTGCTGCTAAGTCGCTTTAGACATGTCCAACTCTGTGCGACCCCATAGACGGCAGCCTACCAAGCTCCCCCGTTCCTGGGATCTTCTCCAGGGGATCTTCCTGATCCAGGGATGGAACTCGTGTCTCCGGCATTGACAGGTGGATTCTTTACCTCTGAGTCACCATGGAAGCCCAGTGTTACAGCAGGAGTAAATATAAAGGATAGAGGAAGCAGAGAAGGTGCCAAGCTGAGATGGCTTCATGAATGTGGCACCTATGTAGCCTCATAGGGGCCCATACTTGGTTTCTGCTGTCCAGTCTTGAAATTATTAACGATTTTTTAATAGAGGAAACTGCATTTTTTCATTTTGCTTTAGATGTTGTAAATTATGTAGCTGGTCTTCCTGACAGGGTTGTCTCAAGGGCAGCCCATTCCTTCTGTGCTATACTCCCCTCTTGCTCCAGGACTGTGGGATCACACACCTTCTGGAGATCCTTGCTGGGGGAGGGACTGAGGCAGCTCTTCCTATGGGTCCTGGACATTCCTGGTACAGTGCCAGGCAAAACCCCCTCATCCACCAGCTTGTTTGGCCTTGTTCTGGGGTATTCACAAAGGTGAATTTGGCATTGCCTCTCTGCAGGGGAGGGCTTCCCTGGTGGCTCAGTGGTGAAGAACACACTCGCCAATGCAGGAGACATGGGTTTGATCCCTGAGTTGGGAAGATCTCCTGGAGAAGGAAATGGCAGCCCACTCCAGTATTCTTGCCTGGGAAATCCATGGACAGAAGGAGCCTGGTGGGCTACAGTCCAAGAGGTTGCCAAGAGTTAGACATGACTTAGTAAACAACAACTCTTCAGGGGAAGCTCATATTTTAGAGGGTGAAGACTGTATATATTCACAGGCAACTGATGTGGCCAGTGCTAGAAGCAGGGCAGTAGTTGCTCTGGGAGGCCAGAGAAGGATGTGCAGGGATCGTGGTATGCATGGAACATTTATGACCTTTGTGTGTGGTTTCCTTCTCCTGGTTCTCTTGGCAGAGTCATTTTCTTTTTCATGATTTTATTTTCATGAATGAGGGTCCAGAGAAAGGAAGATTTGGTAGTGCAGTTCTGAAGACTCAGAAAGGCACAAAACTTGGACTTATTTGAGCAGAGGCCACCTACCCCTGAGACTTCACAGCAGGTTCTAGAAGCCGCCCCCCAAACCCGCCCCCAGACTGTGTACCTGCAGCCAGACAAAGCCATCAACAGCCAACATATGGTCCTTTAACTTATTTTCTAATAACTTTTCCCTGGGTAATCTTATCTTATCCATATCTTTTACCTCCTCACTTTATTAGAGGTAGAAGGATTTTTAAAAAGGAGTCTTCATCCAATGCTCTCAATTATAAAATATTTTCATTGATCATCCAAAGAAAGGATTTAGGGGAGATTGAGGGTTTTTTTCTTCCTCTCTGATAGAAGAATGATTAATAAATGTCTAGACTAAAAGGTCTTTCACTTTTCACTGTCATGCATTGGAGAAGGAAATGGCAACCCACTCCAGTGTTCTTGCCTGGAGAATCCCAGGGACGGGGAAGCCTGGTAGGCTGCTGTCTATGGGGTCGCACAGAGTTGGACACGACTGAAGCGACTTAGCAGCAGCAGCAGCAGCAGACTGAAAGGTGGCCCCCAATAGAAAAACTGCTCTCTCTTGGTACCGTGCTCTGTAGAGGCAGGGTTCCTGCCCCATCACTGTCTCCAGTGTACCCAGAACAATGCTGGACACCTGGTCAAGGCTCAATCAAGAGCTGGTGTAAAAATGGAGTCAGAGTGAATGCTTTCTGGAACGCGAGTTTCCAAAAGCAATTTTGAAAAGTATATTGGAGCTTTCACAGCTTAGGCTGCTGAAAGTGAGCCAACTGTGGCAAGGTCTTGGTCCACTCAGGATTCTGGACTGTATCTGCTTTTGAACACCATGGTTATGCCTCCTTGATGCCAAGCGATTGGATCAATTAATTTGGGCTTTCCCTGAATTGGTGGGTTGCGTGTTGTTCACTTGGAGAGAGTCACAGAAACCTGAAACTGAGCAGGACTATGGTAGGGGTCCCTAATCCCAAGGTTCTAGGCTGGTACTAGTCTGGGGTCTGTTAGGAACAGGGCCGCACAGCAGGAGATTAGTGGCAGGCAAGTAAGTCTATGGAAAAATTGTCTTCCAAGATACCAGTCCCTGGTGCCGAAATGATTGGGGGCCACTGCCCTTTGGGGCTGTCCAAGGGCAGACCCCACCCCGATATCCCCTGCCTTAGCTCCTCTCTGAAGTAACTAGATAATAGTATCTTATGTATATTTCCAGAGTTTTTTCAGATGCTAACAACCACCACCAAATGGAAGAAATTAACTACTTGATGATCAGGAGCATTTAGCTCCCAGGCCTTCTGACGCCTAAGGATTGCTCACGTTACTTCAGCCAATCAGAGAACTGTGCATGAGTGGATTGCTTATCCTGTAGCCCCCCTCCCTCACCAGGCCTTTCAAAATACTTTGCTGAAATCTTCTGGGGAGTTGGGGGTTTGGGGGGCAAAAAAGAAAGTGAAGTCGCTCAGTGGTGTCCGACTCTTTGCGACCCCATGGACTGTAGCCTTCCAGGCTTCTCCATCCATGGGATTCTCCAGGCAGAATACTGGAGTGGGTTACTGTTTCCTTCTCCAGAGGATCTTCCTGACCCACAGATTGAACCCAGGTCTCCTGCATTGGAGGCAGACACTTTAACCACTGAGCCACCAGGGAGCCACCTGTTTTCCTTGCATGGCCTGCAGTAAGCCTTTCTCTGTTCCAAACACCAACATTTTGGTACTGTTTGGCCTCACTGTGCCATCAGGCACAAGGACTTGGCCTTTGGGAACAAGAGAAACAGAGGCCTGAGCCCCTTTCCAGAAGATTTCCCAGCTGAGCTGATTGGCAGTGGCATTAGTCCATGTAACCAAGTACCCTTTCCACGCAGAAGCAGCAGACCCAGAGTCACAGCCAAGCACAAGCACATACATCTTTCACAGAGCACTGTGCTCTCTCAGAGCCGAGTCTCACCTTGGAGGTTGATGATGCTCTGAAGTCACGGGGAGCTGGAGCCCATCTCTACCGACAGCCGTCTGGCTTTTGGATTCCAGTCACATTCTTCACCAGCGGAGGGGAGTGCTCAAGGTGAGGAGGAGCTCCGAGGAGCTGAACTTCTGCCCCTTATTTCCTTATGAGAGGACCTAGGGCTTCTGATAAAATAACACCTAGCATTTTTTTTTTTCACTTGATGAGGAGAGACAGAGAAAGCAAAACCAAGTAAAACAGAATACATTTAAAATAGAATAGCTCTGTAGTTGAAAACCTGAGATCAGAATCCTGCCCTGGATGTCTTTCTCCTCCTTTGTGTGAGGAATAGCAACTCACTGTTGACCAGATGACCATCATCATCATCATCATCATTATGCATCAGATTCGTGCAAAGGGACTTACTCTCATGTTTATGATTTATTAAAGGGGAGATAATTCTTTGAAGTGAATTGACTTCATCTGGGAAGTGTCCACTGAGCTCTGGTTCACTTAACTCAAGCAGCCAAAGCACATGGCTCATTTTCACTCCTGAACTTGAGCAATTTTATACACAACCTCTGTGTTTTAGAATTTAATACTTTGGTGAAAAGTAAAAGCCATATACAGTTTTTGTGAAAACGTTTTAGCTTTTTTTTTTTTTTTAATCCCTTTGGGAGGACTTTTGTAATATTGGTAGTCCAAATGAAGTTAAATTAGAAAAAAGAGAAAATAGCTTACCTGAAGGAAAGAATGACTTGAGCTGGAAGCAAATGTTGTCACCTGCACTGCATGATCCTAATGCTGGCACTTGGATTAGCTTATGCTGTCTCCCTGTCCCCAGCGCATCCTCCACAGTGATGGGCTTGTAGAGGTGAGCATGTCCTCTCTTGCTTGAACTTGTTGATGGTTTTGAATTGCTTGCTACCCAGTGTCTGACACACAATAGATAGAAAGAAAACACAAGTTGAATTTGCTTGTTGAGATTCCCATTTATGATACTGTTAGGCCTTAGGGAAGGAGGAAAGAGATTTTTGACTGATTACTATTAAAGTGGGATGCTTTCCCTGTGCTTGTTGAACTTCTCTGTGTGTAAATTTTCTGTATCCCTCATCTACTTTTCTGATATGGTGGGTATGCTTTTATTTTTTGGTTTCAACACATAATTGTTTAATGTTTCTGGTAAAATGTGATGGGCCAGTTCTTTGCTTTCTTGTAAAATGTGATGGGCCAGTTCTTTGCTTTCTTGTAAAATGTGATGGGCCAGTTCTTTGCTTTCTTGTAAAATGTGATGGGCCAGTTCTTTGCTTTCTTGGCCATGAATATGCATGTGTAAATACACACACACACACACACACACACACACCACTCTTCTGTGACCTCTGCTGTCGGCCATCATTTGGTAAATTGTGCTTAAGCTGCTTCACCAAAGAAGTCCTAAATTCATATTCTTTTTTTTAGAACCTTGCTTTTCTCCCCATCCCAGACCTGGAGTGCACATAGGTGGTACTAACATTGTCTAGGCATTTAAGTCTCACCAATGAAGTCTTTTCATTTTTTATTTTATTTTTAAAATTTATTTTATTGAAATATAGTTGATTTACATGTGTTAATTTCTGCTGTACCACAGAGTGATTCAGTTATGCACACACACACACACACACATATATATATACACACACACACATATATACACACATGTGCTTTCATATTCTTTTCCATTATGGCTTATCACAGGATATTGAATGTAGATTTCCTATGCTATACAGTAGGACCTTGTTGTTTATCCATCCTATATATAATAGTTTGCATCTGCTAATCCCAAACTCCCCATCCAACCATTCCCCATCCCTCTCTGTCAACCACAAGTCTATTTTCTATTGCCAATGTAGTCTTAAGGGCAGTGTTTAAGTAAATTTCTTCACGGGGGAGGCCTAAGGTGTGTTCTTGAATAAGCACTCTTCCATATGTTGGGAATCCTTTCCAGGGTCCTTGAACTGCCCATTGCCCCCGTCTGCAGCCTGCTCCATTTCTCTTTAGCTCTGCCTACAGCTGGGAATGAAGGAGTAGGAAAGGAATGGATGTGTAGTGAATGCATTAAGGAGCACTTCCTGTGCTCTTGTCATTGGGCAACTTGTGTGAAAGACATATCCTTTCTCATACCCCTTCCTCCACTGCTGAACTTGGCCAAGTTGGGTGGTTGAGCCATAGAGACAACATAGGCTTCAGTTATGACAGAAAATATGAGTCCATAAGTGGTTAAGAATTTGAGGGAATGCTTTAGGTAATAAGTGCCATAGAAATCAAAGAAAGGTGAGATCTTTGGGAACTAAAAGGATAGGGAAATATTGCTAGGGGAAATGGGACTTGACTTGGAATTTGAAGAGTGGCTAGTTTGAATTGCAGAGATCCTCCAGGTGAGGAGAGACAGTCTGAAATGGGGTTTCTGTCACAGAGATAGGGAAGTAGATGGATTCATTGGACAGGTCTGGTTATCATGTGGTCTGGGAACCAGGTAAAGTCTGGGCTCTGGGCTGAAGACCTGCTGGGGACTTCTGAGCTGGTAGGAGGATGACTGTGGGCAACAGGGTGTTAATGAGAGAGAAAGAAAGAAGCTGGACAGTGGGAAAACCTTCTCCTGTCCCAGTAGTCTGCCTGGAGGAGGGCTTCATCCGAGGAGAGTTAGAGCGGACAGTCTTGGCCAGATATGGGATCTGAGAGCTGACTGTGCATCAGTTAGAAGTTTAAGACTTGACTCTTTTGCAGGATCCCTGACAGTGGTATGTAGGGTGGGAGGGAACTCCGGGTCTAGTCTTTGGTGAAAGAACCAAAGTGCTGGTTCAGTTGTAACGCTTGAAGGATGTGCTCTGGTTCTCTGAACGTGGGCGCCTCTGTCTCTCAGCCACTCTCCTGCTGTCATGGTCACCCAGCTTCGTGCAGCTCTTGGTGCTGCCCTGGGCTGTAGGAGACTTCACGAGGCCATCAGAGGGCCTGTGACTTGCCTGCCACTCCTGACGCTGATTCATCCCGCTGCTTCCACGCTTTCCTGGGAACTGGGGTGTGTGTGATAAAGTACTCAGCCTAGACATGGTGTGTGGCTCTTTCCTCTGTGGGTGCAGGGAACTCTCCTGCACTCTGCTGCACTCTCACTCTGCTGTTTCCAGAGCTCTGTTCAGGAAGGGCCCAGGTTCCCTTTGCTCTCCACTTTTCCCTGCCTGTCATCATACTTCATGCTCTCCCATAACACACACACACACACCATATGAATACAGTAGGACCTCTTTACTTCTCTGTATCTCCTTCAGCTCTTCCTTCGTCTGGGGAAGAGGTTCTTTATATCTAACCCTGGGGTAGGGTAGTGCTTCCCCCGTGGCTCAGTGGTAAAGAATCCACCTGCCAATGCAGGTGACGCGAGTTCGATCCCTAGGTCCAGAAGATCCCCTGGAAGAGGGCATGGCAACCCACTCCAGTATTGTTGCCTGGGAAATCTCATGGACAGAGGGGCCTGGCAGGCTACAGTCCATAGGATCACAAAGAGTCAGACACAGCTGAAGCAACAGAGCACGTGTGGGGTGGGGTAAGTGTGGGGCTTGGCGCTTCTTCACATCACCTCTTTCCAATTATTTGGCCTAAGATAGGGCAGAGGCATTTGAATCAAGACCTGACTCCTGTGTTTTCCACTTTTTGCTACCTCATCTCTTCCCTGAGGTAATTAATACCACAAGAAGAAGAGTAGGAATAATAAGAAATATTAGGAAAAAGCCTGACTAGTAATACAGTATATGAAGCAAATTTGGTGATGGGAGCATATCCTGCTATTTTACTTAAAATTATGTTTTTGTCATTTTCCTGTCTCATTAAATATTTTTTTAAAACATGATTTTTTAATGGTTGCTTTATTTATTTAACTACCTTTCTGTTGTTAGGATTCATTGTGTTGTAGTCTGTTAAGACTCCTTTAACAAAATACCATAGAAAGGTGCCCTATAAATAGCAGAAGTGTATTGCTCACAGTTCTGGAGGCTGGAAGTCTGAAGTAAGGGTGCCAGTATGGTTGGGGAAGAGCCTTCTTCTGGGTTTCAAACTTCACTTTGTATCCTGACCTGGTGGAAGGAGGCCAGGGATCTTTCTGAACCCTCGTGTATAAGAGCACTAATCTTATTCATGAGGGTTCCACCTTCATGACCTATTCACTTCCCAAAGGCCCACCTACAATATTATAGGGTTAGGATTTCAGCTTATAAATTTAGGGAGAAACAACATTCAGATGATAGTACTTTTTTTTTCCAATTTTTTTTTCAATTTCAAGTAACTTAGTGATGGAAAACATTGCATGTAAGACTTTGGCTACATTTCTCTTTATTTCCTTAACATGGATTCCTAAAGAGGAATTACAGAGTCAAAGCACATAAACATTTGAAGGACTCTTGATGACTGTGTCCAAATTGCCCTCCAGTTACGTGGCTTCAAACGCTCCAAACCACAGCACCTATTTATTCACACTGTCAGCAGCCTTATTATATTGAGTGTCATCAGTTCTTAGAATCGTCTCCATTTGGAGATTTGGTCTTTCTGTGTAGTTTTAAGTGGAATGTCTTTATCTGCAGTGAGGTTGATATTCAAAAAGTATTGGGAAGCTCTCTGGAGAGGTGTGGGTTTGGGTTTGTAAAAGAAGAGGGGAAGCACTTGATAGACTTGGAAAGGGATTTCCATGGGTGCCCAGGAAGGCAGGTGAGAATGTGGGGTGAGAAACAGGGAGGAGGGGGTAGAGTCAGGACATCCAGGTGCCACCTGGACCTTCAATTACTTGTGAATGTCAGTGTGGTCACACTCACTTTTTTTTTAAAATTTAATTTTATTTTTTAACTTTACAATACTGTATTGGTTTTGCCATATATCAACATGAATCTGCCACAGGTATACACGTGTTCCCCTTCCTGAATCCTCTTCCCTCCTCCCTCCCCGTACCATCCCTCTGGCATACTCACTTTTATTTTGCAGCCACAATACGAAAACAAAAAACAAAAAAACCTCTTTCTTTTTTTCCTAAGTAAATGAGAAGACAAGAAAACTCTGAGGCTGACATACAGCACATTCCAAGTGGGACCCATTTGCTGGCTAAGCAGTAGATCAGCACAAATTATGAACATTTAGACACGTGTTAACCCACTAATTGAGGGTAGAGGGACACTAGAGGGTGCGTTCTCCCTAGATGCCCTTGATCTTTCCCCTCCTGACCCCTGAAACACCAATTAACACTCTCAGTCAATACTAGAAAACATATGGTGAAGATAAACACTGCCCCATAAAGAATCTCACCCCTGCTTGTCACAGGACATTAACCAACCCAAACTGGCACCCCTAGGGGAGGCAACAGCAAACTGTAATGGAAGAGTTACTATCTTCCTGTTTAACTTTGTATTTGAGTCTAAAAGCACATAAGGAAGGGGTGTGTGTGTGTGTGTGTGTGTGTGTGTGTGTGTGTTGGGTCTTTGTATTATTGATTTGGTATAAAGGCTGCCTAACAGCATGGTGACCCACTCCAGTATTCTTGCCTGGAAAATCCCATAGAGGGAGGAGCCTGGTAGGCTCCTCCAAAGAGGAGGACATGACTGAATGACTTCACTTTCACTAACAGCAAAGGTGGAGAGAGGAGTGAGTACATGGTGTATTTTGAGAGTCATCCAAATGATTTCCTAAGTGAAGTCTCCGTCATCTCCCTGTGTCAAGTGGTGCCCCTTCCCCAGGAGTACCTGTGTCATGGGAAGACTTGAGGAGTCCCTTAGCGTGCATACATTCACCCTTCTCACTCTTTCCTCAAAGGAGAAGCTGCCTTAGAGGAAGGGTGCTCTCATGACCTCCCTGGGATGGATGGCGGCACTGGCCCTTTGCTTGAGGGCTCTCTGTAGACAGTGTTCTCTAGTTGTGGGCCTTCCATTTTCCATCCCAAACCACTGGTTCCCAAGAATTGGGACCTTTGCTCCCCTGTTCTGCCTGCCTGTGGTGGACAGAATGATGGCTGTAAAGCTGTCCATGTCCCGAGCCCTAGGTTACATGGCAACGAGAATTAAGGTTGCAGGTGGAATTAAGTTTGCTAATTAGCCGACCTTGAATTGGGAAGGGTACACTGAATGAGCTAGACTCAATATAATCAGAAGAGCTCTTACTAGTGGAAGAGGAAGACAGAAGAGAGAGGACCAGGGTGAAGGAAGAGTGAGAAGGGTTTAGACCGATGTTGTTGGCTTTGAAGATGCAGAAGTAGGACCATGAGCCAAGGATGCAGGTGGCTTCTGGGAGCTGGGAAAAGCAAAAAAATGGATTATCCCTTAGATTTTCAATAAATAATGTACCCCCAATGATACCTTGGTGTTAGCCTTGTTAGACCCATTTTAAACCTCTGAGATCCAGAACCTTAAGATAATAAATTTGTGGTAATTGTTACAGGAGCAACAGGAAATGAATACTGTGTCCAAGATGTCCATTCATAGCCTGGGACCCTAGTAGGGATATTGACTGAGTCCCCAATGCCATAGCCCTTCTAAGGTTGTCCTGAATCTCTTGGCTGGTACATATTGATTGTTTGGTAGAAGCTTATAATGTCCAAGAATGGGATACCTGGGAAGATACTGCAGAGTATTTCTAAACTGTGCAAACTGGGTTAGTGAGGAGATGGGAAAGATACAAGGTGATACTTTGAGACCTGAAGCATTTTTCAACTCATCAGTAGTACTTCTGTGGTTCTTGTATTAAGTCATTTGAATATACTGTACACTTGAAATCCTCCTTGTGTTCCCTTCAGCGTAGGCAGTTACTCCAGAAGGTCCATGCTATTCAGAACACTAAGAATCATGAAAAGAAGGTTTTTGTCCTCAAAGCAGTGGGCTGACTAGAAAAATGTATTCATTATTCAATGTACATTAACTTAAAGATTTTGGTATGGAAGCTGGCATGAGGATACATATCTCCTGCTCAGAAAAGGAAAATGTGTGGGAATGTCCACCTCAGGGCATGGGATCTACCCTTGATATTCTTATCCCCTAGTCAAGGAACTGAGACAGATTGAAAAAAAAAAAACCACACACCTTGACTCCCAATATATAGGAGATTGTGACGACTCCCCGAGAAAGGTATCAGCAAGGGGCGATGTATGTTCAGATGGTCAAAGACAAAATAGGTATGTGGGGACACTGGAACCAGTCTTTAAAGTGGGACAGATCATTTATTGCAAAGGTTCATCTGACTCTGAAAGGAATTTAGTATTCAAGGCCAGTTCGGGTTGAAAGACAAAAGTCTCAGTGCGGGCCACAGGAGCAAACCAGCATTTACCCTGAGCGCCAGAAGAGTTAAACGCATTTTTAAAATGGGTTTACTTTTTTTCAGGTTTCACGATAATGATGCGTGTGTATAATAGCAGGGTACTGTTCTTAAACAAAAGATCAGGACTTTAAATCTAGACGGTCAGAGTTTAACAGTGTCCTAAGGATGCAGACCATAGGAGGGCAACTCCAGAGTGCTCACAATTGAGTTGCTTTGTTGTCTAAGCTCGAGTAATGAGCCAAGCAAGTATCTGTGAGTCATCCTACTTCTGTTTCCAAAACAGACTCACTGACCTGATTTAAGAGGCATTAAAAGGGACAAAGTTGACATTTGCAAATATATTTAACTTATTTGTCTTGCAGGCAGAGAACATGTTGGGACAACTTTCAACTGCATTATGTGTGGTCCAGGAGCTTTGATCTCTTTATGCTTGCTTTATGTTGCAAAAAAGCTTTGAAGTATTCTGCAGTAATGAATATAGTAGACGCTTGTTGTAATGGGTTGCTATGAAATTGATTTGACTCTACCAAGGGTCAACTCCTGTCTCCGGATGAATCCCTCACATGCCGTAAAAGCCTTTTGCCTCCCAGTAACCTAAGAGAAGAGTGTTAGTCATACTTCCTCTTTTCAGCTCATGGTGTGGGGGAAGTTCCTCCTTCAGGTATTTGATTACATAGGGTATCTGTGCCAGAATGGCTGTCACATTGGCCATCACAAGTGGAGATGATGTGATTCCCATGCATCCACCTCTAGGTGATTATTTTTTCAGTTGTAAATGAGATTTTTGAGCAAAGCTGGTGATTTTGACATGAAGCTTTTGCTTATGACCATTTCATTGATCAGGGAAACTAAAGCAAAACTTAAAAATAACAGTCTCTTGGATTTGTATTATTCATAGATGGGTTTAGTTTGATTTTACTTGCCCCTTCAGAGCACATAAAAAATAAACCTTGTGTTTGATCAGCTGAGCAACCCTTTCTGAGCTCTTTTCCCTGGCTTTCCAAATTGGATCAAAGAATTGGGAGCTCTGAGGTCCCACCTTTGCTGGGCCCTGGGACTCGGAACCAAGAGTTCCTGAAGGGGGCGGCGTGCACTTGTGCTCGTTGCCGTGACTCCCCTGCCGTTCTTCAGGAGATGGAAAAGTCTGGAGAGTGTGTTCTTGTGTGCTTCTGCTAAGCAGCAAGAATTTTCCTTTTTTTCCTTCTTTCCTGCCTCCTACTGCATCCTGGTCCCTTCATGTCCTCAAGCTTCTGGCTCAGTGGCATTGCCTGCTCAGACGTAGAGAGGGGTATCTGGGAACTGAGCCCTCGTGGCTCAGGTTCCTGTCCCCATCTGCACCGAGATGGCCTGGTGTGGCATACAGCATTCTGCATTGGTTTGCCAAACCCTTGTGAGACCTCTTGAGAAACGCTTATCCAATGGGATGGGTCATATGCGCCTACTGGATTTTACATCTTCTGAGTGAGGCTAATTCTCTACAGATGGTGCTATGTTGAGAGGAAGGTAGGGGGCCAAGTGATGGGCCTCAGTAACAAGTGTCTCCCCTGTGGTGGGGGGCGGGATGTGTTTTTATGATTTAGGGAGTGTGCTTATAGACGTGAATGGCGAAGACTAGAATTCCAACAATGAGACACTGGTCTCCAAGAAACTCTAAATCATCTCCTCTCACTGGATTGACTTTCAATTCAGGAAGATCAGTTTGTGGCTTGAAATCCATTCACAGTGCTCATTTAATGAGAAAAATAGTGACCTGGGATGGGGAGGCCTGTTTCAAGCACAAATAGCTATTATTACAATTTCAGATAACCCAGTCTAACAGAAGGCCATGTGATTGAAAGGACAGATGATAAAATCGAAATGTGAGCAGAGCCTGAGAATGCCCTCTTTCTTCTAGTGCTGACTGTCTAGTTGTGTTTGTTATCTAACCCTGTAATTAGGATGGCATTCAGAAAATAGGAGGAAAGTTGGTATTCTTTTCATAACCCCCAAATCTTTGCATTGCTGCATGAAACTTTTGGCTTCAGCTTTTCCCTGTTCATTAACCATGCCAAAATTTTTAATCTAACACCACTGTTAAAGAGTGGCAGGCTTCCAGGGAAATATATCAGCCAGGCTTATTAATTTCATGCCAAGTGCTGGAGGCGTGAATGTAGAGAACGCTGTTTGACTTTGGATAATAGGAATCAGGCAGCTTAAAGGCAGGGGATAAAGATCAGGAGCCCTGTGTCTCAGGAGGAGGAGCAGGTGCAGGCTTCAAGCAAGGCCTTCAGGCCCAAAGGGGCAGCCCATGCTTAAAACAATCTGCAGTGCATTTTTTTTTTTTTAATTTGGCGTGTGCCTCTCACAGCTTAACAGACCGCTGCTCCACAAAGAGGGGTAAACAGAGAAAGGGAAATTAAAAAGGGAAGTCCCAAGGTAGACAAAAACAAATTAGGGCAAACAAATTACACAGAGTCAACAAATAAACAAGGGAACATCTGTGAATATATTTCTTGGATTTTCTGATTCTGAATGCAACCTGAGAAATGGTAGCAGTTTAATCTAGGAGGTGAGGAGTTTAATCTAGAGCAAAGTCCTTTTTGGAGGGAATGAGTGAGCTGATCACAAAAAGAGGAAGAGGCAACTGGGAGTCTGATTCCTGACAGGATAGTGGGTTGGAGACTCTCGGAGAGAGGGGGAACAAGCAGGCTAAAGCAGTAACCCTGGGGTGAGCTGGTGTTCTACCTCCCTGCTGACTCTCTGTCTCCCTTGGAGGGTGGTTGATAGCTGTAGTTTCCGCCAAACTTCACATAGGAAAGGGCTGTAGGACAAGGAGGTTGAAGTCCACTCACATTAGCAAGACAAAATAAAGCAAGCCCTATAGCAGATGTGTTCCCCTAATCCATTTTCCACATCTATTCCCAGTGGGCACACTTACCTTTGTGTGTGTGTGCATGCTCATTCACTCAGTTGTCTCTGACCCTTTCTGACCCTATGGACTGTAGCGCCAGGCTTTTCTGTCCATGGGATTCTTCAGGCAAGAATACTGGAGTGAGTTGCCATGCCCTCCTCCAGGGGATCTTCCTAACCAGGGGTTGAACCAGAGTCTCCCACATGTCCTGCATTGATAGGTGGATTCTTTACTACTGAGCCACACTTACCTTTACCAACCTTTAGACATTTGCTAGGTGTTGACTGGATATTGGGATGTATTTGAGCTGCTCCTTCTGGCAGTTTCAATCACTTCAGTTCGGTTTCTCAGTCATGTCCAACTCTTTGCGACCCCATGGACTGCAGCATTTCAGGCCTCCATGTCCATCACCAACTCCCAGAGTTTACTCAAACTCATGTCCATTGAGTTGGTGATGCCATCCAATCATCTCATCCTCTGCCGTCCCCTTCTCCTCCCTCCCTCAATCTTTCCCAGCATCAGGGTCTTTTCCAATGAGTCAGTTCTTCACATCAGGTGGCCAAAGTATTGGGAGTTTCAGCTTCAGCATCAGTCCTTCCAATGAATATTCAGGACTGATTTCCTTTAGGATGGACTGGTTGGATCTTCTTGCAGTCTGAGGGACTCTCAAGAGTCTTCTCTAACACCACAGTTCAAAAGCATCAATTCTTCGGGGCTCGGCTTTCTTTATAGTCCAACTCTCATATCCATACATGACCACTGGAAAAACCATATCTTTGACTAGATGGACCTTTGTTGGCAAAGTAATGTCTCTGCTTTTTAATGTGCTGTCTAGGTTGGTCATAGCTTATTCTTCCAAGGAGTAAGAGTCTTTTAATTTCATGGCTGCAGTCACCATCTGCAGTGATTTTGGAGCCCAGAAAAATAAAGTCTGACACTGTTTCCACTGTTTCCCCATCTATTTGCCATGAAGTGATGGGACCAGATGCCATGATCTTAGTTTTCAAAATGTTGAGTTTTAAGCCAACTTTTTCACTCTCCTCTTTCACTTTCATCAAGAGGCTCTTTAGTTCTTCACTTTCTGCCATAAGGGTGGTGTCATCTGCATATCTGAGGTTATTGATATTTCTTCCGGCAATCTTGACTCCAGCTTGTGCTTCATCCAGCTCAGCGTTTCATGATGTACCCTGCATATAAGTTAAATAAGCAGGGTGACAATATACAGTCTTGATGTATTCCTTTCCCAATTGGGAATCAGTCTGTTGTTCCATGTTCAGTTCTAACTGTTGCTTTCTGACTTGCATACAGATTTCTCAAGAGGCAGTTTGATGGGTCCCAACACAATTTTCCTTTTATCCCAAGACTGGTGAGATGGGCTCAAGGTTATAATGGAAGTTCAGCATATTGCATGCTATTAACCAGTGGAAACAGCATTAGTGAATTTATAGACTTATATGTCTTTATCTAAAGTAGCAATTGGTTTACACCATAAACCATGGATTTTCTCATTGTGAATAGCAGTTATAATACAGGAGTCAAGAAGTGATAAATATTTGATTTATTCATTGCATAAACTCCAATGATACTGATATAGTTTCTAAAACTTCTCCATTTAGATTTTTTAAGCTTTGTGAAGCATGTGGTTGTTTAGGATCTGAACTACTCTTTTTTAACCTTCCATGTGTTGTGTGTTGAGTTGCTTCAGTTGTGTCTGACTCTTTGTGACCCCATTGATTGTAGCCTGCCAGGCCCTTCTGTCCATGGGATTCTCCAGGCAAGACTACTGGAGTGGATTGCCATGCCCTCCTCCAGGGGATCTTCCTGACCCAGGGATCGAACCCACATCTTTTATGTCTCCTGCATTGACAGGCGGGTTCTTTACCACTAGTGCCACCTGGGAAGCCCTTTTTAACCTTACTGTGCTAAAAGCCCTATTTACCTAGCCTATCTTTTACCTTCATTTTGCAGGTGATAATAACTTACTGCTGCTGCTGTGCTAAGTTGCTTCAGTCGTGCCCGACTCTGTGTGACCCCATAGAAATATACAATACGGTGGCAAATTTTTTTGGTAAATGCAAGAAGGAAATGAGTGCCCAATTCACCCTTTCTTTCCCACTTATATAGTTTTGCTTTACTGCTTATTCATAAATGGGACAAAATAGGTGTGAGCTGAGCATTAAAAGAATTATACCAGTATGGTCCATTTGCAGACATAAGGACAGTATCACTATATTAGAAACAGTCTAGTAGTTAGGATTTGGTCTATAGTAGGAGTAACAGTAAGCAGAAAATTAACACTCGTCAATAACTCATTTGACAGGTACTGGGGACACCCAGGTACTTGCCCTAGCTGAGGTGGGCATGTTATGTGACCTTTATTGAAATATTTGATTTCTGTGCTATAAAATGGACATCACCATTTCTTTCTTCCTAGTCTTTCAAGAAAAGGTAAGAATCCCAGCCAGTCTCTATGAGATACTTTCAATTCTGGCAGAAATTGGCTATAAAAATGCCAGCCTCCATTTATTATTAATTCTCAAGTCACAGGGCTGCATGGGGCCTTATGAGGTCAACCTATTCTCACCCAGCTTGTGGTGCTTGTTATTGGGAATCTTGGGTAAGCGTGATGATGGATTATTCCAAATTCCCTTGTGTCAAGGTATTAAGATGAGGTACCCAATTACTATCAAAGCCCCACTAAAAACTCATCGTAGGATGCAAGAAATCAATATCATCAAATATTTATTGGGTGTCTATTGGGTGCTTTGTGTTTCATTTGTAACTATTTGCTATGATATAGAGCTCAGGTCCACAGGCTCTTATTGCTTATTTAGTAATTTTTCTCCCCATTGAGGTTTTTGGTTATTTTTGATCTTCAGATTTTTTTTTTTATAAGCTGAATGTATTTCTCTGGAAAGAATTTGTAAGAAGTCCAGGTTTAATGCCAACTCTAGAGAGAAGGCATGGAAAAAACTGCAACTTTATAGAAAAAAATATCACTTGAAAGGCTAGGGCTACAGTGAACTTGAAAGGATAAACAGAATATGGTTTGTAATATTGTCATAGCATTACTTACATGAGAAGACCAATTCTGAATTAAACTGCAGTATTTGTTATCCTATAAATCTTACGGAAAATTATTTCACTCTAACAGGCATGTTTCATTTTATTGTGCTTTCCTTTATCAAGCTTCACAGATATTGTGTTTCTTTTACAGATTGAAGGTTTGTGGCCACCCTTCATTGTTAGAGGGTGGATAGAATTTTTTCTAGCAATAAAGTTTTTTTTTTTTTTTTTTTAAATTAAGCTGTGCACTCAGTTGGTAAAGAATCTGCCTGCAATGCAGGAGACCTGAGTTCGATTGCTGGGTTGGGAAGATCCCCTGGAGAAGGAAATGACAACCCACTCCAGTATTCTTGCCTGGAAAATCCCATGGACAGAGGAGCCTGGTGGGCTACAGTCCATGGGGTTGCAAGAGTTGGACACGACTTAGTGACTAAACCACCAATGTTATTGCACACAGTAGACTACAGTATAGTGTAAACATAACCTAAAAAATTATTTATTTATTTGACTGTACTGGGTCTTAGTTGTGGCATGTGAGTTCTTAGTTGTAGCATGGGGGATCTATTTCCTGGACCAGGGATCAAACCTGGGCCTCCTGCTTTGGGAGCTTGGAGTCTGAGCCACTGGACCACCAGGGAAGTCCCACACAACTTTTCTATGCACTGGGAACCACCCCTCCTCACCAAAAAAAAATTTTTTGTGATCCACTTTATTGTGATACTCACTTTATTGTGATGGTCTGGAATAGAGCCAGCATTCTCTCTCAGGTTTGCCTGTAATTATATTTTTAAAAACATATTTGAGTAGTCTTAATGCAGTCTATTCACTTGGCTTGATGAAGTATCCAAACCAGCACTTAGTACCAGCTACATACATTCCATATCCCTTTCGGTCACTAGAGGTTATGGAGAGTAACAGGCTTAATATGAAGCATGGTGTACTTGAGGGGAGTCTACTTCCTAGGATTTTAAAGCACTTCAATGATTTTGGCAGTCAGCATGTTAGTACAGTTTTTGTCTAATTTCTCGGGATACCTATGTACCTTGGAACTGAAGTTATTTTCTTCCATTACTCTGTTTTAAGTTTACAAATTAGAGCTAGAGGGAACTAGTAATGGTCCTTTGTTAATGTGTGGAAGTACTTTGAAATCCTTGGAAGAATAGTGCTGTGGAAATTCAAGGTAGTTATTAGTCTAATTAGCCAAATAATTTAATGAATCCAATTAGTTCTTAACTTTGTATTGCTTATAGCCTATTAAAAAGTAATTACCACTTGTGCTTTCGATTAAGATGGAGTAGCTAGTATCAGACTAACCTTCCTGCTAAGTGCAACTGTAAAACAGATGTTTGAAGGCAACAAAGGGAAATCAAGGCAGGCAGGACTTGACAAATCAAAGTTCCAGTGAGAAGAAAAATACATTGAAGCAAGTCTTAGGTTCACTATCAATTTTTCTGTATGGAACATGGCCAATTATAGCTCAGGGCACAAAGTCTAGACAAAAACCTTGTACCAAGTGGGTTCATTAGGCTGGAAGTCAAACACTGGTGTTCAAGATTGCTAAGGCAGCCAAGACTTGAGGAATGAGATCTTAGAGGAAAGAGTACTGTAGGATATTGATCCCAGTATCCTGCCTGTAGTTTTTCCTTGAGTCATTTGTCACATCCTAAGAAGTACATGCTTGGAATGAGATGCTGATAAAATAAGCAGAGAGTAGATACAAGAGTCTAAAAAGCTAAGCAGAGAGGGTGATGTCACAGTGTTGCTGCTGCTGCTGCTGCTAAGTCGCTTCAGTCGTGTCGGACTCTGTGCGACCCCATAGACGGCAGCCCACCAGGCTCCCCTGTCCCTGGGATTCTCCAGGCAAGAACACTGGAGTGGGTTGCCATTTCCTTCTCCAATGCATGAAAGTGAAAAGTGAAAGTGAAGTCGCTCAGTCGTGTCCGACTCTAGCGACCCCATGGACTGCAGCCCACCAGGCTCCTCCATCCATGGGATTTTCCAGGCAAGAGTACTGGAGTGGGTGCCATTGCCTCTCCTGTCACAGTGTTAAGGAGACTTAAGTTGGAATTCAGGAAGATGTGTGTGTGTGGGGAGCTGGTAATGAGCTGTAGTTTTCACTTGGGACTCCTGGAGGACCAAGCACTGGGACAAGGGGAAACCAGAAATAGACTCACCTTACCTGGATCAGAATGATCTCTCAGTTCTCTGTCTTCCAGGAAAAAGAAAAAAAATTCTCTGTGGAATTATACACAGACAGGATTTCTCACACATTTAAATACAAGATTATCAAGCATATTAGGAAACAGGATCAAAGGACTGAAAACAAAACAAAATAAAAAACAGACAAAAACCCCAAACAACAACAAACAAGAAAAAAGAAAACCCAAGGAAAATCTATAGAAGAGACAGACTCACAGGTGATTCAGATATTGCAGTTCTCAGACACAGGCATAGTTTAAAACAACTGTGGTTAATGTGCTTAATTAAATAGAGGAAACAATGGAAAATTTCACCAGAGAACAAGAACCTATATAAATGCATCAAATAGGAGTTTTATAACTGCAATTACAATAACTTAAGTTAATAATTCAAAGATGAGTTTAATAGCAGATTAGAACTCATATTAAAGAGGATTATTGAACTGGAAGACAGGTTAGTAGAAAATATCCAGATTGATAGACAGAGGGAGAAAATATGTAATATAAGATATATACATAGAAATGATGAAAAGCTAATGTATGTACCTACATGTATGTATACCGCTACCACTACCACTAAGTCGCTTCAGTTGTGTCCAACTCTGTGCGACCCCCTAGACAGAAGCCCACCAGGCTCTGCCGTCCCTGGGATTCTCCAGGCAAGAACACTGGAGTGGGTTGCCATTTCCTTCTCCAATGCATGAAAGTGAAAAGTGAGAGTAAAGTCGCTCAGTCTTGTCTGAACCTCAGCGACCCCACGGACTGCAGCCCACCAAGCTCCTCCGTCCATAGGAGTCTCCAGGCAAGAGTACTGGAGTGGGGTGCCATTGCCTTCTCCGAAATGTATGTACATATGTATCTAAATGTACGTACCTGAGGTCCTAGAAAACAAAAAGAGAGAAAATGGGTCTGAAGTAGTGTTTGAAAATATATTGGTTGATAGCCTTGAAACATGTATATTATCATATGTGAAACGGATCGGCAGTCCAGGTTTGATGCATGAGGCAGGGTGCTCAGGGCTGGTGCACTGGGATGTCCTTGAGGAATGGGATGGGGAGGCAGGTGGGAAGGGGGTTCAGGATGGGGAACACATGTACACCCATGGCTGACTCATGTGAATGTATGGCAAAAACCACCACAGTGTTGTAAAGTAATTAGCCTCCAATTAAAATAAATAGAAAAAAAAATATTGATTGACAATTTTTATAAATACATGTGACATCAAACCACAGCCACCAGAAGTTCAATGTATTATAATTAGGATAAATGCAAAGAAAACCATACTTAAACTTATCATAATAAACTAAAGAAAAGACAAAATCAAAAATAAAAATTTAAAAGGAATCAGAAAGAAAAGAAACATGCCCAGGAGCAAAAATATGAGTAACACCTGACTTTTGTGAGAACTAAGATAACCTAGATAAATATAGAATGGCATCTGTTAAATGGCAGAAGAAAGTGACTGTCAACCTCGAATTTTCTACCAAGAAAACATGTTTAAAATGAAGGTAAAATAAAAAAATGACATTTTGAGATAAACAAAAGCTGATGAAATTAATCTCTAGAATATGAACACCAAAAGGAATAATAAAGATAATTCCTCAGGCAAAAAAAAAAAAAGATCCCATATGGATATTAATTACATTAATATCAGATAAAGTAGATTTTAAGGCAAGAAGTCACACTATAGAACAGGGTTTGGTTACTCAGTTCTTCAGCACTACTGAGCTTTGGACTAGATAATTCTTTGTTGGAGGCAGGGGAGGGCTGTCCTGTGCACTGTAGGATGCTTATCAGCAAGCATCCCTGGTTCCTATTCATTAGACATCTATAGCACCCACCACCCCAAATTGTGGCAACCAAAGTTATCTCTGCTGCTACTGCTGCTAAGTCGCTTCAGTTGTGTCCGACTCTGCGTGACCCCATAGATGGCAGCCCACGAGGCTCCCCCATCCCTGGGATTCTCCAGGCAAGAACACTGGAGTGGGTTGCCATTTCCTTCTCCAATGCATGAAAGTGAAAAGTGAAAGTGAAGTCGCTCAGTCATATCTGACTCTTAGCGACCCCATGGACTGCAGCCTACCAGGCTCCTCTGTCCATGGGACTTTCTAGGCAAGGATACTGGAGTGGGGTGCCATTGCCTTCTCCGAAAGTTATCTCTAGACCTTACCAAATGTCCTTAGCTGAGAAGTACTGTTACAAATAAAAAGACATTTCATAATGTTAAAAAAGCCAACTTAATAGGGAAATAAAAACAATAAAAAATTTAAGCTTTACTTTTCTTCCAAGATAAGCATTAAAGTTATAAATTTTTCTCTAAGCTCTGTTTTACCTAAGTTTTATTATGAATATTTCTGATTCATGGATTAGTTAGTATTATATTGCTTAACTTCCAAACATTTGGTGATTTTATAATTATTTTTCTGCTATTGATTTTCAGACAAAATTTAGGTAAGCATATAAAAAATGTGAACAGCATGACCCACAAAATTTACCTCACTGCATATATAGACTATTGTATGGAATGCCTGCAGGTATACACTTTCTTTTCAAGTGAATGTGGAATATTTATCAAAGCAGAACATATGCTGGGTCATAAAATATGTCTCAACAAATTTGAAAAAACCAAAATCATACAGAGTATATTCTCTGATCATAGTGGAATTAAACAGAAATTTTAACAGAGTGAAAGGGAAAAGAAAAGATCACCTCAATGAATGAAGAAGCCACATTTGGTAAAATTCAATGCCAACTTATAAAAAAGTCCTTAGCAAGCTAGGATTAAAAAGTAACCTTAATTACAAAAGGAATCAAAGTTCCTTCCCTGCCAGATCAACAGCAAACTTTATTCTTAATGATTAAATAGTGAAAGTATTTACCCTGATATCAGAAATGAGACAAGGATGTCTGTTACCACTACTTTTAATCATTATTATATTGAGATTCTTAGCCAGTGCAATGAGATAAGACAATGAAACAACATATGTAAGTATTATGCAGGAAGAAATAAAAGTTTTTGTTTGCAGATGATATGATTGTGTATAAAGAGGTTCCAAAACATCTACAAATGAACTATTAGAATTAATGGTTAGTTTAGTCAGGCTATTGTATACAATAAAGTCAGCATACGAATATCAATTGTATTTACTTATATCAGCCACACCAAATTAGAAAGTAAAGTTTTAAAAAGATGCCGTTTATACTAACATCAAATATATTAAATGGCAACCCACTCCAGTATTCTTGCCTAGAGAATCCTGTGGACAGAGGAGCCTGGTGGGCTGCTGTCCATAGGGTTGCATAGAGTTGGACACGACTGAAGTGACTTAGCATGCATGCATGCACTGGAGAGGGAAATGGCAACCCACTCCAGTATTCTTGCCTGAAGGATCCCAGGGACGGAGGAGCCTGGTGGGCTGCCATCTATGGGGTCGCACAGAGTCGGACACGACTGAAGTGACTTAGCAGCAGCAGCAAATATATTAAATAGGGAATATGTAACAAATACAAGGCCTCTATACAGAAAACTATAAAATATTATTGACAGAAATTAAAGACTTAGGTAAATGGAGGACTGTAACATCTCTGGATTAGAGGCACAATATGAAAAAGACGTCAGTTCTCCCCAGACTGAGCTATCGATCTAATGACATGTTAATAAAATTCCAACAGTTTTTTAAAAATGGAAAATGACAAATTGATTCTAAAATTTATATGTAAATTCAAAAGTTAAAAGTAGTGAAGACAATCTTGAAGAATGAAATTGGAGGCTGTAGACTTTCAGATACCAAAACTTTTTAGAAAGCCATCATAATTAACACAGTTGGCCCAAGGACAGGCAAATTGACTAAAGGAATAGTATAGAAAGTGCAAAAACAGACTCATATATATCCCTGGCCACTGGATTTATGACCAATGTGCCACGGTAGTACAGTGTCAATGGCTGTTTTCCTTCTTTGATAAATTGTGCTAGATCAATTGGATGTAAATATGGGAAAAAAAAAGACTTTGGCCCTTATCTCAGGCTGTACACAAAAATCAATTTTTGGTGGATCATATTCCTTAATATGAAATAAATATTCTAGAAGATAACATTGGAGAATATATTTAAAACCTAGGAATATGCAAAGATTCTTTAAGACACAAAAAGAACTAACTTTAAAGTGAAATGTTGATAAATGGACTTCTTTAAAATCAAGACTCTTTTCTTACCATGAAGGAAAGTGAAATGACAAGCAACAGAGACATATTTATATTAGATGGAAGAGATAATTACATCACAAATATTAGACAAAGGATTAGCCCCTAGACTTTATTTTTAAAATTTCTTCAAATCAGTAGGTAAAGAATATCCAATTAAAAATGGACAAAAAGTTCAAATAATCCTCTTCAAAAGAGAATATCTCAATAGCCAATAAGCATAAAAAAATCCTCCTCATCAATAGCCATTAGAGAAATACAAGATAATACTTTCATGAGCTATTCCCAACCATCGGGAGAATGCTTAAAATTTTACAAATTGACAATACTAAGTGTTGTAGAGAATGTGGAGGACAGGAACTCATATATTTAACTATTCAAACTGATCAGTTGAGTCTGGTTGTTTAAACACAGTGTTGCTTAAAGCATCTTGAGAAAAAAACCACACTTGGAAATACAAATTCTTGTTACTACCTTCTCCCTACAACCAGATGCTGAAACTGAATCAATAAGGCTTTTCTTATGCTTGGATTTTAAATCAAAGGAAAATTATTCCTAGTCTGGTGTCTTTCAGGGCAAACAAAAGGAGACATGTGGGAGAGGTTAAGGGTGGTAATTGTGGGACCGTGCATGGGGGATTGAGAAAGTCCAAGAAAGCAGAATTCAGAGAAGGAAGGAGGGAGGGAAAGGGAATGTCAGAGGCCAAGAGTTAAGAGGCTGCAAAGGAACCTGGAATGAATTGGTATTTGTTCATTTGGATATGTAAAGCACCTAAGGGAGAGGAAAACAGGTGCAATATGAATGCATTAATGAAATGAAAAATGAGGCTTGACCTATGAATAAATATTCAGAATAAAAGCATTTTAAAATGTATCTTGGTTTTAGGGCACTTACCCTGTCTGGCAACTAATTTAAAGTTTTCATGGTTACACACACTCACATACATGGTTAGTTAGCTTCCTGTCTGCCTGAGACAAACTTGCTGAGGTTCCCAGGATCTGTGTGCCTCCTTCTGCTTGCTTTGTTGTTCAGTTTTGTTTCTCTTATCAACACAGTCTGTCAAAATTGTGTAAAACAAGATTCCTAATTATATAGACTCAGGTGGTCAAATTATGCCACCAAAAATTGTGACTTGGACCTAATGCCTGACAGCAATCCTAGAGGCTGGTTGGTTGGTCCATTTGCTCCAGAAGAGCCTTTGATGTCACCTGCCACCTGGGAAGCCCTGACAATAATGGCCTGGCTCCATGCAAGGGGTGAGAAAGATAGTGTATTAATGGGATTATTAGAAACAAGACAAACTGCTACTCCTCATCAGGAAGAGTGGAGGCTAAGTGCAATCATGTAGGTAAAGTGCATCTAAGCAGAGACCCCTCGAAAGGCTCAAAAATAGGCAGCCATTTGATTATTATTTCCATTACAACAGGGTTTCCTAGGGCTTCCCTGGTGGCTCAGTGGCAAATAATCCACCTGCTCAGGCAGGAGATTTTGGTTTGGTTCCATTTCTTTGAGGCCAATTCTTGGAATCGTGGCATCTCATGTCAAGGCTACAGTCTGGTCATCATGTTGTTAACTTCTTACCTGGTGAGCGATTCAGAATCTATAAGACAGCTCACAGGATATAGCTCAGAATATTTTCTATAGCCCTTGAGAAGGAACTAAAGGTCTATGCTTCGTGACCAAACTGTTTTTATATAGTCTCCTTTGACTGTATTGCTTTGTTTCTACATTTTCTCATTTCTCTGATTAAACTTATTCTTTGGTTAAAGTTTTTCTACAGACAATAGGCAGGCAAAGGGCCACAGGGTCTTAAAAGGGCCATAGGGTCCTTCTCTCAGTTTCACTGTCCACTGTTTCAGTTGAAGTCAACTGTGGCCCCAAAATATTAAGCATAAAAGTCCAGAAAGTCTAAATTGTGTGTTGTTCTAATTAGCATGATGAAATCTCATTCTGTCCCACTGGGTCCTGCCTGGGATCCCCAACTACTGACATTTTTTGCTCCTGACATCCAAGCATCAACATCATTGTAGCTCAGGGATGCAGGATCACTGGAGCCAGATGATCTTCCTTCTGACATAGGGTCAGGAGATCAATAGTAACCTAACGTTACATCGTGATGCCTACTCATTCACCTCACTAGGCAAGCTTTTTATCATCTCACATATCACAAGAAGGGTGAGTACAGACCAAGATGTTTAGAGAGAGAGAAATCACATTCACATCACTTTTACTATAGTATATTGTTATAATTATTCTATTTTATTATTAGTTCTTGTCAATCTTTTACTGTGCATAATTTATAAATTAAACTTTATCGTAGGTGTATATTATAGGAAGAAAACATAGTATATATATAGCCTATATATATAGGGTCTGGTACTATATGCAGTTTCAGACATCTGCTGGGGGTTCTTGGAATGTATCCCCTGCAGATACCGGGGGAACTACTGTAGTTTTCTAGACTTCTGCATGCCACACAGATTTTGGCAATAAGCTGTCTTCAAGTTAAGTGATGGATGGTATTTTGCGTTCTGTGCTCTCTCCTTCCCTCCTCTTTTTCCTTCCCCTCCCTTCCCCTCTTGTTCTCTCTTTCTCCCTGTCTTTGTCACTTTCATTCTATCTAATTTAATGGTAGCTTAACTGTTCTTGCCTGGAGAATCCCATGGACGGAGGAGCCTGGTAGGCTACAGTCCACGGGGTCACAAAGAGTCGGACATGACTGAGTGACTTCACTTAAGAAGGAATGGTGAGCTAGACCCCATTTTAACAAATACATTTCAACTGTTTCAACCATAAGACACTTTACCTATTTCTTCTGTGCCGTGGCATTTGGATAAAATGATTTTCTGATTTAAATTTTTTTTTTTTTTGCTGGTAAAAAAATCTCATTGCCCCAAATAAGCATTGATCCCAGTGTTCCTGGACTCTCAGTGTTAGCTGTACATTCTTGAGCCTCTCAGTGTCTCTTGCCTCCCCATTTAGATTACCAGTGAACTATATACTCAGAAGCAGTGTGAGAAGAATGGGCTGATGTGGTGCTGGGTTCAGTGGAGATGTGGCATTTTAGACAGAGGAAAAAAGTATGCAATTGGAGAAAGATGGGAAGAACACAATGCATGTGAAGAGCTTTGTTGTTCTAGAAATTTTAAGATTGCTTTACTAAGTTCAATGATGAAAGCCATCAGAAGAATATTCTCCTGAAAGTTATTTTTTCTTGAAAAATAGAAAAGAAAAGAAAAGTCGCATCCTCTTAGTATAGCCACGGATGGCAGTCAAGCATCTCTGCAGATGGGGATAGTCCATTAGTTAGTCAAGTCACCCTCCAGGTTAGAGAGTGGTAATTGATTGATGAGGCTTAGTCCTAAAAATCTGGATTTTATTGTTAGACTTCCCTGGTGGCTCAGCTGGTAAAGAATCCATCGGCAATGCGGGAGACCTGGGTTTGATCCCTGGGTTAGGAAACTCTCTTGGAGAAGGGAATGGCTACCCACTCCAGTATTCTGGCCTGGAGAATTCCATGGGTTGTACAGTCCATGGGGTCGCAAAGAGTCGGACCTGACTGAGTGACTTTCACTTTCACTTTCTTTCATTACTTACTCTATGTGTGAACTTTTACATGTCACTGAAACACACTTCATTTTTCTCACCTACAAAATGGGGACACTAAGAGTAGCTAGTTCCTATGATGGTTGTACAGATTAAATGAAGTAATACATGCATGCTAAATAGTATAGAGTAAATGTTCAATAACTGTTAGGTTCTGTTACTGCTGTTATTACCATTATGTTTAATTGTGACCTAAAATGCAGTTGGAGCCATAGGTGTGGTCAGAGGATGATTCATGGTCAGAGCTGTAGGTATGAGACACCACCAAAATGAACAGGGACAGTGACATGACCAGATTTGTTTTAAGATGTTTGCTGTGCTTTGAAGAACAACTTGTCTAGAGACAAGAGGCTGGGCTGTGGTGTGCTCCGGGGGTATGTATCATCAGCTGTGAGAGCCAATTGTTGGGTTTTCAGGAATTTTCTGAGTAGGTTATTGAATATGAATGTTGTTAGATATTAAATTATATAAAGTTACTATTAAGTTATTTTGAAAACAAAGACAATAAATACTCAGGGCATATCACCTCCTAATTATCTTATTTTGCCATTATCTAAGCTCTCGAGGTTATCTATGTATATACTATATCTGCACGGTGTAAACAGTGAATAACACTGTGTACTGAGCTTCTGTCATCAGGGATGTGACTTTGGTAGCCTGAAATGAGCCAGGATGGGAGTATTTATACCACGTAGTTCAGCAGATTCTACAAATCAGGGCTGTACCTGCCCCCTAGAGAGTCAGTTGTTAAACTTTTACTAGCTCCCCCACTGGGTCAGAGAGACCCATTAGAAAGCTATTGAGACAGTTCTGTAGAGAGATGCTGAGTGCTTGATTTTTAGCATTTAGAGTGGAGGGAGACAGACTTGAGAGACACTTCAGTGTTAGAATGAGTAAGGCACAGTGACTGACTGAATGTGTGGGAAAAGAAGATGAAGACCGAAGCGTGAGTATGTGTGACTCTCCCTTGCTGTCTGATGAAGCAAGTTGCCATATTGTGATCCCACTTACAGAGAGGCCTACCTGGAACTGAAGGAGACTTCTGGCAGATGAGCCAGTGAGGAACTGAGGCCCTCAGTCCAACAGCCTGCAAGGTGCTAAATCTTGCCAACAACCACGTGAGCGCTGGCGTGGATCCTTCCCCAGTCGAGCCCTCAGATAAGACTCCAGCTCTGACTGACACCTGATGGCAATCTGTTGAGGTAGAGGACCCAGCCAGGCTGTGCCCAAATTCCTGACCCATCCAAACTATGTGATAGTAAATGTGAAGTGCTCTGAGCTACTAAGTTTGTGATAATTTGTTCTGCAGCGATAGATAACAAATTCAAGGTCTTTACCTACATAGCTCTGGGAATTGTATACTTATTTTGTCATGCTGTACTCTGCTTTTCCTGTATGTACCAAGTGAAGCCTTCAGGCTTCTGGAAAGTGGTCAGCCGTGCCTCACTGGGAAAATCTGAATAAGGGTCAGAGCTGACTCGAGCCCTGTACTGGCAGGCAGAGCCACTGACTGATGTAGCATTGGCCATGAAGAGTCCCTCTCTGGTGATAGAGTCATCATCCGCCCTCTTTGGATGACCTCTGGGGTGGCCAGAATTCACATGGGAAGATCTGCTCAGTTTCCAGAGGTGGGAAGGGCCCTTAAGAGAAACAGGGGTAATTTTAACATTCATTGTTTAACTTGGGAAAGACCACATGCTATCAGTTACCCTCTCTTGCTCTCTTTTTTTTGCTTTTCAATAGAGAGGACTTAAAATTTTTTCATGAAGACTTTGTTTATTTAAATCATGCATAGAAGAAAACAGAGGGTATGCATTTTAAAATGATGCTCATCATAAAGGGATCTTTGAAAGGGATTTGGAAACTAACTGGCAAAAGTGTGGGTCAGCATCTTGCTCCTGATCCCCGAGGCTGAAGAGAAGTCATGTTTTGACTTTGTGCCCCGGATGTAGATTTAAGAAGGACCATGGTCGAAACAGGAGTCTACTAAAGTGACATCTTACCAGACTCCCATTTTAAAACCAGAAATCTAATTGCCTATGGGGAATTTAAATAACAAAAAAATGTAATTTATTTAAAAAACTAATTGCCAGTGTTTAAAAGGCTGCTTCTGTAGGATGTCAAGCTGAACCCCTCATTTAAACTGACCCCTTAATAACACACCCATTAAATTTTTTTTTGCCTGAAACAGACTAATTTTAAGAAAGTATTTTAAAAGTAAGATTCATTTATTTATTCAATAAATATTTACTGTATGGTTACTTGGTAGTAGGCATTATTCTAGGCACTGTTTTTATTCTAGTGAAAAAGAAAAGCAATAAGTAGATAACATATGATATAATATGATGCTATAGTGATATTTTATCAATAAAATATAAGTAACATATACATTATGGTATTAATTTTGAGTAAGGTATATTTATGACATATAGTAAAATTAATCAACATTTTGGCAACAACTTTAACAATTAACAATAAATATAATTATAGTAGTTAAATAACAGTGTCAGGTAGTGATAGATATTAATAAATTCATAAGCACACAAAATCTAAAAATGTGCTTGTCTGTGGTATCATGCTGAAATAGAAAAAAGGATAATTCATTCTTCAGGAAAATAAAGACTATTAAATAAAGGCTCTTTCTCAAAGTGGGAAAAGGATGAGAAACTTGTAAAGATAGCTCTGGAAAGACATTTGGTGACCCTGTATGGTAACTAGGAATGCTTTTGCCTGCACATGATGGTAAACTCAATTCATAGTGGCTCACATAACAAAGGTCCAGAGAGTCAGGCAGCGGCTAGAGTTGGTTCAACAGCTTGATAATGTCACCAGGAGCATTCCATTGTACTTGCTGCCGTATAGCCACGACATGGCTGCTCCAGCATTGGCTACTGTACTCACCTTCAAAGCAGAAAGATGGGGGATTGGGCGAGGCCAGCAATATTGGCCTCTTTTATCAGGAATCCAAAACTTTCCCAGGACTGTTCTCACCTTGGCAGACTTCTTCTACATCTTATTGGGCAGACCATATACTGTATGGCTAGCCCTACTTGTAGAAAAGCCTAGAAAAGTGCATACTTACTCACTGCATGTTCTATAGTGGAAAGGACCAAAGGAGCAAGAAATTAGGCATGGATGTTGCATCAGCCAGTCAGGCGAGGTTGCTACAGAAGTCTCTGAGTTAGGGCCAAAAAATGCATTGACTTATTCCTCCTTTCCTTGTAGCCCTTTCTTATCTTCGGATATGGAGAAAGGCAGGAGCAGTTTGGTAATAACACCCTGAGAATGACCTATATACTTATTGTGGTGAAGGGGTTTTGGGGAAACGGACATATCGTAATGATGATGTAAAATGAGAGCTTTGGGGTTAAAATGACTAACACAGCAGGGAATTGACAAGAATGGCCTGTGTGTGCTCAGTCTCTTAGTCTTGTCTGACTCTTCGCAACCCCATGGACTTAGCCTGCCAGGCTTCTCTGTCCATGCGATTTTCCAGGCAAGAATACGGGAGTGTGTTGATCTTCCATACCCAGGAATTGAAGCCACATCTCTTGTGTCTCCTGCATTGGCAGGTGGATTCTTTACCACTGTGCCACCTGGGAAGCCTTGACAATCATGGCCTGGCCCATGCTAGAGGTGAGGAAGATCGTGGATTAATGGGATTATAAGAAACAAGACAAACTGCTACTCTTTGTCAGGAAGAGTGGAGGGAGGGATCATCTTCTTTTAAGGCTGTGTGATACGATATAGCAGAGGTAGTTTGAAGAGTACAACATGTTGTTGGCGATCCAGAAAGATGTGATTTAGATAAGAGAACCCAGTGTTGGGTGAACCAGGTTGAAAGAGTTCTAATGTTGGGTTGAAGCTGGGACTATGTGGATATTGAGGGGTAGCAGAAGTAAAGAGCGAGAGATGCCACCTTTTTTTAGGTCATGGGGAGAACACTTGCTTGGGTACCAAGCCAGGAAGCAAATATGGAAAGCCAAAAGCCAAAAGCATCAGAGGATGTATGGTTCACACCCTCTCTACCTTTAGAAACAAAGTAAGTGGAACAAATCCTGTTATTATTATCCCAACATGCTCATTGGGTAAATGGCAAGTTCTAGCATGTGGGGATGACTCCCCAGTGTTGGCATGTAGGATGATCTTTTTTATTAAGTGACCCTTTACCAATGAGCTGAGAAAGCAAATTTGTCTTATTGAAGGAACGCCATCAAAACTCGAGAGACAGATTTTCCTGCTGACATATAAAAACAGTGGCCATCCATCCCTGACTGGCATGCACAGACACCATGGTTGGAAAGTAGGCCCTTCTTCTGGAGGGATTTATAGGTATTTTGGCTCAGATGATGAAGGTTGAATATAATCACCATTAGGAAATTTAATCTCCTGGTTTCAGAAGTAGAATTTTAGGGCACTCTTGTAGGGCTATTTGAAAGAATAAGCATTTTCAAGTTTTAGAACAACATTGGCTAGACTACTGAATATGACAGGAACCCATGTGACTTGCTTTGTACTTTAAGAAACAGTCCAGCAACCATCAGTCAGTTCAGTCACTCAGTCATGTCTGGCTCTTTATGACCCCATGGACTGCAGCATGATAGGCTTCCCTGCCCATCACCAACTCCTGGAGCCTACTCAAACTCATGTCCATCGCGTCAGTGATGCCATCCAACCATCTTATCCTCTGTCGTCCTCTTCTCCTCCTGCCTTCTATCTTTCCCAGCATCAAGGTCTTTTCAAATGAGTCAGTTCTTTGCATCAGATGGCTAAAGTATTGAAGTTTCAGCTTCAGCATCAGCCCTTCCAATGAATATTCAGGACTGATTTCCTTTAGGATTGACTGGTTGGAGCTCCTTGCAGTCCAAGGATCTTCTCTAACACCGCAGTTCAAAAGCATTGATTCTTTGGTGCTGAGCTTTCTTTATGGTCCAACTCTCACATCCATTTATGACTACTGGAAAAACCATATCTTTGACTAGATGGACCTTTGTTGGCAAAGTAATGTCTCTACTTTTTAATATGCTGTCTAGGTTGGTCATAACTTTTCTTCCAAGGAGCAAGCATCTTTTAATTTCAAGGCTGCAGTCACCATCTGCAGTGATTTTGGAGCCCCCCAAAATAAAGTCTGTCACCGTTTCCATTGTTTCCCCATCTATTTGCCATGAAATGATAGGACCAGATACCATAATCTTAGTTTTCAGAATGCTGAGTTTTAAGCCAACTTTTTCACTCTCCTTTTTCACTTTCATCAAGAAGCTCTTTAGTTCTTCACTTTCTGCCATAAAGGTGGTATCATCTGCGTATCTGAGGTTATTGATATTTCTCCAAGCAATCTTGATTCCAGCTTGTGCTTCATTAAGCAACTATAAGCAAAAGTAATTTCAATCTGTGCTTGTATCTCTTGAAGGACTAAAGAGAGATTACGTTTATGATTCAGAATACTACTTATTAAGATTTCCTTGAAAATTTCTAAATCTCCAAATCTCTCTGTTTCTAAATCTCTCTCTCTATCATGACTTTCTTCAACATCCAGGACGCTTTGTTCTTCTGTCTTCCTCATTTCTCTAGTTCCTCAGCATATACCCGGCAGATAAACTTTGGCTTCTTGTTTTGTTTTCCTACCTCTTTCCTAATCTACCTACATTATTTTTCTAGATTTTCTGCAACCTAGGAAAGGCAAAGAACTGATCTAAGTATGTGTACATCCTCATGTCTTGAAATTTGGGATATTTGAGTTTATTTCAGCTTATAAACCTTGAGGAAGGTAAGACACTCAGAAACATTGCTTTGAGGCAGTGTATTTTGGTGATTTTATATGTCAGAAAATTGGACAAGAGCCTTAAAACTAGATGTTCTGGCTTTGTCTGAATCTCCTGGCAGAAGGGACAATGTCTTTAAGCCAGGGGAAGAGGGAAAAGGGCGCGGGAGGGGAGCAGAGGTCAGTAACATCAAGTTCAAGGCAACAAAAAAGCACTTTACATAAACAAAGAAAGCTTAATATAAAGAATTACTGATTTTAATAGAGGCTTGGGACAATAAGGGATTAGCTAACCAGTGTAAAGAGAATCTGAAGCAATAGGGGAGCAGAAACCAGAACGATTATCACTCTTCTTGTACGGCTGAGAGAGAGACCAACTCAGGAAAAACCCCTCCCACTTCACCCCTCCGCGGGGAGTCGGGGGCGGTGCTGAGTTCAAGACTCCTTAGTGAGGGCTCAGTGGATGCAGAGCCGCTGCTGAGATATGTCGTCAGAGTGTGTTGGAAATCCTTTCGGAATTCAAGAGAAAGGATCCACAACGAGGTGCGGCACTTCAAGACTCACTGTGAAGCCCGCTAAGGGGCCACTGAGGGCTGGGCAGGAGTCCCGCACCGGACACGCCACGTGCACTGCCCCTTGTTTTATTTTTCTGCCAAGAAAATGCACTAGGTATGAACTCAGTGGCTTATAAATCTCAATTTCTCCCTTGTTGAATGATCAAGCATCTACTTTCTGCCAGGTAACTTTTGAGTCTGTGGAGAAAGAGCCAAAAAAAAAAAAAAAAAAAAACAAAAAAACCAAAGCACAAAAAACCCCAAACCATTGCAAACTATTTTCATATGTTCACATTCAGAGGAGTTTCCCTTCGGCTTGAGACTTTGGACTGTTAAAATGCAAATGCCCTATAGAAGAAATGGCATTTTAAAGCTGTTATCAATCATTTATACCTTAGTGTTCATGAAGGTCCTGTCTCCTTGCCAGATAGCAGGGTTTGATGTGATAGGTGGGGGCGGAAGGGAGATAAGATGATCCTGGACTTTGGAAAGAGATGGTTCCAATTGGAACTGGACCCTAGGGTACCAGCCATGACTGAGCCTGCTGCACAGTGTCTGGGACTTCTGTCCTGACTGAGTTCCATCCACACATCAAATGCAAAATCCACTTTCTTTATAGAACATTTCCCTTATGTTCTCTCTCTTTTCTTACTTGCTTCGGGGAGGTTTATGGTTTGAAAAATTAAAGTGCGGATCTATTTTCATTACCAAAGGATTTGCAGAACTGAGCTGGGCCTGTCTGAGCTCACATTTGCATTTGCCATCCCGTAAGCTGATTTTCAATGCTGAGCAGCTATTTTAAATGTTTTCAAGAGCCTCCTTTTTAACTCTTTTCCTTACTTATGTTATCTAGTTCTGCAGTTTAAAAAATTCCATTGCTGATTCTAGGTGGAAAATCCCCATATGAAATGCCAAAGGAATGACTGGGCAGTTGGAGCAGACGCCCAAGGGGTGGCTGAGCCCGAAAAGCCTGACAGGGTGTGTGGCAGCAGACCTGGAGTCTCAGAGGATTCAGATGACTCCAAAGTTTCTTTATGGCTGGAGCAGTGATTGGCCCAGAGTTGGGACTCAGATAATATTTGTTGACATGAATGGGATAAAGGAGAAAAAAAAAAAAAAGAATGGCTAGGGAAATGAAGAAATTATCTGTTGTTCAATAAAGTGAGGTGAATGGCTTACCGGCTTTCCATTTCCTACAGGATAGATCAATGAAATTCTCCGACTGGCATGACCCTTCATGTGGCTCTTGCTTGCCTATCCAGCCAAATCTTCCCCCTCCCTGCTTCGTATTTTGTGCTGTCACCTGAAATGCTGCCAGGCTTCACCCTGATCTATCAGGGTGTGGCTCTTAGCTTTCACGCACCTTGTACTTTCCCCATTAAAATAATGGTCAGGGATTTCCCTGGTGGTCCAGTGGCTAAGACTCTGTGCTCCCAATGCAGGGGGAGCTGTGATCAATCCCTGGTCAGGGAACTAGATCCCACATGTCACAGCTAACGTGCCACCTGCTGCAACTAAGACCCAGTACAGCCAAATAAATAAAATAATGGTCATCCTGTTTTTACATACTATAAGTTAATTATAAATTTTGCTTTTTACATCCTGTTTTTACATACTATAAGTTAATTATAAATTTTGCTTTTTATATCCTGTTTTTACATACTATAAGTTAATTATAAATTTTGCTTATCTGTCTTCCTGTGGGACTAAAAATGTGTTGCTTCTGGGCATCATGGCTCTGTTTGAGTCCTTCCTTATGTGTTTGTTGAATGAATAATTGTACTAGCAACTATAAACTACAAGCAGATTAGCAGAGCTGTATCTAAGTAGCCAGGATGCCTGTGGCTTTGGAGTTGACTCCTGGGGCACTTGCTGGGGAGCCCTGGTTCATGGTAGTGAAGATCTAGTCATATACTAGAATCATATACTAGAAGGCCAGCCCACTGCTGACTCCAGGGCCGATTGCTAGCACGTCTAAGTGTCTGTGAGAAAATAATTATGGTTGACTTTTTGTATTTATTTGTGTACCATTACTTATGGAAGTTCATTTATTTTTAAAATTTATTTTGCTTTGGGACTTACCTGGTAGTCCCGTGGCTAAGCTCCATGCTCCCAATGCAGGGGACCCGAGTTCAATCGCTGGTCAGGGAACTAGATTCACATGCTGCAACTAAAGAGTTCACGTGCCACAATTAAAAAAAACCAAAACTCCAATACTTTGGCCACCAAATGTGAAAAGCTGACTCATTGGAAAAGACCCTGATGCTGGGAAAGATTGAAGGCAGGAGGAGACGGGGACGACAGAGGTTGAGATGGTTGGATGGCATCACCGACTCGATAGACATGAGTTTGAGGAAGCTCTGGGAGATGGTGATGGATAGGGAAGCCTGGCATGCTGCAGTCCATGGGGTTGCAAAGAGGCAGACACAACTGAGTGACTAAACAACAACCAACAACAATTAAAAAAAAAAGATCCCACAACAAAGATGGAAGATCCTACATGCCACAGCTAAGACGGACGCAGCCAAATAAATAAAAAAAGAAATTAAAATAAACATTAAAAAATTATTTTCCTTTTTGGTTAGTAGCAGAAAGTGTTATTTTTATGAACCTGTACTTTTGAACCCAACTCTAAGAGAGAAAAAGGGGAGGGTCTCTGGGCATAGCAGGGCAGAGTGCATAGAACTTCCGAAACTGGTCCCCCTTCCCTTTCGTGTGGAAGAGACCCTCAGACTTCAAATGAGCACAATTTGAAAATCACTGATTTGGATTAAGGAATAAAGTGAACACAGGGGAATAAATCTTTTCCTGGTATTTTAAGTAGAAACCCTTTGGCAACCAGGTTATATATTTACAAAGCCTTTCATATGACTCAAAACTCTAACTCCAAGTCAGTTTTTACAGCTTAAAAATTGGTATTGAAATAGTTACTTAGGTTTAATTTTAGAAAACTCAGGTCAATCAATATGTATGACTTTTAAGTTTAATCCTTCCTTTGGGGATCATGAAGCTCCTTCCGGCTCCAGTGCTCTTTGATTTTCTGATTGTGAAGGGCAAGGTGGGAAAGAAATAAACAAGGTGACTAGGTTTCAAGGGCTAGCTTTCTTGGCATGAATGAGTAATTGGAAAGCCAGCATAATCAAAGTAATTTCATCCATCATGTACGGAAAGGGAAATAGAATTCAGGTTATTAAGGTTGCATGAAACTGCTTTTTGAATGTATGTACATATTTCTTCCTAGGGGCTAGATAACGTTTCCCATTTTTATTTCTAAAAGGAGTTATGGAAAAAGACAACTGAAAATAAAACAGAGCTGCGGTCTCAGAGCAAAACTAGAATAATTCATTAAGGAAAAGAAAAGGGTTTTCTGTTTCTCTTTTAGAAGAACAAGCTCACAAACCAGAATACCTGTTTCTAGTCCCCAAAGGTCCCCTAGGTCATTAGTCAGCAATGTCATTTGTGACTCCTGCCCCGGATGCGAGCCGGTCCTGAGTGGCAAACAAGAACCTTAGTTCTTAGTTCCTCAGACCCTTGGTCTGGAGGGAAAAATCACATAACTGACATACGCGTTTCATAGTTGCCTAGGTGTATGAGCTTTTGGAGTTTGAGGAAACTGAGGAAAAGAAAACTATCCCAGGTGAGAGAGATGGAGAAGGAGCTGCAGAAGGCCAGTTCCAGAGAGCAGAGGAGAGATTGCTAACTGTTAGTAGAAGCACAAGAAGGGGTGTTCCTGAAAAAGAACGAGCAGATGAAGGCTACATATCGACACTCATTGTCACAGAGGTGACCCATGGCATAGATTAAAAAAAGAAAACCTGGTTTGACTTTCACTAATCCATGGGAAGTTGGACTTAAGCTATATTCAAAGCTTTGTTCATCTCATTCTCTTTAAAAATCATAAAACGGCGAATTTTTTTCCCCATTGGCACAAAAGCCCAAAATTGTAGAAATTTTATTTCTTTCATTCACAGCTGTGTCTCTAGTACCTAAGGCAGTTGTAGTTGCTCGATAAAAAATTCTCAAATAAACAAATGAATGAATAAAAGGAACTTTGACCCTGGTAATTTCCCCTCTTTTAACTTTTCTTCCTTTTCTCCTTCTTAAAAAAGGAGATTAGGATCAGTAAATTACATTCTAGGAACCATGATGGATGCATTCTGGGGTAATTTGGGTGGAGTGGATGGGGAGAGTATGGTTGTCTTTTCCCAGCATTAAATGGGCTTGCATTGTTGAGCCTTCAGTGTTCTGCTTCATCCACTATTATTTGTACTTGCCACTCTCTGGTACCAGCTTGTCTAATTACAGCAGCCTCCCTACTTTTTTCCTACTTACTATTTCAAATTTGCTTTTTCTCAAAATCTAGGAAGAACTGAAGATTTTCTAAAGAACATGTCACTAAATTTGTTAAATCATCAATTTCCATTTTATATACATTTTGAGCTCATGGCCATGGACAAAAAGTTTCCCTTTTTAAATTAATAAAGAAAAATAAAAAGAGGGAAAAAGAAAACCATAGAGGTCATTTTGCTGCTGCTGCTGCTAAGTCGCTTTAGTCAATGCGACCCCATAGATGGCAGCCCACCAGGCTCCCCGTCCCTGGGATTCTCCAGGCAAGAACACTGGAGTGGGTTGCCATTTCCTTCTCCAATGCATGAAAGTGAAAAATGAAAGTGAAGTCGCTCAGTCGTGTCCGACTCTTAGCGACCCCATGGACTGCAGCCCACCAGGCTCCTCCATCCATGGGATTTTCCAGGCAAGAGTACTGGAGTGGGGTGCCATTGCCTTCTCCCAGAGGTCATTTTACATACATGTAATTCTATGTACGAGTGTCCATTCTTCTCCTTGCATAACCACCTGAGATTAGTTCTGGTAGCATCCTTCAAAGCCCAAATGCACGGATTCCATGAAGTCTTTCCAGTTATTCTCATTTTAATTTTCCTTTTTTGAACAGCTATGACATTAATTTATTACTTAATCATGAATTATGGCATACAATCCCCTAATTGATGTTTGTGGATTTTTTTCCCCAGCTATATTTTGATTTCCTTGAGAACAGAATCCTGGCTCATGTATTGTTAAAATATCTATCTCCCTTGGCTCCCCAAACAATGTTCTGTGTATAGAGGGTACATGTGGATTTGCCAATTTGTTCATCACACTAAATGCCCAGGGAGAGCTTCTACAAAATTTATACCAAGCCAGGAAAGGACAGTCTAGATTTTCTGGCTGCCAAAAACCAGTGTGTACCCTGGTTACCACAGCTTCCTGTCTATGGTGGTAGTGGTTTAGTCGTTAAGTTGTATCCGACTCTTTGGGACTCCATGGACTGTAGCCCAATAGGCTCCTCTGTTCATGGGATTTCCCAAGCAAGAATACTGCAGTGGGTTGCCATTTCCTTCTCCATCCTAAGCCTTTAAGTCTTTCAGTTTGTTCCTGATGAGAAAGGAGAGTAGGGAAGACTTTTTTCCCCTTGACAGAGGCAGAAAGCATATGCGGAATCATTTGACCATCCAGCTTGGAGGTAAACATTTGGTCCCAGGAGATTTTCAAGTTCTAGTGACTTAGCATAAAAAAACCACATCTCTGGTATTTAATAATACAAGGACATCTATTGCTGTTATTTAATCATTGCTATTATAGTTATATATTTTGCATCTGTTTCCTGGGGCTCCAGTGAACCTTGGACATCTTAATTACATATAATGTCACTCTCCCTAACCAGTTTCATTCCACAGGGTAACTAAACTCTATGTAATGAGACTGTCTCTGGCTTCTACATGTTTCTTGTTTCATCCTCATATTATATCTGGGCTTGCAAAGGCAGAAAACTTAAACAGCACCAAAGAGAGTCTTGGTATTATTTCTAAAGACTGACAAGCTTTTTTTGAAATTCTATTTTTCCAGCAAGAGTTTCAGTTTCCCTTTGACTTTATTACCCTGAGGGCACATGCATGATAATAGAAAGATGATGTAGCCAAAATATAATTGTGTTTGAAACTTTTTAGCTTAGTTCCTCACTTTTCTAAACTGTAAACCTCAAAATTACAAAAAAAATCATGAATTTAACTTCTCTTGTTAATTTTTTCTTTTCTGTTCAGCTATAAGATTAAAGTCTAATGTAGAACATTTGGGATTTTCTTTTCATTGAATTTGGACTACCGTATTTATGGGGAAATTGTCTTTTATTAATTTGGTGTAAGACACACTGAAAACAATAGACTATTAAAGCTATAGGAGGTTTTGGCTGCATGTCAGTGTTACCCAGAGAGATTTCAAAAAATACGGAGATTCTATCCCACTAGATCTGTGGTGGGGCCCAGAAGTCTGGAATTCTAATATAACTGGTCTGCCTATAGTTTGGAAAGACTGGTTTAGATTTTATTTTGTGGGATTCCAAAAATCAGAACAAAATACTGATCAGAAAGAACCAGGTTTTTTCACCCCGGGTCTAAGCTACCTCTTGGTTTTAGCATCAACACTTTGGGGGCTTGCATTAATGACATAAAACAAATAACATGCACTCTGAGTGAACAAAAGCACTCCTGTCTGACTATTGTTAAAAACTATCACAGCTCCCGAAGATGTTTTTTATATACAACCATAGGGTAGGTAGCCATTAGACTAGGAGAATCATATTCAGATTTTCTTCTTGTTTTTCAACAAAAGTAGTCAATTCATTCTAGATAAAGCATACTTGGTTTTGCCAATGAGGTACGTGTGAATTGTTCAGGTTTTTCAAAAACCTTGATATTTTAATAAATGTTCCAAGGGCTCTGGAAAGGACACCTTGCAGAGACTGATTTTTCTCAGAATAGCTGAGCTTCCCAGGTAACTGTGGGCCACTCAAGCCAGCCACCACCTCATTCCTGCTCCTTTATGTTTCTGTGCCTGGCATATTTCTGGGAACATAGCTGCTCCTCAAGAAATGACATCTAAAGAATAAATGGATCAGGCCATAAGTCTCCTCTTATTGTTATTGTATATTATGAATGTCTCTGCCTTTTAGACTTTAGCAAGTATAATTTAACTTTTTTTAACAATGGCTTATACCATGCTGAGCTCCAGTGCCCTCCAGGATCTGTTGTAGTATGTGGAATGTTTTTATTCTGCACTAAATGATCCTAAACTGCTGTGATTTTTACTTCTTTTGTTTGCTTTCTATAGTTATTTCCCCCATGTTTCCATTCTTGCTGTTAAGCCATCAGCCGTCACTTGTTACTGTTATCGATGTGTCTCTTCCAGTCTTCTTTTAATTTTCTGGTCTTATTGGGCTGCTTATTTGGGGACCATATCACCAAGCCTGTTAGAATTTCCAAATAAGAAAAGTAGGCCTCGAGTAAGAACCCTAGGAAATCCTTTCTGATAAAGCTAGCTAATGAGGGTGGGTTCTATGGTGTAGATGGTGGCTATAAGAGGTCTTTTTTTGTGTGCCTGGGTTCTCAGCTGTTTTCCAATAAAGCAAGTGCCAAGTAAATAAATAGGCATTATGTCTTTAAAGGAGAGTGAGATTCCCTCTCCTCGGTACTCCTAACGGCCTATATGGGAAAGTAATCTAAAGAGGAGTGGATATATGGTTATGTATAGCTGATTCTGTTTGTCGTACATCTGAAACTAACACATCATTGTAAATCTACTATACTCCAATGCAAATTAAAAAATAATAAAGAGAAGTGAAGTTCCCTTTGTCTACATTTCGACTTCTTGTACTTGTTGGCAATTAGAGATGGTCCACAAGCGTATATGTCTCCATGTCTCTCCTTTCAGAAAGGAATTAGCTTGAACCTGACAGAGCAGTTCAGGGCAGTTGGAAATTGAGATCCAGTCTCTTCAGGCTGGAGGAGGTGGGAAGGACTGGCTTCTTTACATTCAAGCCTTTATGAGCCAGAATGGAAGGGAGGGGAGAATTCCTAACCCTGTGCAGGAAGCCCGACCGACAGGTATTTTACTCATTTTACAGATGAGGAGAGTAAGAAGCTGGCCATAGAGTGGCCACTGGACTCAGATTTAAACCTCTGCTTACATTAAATTTCATTCATACTGTTTCCTCTTGGGTGTCCTCAGGCCTCCTCTTGTACGGTGGCTTTCAAGACTGCTGAGCATGGCCATTACGATCTTTCCCCTTTCCTGTTTTTTTTCTTTCAGGAAAAGCTGTTTCTCCTCCTTCTCCTCCTCCATCCCTGGCCCCTCCTTCTGAGTCTCATGGCCAGCTCCCCGTCCCCTTCCTGTCATCTGAACATCAATGCATCTGAGAGCTTCATCTTTAGTCTTCTTCTTTCCTTTCTCCTTACATGTGCCCTGGTGATCACAATCTAACCATGGCCCTGCCTGATTTGATTTGTTTCTTAAAAATGATGATGACAGCAACATAGAACAAGACCCCCTGGAGCAGTCACGTGAGTATGTGGAGTCCCTGAGAGACCTGCAGGCAGCTTCCTCTGGCCCCTTCCACCTGCCTGCTCCCAGCCTCCATGTTCGTTGGTCACCATGGTTACTCTGCCTCCTTGGGCTCCAGACTTTGGCTCCCACCCTTCAGATGTAGTCTATTTACCGGGCTTAACCCCTGACTTTCCTTTGGCATTAGGGCCTTTTATACAACTGAATTCTAGACCTGGCTGCCTGAATGCCCTATAGCAAGCTATAGAAAGCTCAACATGTTCAAAATAAAACTCGTTGCCTACCATCCCAGTTAGCAACTTCTGAGTTATTCTTTCACTCACATCAGCTCATACTCTACTTCCTTTCAGGTCTTTCTTCTGAGTATATTACTTATTTGCCTCCTGATATCTATATCTGTATTTTTTTCATATTGCTACACAAAATTGCCACATGTTTAGAAGATTAAGACAATAAAGACAACACACATTTATTATCTCATAGTTTATATAGGTCAGGATTTCATCTTGCTGCCTCCTATCTCCTAGAGGCTCCTCCAGATCCTCACCATGTGATCCTTTCATAGGCCTGCTCAGAATAGAGTGGCTTGTTTCCCCAAGGCCAGCAAGTGGATATCCCTGATGGTTCCAGTCTCTGACCTCTAAATGCTCTTTTGAGGGCTCACCTGGTTAGATTGGTTCCCTGCAGGATAGTGTCTCCTTTGATTGACTCACAGTCAACTGATTAGGGACTTCAATCACATCTGTACAATTCTTTCACCTTTGGCATATCACAAAAGTGATACCCATCATATTTTTAGTCCTCTCTCACACTCAAGGGAAGGGGGTTTCATGGGTACCTTTGGGTAGGAATCTTGGGGCCATCTCAGTAGTCTGTCTGCTACAATATCTCATGGCCTCCTGCCTGAAAATTAGAGCCTCTTCCAAATAGACCTTCCTGACTCTTTTTATTCTAGTCTTGTTGTTTTTTAGTCACTCAGTCATGTCTGACTCGTTGCGACCTCGTGGACTGCAGCATGCCAGGCTTCCCTGTCCTTCCCTATCTCTTGGAGTTTGCTCAAACTCATGTCCATTGAGTTGGTGATGTCATCCAACCATCTCATCCTCTGTCACCCTCTTCTCCTCCTGCCCCCAGTCTTTCCCAGCATCAAGGTATTTTCCAATGAGTTGGCTCTTTACATTAGGTGGCCAAAGTATTGTAGTTTCAGCTAGCATCAACACCACCTTCTACACTATTAACACAGTCATCTTTCCGCTGGGTAAATATGATCAAATAATTATCCAGCTCAGGTCTTCAAAGGTTTGCCAAAAAAAAAAAAAAAAAAAAAATCCCACAAAACCCAAGAGAGGATAAAACAGATTCTTTCATGTAGCATATGAAACTCTGTGATCAAACCCTTCCTCCTTTCCAGGCTCATCTCTTGCTTCTTTCCTCCTAACACCAAATATTGCACTTCAGCAAGCAAGCATTTATTTTTTTTCATCACACTGTACTTTTTTCATTCCTCTAAGCCTTTGAATTGTTTGTTCCTTTACTTTCCTGAGATTCCATCCTCCAATGTACACAATGATGGTCTGACTAATGGAGTACAGCACATCTTTCAAATCTGATCTCCTCAGTGACCTTTTCAGATCCAGCTGCCCTTCCTGGGCTCTGCGGCTCAGGGCTCCATTCCTCCACATCTCCACTGGTGTTATCCTCACTAGAGCCCAAGTAGGAGTCACACTTGTCAAGATGTATCTGTGATCTGCTGGGAGAAACCCCATAGAAATGTGCTGCCATTAAGGCTAAGGAAACTTTTGGGAAAAGAAGTCACACTCTGTCCTTTCTCAAGATTCAGGCAGGTCTGGTGATGTCTGCACAGCCAGAGAGGTAGCCTGGCTCAAGGCCTTCCAGCGAGGTCAAGGAGCCTCTTGGAGGCTTGGATTTGTCTCCTGGCCAAACTCATGCTGGCTTTATTCTGATGGAATGAACTCTACAGGTCTGCAAATGCTACTTCACTAAGTTCTGTAAAATTTCTTTAGGGTCTATGACATGCTGCTGCTAAGTCACTTCAGTCGTGCCCGACTCTGTGTGACCCCATAGACGGCAGCCACCAGGCTCCCCCATCCCTGGGATTCTCCAGGCAAGAACACTGGAGTGGGTTGCCATTTCCTTCTCCAATGCATGAAAGTGAAAAGTGAAAGTGAAGTCGCTCAGTCGTGTCCAGTGACCCCATGGACTGCAGCCTACCAGGCTCCTCCATCCATGGGATTTTCCAGGCAAGAGTACTGGAGTGGGGTGCCATTGCCTTCTCCGACAGTCTATGACATGGTGAAACACAAACAGGAGTGGGTTGTATCTTCTTAATCTGCAAGACTATAGGCCAGCCTTGACCAAGGAGACTTTGGACAAGGGAAAAATGGCAAAGGTAATAACAATATGGAGGAGCAGTGTGCTCTGCTTTGGTCACAGAAGTAGCTCTGGCAGAGCGGCAGGGGACACCTTTGTTCCACTGGGGGAGTGGCAAAAACAGCTGTGTCTGATAGGAGAGGAAATGTTCAGAGGCTCAGTGTGGGGAGTCTCAGTGATGAAGCAGACAGATGGTCAAACCAGCAGAAATTTTGTTACATATCCACTCTTGTTTTGAACCATGATTGTTATCACATTTTTTTCTCTTCACTAGACAGTATTTGTTTTTGAGGATAGACACTGAATTCCCACTGCTCGACGTATCTGAAATTTAACATGCGATGAATGAATGAATGAAAAAATGAATGACTCTTTTCATTCCATGGATCTAATCTCTTTTCACTCTTAGGAATGCTGTATGTGTAGAACTTTGAAAACAGATTGGGCATGGGTATTTGGTCTCAGGCGAAAGCCTTTGGGAGGTCTACTTTGATTGTCTATTGCAAACATTAAAAAATTGTCCTACAGAAGTATGTGTTCATGGGTTTCTGATATAAAATAATAATTTTATTATTGGAAATAGTAATAATAATCTTTTATTATCTGTTTCAGAGATATGTAGCCTCACTTGTCTGGCAGCTTATCCAAGAAGACTTCCTCTTCTCTGGTTCCCTGTGGAGTGCATATAAAGCCATTGGAGAGAGAAGAGTGGACAAATGTGGTGAGTAGTTTCAAAGTGGCTCTAGTTGATTTGAAAACTACCAGCACAGATGACCTCCAGGGCCCCCTTTCTGCTTCATATGTCCCTGGCAGCTGTATCAAATTGATCCTGTTTGACCGTGAAACATGGAGTACTTGAAATCACCAGCCTCTTCCATTCCTACCCAGGGGGAGAAAAAACAGAAAGGAAAAAGATTTCTCTTATTGGACTCAAAGTTTGGCAAGATTACAGATATGATCAGGAGCTCAGGACTGGATGTACAGAGACATTAGTCAGCTAAATTGTACATGATCGAATGGCTGGTTCCAATGTAATTCCATTAACCTCATTTTTTTTTTTTTTGGTAAAAACAATTAAAAAATTCAAATGCTGTATTCATAAATTGCATTTGGGACTTAATGGTGGTATTTTTTCCCCAACTGAAATGCCTCTGTGAGTTGCCCTCTAATTCCCATTTATTTTTCCTTTATGCTTGAGCCTAATTCTCATGTGGGTCAGAATAAAAGCACTCTGTGCAATCTTTTAACTTTTAAGTTTGCCATCCATAGAGGTCTTGGGGTCCCGACAGACTGCCACTCTTTTGACTGCTAATGTTAAAAAAAAAAGCTCTCAGGAAACGTGGCAAAATGGCTAATATTTGAATAGCTGTTCTTTTACATTATATATGTATATTTCAGTTATAGTCATCTTACTATTGATAAATAGCCTATTTATTTTTTGATCTTGAATCTTTTAGTGATTGCTATTGATAAATAGCCTATTTATTTTTTGATCTTGAATCTTTTAGTGATTGCTATTGATAAATAGCCTATTTATTTTTTGATCTTGAATGGAATCTTCAAGTGGTTGGTTGAAGCAAATAATCATATTTATTATGTGTGTTTGTATGAAAATAGCATTTTATAAATCAGGTGAGCTAGATACAAAAACACAGAAATTTACTTACAAAGAACAAGATGCAGAAGATGCAGTTGGGGATTTGAAGGTAGAATCATTTGCCCCTTATTCTCCTGCAGAGTCAACAAATAAAGCGTCTCTTTTTTTTTTTTTTTGGTCAATCAAGTTATTAGAACTCTCCATATTTAAGAACAATGTTTTTATTTATTTATTTACCATATTTCTTTGTCAGAAGAACTGAGTTGGTTGTGGATGTTTGTTAGATTCTTGTTGATTTTCTTTCAGGAATAGGTACTGATAGTTGCTCTTGCGTGGAATTGTTCCTTGTCAACCTGGATTGGTTGAATCCTTTTGGCTCAACCAGGGAAACTTTCCAGAAATTAGGTCCATCCAGGGTAAACATCCTAGTGGTAAAGAACCTGCCTGCCAGTGCAAGAGACGTAGGCTAGACCCCTGCGTCGAGATGATCTCCTGGAGGGAGGGCATGGCAACCCACTCAAGTATTCTTGCCTGGAGAATCCCATGGATGGAGGAGCCTGGAGGGCTAAAGTCCATAGGGTCAGAAAGAGTCAGACATGACTGAAGCGACTCAGCACTCATGCAAATACACACACACACACACACACATTCCTAGCTTTGTGATAGTGTCATATACCTTAAGTAACTTAGCACACACAAGGGTAAATATCATGGGAAATGACCAAAAAGAAATAGCAGATAAAGCCTAAATGATTAAGACTAACATTTGTTTTGAATTATATTTCTATAAAGGAATAGTCCAGTGACTAAGTGTTTGTTTAGAATTCATAGCATGCCAGGTACTAAGGGTACACATGACTTCCTCAGGAATCCAAAATATGGTGATATTTACATCTCACAAGGCTATTTACCATGTGCGATATGGCACATATGTGACATACATACATCAATGAAAAGAATATTGTCCTTGGAATTAAACAGTAATTTCAAATTTTGACTTGGCTACTTATTTTGAGTTACCTTTGTTAAGTCATTCAATCAACAAGAGACACGTTTTCCATCTGAATTATATCCGGAGGACAATATATACCTTCCTGGTTGTTATAAGTGTTAGAGATAATGTATATGCTTCACAGGTGGCACGGTGGTAAAGAATCTGCCAACCAAAGTGGGAGACACAAGAGATGTCGGTTTGATCCTTGGGTCGGGAAGATCCCCTGGAGTAGGAAAATACAACCCACTGCAGTATTCTTGCCTGGAAAATTCCATGGACAGAGGAACCTGGTGGGCTACAGTCCATGGGATCACAATGAGTCAGACACAACTGCTCACACATGAGCACACATGTACAGTGCACCGCCTAGGGCCTGACCTTAATGACTGAAGATAACATAAAAATACATTTGAAGTGGAGTTCTGCAATTTCAAACAGGCAGAGAACACAGATGGATATTGTCTATGATTGCTGGTATTGTCAGACCCCTTCTTTCAATCACACATCTGTGATGAAAATTGTCAGCAACAGCATTCTTACAAAAGGAGTCACACCCTAGAAGCTGGAGAAGTCCTTGTTAGACTCCATGTCTTAAAAGACTAGTTGTGGCTCCTCGAGGTGGCAAACATTAACTTACTTTTTTTGTTTGTTTGTTTTCTGAGAATGTGTGCTCCGTACAACTGCAAGTCTCTGCACACCTGCCTTGCTGGGGAGAAAGCAAGAAGGCTGTTCTCTGGGAGGGTGGGCTGTCTGAGTCTCACCAAAGGCATGCCTTCCTTGGGAAAGAGCAGAGGACATTTCGTTTCCCCAATCCTTTTTGTCAACACAGTGGGAGTTATCTGAATTTCATTTGGGTATTAAGTGCTGTGTGAGTTGAGTTTCTCTCTGTTAGAGGAGCTGCTGTTATTGGATTAAAACCACAGTTGTTGGGAAGCACTGAAGACTCCATGGGGGATTTCTCTATCAAACAGCAGTGTCAGAGTTTTGGGTTTTCTCTTTTCTAGTAACCCCACTCACCAGAGATTCCTGTTTTGGAGGTAACAGTATCACTTAGCTGGAGACCAAGGGGACAATGCAGAATTTCTTTCTTATTACCAAGGTGCCAGAACAATCAGCTTGGAAATTATCCAAAGCTTGATTTGACTCTCAGCTGAGGGGTGGGACTACCTATTAGGGGACATGGAATTCAGCTGGAGGGGAAAATTTCCTAAGTAAGCGACGACCTCCAGGTAAAGTCACACATTCTTATGTTGGGTAAAAAGGCCACCTTATGAATATTAACTCATTCCCAGATTCAACTGTGGTTTACGGTCACTGTGGATTTTATCCTTCGAGACAGCCCCTGGCAGCCTTGGCATTTACCAGAGTGACGTTCTCCTTTAGGTAAATGCTGGAGGCCAGTGCCAGAACCATTGGGATGTGCAGGGTGACAGCCGCCTGCCCACTGAACTGAGAAACCAAAAGCCTGGGTTCTAACCCCGAACCCCGTCTGCCAGTGCACAGCCAACAAATCTATCCAGTAAGGAGAAATACATTCAGATACCTTGAAAGTTTAGCATCTGCTTCTCGTTGGCTCCTGCTGCTTCAGAAAAACATTCGGAAGTTTCTATTGGATTTAGAAGAGATGGAGATGGCGTATTTTCCACATCTCCAGAAGCCTACACCCCACTTGGGGAGCTTCATTTACATGCACATCGGATGCCGTCTGACTGCTTCGGACTGCACCTTTGAGCAGATCCGATGGGATCCCCACACGCATGTCAATGAAGCTCCCTTAGCCCGAGCCTTGCTCCAAAGAGGCAAAGAGCAAGCTTTTCTTGAAACTTGTTACCGCGACAATCTCAAACCAGACACCACAATAAGGATTTTTTTTTCCCCTTGATTGTGTGTATGCCAGGAGGACGCCACGTAACTTGGTTTTCCAGACCGAGGTAATTTATTTAAACATGGATTATTTGAAAAACGGGAAGGGATACAGGGCTTGATTTTAATCCCTGCTAACATAGAGAAAAGAATGCTCGTGTCACAACTCAGTGAGTGTAAAAATTAAAAAAGGCTGAGACTATTGTTTGAAAACAGGCAAAATAATTAAAATTATTGTGGAATAATCACATATCACACAACAGCCTCTCACTCTTCTGAGCAACAATCCAAAACGGCTCCTCCAAAGCGGGCCCAAGGGCAGAGGTTCCGTATATCATTCAAAGACCATCTGTCGTGCAATTCCTGTAGCGCCTTTGCACTATTCTGAGGGCAGGCTGAAATTTAGTCCTGGCAGTTCTCTCTCCATTTGCTAACAAACAGCAGTGATGGCAGATAAATATGGCAAACAATAGGCGTTTGAAATGAACTGGAAAGGGATGGGGAGTTTTGGATCCAGCACCAAAATCAGAAGTTCTGGGTCCTGTGCTGGGCTCCGGAGACCCCCACGGCCGGATCCTGCCATGTGGCAGCGCCGACAGACATCTGTGGGCTGAGCGAGGCTTCCGCGCGTCCAGCCAACCTGCTCAGGGCCTGATTTAAATGCAGTTCTTTTTCTTAAAAAAATTAATAATCACAAAGACTCAAAGCTAGGGTTTTTTTTTTTCTTTTTTTTCCTGCTGTTGTTGGTCCAGGAAAGTCAAACATGGCACACGGTCCCCGAAGTCGGCATTTTAGTTTGCAATCTGTTCTTTTATATGGAGGCCATATCACCTTCCTACAACTCCGCTCACTCATGCTTTCTTGTGCGTGCTGTGCCTGCTAAGCTGCTTCAGTGGTGCCTGACTCTTTGCGACCCTATGGGCCAACAGGCTCTTCTGTCCATGGGATTTCCCAGGCAATAATATTGGAGTGCATTGCCATGCCCTCTCCAGGGGATCTTCCTGACCCAGGGATAGAACCCATGTCTTCTGTGGCTCCTGCATTGCAGGGAGATTCTTTACCACTGAGCCACCGGGTAAGCGCCTATGTGTTCTTGTATCCTGTCTCATTCTGTGGTTTTACTTAGCTAGTTGGAGCATAATCTTGATCATTATGCACTATGTGGTGTCTACATTTTTTTCAGTAGTATCAATTTGAGATTTGTTTGATGTTGAATCAGGAAGGTCCAGATATTACATCAATCTTCAATAATTACAGTTTTAAATCACAAATTAATAGTACCTGAGAAACTCTAGATCAAGGCTCTGGGTTTGAATGTTCAGAGCAAGCTAGAATTCTGACCCAAATCCTCTTTGAAAATCATTTGTTGGTCACTTTTCTGTGACTGTATCTATATACACATAGACTCACAGGCTCACATACCTCGCTCTTCACACCCTATTTCTACCTGCTTTCCAATCCCCAACAACTGAATCTCTGTCTGTATGTCTCTCTCTCACACACATATACACGAAATTCATTAGACAGAAGTTTCTGGAAAACTTCACAGCAGTTTTAAGAAAGGATCACTTATTGAGTGGAACAGTGTTATTTGCAATATGTACAGAATATTTAACAATTTTAATTTTTAATGGGAGTAACAAAATGCTGTTCCAGCTAATCTTATAAAATCAGCATGTCATGCCACAGAAGACTGTTGTCTGCACTGATAAAGAACCCACGTGGATCCTAAGTAGCAAGGAAGCCCTAGACATGTGAAGTGGACTCTGGAGAGGCATTGCATTTGTATGGTCTGCGGTTCAGGTCACTAATAGGAGCTGCAGCAGGTGGGTGTGATGTTCAGAGACAAATCTAGTTTCTCTATTACTGAAATTATTAAAAGGCAAGGAGCTGATATGGAGAGCTCTTCATGCACTGTCCCTGACTTGGGTTCTCTCAGTTGTGTCACAATGGTGTGCTCAGATCCAGTGCTAAAGCCCTAATGACACTTGGGTTGTAGTTCAAGCAGGTTTTTAATGTCCACTACTACTTTGCAGTGAGCATAGTTTCAAACCCAACAAAAAAAATTCCATTTGGAAGCCTAGGATCTTAGAGCTGTAAGGAACTTTAGGGAATTATTTACTTTATAGATTTGGCCAAATGGAATTTAGAAAAGTTAACATGATTTTCCCAAAGTCATTCAATGAGTAACAGAGACCATATTTGGGTCTTTCTGACTTTTCAGCCTAGGTCAGTGCTTTTTATCATACCACACTGTCCCTTTAGAGTCTTGGTAGCATAGGTGCCTGAATCATATGGTGCTTGGTGAGATAAACTGGTGTACGAGTGGAATTTGTGCAATCGTGGGATTGGAAGACCCTGACCTTTCGACCAATCCATGCCAATGTTATGGTAGGATGGTGGACAACTGAGACATCTCTTCAGTCTTTGTGAACTAATCGCCAGGGACTTTTTCCGTGTCCAGTCCACTGTGTCATTTTTAGTTGGCTCTGTGTGTAACAGATCTGTTTACCTATCTGGCTGTTTGCAAATAGCTGTAATTCAGGTTACCTGACTCATAGAACAGTTTTCTCCCCCTTCTCACCCCAACATTTTTTCTGTGGGTGGGGAAGATCCTGACACTTTTGCCGCCTGTGGTTTCTTCCCTGTGGTGGTGTCACACTTGAGAGCCACTTTTGTCAGGAATTTTGCAAGTCAGTTGTTAAATTGCTGGCAGGTTTGAACTGACCATGGCAGATTGTTTACACCACGGAAATTGGCAAACATGACAAGTCAGGCCCCCCGACCTCCATCCCCAGAGAGCTGGTTGTTCCAACATTTACCAGCACATGATGGCTCCCGTCCTTACCTTCCTATCTTTCCTAAGACCAAAGGGTGAATTTAAAAAAAGCTTAAAACTCAGTACTTCTATAGCTGGAACTGTCCAGTGAGACAAAGGTAAACAATTCTATAGCAAATCTCTACTAACCAAACAGTAGTCTGACAGCATTATTGTTTTCATTACTGGTACCTGTAGCAATGACTTAATTGGAGATACATAGAAATGCTTATTTCTAGATCTTTCTAGAACTGTCTCCCTACTAATATAGATGATATTTCACAATACATATCTATGTACGCTGCCAGAAAGGAATTCATTCAGACTCCTGAATAAATTCACCACATCTCCATTTATCTGTGGATTCTTACCCTCTCCTTTCAGATGAGGAAATGAAGTAATATCCAAACTGAATGTGTCATTAAAATTCAACCAATTAAAAATACACTTATCAAGGGCCTATTAAGGCACGGGACAATAAGATCTCAACTAAATGAATAATATTAGGAAGAGCCCCTGTCCTCTAATTGTTTTTAAATTCAAAACAAATTCATGTACGTCTATATCCTTCATCCTCCATCTGAAGGGCTCCATCCGCAAGCTCCCAGTTACAATGGTCTCCCTCTTCCCTCTTCTTCAAAATCTTCACAATGAACGGGAGAGGAAAGGGTCTGTGCTCTTAGGCCAGAATAGAGGGGATTTAACAGCAGTAGGTGGCAGCTGATCAGTTTACCAGGCAGTCCTAAAGTGGAGATGTTCCTAAAAAGAGAATGGTAGTTTCCATGCTGTCCTGGGAACTGGCTCGGGCTTCCAGGGCAAATGCAGACTTCATCTCTGCCAGGACAAGTCAAACTGGAACGTGTGGTGAAGGCAGATGCTGCTAAAAATCAAGTTCCTCCAGAACCTCCTGGATGGTGGAGTCAAAACAGCGAAGAAAGAGTTTAAAGATCAATGCCAGGCCGACTACTAAGTCACCTAACCTGGTTAATAAATTAGCTGTTCTGTGAAAACCTATGTGCACATCTCTGGATCATATTTCATCTCTTGAGGCTTCCTCTTCTGTCTTCCCATTTGAACATAAGTGACTACAGTGGGCTACCTGAGCACCACTTTTCCTTAAAGAGATCAAATGTGAAATGTCTTTCTGTGTCAAAAACAGTGAAGATCCTAACTGCTGACAGTGTTTTGCACTGGAAAGCATAGAATGGAGCAGAACTGAATTTCAGTTCTAGTCTGTTAGTGCTGAACAAGCCCCATGACACTGGGCCAATAACTGAATCACTTAGAGCCTCCGTGTGAGCTCATCCCTGAATGAGATTAAAATCGCTGGATCTGTATATATTTATATCTGTCATATTGTTATATATATATATGACAGCAGGCTGGTAATTCTTTAATATAATCATTTGGGATTCCCCTCTTCCCATCACCAACATTTCCTTCATATAACTCACTTATTTTTATATCTCCCATACCTCTTTTTAAAAGTCTAAATTGAATTCTTTTTCTTTATAGACATGATTCTTGAAGAGTGGTCTCCAGACCAGCAAGGCCAATATCACTTAGGAATTTGTTAGAAATGCAGTTCTCAGGTCTGACCCTGGATCGGCTGATTCAGAAACTCCTTAGGTGGGGGCCTAGCGATCTGTATTTTGATAAACTTTCCAGGCAATTTTGGTGGACAGTTTTAGGGTGTCAGATTGAGGGGTGAATCTGAGGAGCAGGATAATATGTGTGGGGAGCAGCTGTCAAAATCCCTTTGGTGATCAAAGCCCAAGTTTTCTTTAAACCCAGGCATTGTCTTTCAGTTTGCAAAAAGCATGCCAGGCAGGTACCACCTTGCAAAAGTGAAGAGTCTGAGGTTATTATTGTTGGTTGTAAAAGCAGTAATAATGTGAGTGTATTGCTTTTTACATTTTTGTATTTTTACTTCATTTTCTTATTTGAGGCTTGGAGCTGGAATAGTGATGATGAGAGGCTTTGATACTCTGAGTGGGGGCCTAGCATCCTAAGGCTGATTTCCAGGCAAGGAGGCACGTGGTCCCAGCTCCCAGGCCACAGCCCCTGGAGTGTGCATGTGTGTGCTCATCATGTCCAGCCCTTTGCTACTCCGTGGACTGTAGCCCGCCAGGCTCCTCTGTCCATGGGATTCTCCAGACAAGAATAGTGGAGTGGGTTACCATGCCCTTCTCTAGGAGATCTTCCCAATCCAGGGATGAAATCCACATCTCTTCATCTCCTGCATTGGCAAGCAGATTCTTTACTCCTAGCACCACCAATGGACAAATTACCACCAATGCCACACAGATTCTGCTCCTCTCTCAGATTTGGATCTACACCCTTTTCTGGGGAATTGTGGATCTAGCAGACCAATAATCACATATCTCAACCAATGACAGATACCGCAAGGGAAATAATTTTCACATTTTAAGTCACCCAAGTCCATGACTAAACATGTTACAAGTGTAGATGGAAAAACTCTGGTTTCTGCAGCTCTTGGGTGAGAGGAGCCTGCTGACTGGGAATTACTTAGACCGCGAGTCAGAAGGGGCTGCACAACCGGGTGACATACGGCCCTTGGGCCTCTCACTCCTGTGATTGGCAGGTCACACTCGCTGGTTTTTTGACTAAGGCCTGTCACAGTTGAAAAGACAGCTAGTGAAATGGTTTTCACTTCACTGAGGGCGATGCCACGGGTCAGCCAATGCTGCCATCCCAACAGTGAAAGGCTGCAGTGCCTCTCTGTTAAGGACCCTGCTCAGAGCCGTTTCACACTGCTGTGTGTTGTTGCTGGATGAAATGGTGGCCAGATGGACTAATGGAAAGAAGAGGAAACATTTTAACCTACACATATTTGCTAAAGCTGACAAGACAATGTATTATTTATTAACAGGCTTACAGGGAAGTTAGAATCACAACTGAGCAAACAGAAGAAGGAAGTGTGCCCAAATTAGCTTGCTTTGGACAAGAATTAGAAAATACACAAGAAAACACCACACCCACACCTTGATGGAGTAGGAATTTCTAAGGAAGATCTAGAAAAATCAAGACTGTCTTTGCAGGCATAAATTTGATCTGATTTGACAGTACATTTGGTGGCAAACCTCTGCAGTTTTCCTGGCTTGTATGCATCACACAAGAGCACATATTCATTAATGCAAATGCATATTTAATTGTCCTTAAAATGAAATTATATAGCATTTAGAGATGAATAAATGCATAGCCGTTGGGATTGTTCATGGTGACATCTCTCATTTGTTTCGTGTGTGAGAGAGAGAGGGGTGGGGAGAGAGGGACCTTTTTGTCATCAGTGACAGCCTCCTATGATTTCAGAGAAGGATGTGGATTGTTCTGGCAAACATTTCCATGTTACCATTTGATAGAATTTGAAATGGTAGGGAGGCTGGACCCTCTGTGAATTTTTCTTAAGCAATACCTTCCTTCTCTCTTTCTTTTTTTTCCTGTTTTTCTTTAATAAAAGTTTTTTTTTTTTAATCTTGAATTGGTGCTCAAATTCATCATGGGATATGGTTAGAAAAACATAAAATAACGTCAATCTGATAACATGGGTGAAACATACCTTTAAAGGGATTAAAAAAAATCTAAAACCACATGAATGTACAAATCGAACTTTCACATCTTCATTGAACCCTTTTTCAGAGGGCATGTTGGTTTTTGAGTGTCGTCCTTGGTGTGGCTGTCGAGATCGGGAGATACTGCACAGTTTGTTCATCGAGGGAAGGGTGTTTCCCAGGATGGTTAAAGAGAAAATTGCACTGATGAAAGAATATATTCAGTCAAAATAAAATAATTCTCTGGAAATGAAGATTTCTCCCATTGTCTTGCCTTGTGTGTGTGTATTTTTAAACAAATTTTCAACTCTTTCTTTTATTTTTCTTTTTTGTAACAACTGCCAGAAAAAAAATTTAAACCTTGACTTTGATGTTTTGAACTTTGCGAGTAAGTTGATGTATATACATCATGATTAAAGACCAAACACTGGCTAATACCTACCTGGTAAAAACCAATAGCAAATTAATTAAACAGAGTGCGTTTTATTCTATATAAAAGTTAGTCAGTTATTTCTGCTATTATGACTCTGGTGAAAATAATTAATTTGAAATCCATGGATAGGTTTAAGTTTAATCTCTATTATAGATGACAATAAGGACCCAGGCTCGTTCAGTGAATCTTTTTTCTTTCTTTCTGTTTTTTTATAGTGAGATTTTTTTTTTAAACTTTAAGTAACAAATGATTATCCTTCATATTGAAAGTTTGAACAATATCTGCCATTTGTGAATGATTGTTTTCTAGCATGGATGTTATGATGAGTGTTATTGTAATGGCATTGCATATATGCTTGTTTGTCTGATGATATCTGTTCATTTAAAGGATTTATCACCATCTGAAATCCACCCTTTTCCTTTTAGTCCGTTGGTGGTCTTTATTCAGAATGCCCTTTGCTTGCTCTTTGCCCAGCCTGGTCCATTAGTAGCTGTCTTTTCTGGTGTTCATTCTAAGCTTCATTTTGGTCTTGGCTGTGTGCATGTGAGGTCAAATGACAAAAAAGTGAAAAATCCTGCCATCATGTAAGCAAATGCCCCAGCTGACCTACCAAGTAAATTTGCTTTCTTTAACAAACTGAATTCTATAGAAGTAGTTGTGCACAGTACAGACTGACTGTAGACCATCAGAAGGAGGATGTGCCCGCACTTCTAAGAGATCTATTTCACCTTGATCTTGAGTTCAAAGATCATTCAAGTTGTGGCTCGCTCTTTTCTTCAGCAAACCTGTGTGATTCAAAAAGTAGATAGACTGGGCTAGGTGGAGAATTCCATCATCTGCCCTTTTGGCTTTCATTCAATTAGCAACCAGGCCACTTTTGCTCCTCCCTGTCATAGAGTTCGCAGGGCAGATTAGATATTCACTTTGAAGGGTCTTAGAGTTATGGACATGACACTTTAGTTTTTTTCACCCTCTCAGGACGTCTTTCATTTTGAATTTCTAAGCAAATTGGAAAAAAAAAGTTGAAGCAGCTTTTGTCTAATGTGTAGTGTTAAATAAAAATTATTAGCAATTCCTGGCTTATATTGATTTCAAATATTAAAAGCTCTGGAAGCCTTTACTGTTTGGTTATATGTAATCACTCTATCTGTTTTGGTGAATAGTGTACTAGTCTTCCAAATTCTGACCTAGTTCCTAAGATAGCTAATGATGTCTTTTTTTTTTTCTCTTGGAAGATCATTTTGAAGAATAGTGTATGCACATTAAAATATTTTTCTTACTACAGAATTAAAGTTTATTGTAGAGAATATAGATTATGAAAAAAGAAGACAATAAACATCACCTTTAATTTTACCTTCTACAGATAAGCACTCCATGAATGCATGCATGCTAAGTCACTTCAGTTGTTTTCAACTCTTTGTGACCCCATGAACTGTAGCCTGCCGGGCTCCTCTGTCTGTGGGATTCTCCAGGCAAGAATACTGGAGTGAGGTTGACATGCTCTCCTCCAGAGAAGCACTCCATAATTTGAGGTATTTACTTTTAGAAATTTTGCACTATGCATATAAAAAAATGAATGTTATTTCCTTATCAGGGCTTAAGGGGTTAAAAGGGAAAGAGGATTATTTCACTTCTTGCTTACATTTTCAGCTCCCTCTTGGTCCCCTCTTTAACAGACTGTCTCTGGAGTGATTCAGGATGCTGAGGCAGTTGATCACTGAATAAATCTTCCATGACTCTGAAAATGTTACAGTATTATGCAGTGCACACAACGCAGGTTGCAGCTGAGCTGCTCTGTGGCCAGAGATGATCTCTGGGTAAAGAAACTGCTTGGAATTACCCAGGGGAGTTTGCATTTCTGTAGCGAAACAGTGAGCACAGAAATGGAATTGAGTGACTTGCTCAAGATTTCGGCCATATAAACACTGAACACGGGCTGGGAGAGCATAAGATAAAAGAAATTTCAGTATCTTTTGATTCAGGGGAGAGAAGGACACCTTATAAATGTCATTCATTAGACAGCCCAGAAACAGGCATTTCAAATACATCATCAGATGGCTGGCAGGATGGAATGTCCTGGAAGCCCCATTTCTCCTAGTGCCACTGTGAACAAGAGAGCCATGTAGCATGAGGTAATGTCTGCTTCAGAGAGCCACGGAGCTTCAGATGTCGGCCTGTCCTCTGTGTCGACGTTGGGATGTGGGAGATGGGGTGGGGGGAGGTGGGGAATGGGAGTGTGGCGGGGAGACCCTTCAAAATAGGTTCTCTGAGAGATCTGTATCCTCAGCTTTTGGACAGTGAGAAATCAGTTCTTGCACTTGGATTTAAAGGAATATTTTCATGCCATTGTGACCATCAGAATCACTCTGAAATCTAGCCCTCCAAACTGTGAGCTACTTGTCTTCTTTAATTTTTGTGTTTTCAGTGTTGAGGCAGGTGCCTGAAATATATTAGATGCCCAGTAAAAACTTACTGAATGAAGAAATGAATGAATGTGTGTAGTTAACAATGATTTAGAATTAGCTGCGGCAAGTGAAGGGCATGGGCATATACAGCAGAAGATCCTTTTCGTGTATATCATCTCTGCTTCATGTACCAAGAAGAGTAAACTCTTAAGATACGGGCACTATGGTATAGTCCATGGACGATGCAAACTGTCAGCTTCAATTCAGTACACAGACTTGTTTTCTAGGGGTGAGAAGTGAAGGAGGGATGGCAGAGGTGGCTCAGAGTACTACAGATGTTCTTAATGGAAATGCCTTTGGGAAGAAATACTTACCAGACACACAACTGCTTTGGTTAAAGGACATGGTCCTGTACACAAATTTACTTGCCTTGTTTGTGGAGACATTTGAACTTGACAGTCTTGGTGTGGTAAAAAGCTTCTCTGTAGGCCAAATGTGCTGAATGTACCCACTCTCTGGGGGTAGGGTGGGGGATCAGGGATTTATAATTTCAAAAGCCCTCCCCTGTGATGTGGACACAGGTGGTCTGCACCCAGGCATTTAGGAACCAGTGGTATGGAGGAAGGAGTAATGTGACTTTTCCATTTTTCTATAATTTATGTGAACCATTTAGTCTTAATGTCCAATTACGATGCAGTGCCATAACAATCACCACATGTATGTTGTTAAATGTGTGCCTGATTAACTTTATTACAGGTTGTATCTGAAATAGCAGTAACTATACCTACACGGGGTCTCGGTCTTCAGAGATTTTTATGAGTAGGATATTAGAAACATAAAGGGAGCACAGTTGAGGGTCGGACTTTGTAAGTTTTCACATGTATTTCTGTGAGGAAAGTTAAGCTGTAACTCGTTTGTTATCATTTTTAAAAATTAGTTTTTAATCTGTAGAATATTGTTGTTATCTCTCTCATAAAATGTGGACTTTCATTTCCTTTGTGATGAATTTGGGAGAAAGGAAAAAACTGATCTAAAAGTGCACAGAACAAGGAAAGTTCTGTTGTGGTGGCAGTTTCCCCTTTACCATGAGATTGCTCTGATATCAGACTGTACATTGGTGTCCACACCATCTGCCTGGTGACAGTGAGGAGTGGCCAGGAAAGCTTGAACCAGAAGCCATATTGAATTCACAGATCCATTCCAAGGAAAGAAAGAATGTTCTGCTCAGGACAGACTCTATAAATGACCGATGTGCCCTGCATTCTACCACACAGCTCTATTACGCCAGAAATTGCCAGGCACTACTTGTTTACAGCACCCGTGACCCCAGATGCGACCTTCTGGACAGTGGTCTTGAAGTCAGATTTCAGCCAGTTACCATCATCTTGTCCCATTCCATCACTGGTGGCTCAGATGGTGAAGAATTTGCCTTCAATGTAGGAGATCTGAGTTTGCTCCCTGGGTCCAGAAGATCCCCTGGAGAAGGTAATGCCTACCTGCACCAGAATTCTTATCTGGAGGATTCTATGGACAGAGGAGCCTGGCAGGCTACAGTCCATGTGGTTGCAAAGAGTTGGATATGACTGAGCAACTAATGCTTTCATTTTGTCCCATTCCAGTAAAAAAAGAGAAACAAGAAAAAGGCAAGTTGGAAGGATTAGGTAATATATAAGTATACCAAAAAATACATTTTGGGAGATGAGTCATTATCTTGTACAACTACTGAAGTTGGTAAATGGACCAGAAATGTCCGCCCCAAGTGCCACAGGGGGCTGAACAATGACATAGGTCTCACCTTCAAGACTTCACAGTTTGTCAGGCCTGCTCTGGGTCCAGCTGTCACTGGAATCAGCAGGAATCTCAACTCCTAAATCACTCAGCCACTCACTGACACCAGTCCCCTTCCCTTTTAGTGAAGGGCTGAGCTCCGACATAAAAGGGCTGCTCTAGCTGCCTTTCCACCTTGAGGGATCCCCAGGGAGACTGTGAGGCTTGTGCAAAGCCTGGGCCTTGGTGCTCAGGACCACCTGACCTCACATTCCAGCCTTAACACTCACTTCTGGTGCAACACTGGGCTGATTAGCTCTGAGAGACTTGTTTATTTTTTCAATTTTCATTTTAAAATTATTTTTAAGATTGGTGTATAATTGCTTTACAATGTTGTGTTAGTTTCTGTTATACAATGAAGTGACTCAGCTATATACATATATCACCTCCCTCTTTGAACCTCCCTTCCACCCCCTGCCCCATCCCACCCTTCTAGGTCATCACAGAGCACCAAGCTGAGTTCCCCGTGCTGTACAGCAGCTTCCCACTAGCTGTCTATTTTACACATGGTAGTGTATATATCCAAGAGCCTTGTTTCTGTAGGTGGTAAACAAAGAGGATGAGATTCACCGTGCAGCATTGCTTTGAGGATTAAGTGAGCTTGTATAGATGCAGGGCCTGTCACATGGTCAGGTATCACTGAATGGTGCCATTTTCCTTTGCAAGGGGCTGTGGAGTTGGCCCAGGGGACCCAGACACCACAGTGGAGGTTCCATAGGTTCCTTTATGCCAGTGCAGAGGGACCAAAGTGGCTTTCCAAGGGAGGGGCTCTCCTATAAATCAAGCCTCTCCCCCAACCCCCAAGGGTAACTGGACAGTTGTCTATAACCAGGAACACTAATTTGGATCTGAGCACTAAACTGTACCAGAAAACATGCTACCAGTCTCACAGTTCTATGCTCTGTTAATACTCAGAGGCCTGACTGGTACCTAATGGGGCTATGAGGGCACCGCTTTCTGTGTATGCAAGGGAGGAGGGGCGACAAGAAGACCAGAGACTGCTAAGGGTCAAGATTAGGAGTTGTTTTATGGTTCTGTTAAGAACCTGCAGTTGTTTACAGCGGTGAATTTAAGGGATAAAGCAGATTCATCAAAGATATTTTTATGGCAACAGGGGTGCCTTTTGAAGGTCTGCTTTTCCCTCCCTTCTTATTCCTGCTCCCTCTCACCCTGGCATCCCTTTGTGACCAAGGCTATTGCCCCCAAACTGTACCCCTGCCCCTCCCCCTGGGGAAACTTGCAGAAAACCACAACTAGCCAGATCCTCCATCCTGTTCACAGCACAAAAATCAGAGAATCTAACCAGAAGAAAGTTGGTGCAAGCTGGGTTCAGCTTCAGAAGCGGGACAGAGGTTGCCTTGCAGCCCATTACCATCTCACTGTAATAGTAAGATCTCTCCCCGCCATGCCATGATGGTTTGACCCACTCCTGACCCAGATGCCAAAGGACCATACAAGGGCAGAAAAGAGGTGGCACCCCAGTTTCAGGAAGAACTGTGCCTATTCCCAGAAATCCAATACATTTGCCTCCCTTTCATTAACCTTGCCTTTAAAACCTTGCCTTAATTGCACCCTGGCTGAGAACTTGATTTTCTGAACTAAGTTCCTGCTTCTCTATGCTCTAGTCCTTGAATAAATCTTGCCCTGCTTGATCTTAGCTTTGGTTTCATTTTTTGGCTGCTTGACTCAGAAGCTTGAAAAGAAACTCCCTGGCCGAAAAAGAGGTCTCTCTTCAGGCTAGGGCCCAAGGAGGGTCTATATGACCCAACTGGTGTCACCTTCAGGGTTTAATAGCGCCTAAGGCAAGCTCCCCCTTGGCTGAAGGGCATTTCTGATCCACCCTATCTTCATTTGGTCTTGTTCTTTAGTCAATTCTGTGACACTTTGTCTATCTGTGCTTTGTTGTGATATTTTGCAATGTTTACTAATTATTTAGCACGTTTGCTTATTTCCTTTAAGGAGAAGTAAGCTTTTAAGGATTGTAAGCTTCAGGAGGGCAGGGAAGAATTTTCCATTTTTGGTCATTCTTTCAGATCCTAGTCAGGGGCCCTGTGCATGCTGGTAAGTGTGGCAATAAATATCAGTTGGGTAAACAAGTGTTCTGGTTTCTAGAATGATGTTGGGTTTGGTCAGTGAATTCTTATTATAAGAAGGACCAGGATTCATTGTGCGGGGGCATATTTGCTTTATTAACTCTTCTGGTCACCTTAACTTAATGCAGAACATTCAACATGATTGAATCTTCACTCACTAATTAAGGAAGGATGCCTAGAATGATGGGCATCACAGACCGGAAATTATCCCTGGTTTTACTTCTAAGAAGAGGTGTAACTTTTTAGACAATTCACTCTAGCATACACTGCTTCAGCTTCTTCATCTGTGAAATGAGTGTTGAGTAGACATTCATTGTAAGTTTCTGGTATTGTCAAAGATTTTACTCTGTTTAAGTATTTTTAAGATTTCTTTTATAATTATGAGTGCTCATTATATATCCCATAACTGTCTTGGAAAGTGTAGAAGCTGAATTATTCAACCTTTTAAAAAATTACATTTCTAATGAACAATTTTTAGTGTTTTCACCTATTTTGGATAAAATTACAAAAATATTCTGATAAAATGAAGGTTTTACCCAAGATGAGGATTCAAAAAAAGTATTTAAAAAAATAAAAAATGCCTTTCTAGTATTTTTTATGAAAAAATATTTTATAGCATTTTACTATTTTAAAAATTTGCATTTATCTTAAAAACTCAAAACTCAATGCTATAAAGCTGTGAAAAGAAGAGAGACTGAAAAAAATCTAATATCTAGAATAAATATATTTTTTTCTGGTAAAATTATAGACAGTATAATGAATGTTCTGCCTGATTAACTTCCGATTACAACATTCTAATTGGAAAAGTCCTTCAGGTAAAATAGGACAAGCTGTAGTCTAATAATAGGCTGAGAAGCCTGGCTTTATGGACACAGTCAGGCATTGAGTATTTAAGCTGATACCTAGGGTGCTAAGTTCTGGGCTGGAGACTTATAGGGATACAATACATTTTGGTAGATTCCACAGGCCATAGCTTCTTAAGTAGGACTTGTATTTCCTACACAGTACATATCTATGTCTGTATTTACCTCTTTATTTCTATTGACTGAGTAAATAAATCCACCCAACCAAACCCTTATTTAAAAAAACCCAAAACATAGAACAGTAGTAGTCTTGCAGTTTCTCTTCCAACATAATTTTCTAAATTCTTCTTACTCTGAAAATTTTAACTTGGCTGTCTGTCCTTGAACCCAGTGACTGACATTCTGTTAACTCCTGGCCTGCCCAGATTCTTAGCTGAAAGCACAGCATTTGCCTGAAGACAACATCTTTGAGTTTATTCCATGAATATGAATTCCTTTAAAAACCAGTTGGAAGGAAAACACAAAAAAAGACACGAATGAATTATTTGGATTTCTTTTAGGACCTGTACCTGAGTTTATTTTCAGGCCCATCTCAAAATTTTGTATTTATTTATACATGGACTGCTTTGTTCCAAAAGAGACGTAAGGTTACTCTATGCTCTCTATTATTCGTTCTCCTGTGGAACTAATTTGAGCAAATCAACCAGATAGTACAAAGTGGATCCTATGCTGGAGCTGTGGCGTACATGCAACTGTCACTGAGAAACTGGAAGGGTGCTGAAAAGCCTTGTGAAGCCAGGATATTTCCACCCGCCTTGACCCTCCCATGATCAGATTTCATTAGAACCACTTCTTAGGCATTTTAGCTGGGTTAAGATGTTACCTGGGAGAGATGCCAAATAAACTAATCTGTGTTAATGTGTTATATATCTGATTAATTCATGGTCGCAAACACAATGCCTGAGGGGCCAGACCAGTAGCTTGTGAATGGACTGCTGACTGGGGAGGGCTGGACAGGAGCAGGTACCCAGCTGAGGTTTGGCACCTGTAAGTGTGTAGGCCTGGGGTCCAGGCAGCCATTTGCCTTCCTTTTAAGAAAGATTAATGGTGGCTCAGACAGTGAAGAATCTGTCTCCAATGCAGAAGACCAGGGTTTGATCCCTGGGTCGGGAAGATCCCCTGGAGAAGGGAATGGCTACCCACTCCGGTATTTTTGCCTGGAGAATTCCGTGGACAGAGGAGCCTGGCAGGCTACAGTCCATGGGGTTGCAAAGAGTCCGACATGACTGAGTGACTATCACTTTCACATTCAATGTCTGAAATATCCCGATTTTTAAAATGTTGATCATTCTTTCAGAATTTCTGGAAACACGGCATGGCCTTATAAAATCTCTCTGGCCAACCTGATGTGGTCAGGGCTCATTGGCCTCTAGTTTGTACCTCTGGATTTGTGCCTTCCTGGTGTTGTATACTGGAGGTGAGTCTGGAAGCAGGTGACTGTTTTAAATGTTCTGTGAGGAGCTGAGTGGAGAAGGGGCCTGTGGATAACACCCAGTCACGGAGCACGGGATGTGGGGTTGCTGGGGCAGGACTCAGGTCCCTCAGACCTGACTGGAGTCAAGTCTAAAGGAGGATGAAGGCCAAGAAGGGTTGGCTGGGGGCCGTAGCCTCATTTCTTCTGCTTGGGATGAGACTTTGAGTGACTTGGAGGCTTCTGTCATCTTCAGTAAATGACACTCATTTTCCTTTGATGTGGAAACAGCCATTGTCCTGGGTTGGGAGAGCTCTGTGTGTTCCAGGTTCTCAAGGTGTTCCTGAGCAGAGCAGATACCAGGGTCCTCCCTATCAGTGAGCAAGCAAACCCCTGTGAGAGACTTGCTGGCTGCTTCTCAACCAGAGGATTAGCGCCGGTTTAAAGGAACACAGGAGGACACTTCGAAGAGTGTCTTCTTGGCACTGGAGTCAGCCAACAGCTGGCCTTCAGGAGAAATGCAATCCTTTAATTCAGGACCAAAAACATAATTTTTCAAACAGGTCCCCAGAGTCCACCGTGACAGTCTGGCACTTATGACAAGGAGCCGCCTTCAGAGCCCGGTTCGATGTGAAAGCTCTTCACGGCGCCCCAGGCACTAGCCTTATTGGTGGATGGGGTGTGGGGGGTAAGGGCGATGGGGGGTTGGGGAGGTGGGGGGCACCCCATCATTGCCAGGTGACCTTGACAAGTGAGATTATAACGCCGATCAAGCCTGCTGGGCACGGTGTAGGGGTGTGTGGGTAGAGGTGAAAGAGTAAAAGGAAGGCAAGATTATCCTGAACAAGATTAGCATTTGAGAAGTGGCTTGTTTTGTTTTGAAGGAAATACAGGACAGTATAAAACTTCCGGTGCTCCCTTCCCCCACCCCCGCTTCCTGGTCTGGCCATTAGGGGGAGCTCTGCGCTTGACTAAGATGCATAGATGGCTTACTTCAGCAGACATAAGCGCTCAGTCCTCATTTTCTTTTTCATGCTGTGCCTTTGTCCTGCAGCAACAAGTTGTCGATTTAGGATATTATTTCAGGAATGGCTATGAGAATGCACTGGGGTTGAACACAAAGAGAAGTAGTTGTGTTGATTTTGGAACAAGACGAATTTCTGTTGGAAAAGTAGTGTGTGTGTGAAAAAGAGAGAAGAAAAAGAGAAAAGGGGGCGGAAAGAGGAGAAAGAGGGAGAAGGAGAGACGAGGAGAAATTGTAAGTTATTATGAGACAGATTCTATGTGGCTTAGAGTCTTACAAGGGCTATTTGTTTTCAATGATGGGACCACTGCATTTCCTTGTCAGAGACACTGATCAGAGTCCTAGGTTAATCATCACATAGCAGCTGATCTGCTGACCTGTACATCTCTTGGAGTTAAGAACAATCAACGATGGAGAGCATTGTTCAACAGCGGACAAGTGAGTGGTTTAAGTGCTGGTACCCATGGCCAAGATTTTACATGGTCCATTTTGGTTTATGCTGCTGGTTTCAGTGTACTGATTTAATCCCCAGTCAAGATGAGGATCTGGAAATATAAGTAACTGGTACCTGTTCTGCAGCTGCACACACGGAAACACCATGCGTGTTGCTTTTGTAATAAGGAGGAATCTATTCTACATTCTCTCCCCTCTTCTGCCTCATCTTCCTGGGCTTGTAGTTGACTTGCTACTATTTATTTTCATTCTCACCAGTTAGGAGGGAAATGGAAGAAAGAGGAAGTCCATGAGTTTGACTATGTTAATTTACCAGCTGTTTTTGTGAAGCAAATAACCACAAACATCTTTGGCCAAAATGAAACACACATTTTGGGTACGGAATTTGATGATCCAGATAACGCTAGGCTTTCACTAACAGCTATATGTATATTTCCTAAATAGCAATATCAGCAAAACATCCCAGGCATTGAGGTGGGTAATAATATTTCTTTAAAATACTTAGGAGAAGTGAAAGTCATTTCAAAACACTTTAATTGTCATGAAATGTTTCCACTTCTCACTTAACTTTTTCTGCCTCAAGGTCCCCTTTACTCAGACTGTCTGAAGCATGATTTAAGTTTTTGGAAGCAGCTGATGGTGGCATAAATCTGGCCAGACAGGGAGGGTGCTATGGAACTGGCAGTACATTCTGCCAGCCAGTGTGCCTGAATGTCACAGGAAACTCTTCAGAATGAAGCACACAGGGACTACTGGGTATCCTGACCAACACAGACAGGTAGAGAGTCATCCCTCGGTATCCATCGGGGGGACTAGTTGCAGGACCACCCTAATACTGAATTCCTCAGATGCCCAAATCCCTTATATAAAGTGGCATAGCATTTATATATAACCTACACACATCCTCCAGTATATTTTAAATCATCTCTAGATTACTTATAATACCTAATACAACATAAATGCTATGCAAATAATGGTAAATACAATGTAAATGTTATGTAAATAGCTGTCTGTGTACAGCAAATTCTAGTTTTGCTTCTTGGAACTTTCTGGAAATTTTCTCCCCCGAGTATATTCGATCCATGGTTGGTTGAGTCTTTGGATGTGGAACCTGCTGAAAAGTAGCATCGATTGTATATGCAAAGGAGGAAATGTTGGGTCATGTATTTAATTTGGGGATGTACAATTTGAGTGTGTTTTGGCCACAGGAAGGGTGATACTTGGGCAGTGTTCCTCAGAGTGGGGTTTTAGCAGTTGGCCAGTCGTGGGACTGCAGGCGTCTCAGTCTCACCTCTGACCAACTGCAGCAGAGCAAGGGAATGTTTGCTTTAAAAAGCGTTCTGAGTGATTCTTTGCATACTAGGGTTTGGGAAAAACTGGTTTAGAGGACTCTGGGGAAGCTATTCTGAGAGGAGAGAATAAGGAATTTGTGGGGGCGGGGAGAGCAACATACATCCCAGGCCCTTCCACCTGCATCCTTATATATCATCAAGCAAGAGAAATGTCAGTGAAAATATGGAAGCACAGAGAGGTTAAGCAGATTGTTCAAGGTCACACAGCTGGTAAGAGGCTGAGCCAACCCTTAATTCAAAAGTTAGTGCTCCTTTCACTAAACCATGAAACATAGACGATTTTCAATTTCCTTGTCAAAGAGTCCCCAGGCATCAGTCATTATAACCAGGCATGCAAAGAGTTCAATTTCTATTTCTTTACATTTTTTGGATTTTTCTCAATCTCTTGAGGGGGATTTGACATCTGTCAGCTGTGGAACCAACCCAAGCTGTCCCTCACACTTCAGAGCAGCCACCCTTTTCCTTGGGGTCATTCTGGAAACTTGGGGCAGAGGAAAGATTCATGTCACATCTCCAGGGGAAATTCAGACTCCACATTTTAGTTGGTGTGATGTAGCATATCTCATACCAATCTTTGATTTTCCATCATTTGTTGAAATAGAAATACAGACTCAGGTGAATTTTGGGTGAAATGACTCTCTTTGTAGGTTTGGCAGGACTCATTATTTTTCAGAAGATTTTTAATTTACAAAAGAAAAGCTCTCTTTGAAAGGGGTTTTCTCCTGAGCATTTATTGCCAGTCAAGGACCTGGCCTCTTAGCTTTTGAGTTCTTGAAATGCTTCCTAGTGAAATCTTACCTACAGCATTTGTCTTTCAGATCGAGGGTGGAATCAACACAAATTAGTGAAAAGATTATAGGCTCTGGAGGCAGACAGAAGCAAGCTATTGAACTGTTTTGGGCTCCTGTTTCCTCAACCATTAAATAGGGATTAAAAAAAAAAACCAACCTCAAGGGAGACTGTGCTGATTAAATGAGATACAAGGTGTGAAGGGCCAACCCCAGCATTTGGTGTATCAAAGGACCACTGCCATACACCATGATGCCACTTCCTTCCTTTTTTCTGAAGAGGGAAGGGATAGGCGATGTCCATGGGCTGGGAGCAGCAGTGGGGGAAGCTGAGATCAAACACAGGACGGGCCGCAGCCAAGGGGACCAGCTGACAGAGACCAAAATGTAAGCATTTCACCTTTACAAGACATTTTGTTGTTCAGTTGCTAAGTCCTGTCTGACTCTTTGCGACCCCATGAACTGTAGCATACCAGACTTCCCTGTCCTTCACCATCTCCCGGAGTTTGCTCAAACTCACGCCCATTAAGTCGGTGATGCCATCCAACCATCTCATCCTCTGTCGTCCCCTTCTCCTCCCGCCTTCAGTCTTTCCCAGCATCAGGGTCTTTTCCAATGAGTCAGTTCTTCGCATCAGGTGACCAAAGTACTGGAGCTTCAGCTTCAGCATCAGTCCTTCCAATGAATATTCAGTGTTGATTTCCTATAGGAATGAATTGTGCTCATCTCAGCTTCTTTGGCTCCAAGCCACAGCCTGCAGTGCAGCCCTTGAATGGTGCTTTGCTCAGGCTCCTCTCCCAGTTCTGCCACTTATTCATTGTGCAACTTCTGGCAAGTTACTTTCTCAATTTCTTCTTCTGTAAAATGGAGGTAATAATGGTGCCCACTTTAAGGGCTGTGTTTGGGATTAAAGGTGAAGTGCTTCTGCAGTGCCTGGAATGCAGTAAGTGCTCCATAAACCCTATCTCACAGCCTCCCATGCTGTGCAGTATTTACTTTTATTATTCACAGAGTGCAGTTGGAAAACCTGCTTTAACTCATTGAGGTCCTCTTTCTCACCCTGAGGGTGCAAAGTTAAGTAGGGGTGAAAGGCATCACCCAGTGTTTAGAGGAGGAGAAGTGTGAGGAAGAAAGGTCACTTGCTGATTAATGGACTGCATGCTTCCAAATCTTATTTCGTTAAGGCTCAATTTCCTTCCATCTATAAAACATCCATCCTTCCCATCTCTGATTCTTTGTCATAACTGTCTTACTAAGAAAATTCACATTTCTCTTTAACCAAGTTTTGTATCCTCTTTTGTCCCCTACTAATTATATTGACACATCTAGCAAGGGTAGACAATCTTACTTTATCCCAACTCTCCTGGTGAGAATGACTAGAGCTGGTGGACAGATTACAGGCAGATTCTTTACTGTCTGAGACACCAGGGAAGCCCTCTGTATACTATTTTATATATAGTACTGTGTATACAAATCCCACCATTCTGAACAACTGATATGGGCTGAAAAAAGCTACTACGTTGGTGAGGAAGGATGCTTCCTGGGAACAACAGCCTCCTCTTCTTAACCTAATTGGCTGCAACTTTTGATAAATCACAATCTCTTCATCAAACTGTGAGATCACAAACAGAACAGATAGAAATACAAGATTTTTATTCAGGTCCTACAACTAAGTAAAAGTTTGGATTGAGTTACCAACTGCTTGGATATTTGTGGGCTGTTCATAAAGAAATATTATACATATTGTTAAGTAAAAGGGAAGTGGTGATGTAACTTACAATAATATATTTCTACATATTGTTGTGTATCTTAGATTGACTATTTTCAGAACGCAAGCTATTGGATATTTTCTTTCTGTGTTGTGATACTACAGAAAGATATATTTGAGCATAATTGGAAATTTCCAAATGTAGAATAGCTTTAGAATTCTTAGTGTTGAAAGATATTTGGCTTAAGGTAGCATACAGTTTTGTTTTAATTGACTTTCATTTACGTGTGAAAATTTGTAGGACAGTTCTTGACTGCCATCAATAGCGCCTTTATCAGTTAGGGGTTGGGGAAGATTTTGAGTCCAGGATGCATTCGTTCTGGTAGAACAGATAAACTCAGAGTAAGGAAGCAACTAACTAAAATGTACCAATGTGTCTCTTGCAGTTTCCTGTGGATTGAGCATCTATTTAAATGAAATAAATGAGGACAATATGGTGCTGAATTGAAGCCTTAATTAAACATTAAGACAAATCTTTTTATTTGGGAAATAATTTCAAACTTATAGAAAAGTTGCAAAAATTAGGGCAGTATAAAGAACACTGTAAAGTCTCTGGCCATATTTACCTATTGTTAACATTTTCCCCCATATGCTGCATTATTTGCTCTCTCTTTACATGTACATATATTTATACTCTCCGATATGATATATGTAAATGTGTATATACTCAGACTAGTTTTTCTGGACCATTTAAGGGTAATTTACATATATTATGGTCCTTTATCCCTAAATACTTCCGAGTGTATTCTTAGCACAGGGATATTTTCTTACATAACCACAGTACAACTATCAGCTTCAGGAAATTTAATGTTGCCATAATACTTTTTGTCTAAGCTAGTGTCCATATTTTAATTTTATTAATTGGCCCAGTAATGGCCATTATAGCTTTTTCCCCCTCAGTACGAGATCCAGTCTAGGGTCAAATATTGCAATTAGTTGTCACATCTCCTTAGCCTCCTTTAATTTAGAACATTTCCAGAGCCTTTCTTTGTCCTTTTGACATTGGCATTTTAAAATACAGCCCTCCATCTTTTTTTAATGGAACGTTTCTCATTTTGTCAGATGTTTCCTCCTGGTTGGATGCAGGCTACATACTCTTGGTGGAAATGTTCCCTAGGTAGTGTTGTGCAAACAATGGACATCTCCCCTCCTTGGTGATGCAAATTTTGGTCCTCAGTCAAGATATTTTCTGGTTTTTCCATTTTATAGCTACCATACTTCCCCCTTGCAACTAATAAGCAGTCTGTGAGTAGGCACTTTAAGAATATCTTGCCCTGCATGGATATTTCCTTTAGATTTCACATCCATGGATGATTCTTGCCTGATCTGATCTTCACACTAATGATTAGATGCAGACTTTTTCATGGTAAATATCAGGCAGTGAGCAAGTCGTTAGTTTTAAATGGTGTGTAGCCAATAGCCAGCAACAGCTTTGAAAGAGTAAAATTTCCCTTTGCTGTGCTGTGCTGTGCTGTGCTGTGCTGTGCTTAGTCGCTCAGTAGTGTCTGACTCTTTGTGACCCCATGAACCGCAGCCCACCAGGCTCCCTTGTCCATGGGGATTCTCCAGACAAGAATACGGAAGTGCATTGCCATGCCCTCCTCTAGGGGATCTTCCCAACCCAGATATCAAACCCAGGTCTCCTGCATTGCAGGAGGATTCTTTACTGACTGAGCCACCAGAGGAGCCCAAGAATACTGGAGTGGGTAGCCTATCCCTTCTCCAGGAGATCTTCCTGACCCAGGAATTGAACCAGAGTCTCCTCCTTTGCAGGCACATTGTTTTACCAGCTGAGCTACCAGGGAAGCCCTTGCTTTGTAGTCCAGGACACCAAGTCATGTGAAAGTTAAAGCCCCATTTTTCGTGCCAGCTAGCACCAGTACGAGATTCAGATGAACAGGCTACCACATACTCTTTGCATTTGCCTGTCTTGAGCTGCTGATCTGGGCTTGGTGAGGGTGGTGTGGGTGGTGATCATTACAGGGCTCAGAAATGAATTTATTACCTGTTTGTCTCCTCTTAGTCCCATCACAATAGATTGATCCACACCTGGGATTCTCAGGGTGTCCTTTGCTTAACCCCCAACCCTTTGGAAGGGAAGGGGGTGGTGGAGGGTGGTAGGGTAGAAATACCAACTTCGCAAGTATTGACAAAACCTCGCGGAGACAGGATAAATAAATAAATAAATGGAGGCAGGCAGCCAACTCGGAGGAGCCTGCAGTCCAGCCCCCTGTGGGGACTCTGCACTTTGGGGACCCCAATTCGCACATGACAAGCAGATAAGCAGGGAGACTGCGATGCTGTGCCTCTCTGCCCCAGGGGGGTGTTGCTTTTCCTGTGGCAGAAACTATCTGTGCTCCCAGTAAGTCCAGGAACAATCTCCACTTATTATACTAGCTCAAAACCCAGGACTGTTTACAGCCTCCCGCCGATGAGACACTAACCCTCGCTCATTACGGTCACGGTGGGGACTGATCTGCACCGCGCTCGCCTTGCATGGGGCCCACATTTTCATCCAGTAAAATCACATGTTGTTAACTCAATCTATACAGCGAAAACAGCATGAATAATGGAACCTTTAATCCTTATTTCTCAAAATTAGATTTCCACTTTATCCTTCTCCCCTTTCCTCTCTTTTAAAAAGATTTCTTCTCAGTGCCAAGCAGAATAGATGTTGTCTAAACCTGAGTTCTAAGCGGATTCTGTGGGATTCCATTCCACTACCAATTTCGGGGTGAATTGATTGTGTTTCTTCCCCTGGTCACTTCGCACGTGACTCTGGAGAAATTAACATCATCCCTGTCACAGGGAAAGAGATGGGCCTGTTGACACTGGGTACAGCCAAGGGAGTGGAAACTTAATATCTGATTCAACACCTATCTGTAGTATCAGAGCATGAAGAAGCTCAGAGCCTGGCTTGTTTTCTCAGTCTTCCTCTCTATACAGATTTATTGGCTTGGAATTATTTTTGGTTTTAAATCAGAAACCAGCAATACTAAATCAGACTTCAGAGATGGAGTTTGTCAAAATCTGGTGTGGGGCATTAAGACACCTTTGTTAATATATGTAGTATTATACAGCGTGCAATCTAAGGGTTGTATCAAAAAGCTTCAATCTGTTAAATTTTCATTATATCGGATATATGTAAGTAAAACCAAATGAACTGGACCCGCTTTAGTTGTTAGGATAGACTGCATAAGATAGATTGCATGTAGGTTGTGTGGATTGACTGCCCCTTCCTTCTGAAGGTTCAGAAATGGTTACCCACATTTCTAAAGTACCACAACTCTGAATCCCTGAACACACACACACATATACTTCTTTGTGTATTATTGATAAATGGATTCCATTTGCGAATCCAGTCCTGACTCTGCTCATGTTTGCTAGATAACTGTGGTCAAGTTCCTCATTTCCTCATCTGTAAACGATGGACAGTCGTGAATCCCACCTTGCAGGGCTATGCTGGGCCCTAAATGTGTTCATGCACATACAGTGCCAGCCTGGTGCCTGGCTCATGCTAAACGTGCAATAAATGTTAATTGTCATTCCCAGAGAGGGAGTTTAGTAAAGAGTGCATGAACTGAACCCTGACTCATATGGTTCCTGATCTAAAACCACAATCTTAAAAAAGCCAATGAAACATTCTAGCTAAAACCAGGTTGATGTACATCAGTCATCAAGGCAGCCAAAACAGATCAGTTAGCCAGTGATCTGTTCATTTCATGACTTTAAATCTATCTTCAGAATTTCTATAGAAATACCTTAACAGTGTATCTCTTTACTGTCACTCCCGGATCTTAAAGAGATATATACAATATTTTCTCTTCCAGTTGCTTCCTTCTTTGGATGGCTTATTTTTAACAAATGAAAGCCTTGTTTAATGTGTTTGGAGAGATGTAAAACCTTCATTAGTGAAAAGTTCCTGGTGGGAAACAAGTTGCAGCTCACTACTGTGGGTGCCTTTTCGTCACAGCAGGCAGGCCTGCAGTCCCGTGGGTGAGGCTGACCATGCCCTGCAGGGGCCCTGGTTCTCCGGCTGTCAGCGTTTGCTCTGGGCACACACTGTCACCTGCGTCTTTTCCTCATTTTAGTGATAGAATATCCACCTAGAAGGAAGAAGGGTATGTGAGTAGGTCTGGTGCCCGGGTGCAAGCAGAGCCCTCTAGGGTACCACCAGCTTCCTGGGTCATGGGTGGCTGGCCGTGGCCAGGCTTGTCTGTTCCTGCGACACCTTGTCGCTCTAGCAACACCTATCAGTTTGTACCATCCAGGTATTTTCTAAGCATGAACATAATGCCTTTGTCAGAAAAGCAGATATTCCTGTTTTCACTTTATATCAAAAGAGATAAAGGTGAAAGAAAGGAAAAGATTCACCTCCCCCCCAATCCTACCTGTGCCTGCATCAGCCAAGGAGCCACTTTCTGAATGTGGGAGGGGGTTGATTTCAGCATTTTCCCCACCTGGTTGCTTAAGCCTTCTTTTCTGGTTTTATTACTTGTCAGTCAGTTTATAACCAAATGACAAAATGACCACCAGGAATAGCTTTATATGCATATGGAGCCTTCTGAGTTGCAGTTTCAAAATCTCCTGTATGACTGTCATAGGAACAGGATCACTGGACCATTCAAGATACACCCAGGTATATGTCCATGAGGTTAGTGAGCTGGGTCCAAGCTGAAGGTCCAAACAAGAGAAGAGCCAAGGGGGGCCAGCACATGTTAGAGAGAGCAGCCCATCCTCCATCCCATCCATTACATGCTCAGTCATGTCCAACTCTTCTGCGACCCCATGGACTGTAGCCCACCAGCCTCCTCTGTCATGGGATTTTCCAGGCAAGAATATTGGAGTGGATTGCCGTTCCCTTCTCCAGGGGATCTTCCTGACCCAGGGATCGAACCCACATCTCCTGTGTCTCCTGCATTGGCAGGTGAATTCTTTACCACTTGAACCATCAGGGAAGCCCTTGGCCATCCTGAGGTTCTGAATTTCCCAACGTTCAAGAGTGTTGAGCATAACCTATGGTGACTTCTCCTCACTTTAGAGGGACCATGACTATAAAGTCAGCCTTGGTCTTGTCCTTTGCCTTATTGTTATCAGGTGCCCTCCCTCCATCCCTCCTTCCGGGAGCACAGGCCCCAGTGAGGATGAGGTAAGCTGTCTCCCAGGACCATGTGGAGCTCAGGGCTGCTCACCCCAAGAGGGTCCATGAGCAACCGGGCAGCCTTACAAGTGGTGCAGGACTCCATTCCTAGTCCGTCCGTTCAGACCCTGCCGCAGATTTGATGACAGGACACGTGATGTGTCATTGTCTAGTGATGTGTCATTTTCTCAGAAACTAAATTTGGTTTAAATGAGGCTAAGGTTTCAGTAGTTGTGGTCCAGAATCTTGTCAAAGCGTAATTGTCATGAAGACAAGGAAGATGAATAAAATGGGAAATTCATCCAATTTTTATTAATTGGTGGTAGGTTCTCTCTAACTGTATACAGAACACTGGTGTCTCTCCCTCAGTGGAGCCTGTCCCTACTCCCTAGTGTAAGTGCTGTCTGGCTTATCATTTCAAGGCCAGGGGCAAGGTCCATAGAAATGGGGCTGAATAGTATTTTATATGCCGATTGTGGTTATTCCGATGAAGTCCTAAGCTGTGGCTCCTCTGTGGTAAGGATGTAATAAGATGAAGTCTTCCTAACTCAAGTGAGTTTATATTTAATTCTGTATCTTAACTCCATTTTGGAAATGGGAAAAATAGATCCAGAAAATGTCAAGATTCTAAAAAATAGAATAGTTAAATAAGGGTTAAGTAGTTAAGAAAGTTAAATTCAGTGTTTGTTTCTGAGTTTGTAATGAATTCAGTGCATATCATGACTCTATAAGTCAGAAGTATGCAAAAATTCAGTTGACTTTACTTTGTACTTTAGGAAACACCTTTTAAGCAAAGAACACTTGTCCTTCAACTATGCCTTACCAGTGAAGCATTTGTATTGATATTGCAAATATGGGTTAGTGCCAAATGGCCCCATAACATAACTGCATGTGTGGCATGGTTTGGTGAGTGAACGATGTTATGTCGGGTGATGTCCATGGGTTGAATTGATTTCTTGTGTGCGTGGAGTGTGTGAGCTGCATTAATGTAAACTCCCCTATGGTTTGTTGAGCTTTGATTTTCCATAAAACATGTGCTATTCCCTTATAAATTCAGTAGATCCTGTAAGAAAGGGTAAGCCGTTCAAAAGGTACAGAAATGAGTCCAAGTCTTACCCTTGGTGGGGTCACCTCTGTGGTGTTGTGTTAACTCAAGATCTGGAAGAAATGAAAGGATGTGACCAAAGCTGGTGCCTTGTAATTTTGTCCAACCTGCATTGTGACAGTCTCCTGAACTGTGAGTAAAATACAACACTTATGTAGGAAAGAGGAGGCGGTGGTCCTTTTTGAGGTACCCAGTTTTTAATTCCTCCTCTTTCCAGCAGGGGGTAGTCTGACACCAGAGTTGTTTATAAAAGGAGTGGGAAAATGCTCTCAATCCTTAGTCACTTAGCTTACTTCTCTGGAGGGAGAGTCCTCCAAACCCCAGACAGATCTTGCTACCTTGGTGGATCAGACTTGTCACTGAAACACAGTGTTCAGTGATATTAGCACAAAGGCAGTCACTCAGCTATTTTAAACTGTGTCTTAACTGCAGATGAAAGAAAGGAAAGCTAGCTTTAAGTCTCTTGCATGAACATCTCGGGCTTTGGCAGATCCACATGTCTCTATTCTCTAGGTGTGTGTACACTGCTTAATTTCCTCTCTTGGGAGTCTGTCTTTGAAGGTGAGGGTGTGGGCCCCAGAGCCGCCACCTCTGAATCATTGCTCTGATTGAGGCTGTCACCATAGCGAAGAAATGTCTCATCACCCCTTCTTGATGGCTGAAGCCAGACTAGACTCCTTCTCTAATTAAAGACAAAATGGTTCCCAGTTTGCAAAGCTGTTCTTAGATGTTAGAAGCTTGAACATGTGCAGCATATGCTGATTCCTAGAAAACAAAGTGTGTGTGTGTGTGTGTGTGTGTGTATTCACGCTCAGTGGTGTCTGACTTTTTGTGACCCCATGGACTGTAGCCCACCCCAGGCTCCTCTGTCCTTGGAATTTTCCAGGAAAGAATACTGGAGAGGGTTGCCATGTCTTCCTCCAGGGGATCTTCCCAACCCAGGCACTGAACCTGCATCTCTTGTGTCTCCTGCGTTGGCAGGCAGGTTCTTTACCTCTAGTGCCACCTCAGAACAAAGTGGTCTGTATATAAATTTGAGTGTCTAGATTTGTATTGTCAAACATGATAGCCACTAGCCACACGTGACCTTTTGTTGGGGGTGAGTGGCTATTGGATCCAACTGTGCAGATATAAAACATTTCCATTATCTCAGAAAGTTCTGTTGAACTGAACTGGTCTAGAGGCGGCATGTGTGTTCTTACTCTGGGTCTTGAAATAGAACAAAAGACGCCCCCTCCACATCACTCTTTCCATTAGCCAGCTCACCAAGATAAATGCTGGAAGGGGACTCTTCCTTTGTTGAGGGATCCAGTCCAGTTCCCTCTATACGGACCTAAACTATTGATAGTGTGGTGATAAATGTCTGTGTCTACAGGGACAGTTCTTGAATGCTGCCTTCTTTGTGACTGCTTTAGCCCAGTCAGCTAAACATAGGCAGCAGAGAACATTGGTGGTTTTTTTTTTAATAATCAGAAAGAAGAGAGGAATTAAATTGTAAATGAGCTTTGTGCAATCTCTCCTCAAGCAGCATTTCTTTTACCTGAAGTGTTAGAAAAGGAGACTGCTCTTGGAAAAGAAAAAGGCCGTCAGTCTGGTTCACAGTTTTGTAGTTCCTGCAAACCCTTCACCATGTTCATCCTCTCTCCTGGTTCCTGATCAACATGTAAGGTTTTTTGTAACACTTGGACAGTGCTTAAGTGAGAGCGCTTATTTAAAAGACTGGAAAACCTTGATTTCTAGGCTAATTGCAAAGAAATGAGAGAGGTACAATTAGTGTAATAATTAATGGCACTGGCTTTCTCTCTCAGAAATGTCCCAATTTGGGTGATAGATTGTATGGTCATGTGTATGTTGTGTAGCAAATCCTGAATGTTCACAAATTGACTAAATTTGGGAACACCGTTCTTTATATTTTAATTTTCCTCCCAACTGCCATGAAGCTGACTTTCAGCATCTCCAGGTCTGTTTTTCTCTCTCTGCTCTAATCAAAAATTTATCACCCCAGGAAGTCTCCCATCTTCTTTTAGCCCCCATACTTGTTTCTTTTTCTTTTCCTGCATCATCACCTTAAAACTCTGAGAGAGGATTGTGTGATTCCGTTTGGATTTAATGCTTCTGAAAGAACACCAGTCTTGTCAGCACAAAGCCATTCTTTTGTTGTGATGTGCATTGTGCTTTTACCACCGTAACCAATCCTATGCTTTGTGCCTCAGTTTCCCCATGTATTAAGTGGGGATGCTGATGCTTGAAAACTGACTCCTAGGAACATGATGAAGAGAAACATGTTTTTTGTTTTTTTTTTCTTAAAAGTGCTTTGAAGTTTCTAGATGAAAGATATTGCCAGCATTCAAAGCATTACTTAAGAAAGACACCAAATTGTTTTACATATGTATATCGCTTAACATCTTGAAAACACAACTGTTCTGAAAAAATCCACCCCTCCTGCTTTACTTCAAGTCCTCACACCAATGACTTACAAGAATATCAGTGGACGCTCATGCCCTCACGAAGAGCTGGCTGTACCGGTTACAGGGTCTTCCCTTTCCTCTCAAACACTTGCAGACAGAGGAAGAGGGGCAGATTTTGTCAGGGCACCATAAGTCAGCAGCTCTGACAGAAAGCCGCCAAAAGCCTTGACTGGTGTGCGCATGATTTCATTTGCATTTTGATTTCTGTGATTTCACTGAAGGCACGAGTTGTCTCTGCCAAATATCCCTGGTCTACCGAGGGATGCCAGGTAGAACTGCCCAGAGCAGCCTGCCTTGTGAGGACCGCCACGGCAGCACAACCGGTGCATCCCTAAACATTCAGTAATAAAAAATCTGTTGTTCTTTGGTCGCCAGGATTTAACAAGCCTAATCCCTAGGAGAGGCGATAAAAATTCATTAATCTAATTAAATACTTCTTATTGCCAAAGTGACTTTGTTGAGTAGCTTTGCTGAAGGATAAGTGCAAAGTAAAATGGGGTCCCAGCAGAGAAACAAACGTTAGACTTGAGCAAGCTGGTGCACGCTTCATTAAACTCATAATTATCCTTTGGTTCTAAGTAGCTGATAATATTTAATGAGTATCCAAGATAATTTAAAGAAAATGTTTACTAATGAGGTACAAACAGTGCCATGGAACACGGATACCTAGGGTGCCATAACCGTGTATCTTCTTGCTGAATCTTGTTCATTGGCTTTTGGGAGGGAGACCGCCAGCATTGTGACAGGCATTTGAACCCAGTGAAGTGAATTTGATGGTAAAAACACACTGCTAGGAGCCAAATGTGTGAAAAGTTCTAGAGACAGAGAAAATGATAAGGAGTTTATTATTAGAGAGTTGGGAAAATAAAATTATCAAGGAAAGATCAAATACCATGGTTTGTGAGAAATAGTTGAAGGGCTTGGGTGTTTCTGATCTTTGAGGAGCCGTCCCATGGAAATTAACTATATTTGTCTTGACTGACAAAGCACAAAACGCGGACCAATGGGTAGAAACTCCAAGGAAATAGATGTGTAATCATCTGAAGGAACAACTTTCTAGTATTTAGAACTGACTAAAAGTAAAATAGTCTACTTTGAAGGGTATTTTGAGGTCTTGAGAATTGATTGGGGAAATAGTGAAGGGAATCTTCGAAAGTTTGCTAAATATTGCCGTCTCCTCTTGCTACAGGAGAGTTATTCATCTCTTGACCCGCTTAAGAGCGATGGCATGACTTGTTCCGGCCATTGAGATGTGAGTAGAAGTGACATCTGCCACTTTCAGGAAGACGTTTAAGGGAAAGGGCATGGTTTGCTGTTTCCGTTTTTTGCTCGCCACAACAAGTGTCAGTGTGCGGTCAGCCTGGGCCCTGAATGAACATGGTGCCGAGCAGAACCACCACTGACCCACGGTAGACATGTAACCTGAGCAGAGACAAACCCTGGAAGTTTTTTAAACCCCTGGGATTTTGGGGATGTATGTTACTACAGCTTATCAGGCTATCCTGACTGATACAGACTATATTCTGGATGAAATGACCCCAAGACTACTTCTGCATCAGAGGTCTTATAAAGATTGTCACGAAAGCAGTTACCTGTGTGATATCATCTAGATAATCTTTTACTTCTAGCTATTTCATCCCTTCTTTTGTCACAGTTGAGGTGTAACTATCAGAGGTGATAAAGTCAGTGAAAACTTTTGAATTGCCAAAATTACCCTTGAAAATAAAGACATCCATAAACAGCAATAAATGTCATAGTATATATACTATTTTATAAATGCATGTTATGTGCGCATTTATAATAAAGTGGTTGGGTTGTCTTTAAAGATCACACGGCAAGACAATATATATCTTTCAGTTCTAGAATTTTGCACAGTGTAGCAGGAAGCTTATACTCACTAGGAAAGTGAGGCCAAACTGAGGAAATAGAAATTAACGTCTCTGTCTCATGCTAATTGGAGCATATGCTCATTGAGTGGAATGGCAGGTGGAAACATCCCCATGATTGAATGTTCTCTCTTTCTCCCTACCCTCAGCTCAGTGCATTAAGTTGAATTCATGTTAAGCTACATGTGCTCAGAATACAGGGCTGTTTTATCACTCTTCCTGTCTTCTTTGTTACAATGTGAGTGTTAGAAAGCAAGGCTAGACCTTGAATTCAAATTTCAGGTAGTCACAGATTTTGGAAGATGATAAAATTTGGACAACATCCTTTAGGGTTTATTCTTTGCCAGGTTTTTTTTTTTTTTTTTGCAGGGAGATGCAGCCTTAAATTGTCTCCTAACCTTAGTTATCTATCAGTCCTCACCTCAGCCAAGAGCTGGCAGAGCAGTGGGCTCAAACAGCAGGGCAGCCACATTTTGTTAGCCAGGTTCATCCAAGAATAAAGAAGAAAGGAGGCCAACAAAGAGGAAACAGACTGTGATACACAAAAAGCCTTTTTGTTCTTAAAGGCAGTGGACTGAGAGTGAGACTAAGTCATTGTGGCATCAGGGTTCTTCTTCCTTTTCTTGCCTACTCACTTGAAGAGAGACAAGTGAAATACGTTCCCCTTCTGAGCAAAGTCAGTATGTTGGGCAAAGGGAAGATGATTGGAGAGAGGATAAAGGACAGCAGCAGGGTTAAAGGGAAGACAAGAAAGGCCAGATTTATTCATGTCTTCTAGCACCAATGCACACACACACACACAAAAGCCCAAACTTTTTGGCACAGATTTGAGGAAAATGTTAAAGAAACTAACAGCCCTGTGTTAGTCAGCAGTTGCACCAATTGCACTTTCAAAACCCGTGGCTACTCAAGGATGAAAGCATTGGGTAATGTTGTGTGTTAGTCACTCAATCGTGTCTGACACTTTGAGACTCCTTGGACTGTAGCCCACCAGGCTCCTCTGTTCATGGAATTCTCCAGGCAAGAATACTGGAGTGGCTTGCCATTTCCTCCTCCAGGAGATCTTCCCGACCCACGGATCAAATCCTGGTCTCCTGCATTGCAGGCAGATTCTTATCAAATCCTAATCCCTGGAATGTGTGAATGGTACCATATTTGGAAAGAGGCTATTTGCAGATGTCATTGTTAAGAAATCTTGAGATAAGGAGATTATCCTGGATTACCTGAGTGAGCCCTATAGTGCCACCACAAATGTCCTTATAAGAGAGGCAAGGGGAGATAGGACAGACAGAAGAGGTCCTGTGATCATGGAGGCAGAGATTAGAAAGATGTGGACACAAATCAAGGAATGCTGGTGGCCGCCAGCAGCTGGATGATGCAGAGAACAGATTCTCCCTTGGAGACTTAATTTCTGACTTCTGGCCTCTGGAACTGTGAGAGGATATCTTTCCGTTGCTTTAAACCAACCAATGTATGGCAATTTGTTACAGCATCCCCAGAAGATAAATATAGATTTCAAATAAAAATGTGAGAGAATTCCTGGACCTACATTGCATAAATGTGGCTTTCTGGGCATCTAACCTCCTAGGCAATAGGCAAAGATTTCTATGAGGTGTTTTGCTAAATCCTTGCTCTTAACCAAGGACCCTTGTTTCAGGGTCATAGAAAGCCTCCTGCTCTGAAAGTTCTTCTTCTGGTAAAATGTGAGGTGCCCAGTTCCTCTAGGGTAATAGTAAACCCAATCTGGATGAACCCTCATGATTCTGGTGGGCTGCTGGGTAGCAGGCTAGGGAGACGGACTTTGTACAAGATGCAAATGGGTTGGGAATGGAAAACTTTTGATTTTTACCACCTTGAGATGTCCTCTTCTACAGGAAATGAATGTTTCTGGTTAAACTCTATATGCATGCAAATTTCAGCCTTTTCTAACCCAATGGGAGATTGGTGGTCTAATAGGTGGGATTTAGGGGGGGTGGTCTATAAGCTGTAATGGTTTGGCTTCTGTTGCTTCACAAGAGGTGGAATTCCTGCTAATAATAGAAGCCTAGCAACATGCCTCAGTGATATTTCCAGAAGACTACATGTGTGTGTATATATATATATACATATATATATATTATATATGCATTTTATATATATATATATATAAAGCTCATCAACAGGGATCAGGCAAGATGACTTCTTAACAGTGCTCGCAAGGCTCACAACTGGGGGGTGGGTTGAATGCAGGAACAGTGTAATTTTAACAGCTGCCTTTGCTGCTACTGAGAGTGGTTTTGCAGACTTGTTACCTATTGTGCGGCACAAAAGGTGCCAGCATAGTAAGCAGTCATCAATACCGAGTCAGGAGCTGCCTGTTCATATCCTAGAAATATAAGCACATGATAACGGCCTGAATACTTCATCTTGTAGACACAGTGAGATTCATAAAACTGTCTTTTAGCCATTTTAGAGTTGAATCTTTCTCACCCTCCAAAGCACTCCTTCAAAAACTAGCAGGCATTTTACAATTGAGCAGAGAGGCTGATACTTTTAAAACTGCTTTAAGGGGCATAGTAAATGGAAATAGCTGTCTTAACTTCAGCCCAGCTGGGAATGCAATCTCCATTTTATGTAAAATGAAATGATACCTGGTTAGCTTTATTTTTTAATACTCACCTTTATTATTTTTTCCTGAATTTTACGGATGCTGTAGAAATATTCCACTTATAAAATTATGCTTCCAACATTAGGTTATGCAGAATGATTGTTTAATGCTGTTAGAAACTTTCCCATTCTCAGCTCGCTCTTAAGTCATTTGTCTCTTGCCACCACGCCCTTGCCACCACCCCCGCCCCACACCAGTGAAACCACCAGCAAATAGCTTTGCCCATATCAATATTTGTAGCATGAAATGGAAATTTAAGGCAAATTTCTGGGTAATTGAAAATGTAAAACCTCATTCTACCCAGGAAATACTTTGTTTGGGCTAATTATCCAAATAATATTTCCTGAAGTTCTCCCTTTTTCAGTGAAGACCATTTCAGTGCTACATGTCCACATTTTCTTTCTACCTGCCTTCTGTCCTGCAAATCAAAAAGTAGCTGTTCTCTGTCTCGTTCTCTTGAGGAGAGCTTGCTCCCCACCTTCCAGTATGACACCTAGGTTTTTTTTTTTTTTTTTTTTAATGGAAGAGATACTGCATTTTGTGCTTAGTTTCCTGTGTTTAGAAAAAAAAGTCTTTCCCTCTGAACTTTTATTTTAAAAAATGTACTCTATTGGGAGAAATACTTATATCCTGATATGGCATTAAAAGCAATCGATTCTCTGTTGTTTTAGATTTTTCAAAAAGTTTAGAAGTCTGGCTCTGAGCTTCCGCAGTCTTTATAGATAATATATCTCTTAAGAAGTACATCTTGGCTGGGAATTTGGATATGTAAAATGTATATTTCAACCCCAGGTAAAGCAGGTGACTTCATTGGATCTGTATGTTGGTGAGGGATGTGGGAAAGAAGCACTGTGCACATTTCCTCTGCCTCAAGTGAGAGAATACAGTGATCCAGGCTGTAAAGAGTAAGCTGAGATGAATTTCTGCAACTCGTGTGGGTTGCAGAGACAAAACTCAAACCACTTGGGAACCAGAAAGGGTTCAGGGTGCCTATGAGAAGAGCTTACCTGTATTTACTTGAAAAGGACTACCATTCCTGAGTATGGAACTGTTGGCTTTTATTTTCTGGACATTCAGTTCTCTTGCATTGAATTTTTACATTAAAATGTCCTTCCTTATTCTTGGAGAGTCATTTGATTTCCAGCAGATCCTATAACAATTCCACCCTGTGCCATCAGCATGGACTGAAATGCACACCTCATACACGCCATACTGTGTTTTCAGCTTTTGATTTTTTGATGTGGTTTTCTACTTTTTTTTTTTTCTGATAAGGAGAAAATTTCTTCTTTTTATTCTGTAATGGGTTTATTGAGATGCAATTAACATATCACATGATTCACCTAGTTAATATGTACAATTAAATATTTTTTAGTATGTTCCCCAGATTGTATAACTATCAGTGCAATCAATTTTAGAATATTTTCATCTCCCCCTAAAAGAAACCACCTACCCTTTAGCAGTCACTTCCCATTTCCCTTCAACCCTCCAGCCCTAGGCAACTACCAATCTACTCTTTGTTAGTATGGATTTGCCTATTCCAGACATTTTGTATAAATGGAATCACAAGATATGTGGTCTTTAGTGACTGGATTCTTTCACTGAGTATAATTTTTCATTTTGTAGCATGTATCAGTATATGTTCATCCCTACTGTAATTGAGTAATATTCCATTGTAAGGATATAGAAGTGGTTTTCTATTTATATGATCCCACATTTTGGGTGTTGTATGCAACATGCAGCAGAATTTGGCACTTTGGGTAGAATTTTTCAGTATAGATTAAATTTCATCTTAGGTTGTTTTTTTAATCTGACTGATTTAGATTCATAATTTTTTGCACATGGCCTTCCAGAACATAGTTTAAGTTAGTTAACATCTTGAGTCTATGATGCTAACTAGACTACCAAATTATAGAGTTCCCAGAAAAGCTAGAAATGCTATTCCCTACCAGTTCCTCTCAAGCTACCTTAGGCAGGGCTGCACCAAGCAGAAAAACCAGATATAGCTAGATTTCACATTTAGGTTGGAACTTTTCTGGGTCACTAACTTATTTGAGAAGCTGATTAAAGCTATGGGTTCTTTCTCTGTTGGTATATTTTTCACATATAAACAACATTTTGTGTATTAACCCATCTTCATGTATTTCCATAAATAACCCAGGTATCAGAAATATTGTATTTCAAAATGTGCAATGAAAAGAACAATGTATATCCTACATCTACAAGCTATATATATATATCTACATCCAGTGGCTCAAAAACTGACCAGAGAGTGATTTGTTATCTAAGAGTTAGCTTAACAGCCTGGGGGTGGGAGGAACAGACCAAACCTTCCTGACCCTCTTTATTTCATTTAAAGCAAAGGAAATGGCTATGCTACTTTTAGTGAACCTACAAATATAATGTCCTAACTAACTGGCCCTTTGGTGAGCAATTTTCTGTTTCTCTTATTTTAAGAAAGACATGATGGCAATTTCTACTTCTTTTGCTGTGGTTGATATTTTTATTTAAGACTGGATACCAGGGGTGTTTGTACCGTAGCATATAAAGGCCCAGAAGGACAATCTGAAACATGGTATCTACACATTTAAGATTAATTATTTCAATTCTTTATCAATTCAACAAGTATTTGCTGAGGACCCCTATGCCAGACTCAACTTGTTGCTGGGGATTCAGTAATGAATAAGACAGATGATTTGGAAGAAACTTTGTTATGTCTTTAAATAAATGGAGTGAGTTCTCCATGGGTAGGCCTCCCTGGTAGCTCGGTGATAAGGAATCTGCCTGCAGTGCAGGAGATGTAAGAGATTCGGGTTCAATCCTGGGGTCAGGAAGATCCCTTGGAGAAGGAAATGGCAAGCCCACTCCAGTATTCTTGCCAGGACAATCCTGTGGACCGAGGAGCCTGTGGAGTCGCAAAGAGGCGGACAGGACTGAGCAGGGTCCTGGGTAAGAAAAAGTTGATTGTGAGGAGCAAATATTAACATTTAATATATTTTTGCTTTAAAAAAATGTCAGCAACTGATTTCTGGATTAGATGAAATGTGCTCTAGAAGAGCTCTTGGGGAGACCAGAAGGAGGAGGCCCATGTGATGAACTTATCGCCAAAGTGGTAAAAACTGATGACAGGAATGGAGGTTCCTCTGTGCAGGGAATTAGTTAAGAGAAACCAGCGTGAAAAAGTGAGAGGAGGGAAGGAAGCTTTCCCCAAGTCTGGAAAATAACCCTACTGCTTGAATTGCGAGAGAAGCTTGCGATTGTAATAAGGTGAGAAGCTTTCTGACAGACCTGAGGAAGTCTAGTGAATCAATTATCCCCACAACCATAAAAGAGGATCCTCCTTTGTAGACAAAGATGAGAAGAGCAATAAACGCGTGCAAGGAGCCGACACACCAGCTTCCAATAATATGCCTGTCTGGCTTACGGGAGAGGCTGACTGCAGGTGATAAAGCTATCAAGGTGTAAAGGACACTTTCTGGGACTGAAGAGGGGACACACGAGGTGCCAGGCCTCTGGCCTGCTTTACTTAGTGAAGAAATAAGGGAAAGAAAGATTTAAAAATTGCAAGGTGAGCAAAACGCCATCAATTGTTTTTCTGTATATAGTAAGAGTATGACTGGGAAGGGAAGGCTCTTGTTATTAATGTTGTTATTAAAATTAGTTGTGTTTTTCCCAATTTAGTCTCCCTCTCAGTGTATGGGGAATCTATTTTTAGAGGTGGGATGAAAATAAAGTAATGAATTACAAGTAAAAATCAGTGATAAAATTAGGTTTTAAGCTGTGTATTTATATGTGTTTCAACAGCTGCTCACACATTAAGTTGAAATCTTAGGAAGCTTAAAAATGACCAATTATATCAGAGTAAAATATTTGTCCTTGTTTTAGAAGTTAAACATCTACATCACCTATAAATTACATTACTGAGCAGTTTGGTACAACAACAGCTTTGCCAATTTTAGAGTGAAAGAAATCCAGACTGGGAGATATAGTGGGCTTCTGTCAGCCAAGGTTGTCCAGCATCTTTTGTGCACAGTTTAACATTTTGGATGGTTTCCTATATTGTGAGAATTGTTTTCTCGTGACAGAATCCAAAATCTACATTTCCCAGTTGTTCTCTTCAACTGAGGAGCAGATATGTGACTTAGACTTTGTTATTCAGATGCATAATCAGATCAGATCAGATCAGATCAGTCGCTCAGTCGTGTCTGACTCTTTGCAACCCCATGAATCGTAGCACGCCAGGCCTCCCTGTCCATCACCAACTCCCGGAGTTCACTCAGACTCACGTCCATCGAGTCAGTGATGCCATCCAGCCATCTCATCCTCTGTCATCCCCTTCTCCTCCTGCCTTTAATCCCTCCCAGCATCAGAGTCTTTTCCAATGAGTCAACTCTTCCCATCAGGTGGCCAAAGTACTGGAGTTTCAGCCTCAGCATCATTCCTTCCAAAGAAATCCCAGGGCTGATCTCCTTCAGAATGAACTGGTTGGATCTCCTTGCAGTCCAAGGGACTCTCACTGACACTTGAACACAAAAGTCAGCAACCTGAGTTGGTGAAGGATCCAGGGGCCAGCACAACGGTGGAGGCATCTGGTTCTCTAGGTGTTTGTGATAGAAAACCTAGATTCTGAGTTATTGCGTTGATCCTGGTGTGTGGTTCATGTCTTTAAACCTTAAACTAGCCAGAGGGATTCTGTTATTTGCAACCAAGAACACTAACCAATATAAGAAGTTAAACGATTATCTTGAAATTACGTGGTAAATTAGAAAGTAGGAATTAGAACTAATCTGTCTCATTTCCAAGTTTCAACCCCCAAATAGAGTTACTATAATACAGTGATTGCAGTTTGTGTCCCTACCCTTATCAGCTGGGTAAGATGCAGGCTGGGGCATTTCTCCATTCAGTGCTTTTGGCTGGGAGTCAGCAGACCAAACCTGGCCCACTACCTGTTTTTGTAAATAAAGTTTTATTGGGACACAGTCGTGCCCATTGGTTTGTGTATTATCTGAGGTTGCTTTCACACTCTAACAGCAGAGTTGAGTTGTTGCCATAGAGACTGTATGGCAACATATCCTAAAATATCCACTGTCTTGCCCTTTACAGGAAATGTTTGCTGATCCTTGGTTGGTAGGCAGTCACTACCCACCAGCAAGATCTGGCAAGTGAAATGAAGCCTGTTTGGCATCCCCGGTCTAACGTGTCCCGTTAGTCATCCATTGCTGCTTTTGTAAGCGACATCAGCATACAGCATGGGCTCTGACCAGAGGCTGGTGCAGATAAGGACTGTATGGAGATAAATAAAGGCTTGCATCCATACATATGTTAGAGGAAACATACACTATTCACTCTTTTGCCTCTACATGTCCTTTTATTAAAATGGATAATTTAGGAAGCAGTGCTTTTTCACTAAGTAGATTTTACCTCTGTAGATGATTAGACTGATAGATTTCATCTAAAAAAAAAAAAAAAAAAAAACCTGATCGAGATTGCTTCCTTTCTAAGTTGGCATTTAGTAAATGTCTTCAATCAACTTGGACATTGGCCACCCTTAAAAATGATTGATTCAAGTCCAGGGGGGCCTTGGGGAAAGTCCATAGGTCATAGCTTCACATGCAGAAGATCAATATTGTCTTGATGCCAGTGCCTTGACTTGTGACACAAATTGATCCAGATAAAAGAAATTTGGCTTCTCAAAACCTTAGGAGGAAGTTACTGAGTTGACCACATCTCTGGTTGATAACCCTTTTCATTGCCCCACTGCACAGACTGACTGGCAGATCCTGAATGTGCTGGTCTGTCTACTGCTAAGGTTTTGCTTGAGCTGCTGTCTCCATCTCTGAGGCATGTATTATACATTTCTCATTACCTAACTAGTTTCTTCTAGTTCTTTGAGACTCAAACCAAGTGTCATCCCACCAGGAAAATTTGCTGTTCCTTGTCCTCCGGGCTGGGAGAAGGCAACGGCATCCCACTCCAGTACGCTTGCCTGGAAAATCCCATGGATGGAGGAGCCTGGAAGGCTGCAGTCCATGGGGTCGCTGAGGGTCGGACACGACTGAGCGACTTCACTTTCACTTTTCACTTTCATGCATTGGAGAAGGAAATGGCAACCCACTCCAGTGTTCTTGCCTGGAGAATCCCAGGGACGGGGGAGCCTGGGGGGCTGCCGTCTATGGGGTCACACAGAGTTGGACACGACTGAAGTGACTTAGCTGCAGCAGTCCTCCGGGCTTACTCTTATCATGGGCTTTTCATCCCGTGTGGTCTGTTTACTTCTCTGTCTCCTGCAGGTGACTGTGCAGGCACTGAGTGGTTTATCTCTGTTCCCTGTACACAGCCAAATGTTTAGTACAGAAAAGATGCTCAAAATATGTATATTAGAAGAGACAGTATCCTTTTTGTGGTCCAGAGGCAAGGTCTTGTAAGTGGAGCTAAACTTTCTTTTGTGGCTTCTTTTTCAGCAAAGGATTACAGTGCAGCAGGGATTTTAATTTGATTCTGAACCAATTTGTTTATTTACCCTAATATGAACTGAAAGACAAAAAAAAAAAAAAAAAAAAGGGAAGAAAATCCATCAGAATGCAATGCTATGCAATTTGAGATGGTGGGATTCTGAATGAATTTTTACTTTGTTTTGATACTTTTCTGTATTTTCCAAAGTTTGTTAGTTTTACAAATAGAAAAATAGGCATTAATACAATTTTAAAAAATAACTGGAATAAGATGTCAAATAGGTAAGTTACTGTTTATTATAAAATTAAAACTTTTAACAATTCTAAATAAAATATTGTAGCTAGAAAGGAAAAATAACCTCTGTCCTTTTTTTTTTTTTTAATAAGAGCTACATCATGTTATTGAAACATTAAAATGATTAGAGTGAATATCTGGGATTGCAAACTTTGGCTTGGCCCTGGGTTAACCCCAGGTTGGGATTATATATTCAACTTGCCTTTTCCTCATTCCAATAGATGGACATTTTTTGTGAACTGTCTTTACTAATGAGTCTTCTGTAACCTATAGAAAAAAAATACAAATGAAAAGGTGTCTAGGAGCAGAAGGGGAAAAAGTCAAGCATTCATTACACGCTTAAGGAAGGGTTATGAGTTGTAGCACTTGTAGGTCCAGTCATGAACTCCAGGGCTTAGGAGTGAAAATAATCAGGGCCACTGACCAAGGATTGGCTTGTTGTTGTTTTTCAGTCAATAAGTGGCATCCAACTCTTTGCGACCGCATGGACTACAGGCTTCTCTATCCTTCATCAACTCCCAGAGTTTGCTAAAGCTTATGTCCATTGAGTAGGTGATGCCATCCAACCATCTCATCCTCTGCCACCTGCTTCTCCTCCTGCCCTTAATCTCTCCCAGCGTCAGGGTCTTCTCCAGAGTCTGCTCTTTGCATCAGGTGGCCAAAGGACTAGAGCTTCAGCCTCAGCATTAGCCCTTCCAATGAATATTCAGGGTTGATTTCCTTTAGAAGTGACTGGTTTGATCTCCTTGCGGTCCAAGGGACTTTCAAGAGTCTTCTGTAGCACTGCAGTTTGAAAGCATCAATTCTTTGGCACTCAGCCTTCTTTATGGTCCAGATCTCATGTCCATACATGACTACTGGAAAATCCATAACTTTGACCATATGGACCTTTGTCGGCAAAGTGATGTCTCTGCTTTTTAATATGCTGTCTAGATTGGTCCTAGCCTTTCTTCCAAGGAGCAAGCTGCTTTTAATTTCATGGCTGCAGTCACTATCCACAGTGATTTTTGAGCCCAAGAAAATAAAATCTGTCACTGCTTCCACTTTTTCCCCATCTATTTGCCATGAAATGATAGAACCAGATGCCATGATCTTTGTTTTTTCAATGTTGAATTTTAAGCCAGCTTTTTACTCTCCTCTTTCACTCTCAACAACAGGCTCTTTAGTTCCTCTTTGCTTTCTGCCATTAGAGTAGTGTGGTATCATCTGCATATCTGAGGTTGTTGATATTTCTCCTGGCAATCTTTATTCAGCTTGTGATTCATCCAGCCTGGCATTTCGAATGACACAGTCTGCACTTAAGTTTAATAAGCAGGGTGACAACATACAGCCTCTATGTGCTCCTTTCCTTATTTTGAACCAGTTTTTCCATGTCTGGTTCTAACTGTTGCTTCTTGACCTGCATGCAGGTTTTTCAGGAGGCAGGTAAGGTGGTTTGGTATTTCGATCTGTAAGAATTTTTGTTTGTTGTGATCCACACAGTCAAAGGCTTTAGTATAGTCAATAATGCAGAAGTAGATTTTTTTTCCCCTGGAATTCCCTTGCTTTCTCTGTGATCCAATGGATGTTGGCAATTTGATCTCTGGTTACTCTGCTTTTTCTAAATCCAGCTGGTACATCTGGAGGTTTTTGATTCACCTACTACTGAAGCTTAACTTGAAGGATTTTGAGCATAAGCCTACTAGAATGGGAAATGAATTGTATGGTAGTTTGAACATTCTTTGGCATTGCCTTTCTTTGGAATTGAAATGAAAACGGACCTTTTCCAGTCCTTTGGCCACTGCTGAGTCTTCCAAATTTGGTGGCATATTGAGTGCACCACTTTAACAGCATCATCTTTTAGGATTTGAAATAACTCAGCTGGAATTCCATCACCTCCACTAGTTTTATTCATAGTAATACTTCCTAAGGCCCACTTGATTTCACACTCCAGGTTATCTGGGTCATTAAGACTGTTTTTGTACAGTTCTTCTGGGTATTCTTACCACTGCTTCTTAATCTCTTCTGCTTCTCTTAGGTCCTTGCTGTTTCTGTCCTTTATCATCCCTGTCTTTGCATGAAATGTTCCCTTGCTATCTCTAATTTTCCTGAAGAGAGCTCTAGTTCTTCCCATTCTACTATTTCCCTCTATTTCTTTGCACTGTTCACTTAAGAAGGTTTTCTTATTTCTCCTTGCTATTCTCTGAAACTCTGCATTCAGTTGGTTATATCTTTCCATTTTTCCTTTGCCTCTCACTTCTTTTTTCAGCTATTTGTAAGGACTCCTCAGACAACCACTCTGCCTTCTTGCATTTCTTTTTCTTTGGGATGATTTTGGTCACTGCCTCCTGTACAATGTTATGAACCTCCATCCATAGTTCTTCAGGCACTCTGTCTATCAGATCTAATCCCTTGAATCTATTTGTCACCTCCACTGTATAATCATAAAGGATTAGATTTAGGTCATACCTGAATAGTCTAGTGGTTTTCTCTACTTTCTTCAATTTAAGCCTGAATTTTGCACTAAGGAGCTCATACTAGGAGCCATGGTCAAGGATTGGTTAGTCAAATGTTAAAGTGACCTACAAACAACCCTGAAAAACATACTCAGTGTGAAGCGTCTTCTGAGCCTCTGAACCAGGGAAAGTGCTGGTGAGTCTGGGCTTCTCTGGTGGCCCAGTGGTAGAGAATCCACCTGCCAATGCAGGAGACACAGGTTTGATCCCTGGATAGAGAAGATCCCCTAGAGAAGGAAATGACAGCTCACGCCAGTATTCTTGCTTGGAAATCATCATGGATAGAGGAGCCTGACAGGCTACAGTCCATAGGGTCGCAAGAGTCAGATGTGACTGAAGCGACAGCATGCATGCTAACTTTGACATGGATCTAGGTCTCAGTTCCTCACTGAGCTTCTTTATTGAGATTTTTGAAATTTTATTTACTCTATTACATGTTAGGTCATGAATAAGCACATCTGAAAGAACAGATGAAAAATATACCCACATCAGAAATTCCTCTAAATACATGTAAGTAAATGAATCATATGGCAAAATTTGGGGGCAAAGATGCCATTCCATTTCCCATTATTCAAATGTGAAAACTAAATTTTAAATAAAAATTGAAAGTCATTTTTCCACAAATATAGTATTTCCTATATTAGAGATAATTCGGTTTATAATTCTATGATCAAATAAAGAAATCCCCTTTATACTTGAGTAAAACTACGTTGTTGGGTTCACGCGCTATTTGTGATAACTATCACTGTCGTGTCACTTTGAACCTTGGAGCATTTGTCCCTGTGGCATGGAAACTATTACTATTATGAAATTAAAGGTAGCACTTGAGGTGGTACTTCAGACAGTACTCTCCAAAAGCAAGTATGTAGAAATCAGTTGAGTAAACTGGATAGTTGAACCCCCTCACCCTTGCCTTTCCTGACCCCCAATCTCATAGTCTTTTGATGATTCATCCTGAAAATATAGACTGGGTGAAGTGCCCTTAACTCTGTTCAGTTGACACTAACCCCAGTTCTGTTACTCAGCCTTGCTGAGGGGCCATCACTTGAATATTTTCTTCCATAAATTCCTGACAGAAGACAGAATACTTTTGTACTGATGTGTGATTAAATTGCTTTTCCTTCTTAGGAAAACCTCACATCTTAAAACCTAATGCTTTTTCAGTTTCGGGGAACAAGTGGGATGACCCTTCTCATCACTAGCACTTTCCCCTCCTCAGGTGGAAGGGCATCTTGGTGTAATTTGACGGATAACTGCATTTGTCCGTGGAAGTTTTCTGCATCCACACCAAACTACCCTGCTTGTTAGTGTTCCAAGCCCTCTTCATCTGCTCACTCATTTGTAGTAGCTGGAGAGGTAATCCTCTATTCTCATTTTCCAGAAGAGAAAATGAAAACTTAGAAATTAAGTAACTTCCTCAGATTTAGGCAGTCTGTCCATCTGCATTGCAGAGTGGAGGATGGAGGGAGCAGCAAATGTGTTCAGAATAGACCACAAACCTGATTCATTCAGACATTGGTCTATTTATCCCTACCAGCCTCCTTAAGTCCCTCTTCCCTCTCATTTCCTCAATGTCTTGTTTTTTTTTTTTTTTTTGCCATGCTATGCAGTTTTGGGGATCTTAATTCACTGACCAGGAATTGAACCTGGGCCCTTGGCAGTGAAAGCGCAGAGTCCTAAACACTGGGACTGCCAGGGAATTCCCAATAAGTCTTTTTCCATGACTTCTCTGGGAAGTATCTCAGCCCTCCCCTCACCAACATTTCATTTTGTTGTCATGAATGAAGGCTTAGAGAGCTGGGAGTGGTGGACAAATTTTTCTGGGCTTTGTGTAATTTGCAATCTGTGGTCAGAGCATCTTGGGAAGAAATTGGACACTCACTCTCATCATTGGGCTTGTGCTAGGTGTCCCCCAAGGAGCTCCTTCAGCCATGCTAGTTCATATTTGTTTGTTTGTTTGTTTGTTTGGACTCCATAAGGATGAAGTTGATAAGGTAACTTTGGTACAACTGTCTGCCATTGGGGATCACTGTGGTCATTGCCCTATAAACACCACTCATGCATGCATGCATCAATCCATCTCCTCACTTAATAAACATCAAGTTCCACGTACTGCCAGAGTGATATAAGGGCTAACAAGAATAAGAGCTACTGTGCTCATGGAGTTTGCTCTAGAGGGGAAGACAAACAATAAGGAAGGAAACAAACAAACTAGATAGCTCTAGCTCTACCTTGTGACATATAATGAGGGAAACACATCAAAGACTTGACAGACAATACCTTGGGAGGATGGTTCTTTAAATAGAGTTGTCCAGAAGACCACTCTAAGAAGTTACCTTCTGCACTGAACGCCTGGCAGAAGGGAAGGACTCAGTCATTCCAGGACCTGGAGAAAGACCACATCAGGCACTGGGACAGGAAAATGCTCAGAGGTGGAGCTGAGGGTGGGAAGGGGCCAGTGAAGGTGGAGCCAGTGAGTGGGGAGGGGTGTGTAAGCCATGGGGTAGGGTCAGACCTGGTTGGGCTTTGCCAGTAGCAGTGGTTCTCAGAATACACAGCACAATGGCACTGGCTTTTCCCGCGAGTGTCCATTTGACCAGGTATGCCTTGTGTTAGGTGTTTAGACTTCTGCCCCAAATGTTGGCCATGGCAAGGACAATTGTACTGTAAAAACATGTGTTTCACCATTTCCTGTTACTCTTACTAGGCTGTCAACATTAGGTGAGCTGTTGAGAAAGTAGGAGCCTGGCATCTGAAGAGGTGACCATGTCACCCTCTGAGGACATGTGTGGGAGCATAGTGCAGATTGCCCTTGTTCCTGTTCTGACCACCTTTCTGTTTATCCAGAATCGTTCTGAGACGCTTGCATTTCCTTTGGCAGCCCACACAGCACTTAACCTTCACCATGCAAATCAGTATTCATCTATCAAGGATTCTAGGCCAGCCTGTTTTTGTCCCCATTAACCTCTGGCTAGCCCTACACTTCTCCAATAAAAAGAACTCCATTTCCTAATCAATGGTCACTTCCCGATGGAAATCATAATTATGGTTATGCAGCATTTGTTTCGCATACACAGCTTTTATGAGTGTGATTGATAGAAGTGAGGCAGTGGGACTGAGTGGGTCACGTGCCCAGTTATTTTGCTCATCTTATTTTGCAGGTTCTGCAGGGTGCCATATACTTTATGGTTCAAATGGGGGCATTTTGGGGAATTAAAGAGGGCTATATTAATAATTATACCATGAAAATAGACATAAACTGGAGTGGGTGGTCACCCTAGGTTTTCAGGGTTTGGGTACTACATACTGCTGTTATATTTTCTAGATTTTTCCACATGACAATGAATGACAATCTTTCTTGCCCCTGATATTATGATCAAGTATGTTAAGTCCATCTGTTTTATGGGTTTAAAGAAGGGCTTCCTAGGTGGTGCAGTGGTAGAGAATCCACTGCCAATGCAGGAGACATGAGACATGGGTTTGATCCTTGGGTTGGAAAGATTCCCCTGGAGAAGGGAATGGCAACCCACTCCAGTATTTTTGCCTGGAAAATTCCATGGACAAGGAACCTGGTGGGCTAGGTGGAGTTGCAAAGAGTCAGACATAACTGAACATGACACACACACACACACACACACACATACACAAAGAAGAAGTCGCAAAATGACTCTTTTTCTTGCAGCTAATGCCAAGCTTGTGAAGGAAACAGCTGAGCCCAAGCTTGTAACCTCAGTACTGCCCGGAGGCTCCAGATGGTCAGGGAGATGACAGAGTGGTCTGAAAGCCCCTGTTCCATATTCCTGTCTCTGCATGGGGACAGCGCCTCTTGAAAGCAGGGTGGGTGGAGGTGGAAGGAGATGATTCACCTAATGATCTCTGGTCAGACTATGCTCGAGTGACAGTGAAGGTGGAAAAGACATGATTGCCAAAGCAACAAATCCTTTGCCACAGTGAGAACCTGCTGTGTGTGCCAATAAGAAGTGAACTGTCTGGATGGGAAAGAATAAATGGGTGAACTCAATTTATTACTCTTGGCAAAATGTGTAATCCTGAATATCCACAAGTGGCAATAATATTGTTTTTATTATTCTTTATTAGGAAATCTTTTAAAAGAGTCTTGGCTCAGTGTTTGCTTGCTAATTTGCTTAAAGAACACAAAACCATGGGAACACTATCTTGTCTTCCCTCCTCAACCCACGTTTAAGCCCAAGTCTCTCAGACAAGTTAGAGTCGTTCTTCAGGTTCTGTTGTTGTTGCTCAGTTGCTCCGTTGTGTCTGACTCTTGGCGACCCCATGGACCGCAGCACACCAGTCAGACTGTGAGTCACAATGAATCTGCTGTTAAGAAAGTCTTTCTCTTGGGATGACATTCTTGAAAATGCAAACTACTCCTAAACAGGACCCGATGGTTCATTTTTTTCCAAGGACAACTCTTCTTTAATTTAACAACTAACTCAGACCTGCTGCAAAGAGAGTATTTAGTTAGATGATTTAGACTAACACAGTATCTATACCACAGTTCCCGACTAGGGTGGAAGTAAGCTGAGATGTTGACATTTTCTGGGAAGCTCACATAGTCCTCCAAAGACCCGTCCTCTCCACTTCCTCCTTTCCCATTGTTGCTTCCACCCTTTCCCATTGTTAGTTTTGGAGCCTGTAAAACCCAAACCTTCTTTCTGTATTGGGATAACTGTTCCCTTGAACCCCTGTCTCTGTGCTCAGCTCAGTGCAGCTCAGCCTCAAAGCAAATATTTTGGGGGAACAACTGGGATATAATTACATGACTAAGAAGTAAGAAAGGGATGGGGTTGTGATTTGATTCTATGGAAGAATAATAAATTGTCAGTGTGAATCCTATGGATGCAGAGTTAAGGATGCTTGACCCAAGATGTGTTTTTCCATCTAGATCTGTGTCTGAAAAAATATAATATGAGCCACACATGGAATGTAAAATTTTCTGGTAGCCACATAAAAACAGGGAAACTAATTTTAATAATCTATTTTATTTAACCCAATGTATGCAAAATATTATCATCCTAACATATAATCCAGGAGAAGGCAATGGCACCCCACTCCAGTACTTTTGCCTAGAAAATCCCATGGATGGAGGAGCCTGGTAGGCTGCAGTCCATGGGGTTGCTACAGTTGGACACGACTGAGCGACTTCACTTTCACTTTTCACTTTCATGCATTGGAGAAGGAAATGGCAACCCACTCCAGTGTTCTTGCCTGGAGAATCCCAGGGACGGGAAGTCTGGTGGGCTGCCGTCTATGGGGTCGCACAGAGTCGGACACAACTGAAGCAATGCAGCAGCAACATGTAATCCATATGAAAAGTATTAATGAGAAATTTGACATTCTTTTTCATGCTAAGCCTTTGACATCAAGAGCATGTTTCAATCCAGACTCACCACATTGCACATGCTCAATAGTCACACATGGCTAGTGGTTGCTGTATTGGACAGAATAGTACAGATGCAGAGCATTGCTATTCAGAATGTGGTCCATACCAAAGAAAACATACAGGAACAAGCACATGAAAAGATGCTCATCATCATTAATCATCAGTTCAGTTCAGTTCAGATCAGTCGCTCAGTCGTGTCCGACTCTTTGCGACCCCATGAATCGCAGCACGCCAGGCCTCCCTGTCCATCACCAACTCCCGGAGTTCACTGAGACTCACATCCATCGAGTCAGTGATGCCATCCAGCCATCTCATCCTCTGTCATCCCCTTCTCCTCCTGCCCCCAATCCCTCCCAGCATCAGAGTCTTTTCCAATGAGTCAACTCTTCGCATGAGGTGGCCCAAGTACTGGAGTTTCAGCTTTAGCATCATTCCCTCCAAAGAAATCCCAGGGCAATGCAAATCAAAATCACACTGAGACCTCACCTCATACCTGTCAGAATGGCTATTGTCAAAAAGACAAACAACAAGTGTTTGCGAAGGTATAGGGAAAAGAGAACCCTAGTACACTGTTTGCGGGGGAGAGGTTGCAAATTGGTACTGCCACTATGGAAAGCAGTATGACAGGTTTCCAAAAAATTAAAAATAAAACTACTGTTTGATCTCACAGTTCTACTCCTGTATATTTATCCAAGAAAATGAAGATGCTAATTTGGAAAGCTATAAGCACCCCAAAGTTCATAGCAGCATTATTCACAATAGCCAAGATATGGAAGCAAACTAAGTGCTCATCAACAGATTAATGGATAAAGGTATGGTGTTTACACAGACACACACAATGGCATACTACTCAGCTGTAAAAAAGAATGAAATTTTACCCTTTGTGACAACATAGATAGACCTGGAGGATGTTATACTTAGTGAAAAAGTCAGACAGAGAAAGAGGTACTGTGTGATTTAAATTATTTGTGGAATCTGAAAAACAAACCAAACAAATGAATATAACAAAACAAATGGACTCACATAGAACAAACTAAACTAGTGGTTACCACAGGGGAAGAGGCCAAATAGGTGAAGGGGATTAAGAGGCACAAACTGCCAATTATAAAACCAGTCTCAGAGATGTAATGTACAGCACAGGGGAAAAAAAGTCAATATTTTGTAATAACTTTGTATGCTGTGTGATGCAAAACATATTGAATCACTATGTTGTATACCTGAAACTAATATAATGTTTTAAGTCAGCTATACTTCACCTGAAAAAAACATGTGGTTCATGGACAGATATGAGTTGTTTGGTACACAGAATGAGATAGATTCAGGAACTGAAAGGAAGTGTTTAAAAACTTTGATAGCAATGTGAATTTGCCATGACATCCAAGCATGTGGTCATTTTAAAAGTAATTTGATTTCTTACTGTATTTTTAAAGAATATTACTCAGTAGTTGATGGGGGATGAGAGTGGAGGACCAGCTTGACTCTTCCTCACAGATAGCTTGAGAAACCTTGTTTTGAATCTTCCACTATTTCCACTCTGCATTTCTCAACCTCAGGTTAGCCCAGCAACTGGCAGGAATGGATCCCTCAAGAGTCACTAGTATGGCTCATTATGGAACTGTGGTGTCATCCTGGTTCTTATTATCTACAGTGTTTTATGATATTTAACTGTTGGCCATCTCTCTTTTCTCTCCCTGAATCAGTAGCTCTTTTAGCTGATTTCTTCATCACCTTCCTACCTTCTACACCTAGGTTTACCAAGGAATAGCATGGTTGGAAGTGAACTAATTTAGAAAGAGTAATTTTTCCATTGGCTCTGTGGTAAAGAACCTGCCTGCCAATGCAAGAGATGTGGATTTGATCACTGGGTTGGGAAGATCCCCTGGAGGAGGAAATAGCAATCCACTCCAGTATTCTTGCCTGGGAAATCCCATGGACAGAGGAGCCTGGCAGACTATAGTCCATGTGGTTGCAAAGAGTTGGACACGACTGAGTGACTGAGCACAGCACAGCACGGACTTTTTCCACTGAGTCTAATGTGGTGAGAGAGTGGGAAGCTGAGAGATGGGTTCCCAGGGAGAGGAATAGTACATGTGTCAGGATTCTCCAGAGAAAGAGAACTAATGGGGTATTGCTTTGTATAGCTATATATATATATATATATATATATATATATATTTTAATTTTATTTTATTTTTAAATTTTACATAATTGTATTAGTTTTGCCAAATATCAAAATAAATCCGCCACAGGTATACATGTGTTCCCCATCCTGAACCCTCCTCCCTCCTCCCTCCCCATACCATCCCCCTAGGTCGTCCCAGTGCACCAGCCCAAGCATCCAGTATCATGCATCGAACCTGGACCGGCAATTCGTTTCATACATGATATTTTACATGTTTCAATGCCATTCTCCCAAATCTTCCCACTCTCTCCCTCTCCCACAGAGTCCATAAGACTGTTCTATACATCAGTGTCTCTTTTTCTGTCTCGTACACAGGGTTATTGTTACCATCTTTCTAAATTCCATATATATGCATTAGTATACTGTATTGGTGTTTTTCTTTCTGGCTTACTTCACTCTGTATAATAGGCTCCAGTTTCATCCACCTATTTTTATCAGTATAGTATCTCTATAGATTTAGTATCTATTATCTATCTATCTATCTATCTATCTAAGGAAAGAGAGAGAGAGGATATAAAAAATTGGCTCATGCAGTTATGGAGGCTGAGAAGTCCCAGGATGTGCAGTTGGCACTTTGGAGACCCAGGAGAGCTGGCATATAGTTTCAGTCTGAGTCTGAAGGATTGAAAACCAGGAAAGCCAATGGAGTAAGTTCCAATCCAAAAATCTGTAGAGTCAAGATCCAAGAAAAGCCAAAGTTCACTTTAAATCTGCAGGCCAGATTCAAAGTCTCAGCTCAAAGCAGCCAGGCAGGAGGAGCTCCCGCTTCTTCTCGCTTATTCTCGGAAGAATTGGCCTTTTGTTTTGTTTAGACCTTCAACTGATTGGATGAGGTCCACCCACATTAGAGAGAGCAATCTGCTTTGATCAGTTTACTGATCCAAATGTTAATCCTGTTTAAAAACACCATCACAGACACACCAAATATGTGTGGACCAAATATCTGGGTACACTGTGGCCCAGTGATGCTGACACATAAACTAATCATCAGGTGCATATGGAATTCAGATGAGAGATGGGAGAGCCTACATCAAGGTGAGAGTCAGGTGGTAGACAGAAGAGGAAAGGGCCAAAAGGAGAGACTGCTAGGAGGGGGACAATGCAGGATGTGTGAGAGAGGGAGCAGGTAAGGCTGACTCTCCGGGGGATTCCTGGGAGGGTCAAATCCACCTGCACCTGAAAGTCAAAAGTTTCCACATGAAACTTTCCTTCTCTTTCCATAGATCCTTCCTCTCACCCCCTGCTCTGTCTCTTGATGGCCACTCAGTGAGCAACGTCACCATTCTTCCAATTACATGGGCTCAAAACCTGGAGCCACTTTTGCCCCCCTTCTCCTTTTTTGTCCCATCATTTGTGGAGTCCTATAGACTATTTCCACAGACCCTTTCTCCCAGGCTTTTATTTCCATTCACATTCCTTGACCACCAGCTAATCCAGACTCATCACCTCTAGCGAAGCTCTTGCAATGTTCTCCCAACACGTTGTCTTGTTACCTACCTCTCTGTGCTCTCAACCACTTTTTGTGTTACTGCCAGGCAACCTTAAAACACAACTCCAAGGCTGTCTTCCCTTCCCCAAATCCTCAGTGTCCACTCATTGTCTGCTAACAATGCTGTCTCCTTCCCCGGGGATCCCCTGTGCCCTGCTAATGTTTCAAGGCTCATCTTCCCTGTGTTACTGAGCAACCTGTGCATTGGGCAGTGTGATCCTGAGAGTGCAGCCCTAATGGCAGGAGAGCTCACGGAGGAAAAAACAGGGCTCATTGGGAACATGTGATAACAAGCTCTAACCTGACTCAGGGTTCTTAGGAACCTGAAGCTTAAAGAATTTTTCGGAATTAGATAGAGGGAACCATACAGGAGAAGGCAATGCACCTCACTCCAGTACTCTTGCCTGGAAAATCCCATGGATGGAGGAGCCTGGTAGGCTGCAGTCCATGGGGTCGCTAAGAGTCCGACACGACTGAGCGACTTCACTTTCACTTTTCACTTTCCTGCATTGGAGAAGGAAATGGCAACCCACTCCAATGTTCTTGCCTGGAGAATCCCAGGGACCGGGGAGTCTGGTGGGCTGCGGTCTATGGGGTCGCACAGAGTCAGACACGACTGAAGCGACTTAGCAGCAGGGAACCATACATCTAAAGCCTGGACATTATAAAGAATGTGATGCATTCTAGGGCCTAGAAGAAAAGCATGTGGCTGAAATCACAGAGAGAAAGGACAAGCTAAGATGCCGAGAAGGAGTTTAAGGCAACTCATTTAAGAACATGGGACTTAATTCTAAGAGCTGCTGAAAGTCATGGAAGGACTTTAAGCAGGGATGTGATGTGATTAGACCTGCCTTTTTAACTGCTGTAACTGCTGTAGATTTGAACTATTGGTTACTTCTTTTTTCCCCCCTAAAACTTGCTCTAACATTTTTAACCCTGGGTTAATTTTTATCTCCATGTACAGTGGGAATACCAAAATTTATTTGTGAAAGAAGCTGCTTCATATAACTTGTCTCTTACATGCCCTGTGTACTTTGAAACACAATTTGAGAAATGTTCACTTAAATAACTGCCTCCACCCAGGAGGCCTCCTTGCCCTATTGAGCCCTAGCACATCTTGCCAGACCCAGATACAACCCATCCTTCCAGCCCTGGCACAGGCATCTGGAGCCACTCCCAGATTCCACTGTCGAGTGTAAAGTCAGCTCTCTTCAACTCTTAAGCCGCAGCTCCTTTCGGATCTTAAAAAGAGGCTACTATTCTAGGATATCAGAGAGCTCAGTCTTTTCTGAAATCCTATAGTGCATTGTGGTATCTCCTGGACAATCATCAGTTGCCTGTGTATTAGTGCAGACTGTGTGTTTATCTTAATCCCCCAACAAAAGCAAGGGCTGGGGGTCATAGTCTTTGCCTCTCTCTCAGACCCCTCCTCCCTTGTCCAGAGGAGGAACTTGATTATTTCATTAATTCTCAGCCCTGGAGAAGCCACCCTCCCACTCTTCTGGGCCACATGTAAATACGGCTTCCTGGCATCTCTGGCAGCTCAGTAAGCCTCCCCCCTTGTCTGGGAGTCAGTCTGTCAGTGCCTGTGCCTACAGGCATGCTGGCGGGGAGAACTGTCCCCACGCTCGGTCCATTGGGAGCCTGAAAGCCTTGGCAAACTCCTGTCACCTCCCCTGTATTTTTATCCTCAGCTTAAGGCTCTGGAATGCTTGCCAGAGATCCCCAAGGACACCTGGAAAGCACAGCCCAGGACAAGCACGTGAAGGGCATGCTCATCTCTCCACTAAGTTGTTTCTCAGCCTCCCAGTCTGTGAACCTGGGGAGAGGTCTGTTTCCTGTCGTGTCTTTGGGTGTTTCTCAGCTTGCGCCTAAGAACAGGCATCCTTTGGTCCAAAGGATATCACAACTGTGCTTCCCCTTTTGTGATGGCGTGTGCGCGGTGGAGGCAAGTGGGGAGTAATGGCTTTTGTCGAGCGGTGTGTCCTCCCCCGTGTCAGTGTCGGCTCCCCTTACTGGGCCTGTTCCTCTTGCTCCTTGTGGGAAGGACTGTCAAAGGATGTCAGGATAAATTCTCTGTTCCTGCCTGTGCCTTTTCTTTCTCTCTCCCTCTCTCTCCCTCCTCTCTTTTGATTCTGTCTTGATGTCATCTCTTCAAAGTATACTACCTGTAAAATATTGATTCACAGCAGGCTGCATCTGCCAGGATCAGATTTCTCTTCTGCTGGCAGCAGTAATAAACTACCACAGACGCCGCAGACCCGGTGCCAGCTTCACCGCCGCTTCACACACATCCGTCTGTCTTCGGCCTGACTCTACATAATGAAACAGCGTCCAGAGACATTTCAGAAGGAGAGAAACCAAGTAACAACGGCTGGGGACATAAAAGAGCCAGAGGAGCCTGCAAACGGAGGGTGGAACAGGTATCATCCCAAGCAGCTGATGCACCACGAACTGGCTGGTTTCCTGACAGCAACTGGAAAAGCAGCAACAGAAAACAAAGCTGCCCAGTTAACTGCCCACAGCAGCCTGATGGCAAAGGTCCTCCACCTCCTTCTGGCCTTCCCCCAGCATCTGGGGCCAGCTCCTGGAATGGCACCTTGAAACACTGATAATTTATGAATCCTGTGGGGAGTATCAAACCTAGAGGAAGCTCTTATGCAATAGAGATATGAATTTAGTTTGTGTAGAAAAAGAGAATTAATGGTGAGGCAGTGGGCTTAGATTTGAAAAGCTTGGATTCTAGAGCCAGAGGCTGAGTTGAGTACTGCTGCTGCTGCTAAGTCGCTTCAGTTGTGTCTGACTCTGTGCGACCCCATAGACAGCAGCCCACCAGGCTCCCCCGTCCCTGGGATTCTCCAGGCAAGAGCACTGGAGTGGGTTGCATTTCCTTCTCCAATGCATGAAAGCGAAAAGTGAAAGTGAAGTCACTCAGTCGTGTCCACCTCTTCGCGACCCCATGGACTGTGCCTACCAGGTTCCTCCATCCATGGGATTTTCCAGGCAAGAGTACTGGAGTGGGGTGCCATCACCTTCTCCGGAGTTGAGTTCTAGTCTCTGCCATTTATCATCCCTGTGATCTGGGGCAAGTTACTAAGTTTACGTCCCAGTTTCCTTGTTAGTATAATGGGATGGTCATCGTGATTCAGTTAAGGCATTTAGAATAGTGCCTGGTTTACAGCACAGGGCTTCCCCAGTGGCTCAGCAGTAAAAGAATCTGTCTGCAGTGGAGGAGCTGCAGGAATTGTGTGTTTGATCCCTGGGTTGGGAGGATCTCCTGGAGGAGGGCATGGAAGCCCACTCCAGTATCTTGCCTGGAAAATCCCATGGACAGAGGAGCCTGGCGGGTACAGCCCATGGGGTTGTAAAGAGTCAGACATGACTGAAGCGACTTAACATGCATGCACACACTGATTTATAGCGCTATTGAAAAACAAAACACAATTTCCCTGATGGGGAGTCCACAGTCCCAGTCAACGGGAACAGAGTAAGCATTCCTCTTCCCTTTTGGGGACATAACTCCTCATCCAGAAAGGCTTCCAGAACAGATAGGCAGCTGGGGGTTGAGCACACCCTCTGGGGGGAGCCTGAACCTTGTTCTCTTGCTTTGTCTGCAAATGTGCGCCTGTTCCAAGGTGCCCCACTCTCTGAGAAGGTGACTCTTTGTTCTGAATCCCAGCAGTTGTGGAAAGAGTTTTCTGAACCTCACTGGCGTGTGTCTGTGTCATTCCCATCCTGGCTGGGGGAGGAAAGTATTAAAAAGGGAAGCGGCCATCCGAAGTCAGTAAATCCGTCATCAGAGATGACAGCTGTGGGTTTGCATTCTTGTTTTACTGCGACTTTGAGCAAGTTGGTGAAGGTGGCTGTGGCATCCTGCTCAGGTCTGTGAAGAGTTATGCTTTTCTACTGTATTAGCTACTGAAGGGACCCTACCACTTAGCACCCTCTGGGGAGCCTTCCCTTTTGCAGTGCAGGGAAATTTACCCCTTGTGACCAACTGTTAAGCTTCCTTTGAAGCCTCTTTTAATTCAGATTTGGTTCAGCTCACAATGGCTTCTGAGTCAGTGGGGAAAACGTTTACGATATGACAAACTAGCAACCTGTATTTTTTACATACTGTTAGAGAAATCATGGGTCTTTTATACCTGCATTTTTTTGCTTTTTGTTGGGAGAGATGTCCTCTGAGACCCCTCAGTTCCTTGCTTTATATTCTTTCTCCTCTTCAAGCCTCAAAGCCTCTGTGCACAGTAGCAGGCTTCCCTTTGATGAGGCAGGCTAGAGAAAGTTTCATGTGAAGCCCGCCAGAGCCAATGGTCTGCGGTTGGAAGGGAGACTGACTTGTCGAGCTAAGCATCCATCCCATCCTGGTTGGTGGGGATGGGGGGACGGTATTCCTCAGAACAAGGGGGCTTGTTTTCCTTCCCCAAAGGCTTTGGAGGGCACTGCAATCTCATGGGCTTTGTGTGGGCCCAGTGTGCCCAACCTGGCACCCCTACCCCCACAACTGTGGCATGTTTTCAGAACTGTCCTGCTCTTCATTATGCCAGGATCCTGAATTACTACATGTGTTCCTTTTCAGAGACAGAGCAGGAGAATTAGCTCTGGGCAATGCATCCGAAGGTGGGGTTGTGGGAGAAAGAATAACTGAGCACAGAGTGGTGAGAGAGGTGCCAGTGGTAAGACACGGGAGCTCAGTTTTGACCTTGAGCCCGGGTGTGTCAAGTACACGATGTGGAGAGTGAATGTCCCCTATATAAAAGCTAGGAAAGCGAAACCCCATGAGTGGTGTGATCCACTGCCTGGGCATGGAGATCAGTTCTGCAGTCGTGTGGACTTGGGGAGAATGACTCCCCTCTCTGTGGCCAGCTCATCTTCAAATGGATTGGTATGAGGATTGAACGTGATAATCCAAGTAAAGTGTTTAGTGCAGAGACTGATACATAGTAAAGCTCAGATGAATGTTAAAACAGGTTGATACAAAGAAGTATTGAGAGTATGGAACTCCTCAGGGTATAGCCCCTTGGGAATGCAATGGGGAAATCATGGAGAAGGGATCTTTTAAAGGCCAGTTAATAAAGAACTTAAAAGTCATCCTTACTTTGTCCTCACTCCTCTTATTTACAGTTTCTGGTAAGCAGTAGGCACTCAATAAATATTTGTTCAACTTCTGTCTGTGAGTTCAGCAATCATCAGTAGCCTAAAAAATTTCACCATTGGCTCCACTGATTTGATTGCAACATTTTTTTTTTTCCTTTTGGCCATGCCGTGTGTGGCATGTGGGAATCTCAGTTCCCCAACCAGGGAGAATCCATGCCTTCTGCAGTGAAAACACGAAGTCTTAACCACTGGACCACGAGGGAGGTCCACGGATTGCAATTTTATTGTTCCTGTTAACTAAAAGGAAATCTTTTTGTTATCTATTTTGTTCTTTTTCTGGCCTGAAGCTTAGGAATCTGTGTTAATTTGTATGTCTGGGTTAACCTAGACTATGTTAAGTGTTTCCTGTGCATTTACTTAGCCAATGTTTATTGAGAATCTTCCATATTTCACTTGGTGCTGCAGTTTAGTTTCTGCCTCAAGATCTAAAGTATATATACCCTGATAAATATTAAGATAGATGTAAATAGAAGCTTCTATGGACATACAAAGGAAGAGAGCTTTACCTGTCTTGAGTGTATGCATGTGGGGGTGGGTGAGCTCAGCAAGGCTTTCTGGAGATGGTGGCTTCTCCTATTCTGATAGTAATGTGTTACATTCCAATGAATAGGTGGCTACCATGATGAGAAAAAAATGGCATAGACAGACTAAACATTTAGTATCCTTGGATGTGGAAGTGTGACTCTCAACATCCAGTCTTGTAAAATATAAAAGAAAAAAATATCCTCACTAAATGTCCCTAGTGTGAGTCTTTTAAACACTTATTTGTTTATTTTCCTGCTTTATTGAGATGTAATTGACATCTTTAACTTTTAAAGGCATTTGATTTTGTGATTGTCCTACTAGAAGGTCAATGAGAATGTGGAGAGCAGATTGATGGAGAGAAACGAAACTTTAATGATGAACTAAAACCACAATTCCAGCTTCTGATGGCAGGAACTAACCAAAAAAATGCAAGGGTGTTGTGTAGGGCATTTCTCTCATAGTTTCTGTTCCTGAAGAGAGAGAATAAAAGAACTTTATTTTATATTGACAGACAAATATCTGTCAAAGAAAAACGGTGAGGGTTAAATAGAAATATCAGTAGATCACTTTCACTAATAACATTGAAATGGGACACAGAGTGCTTGCCATATTACTTATGGCTCAGGTTAAAAAAAAAAAAAAAGCCCTTTTGCTTCATGGGTCAACACAGACATGGGTCTGGAGTTACAGAGAAGCTAGTTCAGGTAATGGCCTGGAATTGGCAATGGCAAAAAGAAATGATGAAGGGTTGAAAAGCAAAGGGAAAATGCATTTGAAGAGGGAGAATCAGTAGTGTTTGCTAGCATATTTGCTCATCTGTAAAATGAGGTGTTTGGGGCTGGATCAAGTCCAAGGTTGTTGCCCTCTTTGACACATTGCTGCTGCTGCTGCTGCTAAGTCGCTTCAGTTGTGTCCGACTCTGTGCAACCCCATAGACGGCAGCCCACCAGGCTCTCCCGTCCCTGGGATTCTTCAGGCAAGAACACTGGAGTGGGTTGCCATTTCCTTCTCCAATGCATGAAAGTGAAAAGTGAAAGTGAAGTTGCTCAGTCGTGTCTGACTCCTAGCGACCCCATGGACTGAAGCCTACCAGGCTCCTCTGTCCATGGGATTTTTCCAGGCAAGAGTACTGGAGTGGGGTGCCATTGCCTTCTCCCTTTGACACATTATGGACCTACAAATCCAAATAGGAACACAGGCAACAGTGGGAAATGACTGGCTGATTAATTATTTTCTTTTCAAGAATTAAGGTCCTGAAAAGAATGTTCTAATCTGGGGCATTTTTAAAGATAAAAATGAAAATATAAAAAAGTACAGGCAAAAATGAGAGAACACAAATGAATGTCATAGAATCAAACTGGTGCTCCAGTGCAATTTTCTCTGTGAGTGAGGTATGTAGAAAATTCATTAAATCTTTGAGATACTGGATAACATTTAGTACACCATATCTTTGTGGTGCTAAAAAGTATCCCCAAACCTCACAGAGTGGAGAATTTTAGAAAAATTAAGTAACTTATCATCATGGTGTAGCTTTGATATTGGGAGAATCGGCTTCAAAAATAGAAAATGAGATAAGTGCATGTCATGGGTTCAGTTGAACATTTCAGAGGAGTGAGATGTTCACCAAAATAAATGCTCCTCAATCGCAGAACTATCACTGAAAAGAACTTGCCCAGTTGTGGGTGTCTTTGCTAAGCTCCTTGCTTCTTGGTAGGATCACACGGCTGTTCTCGTCAGTGGGCTCTTAGTGGAAATAGTGTACATCATTTCTCGGCCCAAGGTATTGAGTATAGAGTGTGCCTATTAAATTAATTCATTGGTTTTGGCTGTGCTGGGTCTTCGTGACTGCTCAGGCTTTCTCTAGTTGCAGCGTGCATGCTTCTCATCGCAGAGCACGGGCTCTAGGGCTCTAGGGCTCTAGGTCTTCAGTAGTTTTTGTGTGCAGGCTTAGTTGGCCTGAGGCATGTGGAATCTTCCTGGACCAGAGTTTGAACTCATGTCCCCTGAATTGGTAGGCAGATTCTTAACCACTGGACCACCAAGGAAGTCCAAGAGTATATCTTCATCAAAGTCTGTTTGCTCTTATGATTGGATATGGGGAACTCTCTAATCCTGGGGGATGGCAGAACCATGGGATGAAAGATCTGGGCAGATCTTTGATTCACAGAGTGGAAGAAATCTGTCCATCTACCAGAAACACTGCCTAGTGCTGTCAAGTGAACAAGAAATAAACTTCTATTGAACTTTTGGGATTTATTTGTTATAGCAATTACCTGATTGATATAGGCACCAAAACCCTTGGTCTTGTACAGAGTGGTAAATTAGTCCATTAGAGAGAAATGCACACACTCTGATTTATGTGTAATGGAGCCTATTGGAAATCCTGACATGTCCTGTTGTCTAAAGCCATGAGGAAAGAGAAATCAGTAATTCTTTTTTTTTTTTTTTTTGTGGTGTTAAGCCATTGTAAGACAATTGGCCTGCTCTGCCTTTTTTCTTGCCTTAGTCAAGGTGGGATATTTTGCTTCAGCCATGCAAAGGCATCAAAGACTTGCCCCTTCATAATTGCCGACGATTTCAGAGAGAAATGCAAGTTGGTGACTTTTTTTCAGCCACATTTGATGAAATGAAACAAGTATGATTGGTATGTGGTAGGCAAAAAAAAAAAAAAAGTATGGTTAAAACTTGGGAAATAGCAGAAAATGCCATTTATTTTTATACCTACTCCATGAGCTAAGAAAGTGAGCCATAGAATCTTCAACTGTCAATAGCCATATTGCATTTTTAATGCTATTGCTAGTGCAAAAAAAGCCCAAAAAACAAAAAACCAACACACAACCATAGAATCTTCAACTGTCGATAGCCATATTACATTTTTAATGCTATTGCTACTGTTAAAAAAACAAAACAAAACAAAACACAGTGGACCAAATGTGTGATAAATATATCTGCTGGTCAAAGGAATTTCCTATTAATACTTATTCTTCCCCCTTTTAATTGGAACTCACTGTTCTTTGTAGTGGTTTGTGGTCAGTAGTTTCTTTAAGTACTGAGCTAAGGGAAGCCTAAGGAGTGAGATAAATGGTCTCATGTAGTCTTAAAGACAAACTCTATATTCTTGTAAAGTTTAAGAGCTAGCACTATGGTAAAACTTCATAGAAACTGATCATCACTAAAATCTGGGGAAGGGAAAAGAGATCACTATAAAAAAAAAGTGCGGTAAAACAGTTTAATTAGTATGATGGCAAGATGAAGGAGAAAGGGGAAATTACAGTCAGATTGTTATATTCACATCAATAATGAAATAGCTAGCTAGTTTTGTGGGGCAAAACTAAGAGGAACCTATCTCCTAGGACAGAGTTGTGTGTTTCTAGATACCTCCGTGTTCTGAACACCTCAAAAGAGTCCTGCTGTCTCTGGGATGACTCTTTTTGTGTGTAATTCGCAGAAAGTCTTTATCAGTCAGTGTCTGCTTCACTCAACTCCCTGTTTGTGTGAAGGTTAAATATTTAATCATCGCTCTTTGAAACTCTCCAAAACAACTCAGTACACATTTTGGTAGACTATTAAAAATTTATTTTCATTTTCCTTTTTAATGATTAGGGATTACTTAGAAATAACAAGTTCTACCAGGGCCAGGACTAGGTTGAAGGAGGGAGAAAACCAGGGTATACAGTTTAAGGAAAGACTCATCCTCATCCTTCATTTGCATGACCCTGAGAGTGAATTTTTCCTTAAATGTGTGCCTTACGCATTTTACTTGCCTCGCCCCACCCTAGCTCCATCCCAGAATGCTGCAGATAAACTAGCAGGAAGACGGTACACACAAGGAGTGCTAGGCAACCTGGAACTGCTTAAACACAGTTTATGACTGAGTTTGGGTATCCGGTAGTAACTTCTTAATGAGAAATGCAGGAAAATCAGCTCCCATGTCAAGGTGAGTTCCTGCTGAGCAAATGACACCAGGAAAGAAAAGCTCCTTTTTTGGTCTTCGCTTGAATAATAATAATAATAAAAAAGACCTATAATTGGATTTCCTTAAAGACGTGGAGAACTCACATCTTTATAACTTTTCAGATTGAAAGGTAGTCCCTTTGAATTCTATTAACTTTGCAGCCCGCATTTTTTAGAAAGTAAGATTATGTAGCTTCTGAAGGAAACCAGGAACAATGAAGTGAGCAATATTTGCATTCACAAGTTATTCTGTGTTGGCAGATTGTCATCTTTTGTAGAAATATCACAATTTTTCAAAAGGACCACTTTGAAGATAAAGAATTATACTTAATCATTTTTTTTTGTTGTTAATAAAAAAAAGTCATTTTGAATGCTCACTTTGACAATCAAAGACCCCATTGCCCTCTAGCATGGTGCAGCCCACTTGAGGTAACCACACTGCAGTCAAGGGCACCATCACCATCTCATCTTCTGCTCGGGGAGAATAATAGCTCGCATGCACAGCCTGTCCACTTAAGTTTCTAAAGATTTCTGTTAGCAGAGGAATGACAACGCCGTCGTCTTGGAAGTTTCAGGAGCCTGACATCTAAAGAAATGGCAGCTAATAGCTACAGTAGAACAGAGTTCTGAGCTTCTAAACACTAAAGAGAAAATTTTGGCTTAGACAGTGTTCAGTCTAGTGCCAAACCTACCCTGGAATTCGATCCACATAGTAAAGAATTTGTTCATAGAGGCTACCCTAATCATTTTTAACTTTGCTCTGTTCAAACGTCTTAAGATTTCCTGTTTTGAACACCATGTTACTTGATTAAAGCAGTCTTAAAATTAAAAGAAAAAGGAGTGTTTAGCAAATGTCATGCATGGGTTAGAATTCTGTATTTTTATATTCCCACCTTAGTTTAAAATCCTGAGCCTCAGTGACCTGTGACATGTGAGAAATATTTGCGGCACTCGAGTCACCAGCAGAAAAACAAGATCTCCGAAAAGGTTGCCTTCTTATTACTTACAGAAGTTTCAAGATTGGTAGATTGATTTGCCTCTCTTAGGAAACTAGATTTTCCCACTCTCTTTGGTAAAAGTCCTTAGTTGAAGCCTGCTCTGTCCTGGCTTATGGTTCAGCTCATGCTCTGCTCGAGAATGTTTGTGTGATAATCTGGCTAACATGCTTTCACCCAAACACTGGGCACAGAGATGCATGCCTCTTGTTCACCAGGACCAGCCAGGATGTGGGTCCTTCCCATTTGTCGTTCATCCTCTGGCTGATTTTAGACAGCCATGCCCCATTTCTCAAAACATGGAGCTGTTTTCTAACTCTTTCTTTTGCCTGCTCAGTCACTTCAGTTGTGTCTGACTCTTTGCGACCCTATGGACTGTAGCCTGCCAGGCTCCTCTGTCCATGGGATTCTCCAGTCAAGAATACTGGAGTGGGTTGCCATGCCCACTTCCTGGGGATATTCCTCATCCAGGGATCAAACCTGTCTCCTGTGTCTCCTGCATTGCATGTGGATCTTTTTACCCACTGGGCCAGCTGGGAAGCCCTTTCTTTTAAAAGACAATAAAAATTTCCCCCTGTTAGATACTATTGTTGTTGCTGTTGTTTAGTTGCTAAGTTGTGTACCACTCTTTTGCAACTCTATGGACTGTAGCCGCCAGGCTCTTCTGTCCTGGTTTTCCAGGCAAGAATACTGGAGTGGGTTGCCATTTCCTTCTCCAGGAGATCTTCCCAACCCAGGGATTGAACCCACAACTCATGCATTGGCAGGCAGATTCTTTACTGCTGAGCTAGCAGGAAAGCATTAGACACTATACTAAGAATATTTTCATAACTTATCAGCTTAACACCCTTGACCCACAATTTAGTCTCCTCAGGAGGGGGTCTTGTCAAGCATCAGTGACATAACTGTACTTACTAGAGCACCAAAAGCTGCCATATACAAGTGCTGAGAAAAGTAAACCCTGGTTATCCTGAGGATGGGGGATGCAGGCATCTTCCCCTTGTGGAGGTCTAGGGCACACTGATGTTTGAGAACGCAGGCTTCTAGAAGGAACTCAGGGATGTGGCACACATGAATTATAATCTAGGAAACCCGAAGAGTCTCCTTTAGTAGATAACACCTAGAGAACTTTCCTTCTTTGTACGTTCCTTTTTTTTTTTTTTCCTCTTAGTTTTGGAGCTTGGGAGATAGCACTCAAGGAGTGTGTGGAGGCTGAGGGGAGAAGCTGAAGCTGACTGGGATGCTCCTGGCTGAAGGCTTTCAGCACGCAGTTGATATTTCTGACTAAGTTGTTCCCCTCAGCTCACCAGGGTGGGAAGTTGACAGAGCCTGCAAAAACAAGCAGAGAGAAGGGAGCCTAGCATAGAATGCAGTTTTAAGGAAAATGGTAATTTACCCCATCAGTATTCAAACCATATTTTTCTGCTCGTGAAATCTTTAATGCAGGCAAAAATCTTACGCAAGCAAAATATTTGCCTTGAGAGAAAAATATGAACAACTCAAATGAAGTCATTCCCTATAATTTTCTATTCTTTCCACTAGGCAACTCAACACATTTGACTGAATATCTTCACTATGCTCACAATGGAGACATAAATTTAAATAGGATGCAGGCCCTGCCTTCCAGGAGCTTACAATAAGGGGGGTATTAACTGGAATTTGATAGTTAACTATCTTTTGCTTTAAATCAAAATTGGTTTTCAGAGCAGCAATGACACTGCCAGTTTTCTACTATCTGATGATCATGACAAAGGAAGATATTTCTAATGTTAATAATTTCTCCTACCCAAGGAGCTCAGGGGACATTAACAGCACAATGGCATCTAAAACCAAAAGCCATTTAGTCTGTTCTTTTATTCATGAGAGAAGACTGAAAATTTACCTGAGAATATGCGTGTCCCCTCTTGCCAGGAACTCTTTTTCATTATTATTATTATCATCTTCTAATTCCAATAGGATACTTCCTGTCTCTGTGATTTAAGCAAAAAGTTACTTCTTAAAGATTATCCTAGGGGCTTATTCTTTCATTTACTTGGTGAACCTCTTTTCATGACCTATCACGCAACCCTATTATTCATTCTAGAACTTAGCATATCATTGTATTCTTAAACTTATCCATCTTCCATGTTTGGTGTAGGGCAGTTTTCTTCCAGCATGTTTTTTAGGGTGAACTAGCACCTTGGGTTCCAGTCAAGTGAGACTCTTCTTATCACATTGTCTGGTGCTTTCTTATCTCCCTGCTTTTTTCTCTCTTCTCTTGTCTCTCCGTCTCCATTCAGCTAACTCCTTCCCATCTTTTACGTATAGCCCAAATGCTGCCTTTACTGGTTAGCCCTAGTATGTCTCCCCTGACCTCCCAACCAAAGCCCAGTGTTTTTGTTGTGAATGACGATTGTGTTAGTCATGAACGCTGCCCACCGCATCTGTTTCTCTCTCTCATTTAGGGAGTGTAGAAAAATGGTTCCTCCCTTCTCTGAACTCAAGTTTGGTTACAGCACATTTTCAGCAGCAAGATGTGAAGGGACGTGATTGTGTCACTTCCAGTGTGGACACTTTATGAAGCAGTATGTGCTTTGTCATGTTTGCTTTTCCCTCTGCCGTGGTGACCAGTGGTATTCCACATGGATCCGCCTGGATCGTAGAGTGAGAATGAGGATAATGTGGAATAACTTTTGTCGTTTAAGCCTTTGAAATGGAGAGGTTGTTTGTTACTGCAGCAAAACCTGGTGTAGTGTGACTGATAGTGTGAGTACATAATGCTGACGTCTCTTCATTCTGTTCACTTCACATATGTGTGCTGATGTCCAGTTCAGTTGAGCCTTCAGATTACTGCAGCTCCAGCCAGCATCTAGTTACAGACTTTAAGAGGGACTCCAAGAAAGAGCTAAGAAGGAAAGCAAGGTTTCTTGTCACCTGTTTTCTCAGTGGCCATGGAATTTCTTTCCACAGGAGTCTCTACTTCATAAGAAGTATGTTCAAGTTAGAAATGAAAAAGACCATCCTTCCTTGGCTGACCCTGTGAAAGCTGGTGTTCCCAACGTTCTGCTCTTGACCCTCTCCTTTCTCTTCATATTCTCCCTGGAAAATCTTATATTCCACCTTGATTTCAACCACAAATTTTATGTCTATGACTTCCATATCTCTATTTATAGCCCTTGAAAGATCTACCCAACTGAGCCCTTTCTAGTTTTCTAACCTACAATATCTTGAGCAACATAAAATGGTTATTTTTCACTGCTTGTTCCTTGGAAGGAAAGCTATGATCAACCTAGACAGCATATTAAAAAGCAAAGACATTACTTTGCCAACAAAGTTCCATCTAGTCAAAGCTATGGTTTTTCCAGTAGTCATGTATGGATGTTAGAGTTGGACTATAAAGAAAGCTGAACACTGAAGAATTGATGCTTTTGAACTGCAGTGTTGGAGGACTCTTGAGAGTCCCTTGGACTGCAAGTACATCCAACCAGTCTATCCTAAAGGAAATCAGTCCTGAATATTTATTGGAAGGATTGATGCTGAAGCTGAAACTCCAATACTTTGGCCACCTGATGGGAAGAACTGACTCACTAGAAAAGACCCGGATGCTGGGAAGGATTGAAGGTTGAAGGAAAAGGGGCCGACAGAGGATGAGATGGTTGGATGGCATTACTGACTCGATGGACATAAGTTTGAGTAGGCTCTGGGAGTTGGTGATGGATAGGGAAGCCTGGAATGCTGCAGTCCATGGGGTCTTAAAGAGTCGAACATGACTGAGCAACTGAACTGAACTGAAGTTTTGGAGTCATTTGTTATACAGAAAAGTAACCGGAATTATGAGTTACCTTTATTACTCTTGCCATTTCCCTCACTAATGCCGCTCCTGCAGCCTAGGGTCAGGCATCCTCCTTGACCTCATTCCACAGCCGCTTACCCATGATTTCATCCTGACCTTGGCCCATCCCAACCTCCCCACACTTGCTGAGATCCTGATTCTGAATAGGCTGGATGGCATTTCAAATATGGATGAATCTGTCTGGTCCTGTGTATTCTCAAAGCTGTTCAGAATGGTGATGTGCAATTTTGCTTTCTTTCAGAGTATTAGTATGAAAAGAGGAGAGGTTTCATAGGGAAGACCCTAGATAGTCTCTGATTTTTCCCTTGATTCTGATAATGAAAATCTTCAGAAAAAGTTTCTAAGACTCCATGTACTGGCTTCAGATTTAGGAACATGGCAGCATGCCATTGCTCTGGATAATGAGCTTGTCTTGGCAAAGTATCAGTGCTGGTGGATAGTAGAAAGTGTTAGAGATAGGCTGTGGCCAGGATGGGGAGGACCCTGAAGACCAGGCTAAGACGTTTCTACTTCATTCTGTGGGTGGTTGGGAAACATCAACATTTTTTAGGCATAGAAAGGCATGATTATAAGAAAGCAGAACTGGAGTTAGTGTGCAGGGTGTGGGGATTCTAGTATAAGGGTGTCAAGACTGGGGTCAGGAAACTATAGCAATAGTTCAAGTACCAAGGTGAAGTTTCTGCCAAAAGGTCTGGTGACAAGATGGAGAGGAAGCAAAGATGTTAGAGACCCTGAAAAGTACTGAGAGAATCTGGTGGCCACCTACATTGATACATGGGACAGGCAATGGTGGAGAAGAGATTCAGGGTTAAACTTCATCAATATACATAACTATTCCTACAATGAAGCATTTGTACAGTGTGTACTATGTGCTGAGAATTTTATATAGATACTTACATTAATCCTTACAGTAACCTTGGAGGCAGGTATTCTCAATGTCACCATTTTATTTATAGAACAAGTAATTGCATCACAGAAGTCAATGCCCAAAGCTTTACAGTTTCGAGTAGCAAGTGGGAAAGTGGTAGAATCAGGATTTGAACACAGGGTGTTTGCCTTCAAAACTGATGCCATTCACCATCTTTCTTATCCCCTCTATTTATTTTCAAAACTCCCAGTCATCTTTCTTTTAGTCTGATCACACTTGGAGGGCTTAATAAAACGTTATTTGATGCTGAACCTCATTTTTCAATTGCTAATAAATGACCATCCTTCCCTGACCGAGGAAATAAATCAATTATATTCTGAGTCTATGGAAGCATTTTCTGAAATAGGGTCTGTGTGGGTCAGCCAAGAACATATTAAGTGGTATAACAATATCATTACTAACTCTTTCACCACCCTAATTCTGTATTGCTAAATATTTGCAGCAATAATTGGTCTATAAATCCATATGTGAAATTTGCTAAAGAGAGAGGGAGAGAGAACATCAAAAAAAGTGACTTGCATAGAGAGTTCTTTATACGTAGTACAGACTTACTTTTCAAGGTGACCTACTCCAATACTAGAAATATAATTCATGGAAAAGATGATCAAAAGAACAACTACAGACAGAAACAACCTGAAAACTGCACTGTTAATATAATGCAGCTCATCCTATTGTTCCCTGAAATTTGTGAGATGTAATCCAATAAACCAAAGCACCTTAATGATGACAACGTATGTGTTTTTTTTTGGAGGTGGAATTAGGCAAGAAGTGATTTTTGACAATGATTATGTATAACTGCTTTACATATGCCTAGTACTTTTGCTGCCAGGACTTTCACATACTTCAGGAATGACTTCTCAAATATGTATTAATCATCCCAAGGCCCTCAGAGAATATGTGAGAAGTGAACAGTGTTTATCAATAAGTTTTGCTCTCTTGCAAAAAAGAAACCCAACACTGGCAACCAAAAGGTGATAGCTCATTAACTGTGGGCACAGCTGGAACATCTGGACTGAACCTGCCAGATTCTATAGATGTTTGAATGAAATGGGAGAGGGGAAGCTTCTTCCTTCCTCTCCCCCTCCCTCCTTCCTTTCCTTCTCTTCTCCCTCCCTTATTTCTTCTCTTCTTCCTCCTCTCTTTTTGGACATTTTCTGAAATGGCTCAAATTCTGACTAAGCTTTGGGAAAAAAAATTAGTTCTTGCTTTTTCTCTTTTTCTTTCTTTATACTTAATATGAAAACACAATTTCATCATGGTAGTTCCTGATTTACATTTCTGCTCCATTGGTGGATTTCTCCCTCTGTGTTCAGCAACATCTCACTCCTAATGACTATTTATAGCCTCCCAGGGTTTCTGTGGCCCTAAGTATCAGCGTTGAATTTATCAGAGTTCTTGCCTATCCTGATTGCCTAGGCGCACCTGCTGTGGGATTTATAACCTTGAAAATAAGTACCAAACACCTAGTGGCTTCTAAACTTTTTTTTAAATCAGTCTTTCTAGATGGGTTGTTTCCCACCCTTTCCCTCCTTAGGAGGTCCACAGTAGCTGTTACTACATGATGTCGAATCATCCAGATGAAAAGTGAAAATTCTGCCAATCTCCTGTTCGCAGCTGTAGTTTAATGTTAGAGGCATTTGTGTGATTGTTGCAATGAAAACAAGGTTTGGAGGAGAGGAAGGAGCGGGACCTCTTTCTCCAGGCCCTCGTGTCTCTCATCCTGAGTTACTGGGCCCTTTTATCCCACTGCCATCACCTGGAGCCCCAAAGGGGTATTTTCTGCATTTGAGACCAAATCCTTGGTACCAGGGCCTCTGTCCCCAATTCAGCTGTCCTGTGCCATGCACCTTGTCCTGCCACACAATCCCTCTGTAGAAGGCCTGGATAGCCGTGAGATGAATCTACTCCCTTTCCACTCACAAAGAATAAGGATCAGAGAAGGCACTGGCAGCCCACTCCAGTACTCTTGCCTGGAAACTCCCATGGATGGAAGAGCCTGGTAGGCTACAGTCCGTGGGGTCGCTAAGAGTTGGACACGACTGAACGTCTTCACTTTCACTTTTCACTTTCCTGCATTGGAGAAGGAAATGGCAACCCACTCCAGTGTTCTTGCCTGGAGAATCCCAGGGATGGGGGAGCCTGGTGGGCTGCCGTCTATGGGGTCGCACAGAGTCGGACATGACTGAAGCGACTTAGCAGCAGCAGTTAAAGACCATCTGTTATGTATATGTTCTTCTCCATCTCCAGTCTTTTAAGAGTTAGGCAAATATGAAGAATCAGGGACTTCTGAGAGGAGCGGTAGACACATTTTTTAATCTGAGATTGTCTGATCCATTTCTGATGTGCAGATATAGGAGATTAAATGTATAAACCCTCAGACCAAGCTGACGAAGGGACTAATGTGGCAACTGGATGGTTTAGAGATGCCAGTGAGATTGTGCTGTGTGTGCTCAGTCGTGCCTGACTCTTTGTGACCCCTGACCCCATGGACTGTAGCCCACCAGGCTCCTCTGTCCATGCAGCTTTCCAGGCAAGAATACTGAAGTGAGGTTGCCATATCCTTCTCCAGGGGATCTTCTGGACCCGGGGATTGAAACTATATCTCTTGTGTCTCCTACCATTGGCAGGTGGATTCTTTACCACTGCGCCACCTGGGAAGCTAGATTATTAAAGCTTTATTTGCTTTCCAGGCAGGAACACTGGAGTGGGTAGCCATTCCTTTCTCCAGGGGATCTTCCTGTCCAAGGGGTCAAACCCAGGTCTTCTGCATTGCAGGGAGATTCTTTACCATCTGAGCACCAGGGTTTTGCCGTCTCTTTCGTGCCTATTTGAGATTTTCTACTATATTTTAGGCTTCCATGGTGGCTCAGGGGTAAAGAATCTGCCTGCAATGCAGGAGACAGGGGTTAAATCCCTGGGACAGGAAGATCCTCTGGAGAAATTGCAACCCACTCTAGTATTCTTGCCCGGAGAATCCTATGGACAGAAGAGCCTGGTGGGCTACAGTCCATGGCATCACAAGAGGTGGACATGACTTAGTGACTAAACCACCACCACCATCACTACCATGCTGTAACCTACTCTTGCTACTGAAGGTGAGCCCTTTCACCATCCCCAGCGTCTTCCCCTCCACTTTGCTCTGCTTGAGTAGTCTTGGCTCATTGCATTCATCCAGTATTTTGCATTCAGAAAAGTGTCATCATCAACAAAGACAATCACCTTTACATGAACATACATAATTGTTTGAGGAGAATTGGAGATTCTTCACAAGTCTTGTAAAATGCATTAGCACCAACCAACATAAACCTAAACTATCACTGAGGACCACCGTACCAGAGGAAAACATCTGACGTGTGGGCTGTCAGGTATTTTTTTCTTGACTTTTGAAAATTTTTTACTGAAGTATAGTTGATTTACAGTGTGTTAATTTCTGGTGTACAGCAAAATGATTCAGTTATATGTATATACATGTGTATATATATATATTCTTTTTCATGTTTAGTTTTGGTATTTTAACTGCACATTTGGTGCTAAAAAGTCATAGATACAGTAAACAAGAGCCTGTCCAACCTACTGGTTTACTTTTGCCTTGTGCACCAAACAATGACAGCAAGTGACACCAAGGAGAAGGACATGCTGGGCTTTGGACTCATTAAATAAACCATTCATAGTGATTTCATGTCTTACTTTCATTCTCATTATCATAATATTTCTGAAATAACTGTTCCTGATGGACATGGAATAACAGACTGGTTCCAAATAGGAAAAGGAGTTCGTCAAGGCTGTATATTGTCACCCTGGTTATTTAACTTATATGCAGAGTACATCATGAGAAACACTGGACTGGAAGAAACACAAGCTGGAATCAAGATTGCCGGGAGAAATATCAATAACCTCAGATATGCAGATGACACCACCCTTATGGCAGAAAGTGCAGAGGAACTCAAAAGCCTCTTGATGAAAGTGAAAGAGGAGAGTGAAAAAGTTGGCTTAAAGCTCAACATTCAGAAAACGAAGATCATGGCATCCGGCCCCACCACTTCATGGGAAATAGATGGGGAAACAGTGGAAACAGTGTCAGACTTTATTTTTCTGGGCTCCAAAATCACTGCAGATGGTGACTGCAGCCATGAAATTAAAAGACGCTTACTCCTTGGATGGAAAGTTATGACCAACCTAGATAGCATATTCAAAAGCAGAGACATTACTTTGCCAACAAAGGTTCGTCTAGTCAAGGCTATCGTTTTTCCAGTGGTCATGTATGGATGTGAGAGTTGGACTGTGAAGAAGGCTGAGCGCTGAAGAATTGATGCTTTTGAACTGTGGTGTTGGAGAAGACTCTTGAGAGTCCCTTGGACTGCAAGGAGATCCAACCAGTCCATTCTGAAGGAGATCAGCCCTGGGATTTCTTTGGAAGGAATCATGCTAAAGCTGAAACTCCAGTACTTTGGCCACCTCATGCGAAGAGCTGACTCATTGGAAAAGACTCTGATGCTGGGAGGGATTGGAGGCAGGAGGAGAAGGGGCCGACAGAGGATGAGATAGCTGGATGGCATCACTGACTCGATGGACGTGAGTCTCAGTGAACTCTGGGAGTTTGTGATGGACAAGGAGGCCTGGCGTGCTGTGATTCATGGGGTTGCAAAGAGTCAGACATGACTGAGCGACTGAACTGAACTGATGGTTTATTCTCCTAGTTTGTAACCTCCTCTACTCTGGCTTTGTCTCCCCTGTCTTTCATTCTTTTCCTGAAAGATCTGAAACCTAAGAGTAAACAGTTATCACAAGTTTTGCACTCATCTTGAAAGATGTTGGGAGAGCTGACATGGCATTCCAGTTAGTCTCTTCACCATTTCTCCTGCCATTTCAGCCAGAGTAGAAGGCTGGTGGATGTCCCAACACGTTTAAGGATGCCAACATGTGGTCTTGACATTGGCCAGACCCCACCATACAGTTTGCACATTTTCCTTACTGGTAACATTCCCAGAAAAGGTCCAGCATAAGGACTTCTAGTCATTTATTTGGGTAAGATACATCCAACCAACTGCATTAAATCTGTCAACAGACATGTAATGAATACTTCCATGTGCCAAGGACTTTGCTAGGGGCTAGTCTTGAAGTTGATTCCTCTTAGAACTGCTTTCTTTACATCCCATATATTTTGGAGTGTTGTGTTTCCATTTTCATCTCAGGGTATTTTCTGGTTTCCTCTTTGATTCCTTCATGGACCTCTTTGGTTTTTCTAGTAGCATGTTGTTCAGTCTCCACATTTTTATCCTTTTCCCATTTTTATTCCTGTAATTTATTTCTAGTTTCATACTGTTGTAGTTGGGAAAAGAATGCTTGATATAATTTCTGTCTTCTTACATTTGTTGAGACTTGTTTTGTGACCTCGGTTGTTATTGTTCAGTTGCTCAGTCATGTCCGACTCTTTGTGACCCCATGGACTACAGCACACCAGGCTTTCATGTCCTTCACCATATCCTGGAGCTTGCTCAAATTCATGTCCACTGAGTAAGTGATGCTATCCGACTATTTGTCCTCTATTGTCCCCTTCTCCTCCTGCCTTCAATCTTTCCCAGAATCAGGGTCTTTATTAAGGTGTCAGTTCTTCGCATCAGTTGACCAAACTATTGGAGCTTCAGCTTCAGCATCAGTCCTTCCAGTGAATATTCAGGACTCATTTCCTTTAGGATTGACTGGTTTGATCTCCTTGCAGTTCAAGGGACTCTCAAGAGTCTTCTCCAACACCACAGTTCTAAAGCACCAATTCTTTTGTGGCCTACCATGTGATATATCCTGGAGAATGTACCATGTGAACTTGAAAAGAATGTGTACTCTTCTGTTTTTGGATGGAATGCCCTGTAGATAGCTATTAAGTCCCACTGGTCTATTTTGTCACTGAAGACCACTAGCTCCAGGTAAGGCCAACAGACTTTGGCTTTGGAGAATCTCTCTGTGGAGTTGTTCAGTCCACATGTGACTAAACTGACTGATTCACTGTAATTGCTAATTTGGAAATTATATTGGTTATTTGGATGAATTGATCAAGTGCCCATTTTGACTTCAGATAGCCATAGTAAACCTTAGCCAGTTTCATGTACCAACTAATATATGGTCCAATAGTTAAAACTTCTGACCTTTTAGTTTTTCAGCAAAGTAGCACAAGTCCTGGACACATGAAAAATGCTTTGGGCCTCCTGGAATATTTCAACAGAATAATTAGGCTATTTAGAATTAATCTCTCACCCTTCACCTCTATTTTGTTTTATAAAGTCAGGCAGGTGGGAATGTTGGGGTATCTTTTGATCTGTGTTGAAGACAGGTAACATGACACTTTGAACTTTTTGCTTTCCCCAGAAGTTCGCTTTTTGCACTGTTTCTCCCTTTCACTGAAACTTTCTGCCAAACACATCATCTTTCCCTTGCAATGCCCAATTCCTGCTCTGTCCTTGAAAGCATTCTTTGATCTTTCTTCTTTTTGTCAGCATTTCATTTTGGTAGAGTTGCTCAATGAACTACTGCATAAATGCTCTTATCAGAGTTTGAAATGATATCCCTTGAGATCTTTGTAGTTTTCTGGTTTCAATGAATATTCAAGTACTTATCCAAAAAGTCTCTTTCCTACTGCTGAGTAGTTTACATTTTTGCCATATATAATTCAATTCCTCTTATGTACACAAACACACACACGTAGTGTCATCGTTAGTGAGAGGGACACTATTCAGCTGTTAGCTATTGGCTTCATTTGCTCATTGACAGACTCTTAATTCATATTTTCACATTCCAGTAGAGTGGATGAGCTACTTTAAAAGGTGATTATAGCACCATATTCATTCAATAGATGCTTATTGAACATTCCTTAAATTTTATGCACTTGCTCGTGACTAGGGGTGAAATGTCGATCAGGCATGATAAATGCCCACATTATTAGAAAAGATAGAATTTAATCCAATGCTTACACTAATAAATATAAAATTATACTGATAACTAGAAGGTAGTGGTAGGTGTGATAGGCTGAAAGCCTACAAGAGAGTATTTGATCTAGTTAAGTATGTAAGAGAAGGCTTCTCTGTAGAAATAATGGTTATGCTAATACCTGAAAGAAGAGTGGTCACCAAACAGGTGGACAAGGTAGGGACATGTTGTAAGCATGTCCAAAGGCTGAGGGTCAGGAAGAAGAGTGGCACATTTTAAGCCAAAAGAACCAGATTAGTTGAAAGAAATCATGTTAGAATGCATCAGAGAGCCACCATCAAGGAAGCCCAGGTTTGCAAGACCAAGGTCCAAGAGCAAAGGAAAGCATACTCAGATAAGCTGCACTTATGCATCTATTTTTACACTTAGGCATTTGCTGATCCAGGAAATGGAAAAAGAAGCTAGGCAGATGGGGCAGCCAAGAGCTTTCTGCAGTTTCACTGCACTGAAAGATAAAAGTTGGAGTTTAGAGTTGCTAAGGTAGCCAAACCTTGAAGGGTTAGGAGAGCAGGCAATTACAGAGTAGTGGTCAGAAATTCTCTCTGAGCCACTTGCTGAGTTGGAAGCTATGAAGATGTAAGGAGAGATGCTAAGACACCTGATGAATAGCAGCATCCAGAAAGATAAAGAGCTGAGCAGGCATAGAAGCAGTTTCCTGAGCCTGGGAAAGAAGGGGTGGAGGTTTCAGAGCCCACAAAAATGGAGGGGTACTTGGAAAGAACCCACACTTTTCAGTTGAAACTCTTACAGGACTCCACTCTGAGAGTAAGCGTATGATAAGCGCAGGACTATGTCAGAAACATGTTAGCCCTAACAAATCTTGACACTCCACTTTGACTGGATCAAGGTAGTCTGTCTATACTCCTCTTGCTAGAAGAAAAGTAAAACTTTCTGGAAAAAGATACCATCTAGAGCCTCTATAATTTTAAAAATACATTATCCAGGATACAATGAAAAGTTACCAGACATGCCAAGAAACTGGACCAAATGTCCAAAAACAAACAAACAAAAAAATTAGAAATAGATCTATAGCTAATCCACATATGAGAATTATCAAGTAGGAATTTAAAAATAGCTGTGGTTAATACGTTCAAGAAAGAAGAGATAGCGAATTTCACAAGAGGACTGGATTATATTCTTAAAAATCAAGTGGAAATTTATAAGTAAATAATAAAAGAAGTGAACTCAGTAGATGGGTGTGTTAGTTTAGGTGTTTTTAGAAGATGACACCAACACAATAATAGATGTGCAGGAGATAATATTGGAAGAAACAGTCGTGCAAGAGGAGGAGGAAGCAAAAGCTGGAAAGATGTTTCAAATCACAACGGAGGTCTAATTCCTGTGATAGGAGAGGATGATCAAGATAGATAAAGTCTCAGGATTCAGAACAGTTCCAAGAAGGGTTTAGCGGGGCTAACGAGGAGTCCCCAGGTCAAAGTTGCTCTCTTGAAAAGTCTTACATTTCGTTGGAATGGTCCCTGCTTTAGTAGTCGTCTGTGCCCCTCACTGGCTGGGAGTTGCCCACAGGAAGTATAGCCTCTGTGTAGACATAGTGGTGGATTCAGAGGGTCAGAAGCTGGGGCAAGCAATCAGTTATGATCCCCATAACAGAAGGTCTGACTGGTATATTTCCACTGCCACTGCACTCTACCCATCATCATGTCACACAGCTCTGCTTCTCTGTGCAGGTTCCGGGAGCAGCTCCTTCTTGGTTCTCTGGGCGTCTTTTCTTGAAGGGAACACTAGACATGGGAATTAATGTGATAAACTACGGACCCTGTGGCTGTAGTTCGTCTTGGAGGTATAACTGGTACTTACGTGAATCCTTCCACACTATCCATTTTAAATTACCCTCACCCTCAGCTATCACCTCAGCAAGCCCTGGTGGCTATGTGACGTTCATCTCTGTCGCTAAATTCATTTTATTTGTGTGCCCCTCATGCCAGTTTGGGGTTAGCTGGTGATAAAGACTGATCAGGGTCATTTTGTCTGCTTGCTTGTTCAGGGCCTCTTGTGTGATGGATTCTTTCTGGTGGGCATTAATATGCGATAAAAAAAATTCTCACATTTCATGCTCACGCCCCTCTATCCACCCATATGCCTCTATCTCAGATTTCTCTGCCTCAAAACTTTCAGGCATATTCCTTCCAAGTCCCTAACTAGAATCAGGGCCACTAGTCATCACCTTAAACTTACACAATGTCATATATCAATTGTATCTCAATAAAGCTGGAAAAAATAATAAGAAAATAGAAAAAGAATGGAAAGGATATATCATGCCAGGTTAAACCAAAAGAAGGCTGGTATAGCTTTACTCATATCAAAATTAGAATTTGACCTATGCTGTGCTGAATTCAACACTCAGAGAAAACCAAGTTTTCTAACATTGAACAGCCAAAATAAGTAAAGGGAAGGTTTTCAAAGATATCTTGAAAATTGTTATGGTGGATTATCTAAATAAAAGATCAAAAAATTATTTGAAGCATATTAATCATTTGAAATGAACATTGAGTAAATATTGATAATGCTATTAATAATGTTCAACTTTGAATGGGATGTTTTTTAGGTAGGAAAGATTTGTGAAAGTTTAACGACTTAATGTCCAAGTGTGCAAATAAAGGTAAAATTGTAAAGTGTGCTCTATAATTATTTCCCAAAGCACTTTTAAAATTTTAATGATAATGCTGTCTATAGTGAAATCTCACATTAGTTTGGAAAGGAGCACAAAACTTTGGAAAGCTCTGAATGAGTTAGATTTAGACTATCTAATACTTTAGTAAAGAACAATAGCCCATTTAATTGGATAGGAAATAGCAATTGCTTCAAATTACTCTGTCTTTTAACAAGCCATTATCAGTCTAACAAGGTGCAACTTACCTTATGTGGTGATTAAGGAAACAATGCTAGTATTTCCGAATTAGTTTCAAAAGTTAAAGGTTAATGAATATGACAAAGGAAGTCAGGTTGGTGTTAACTTGAGATGATCCTCAACTTGAAAGTGTTTTGCCAGGCACAAGGACACTGGCACATTTTACAAATTTGTTAACCTTGTAGGAAGGCTATGTTCTGTCATAAAATAGTCTTCTTTTGAGTAAAATGGGCAAGAGGCACAAACGCTAATGCTGAGTCTTCATTCACAAAGAGAAACACAAGTCAGGAATGGGACTGTGTCACCAATACCTTAGCATTTTACTAATTGAATGAGACCACATAATAAGGGCTTCCTTGGTGGCTCAGATGGTAAAGAATCGGCCTGCAATGCAGGAGACCCAAGTTTGATCCCTGGGTTGGGAAGATCTCCTGGAGAAGGGAATGGCAACCCACTTCAGTATTCTTGCCTGGAGAATTCCATGGACAGATAAGCCTGGTGTGCTGAAGTTCATGGGGTCACAAAGAGTCGGACATGACTGATACAAAGTGGCCAAGAGCATGGCTTCTGATCAGACTGCCTGGCTTCACATCTTGTTCTGCTACTTGCTGTGTGGCCTTGGGCAAGTTATCTAAGCCTTGGCTTCGGGAATGCCCTGGCAGTATAGTGGTTAGGACTCCGTGTTTTCACTGCTGAGGGCGGGGGTTCAGTCCTTGGTCAGGGAACTAAGATGCCACATGGCATGGTGCTGCTCCCCTCTACCCCTCAAAAAAACCTAACCAATAAAACTTTCCCTTTCAAGTTCTAGAACAGAATTTTTAAAACACAGTGCCAGATCATTTATCTTTATTTATCACTCTGGATTACAATCTTTTAATGGCTTTCCATCACTCTTAGATTCAACTTGCCAGGCAAAATACAATATAAGTGTTACATGTTAAGTATAAGTATTGTATTACTGTAGTACAAGTATTGATGAGACAGTTTATAATAAAAGATATTAGCTGTTTATCTGAAGAAAAATTAAAAAACACAGTGCCTGGTATTTAATAAGTCTTCAATAAGTATCAGTTCATTTTTATTAGAAATATCTGGCATACAGTAGACTATTAAGCATGCATTCATACACATAATCATGTATATATGCATATATGTATATGTTAATAAATGAATAAATATATTAATATATATTAATATATTAAATCACATTGTATTATACAATATCTAGTGTTATATTAGATCTATATTATATTTTTATATACATTAGATAAATATTAGAGTAGATTAGATATCCAGATGCCTTTAATTCACAGAAAAAATATGAAGGCAAAGGAAATCCAGGTCTGACAACCTCTTAATATGCCCAACTTGAGAAAAGATTTATACCAATAGCTTCTTATACTGTTTGCTACAAATCCCTGGAAATCTGTACCAATGAAGACTCAATTTTATTAGGAAATTCAAGAATCCAGTACTCTTGCCTGGAAAATCCCATGGACAGAGAAGCCTGGTGGGCTGCCATCTATGGGGTCGCACAGAGTTGGACACCATTGAGCGACTTCACTTTTGCTTTTCACTTTCATGCATTGGAGAAGGAAATGGCAACCCACTCCAGTGTTCTTGCCTGGAGAATCCCAGGGACGGGGGAGCCTGGTGGGCTGCCGTCTATGGGGTTGCACAGAGTCGGACACGACTGAAACGATTTAGCAGCAGCAGCAGCAGATGCGCACATGTTGCCTTTTCTTGTAACTATTCACATTGTTAGCTTTTCTATGTTGGAAAAAGAAAATTAAGCAACTCTGTTCATACAAAAATGTGAGCCATGGTTATGTTTACTCTCATGAAAGTTTCTGGATAGTTCAAGGGGCTGGAAGAGGTGGTTTTAAGTTCACATAAATAAGAATTACATAGATAGCTGCTTCAACTTTCTATCAAATGTTTACTAAATACACTATCTAAAGCCTTTGATTATTTCTTAATAGATGGCCATTTGAATAGTTCTTTTGCTATGGAGATTCTCCTGCAATGAAGTTTATAACTCTAATATGGCTTCAATCCCCAGTTAATAGGACAGTAGCACATTTTATTAACCTATTCTTTGGCTGTTCCCTTGGAGAATCTTTGCATCAATTTGTTCTTCAACTCTTGGTGATACAGTAGTACAAAGAACGAAAAAAGGTTACCCACTTCTATGGGTAATTAATATTTTATTTTAAAACTTAAATAAGTAATACATCTTTTGTAGTATGTATATATGGGAAAGAGGGTTTTCTTGGAGGAAAATGAAACTGGTCTGATAAAGACAGACCCAGAGAACCATATCTACAGTTAATACTTTACAAAATGCCTGGCACACAGTAAATGCTAAGTAAATAAATCTCAGAGTCCTGAGATTGAAGTTTTCAAAACATTCTTTTCATCAACCTGAATTTTCAGTTTTCTCCCTTCATGGTCCAGCTCAATGTCTGCTAATTTACCTGAGGAATTTTAAAAATATGCTAATGATTGGCAAGTCTCTTTTTCCCTTTCTTTCTTTCTTAAATGGTATTTATACTGTTGTGGACTTTTAGTAACAGTGTAGGAAGTATAATGAATGGTATTCAAAAGCCCAGCTCTGGAGTCAATACAGATCCTTTCCAGAGCCGTAAACTTGTTATTTTTATGTTTATATATATATATATATATATATACACACACACACATCATGAAATAGATATCACGGGAAGTTTAGTGAACATTCATCATTTCATATAGAAACAAAATTCAGGAAATAGAAAAAATATATCTTTTCTTCATGATGAGAACTCCTAGGACATTACATCTCTTAAAGTGAAAGTGAAGTCACTCAGTCATATCCAACTCTTTTGCAACCCCATGGACTGTAGCCCACCAGGCTCCTCCATCCATGGGATTTTCTAGGCAAGAATACTAGAGTGGGTTGCCATTTCCTTCTCCAGGGGATCTTCCTCACCCAGAGATTGAACCTGGTCTCCCACATGGCAGGCAGACTCTTTACCGTCTGAGCCACAAGCCTCTTAATTATCTTATAATTGGAAATTTGTACCTTTTTTTTCAGGTCATGAATGTTTATTTTTAAATTTTTTAATTGAAAGATAATTGCTTTGCAGTGTTGCCTTGGTTTCTGCCATACAACAACATGAATCACTCATAAATATAAACTTTAAAAAAATTTGTATTTATTTATTTGGCTGCATTGGGTCTTAGCTGCGGCATGCGGGATCTTTTTAGTTGTGACATGCAAATTCTTAGTTGCAGCATGTGGAATCTAGTTCTCTAAGCAGGGATTGAACCCAGGTCTCCTGCTTTGAGAGTGTGGAGTCTTAGCCATGAAACCAAGAGGGAAGTTTCCAGAGCTATAAACTTGAATAAATCACTTACCTCAGGTTCCGTAATTATAAAATGTGTGTGTGTGTATTCAGTCACTCAGTTGTGTCTGGCTGTTTGTAACCCAATGAACTGTAGCCCACCAGGCTCCTCTGACCATAACATTTTCCAGGCAAGAATACTGGAGCAGGTTGCTATTTTCTACTCCAGGGGGTTTTCCTGACCCATGGATTGAACCAGCATTGGCAGTCAGATTATCACTGCACCACCTGGGACACAACTGTAAAATGGGGAGAACAAGACTACCTCAAAATGAGACAAACCATATAGAATACTTGGCTACATTTTCATAAGCAGTGGAAAATCTATAAATCGCTGAGATTCAGAAATCCAGAAATTTAGAGAGATTTTAGAGCAATGGAACATTTTTAGAGCCCACAAATCATGCCCCCTACGTAGTTATCTGGGTAGTCACTGTTCATACTGTCCTCAAAAATACTATAATATATGGTTTCCAACATGATTCCCTTTTGTGATTATATTGGAGATGAGAGAGTCTGACATTCATTCATCAACATTTATTTAGCACTTCCTGTGTGTCCAGCATTTTATAAGGTACTAACTAGAGATATAAAAATGAATAAAACAAGGAACAGATAATTTACAATTCACTGTGATTAATGCTTTGGGATCCTACTTCCTCTCTTCCTGCTTAACCAGCTTTATTCACTGAGTCCCCTGGAACAATTTACTTGGTTTAATGTAGACCTTTTCCTGTAGTTCCTTCAGGGCTGAATTTATCTTTAAAAAAATCTAGATGCATTTCTTTTCATTTTTCCAAAGTGGCAAAAGCTTATTCTCATTTATTCCCAAGTTGCTGCTGGGATATGACCTTTCACCAGCCGGCAGAGACCCCTAATGAGGGCTGAATTGGCCATGTCTCATTCTGATGAATAATGGGACTCGTCACCCTCCAGTGCCCTCCAGATTTACTCACAGGTCCCTGGGGACATTGCCAGCAAATAAATCCCCTGATGTGCTATAGGATCCTTTTCTCCCTCTGAGGCCCTTCCTCGGCCTTCTCACTCATTCCTTAGCCAGGTTGCCTCAACTTCAACCAATCTGGATGTCAAACCTGGGATAACCTCAGTCTCCCAGGTGCATGTCTGCACCAGGCAGGTTTCTAGACTCTCTGGTGTGTTGCAGGCAGATTCATGACCCTAGAAGTTTCCCCTTTTCACATCAGTGTCTCCTCAGTCTGTAGTGTATTTGTTTGCTAACCTATAAGAACAAGTTCAATCCCCACAAGGGCTCGCTCTTCACTTTGACTTATGCCCAATGCAGTCAACTATGTCTTCATACACACCATGTGCTGGGTTGAGCCCTCCTGACCCCTCTAAAAACATCCCTGGTCAACCTTGACCCTGAGCTCCATTTCCAAACACAGCCTTGGGAGAGGTGTGAAATGGGAGGAAACAGAATAAATCACGGCAGCAGGGCCGATGAATGGTTGTCTCAGGAACTCTGAAAATCTGCAGGTGCTAAACTCTGCCACTGCTACTGTCAGGCCCTTTGCAAGTAAATATTTTATCCTATTATTTTGGAAGATTATTTTTGCATTCAGAGCAGAAGTCTACTGAATAAACCAGAAGTACCCCAAAGAAATCACGGAACATTGCTTCTTAGGTTTGTTAGTTGTTTTGTGGCATATTATCTCACACCTCCTTACAGATGATCTGAGAGCAATTTTTGGCTTTCAGTGCAGGAGGATCAAAGAAACGCCTATCAAATGTTGCCCCTAATCGCTTTAGACAATTCAAGCTTCTGCAATGCCCCAGTGTTTCAGTTTAACATTTACTGTGGTGTGCCTTGTGCAAATAGATACAGTTGAAATTTAAGCCTGTTATAATGGGGGGCTGACCACGTGGAGCAGAGGGAGGAAGATTTCTACCAAAATTTGCCAGCTCCATATTTCGCCCTGGTCCTCCTGGGTAAATTCAGGGTATCGGCTCCCATTCATTTCCTTCGGCAGCAAGCCCAGAAGCCCCTGTTCGCAGTGACTACAGGCTGGATATTATCTAAACTCTCAGTGAATCACAGCTGACAGTGCTGCTATTTCTAAGCCCCAGAATCACTCTTTGAACAAAATGCAAGCGCTGTGTCTTTTCAACCTGTTCTTCAGCGGCGGAAGCAGCAGGGTTCCAGCACTGTATAATAACTGTCAGAAACAATTTCTGCTCTGTAAGTGAGGTGAAGCAAAATGTCAAAATATTTGAATACATTTCATTGAGGATATCTTCTTTTAAATTAGTGAAGGCTAGAGAAGAAGAATCCCATTCTCTCGCATAATAAATATGCATGGAACTGGGGAGCCACGTGCATTCTAATAAAGCCGAGTCCTGGCTGGTTAATGCGTTATAGGTCCACAACAATAAAACACAATAATTACTAGTTAAAGAGATGCCAGTGTTGGCCTTTTACCAACATCCCTGAACATATAATTCATAATAAATTTAGTAAGGCTGAAGTCGGCCTGTTAATTAACCCATTTTCTACAATGATTGGGATGGAGGAAGCCATGATGTAATCCGCCAAGGCGCCCTCCCAAAGGTGCACAGCTCTCGCTGGTTGGACTCTGCAGTTTGGACCCATGCGCATCACCACAGGATCCTTGCTTGTGCTCAGACAGGTGGGAACACTGGGGGGGAAGTGCTAAAGGAATATCCTACTCTGTAACTACCATATTTGAGAAATGAAATTGCAGGACAGTATACACACTGACTGGTGGGTTTCTGGGACCTTTTTTAGAACCAACAATTTAGGCAAGGAAAGCTGAGGAGAGGGGCTTAGCAACTCAGGGAAATGGAGTAAGATGGTGGACAGAAGACATAAGTTTTTCCTTTTTTTTTCCCCCCACTTAAAACCATTAAAATGACAGAAAAGACAGAAACATGTCACAGTGCTAGTAAATAGGAAAGGGTATCATTTTCTGCCAAAATTTAAGACATTCCTGGACTATAGAGAATAGAAGGAATAAGACTGGTCAGAGCAGAGAGTCCCACAGTCTAACACAAACCAAGAAGAAAACCACCCTGAACTTATATTTTTTCTGAGTCTGCTCTGCCTACCTGGTAAATGAATAGGAAGAGGAAAAAGAAGTCCTGGGAAATTATCAGGATTTCTTTTTTCCTTCTTAAAAACCTGTTATAGAGCATTCCCCTGCCTTCCTGTCTCATATTAAGCAGTATTTAGCAGAGGGTCTCATCATCAGGCTCTGAGTCAATAACTGCTCTCTAAGGAAAGTGAAGACGGGGCCCACAGAGTGCTGCAAGTTGGGTGCAGGACCTGAGGGAACACAAACTCCATGACAGATGTCGGGTGGGAAGCAAAGACAGTCATGTTCTCGAATGAATAATATGCTGCTTATTTTACCAATAGAGAGGAGGAGTTTGGAGTAATGTGGGCATAAATAAACTGATGGGACTTCTTCTCCTCTTCCAGGCAGGACAGAGGCATGAGACAGAAGCAGAGGAAACCCAGTCTAGTTCTATACATTCATCAACCTTACACATTATTCATAAAAATGATTGGACAACTGAGGATCACCAGACATTGGATAAACACTAACAATGTGAAAGAGAAGAGCCAAGCGAACTAGAAGAATGATTGGAAACAGAGATAATTCAGAGAACAGAAGAAAACATTAAATCCATCCTAATTAGCATCCTCTGGCTTCCCAGGTAGCTCAGTGGTAAAGAATCTGCCTGCAGTGCAAGAGATGAGGGTTTGATCCTTGGACTGGGAAGATCACCTGGAGAAGGAAATGGCAGCCTACTCCAGTATTCTTGCCTCGGAAATCCCATGGACAGAGGAGCCTGGTGGGCTACAGTCCATGCTGCTGCTGCTGCTAAGTCCATGGGGTTGTAAAAAAGTCAGACATGACTTAGCAACTAAATAACAACAATTTGTATCCTCATGAAATTCTCATAACTATTGATTCATAAAAATAGAATACACTGTATGAAAAAGGAGCAATCAGAAAATGAAGAATTCTTGAAAATTAAAATTTCATTACTGAAATTTAAAAATTAACAGAGGGCTAAATAATAGAAAGGACTGAGTTGAATATGTTACTAACCTGGAAAGTAAAGTTGAGGAAATGTCTTAGAACCTGAAGGGCATTAGAGACAAACATATTGTAAGAACTGAGTTTAGGCGCTAAGATCAATATCTAAGTTCCAACATCCATCTAATTGTTGTTTTTTTTTTTTGTAAAAGTCAGAAAGAAATGAAGAAATAATAGAAATCATAGAAAAAAATTTTCCCCAGTGTAAGTCACAAGCATCATATTGAAAGAGTCTAATGAGTGGTGAAGAAATTGAATGGAAAAAGGCCCATAAATCATATTCAAATGAAATGTCTGATCTAAGATATTTCAAGAGTAAGAAATTTGTTAATAAAACATACAAATTAGTTAATAGTTTAAAAGCTAAAAGCTGTATTAATAGTCAAAATAATATGTTTGTACATGTTCACCATTCCTATTCACATTTTATTGGGTGGCTAAGGCTGTATATTGTCACCCTGCTTATTTAACTTTTATGCAGAGTACATCATGAGAAACGCTGGACTGGAAGAAGCACAAGCTGGAATCAAGATTGCTGGGAGAAATATCAATAACCTCAGATATGCAGATGACACCACCCTTATGGCAGAAAGTGAAGAGGAACTCAAAAGCCTCTTGATGAAAGTGAAAGTGGAGAGTCAAAAAGTTGGCTTAAAGCTCAACATTCAGAAAATGAAGATAATGGCATCCAGTCCCATCACTTCATGGGAAATAGATGGAGAAACAGTGGAAACAGTGTCAGACTTTATTTTTCTGGGCTCCAAAATCACTGCAGATGGTGACTGCAGCCATGAAATTAAAAGACGCTTACTCCTTGGACGGAAAGTTATGACCAACCTAGATAGCATATTCAAAAGCAGAGACATTACTTTGCCAGCAACGGTTCGTCTAGTCAAGGCTATGGTTTTTCCTGTGGTCATGTATGGATGTGAGAGTTGGACTGTGAAGAAGGCTGAGCGCTGAAGAATTGATGCTTTTGAACTGTGGTGTTGGAGAAGACTCTTGAGAGTCCCTTGGACTGCAAGGAGATCCAACCAGTCCATTCTGAAGGAGATCAGCCTTGGGATTTCTTTGGAAGAATGATGCTAAAGCTGAAACTCCAGTACTTTGGCCACCTTATGCGAAGAGTTGACTCATTGGAAAAGACTCTGATGCTGGGAGGGATTGGAGGCAGGAGGAGAAGGGGCCGACAGAGGATGAGATGGCTGGATGGCATCACTGACATGATGGACGTGAGTCTGAGTGAACTCCGGGAGTTGGTGATGGACAGGGAGGCCTGGTGTGCTGTGATTCATGGGGTTGCAAAGAGTCGGACACGACTGAGCGACTGAACTGAACTGAACTGAACTGAAGACTAGAAAATTAATTGGTAGATATAAATATCGGTAAGTAAACTTAAGGTTTCAGCCTACTGTCAGTAGGAAAAATTAAATCAAAACCATTCAGTATGAACATGTATTCTTCCAAAGAGCACTTAAAAGTTTGAGAATGAAGAAATAGGCAGTCTCAAACATTCTTGCTGGTGTGTAAAATGGAAAAGCTTTTAGAAGGTGGAACTTGGTACATTTATTGAAACTTAAAATTCAGATATTTTTAGAGAGAAGATATTTTCCTAGATATTTACTGTGAAGAAATGTTTGTGAGTGTGCCTGAAACTTCATGTGGAAGATATTCATTGCATTATTATTTATCCAGAGAAGAAAAGGTCAGCAACCTAAACGTTAAAAATAGAGAAATGGGTCAAAGAAATGATCTGTAACTACTGAGACAGAGGATGTAGTTGTAAAAAAATTGAAATGCAGTTCTTTTTGGGTTCTTTTTTTAATAGCCATTTTTTCCTGTTAGACTTTATTTTTTAAGGGCAGTTTTATTTTCTATTTTTAATTTTTTATTGGAGTATGATTGCTTTACAATGTTGTGTTTCTGCTGTACAATGATGTGAATCAGCCCTATGTGTGTATATATATATATCCCCTCTCTCTTAGACCTCCCACCCCTCTAGGTCATCACAGAGCCCCAAGCTGAGCTCCCTGTGCTTTATAGCAGGTTCCCACTAGCTATCTGTTTTACACATAGTAGTGTATATATGTCAATCCCAATCTCCCAATTCATCCCGCTCTCTCCTTTCCCCCTACCTCCCTTACCCTGCGTGTCCACACATGTGTTTTCTACATCTGTGTCTCAATTCCTGCCCTTGAAACAGGTTCATCTGTACCATTTTTCTAGGTTCCACATATGCGGGTCAATATATATTCGTTTTTCTTTATGATTTACTTCAATCTGTAGAACAGACTCTAGGTCCATCCACATCAATTTCATTCTTACAATGGCTGAGTAATATTCCACTGTATATATGTACTTCTTTGAAATCCCCACAAGGACAACAGTGTGATGTTTGGAAAGGAGGGAGAAAAACACTGGGATGGTGGGTTTCAGAGCTTACCTTCTGTCTCCCATATTTGCCCATGGCTTATGCAGAACTGTGAGCAGCAGAACTATGCAGAACTATGAGCAGCAGAACTGTGGTTCCATGCTTTTCTCCTTCATAGATAAGGTTTCTCTATAGTTCAGGCATAGACAGAGGCCCCATGACATTCATAATGATATTCTTTTTCCTGGTGCAATTTCTTTCAATTCATTCTCCTTCTAATCCAAAACTATTCAGAAAGAAGCATTTCTTTTTTATAATTTCTGCATCTCAGAGAAACTAAAGCTAATGGATTTGAGATTCATTGAAAGTTTCTGTAGAAAATCTGCATTTCAGGAATTTATATTATAAATCAACATACCATCTCGGTCTCTTCTATGAAGGTCATTGCTGCAAGTCAAGAGATGGTCCAACAGCTACGAATTGGGAAGTTGCAAATAGGGTTGTATAAGAATAAAATTCTTGTTGTTTTGCCAACAGAAACTAAGCTTGTATCTTCTTCCTTTCCTGTTTAATTTCAGAGAACTTAATTCTGTTATAGCTGGATATATCTGTATTAAAATTTAGTTTCCTTTGGAGAGTCAGTCTGGACCAGAAAATTTTTTCTTTCTAGTGCTAGTATTATCACGGTATTATTTTAGTCCCTGTCAAGTTCAAGCATGGCCTCTGAGTTTTTTCTCCTTTAGAGATCCACGGGGTCTAGGCCCACATCCCAAGTGTGGGGTGGGTGGAGAAGAAGCGTGGGGGTGACAAGGTGGTCTCCTTCCCCACCTTATGTGGTCTGTAAGTTGCTCCTTCACACGGTGGGCAGTGGTGATGTGACTGATGTGGGCTCACTGGGTTGCACTTGAGATAGCCTTGAGGCACCCCACCCAGCTTTCTGGTGTAAGTAATCCCAGCGGCCCTTTCTGCCTCCTCATGAAGATCCACGTACAACCTCCACTAGCAGGGAATCCACATCCCCACTGGTGATCTTGGGGGGTGCTGGCTGAGTGCGCTTCAGGCTAATTTCTGTGCTAAATTCCAACACAAGGTGGCCTGTCTGGGAGAATTTGGGGGCAGTCTTTGCTCAGGGCTTTCAAGGCAGGCCACTTGGTGCCCCGCTGTCCCCTTACTCTGGGCACAGAGATGTGCTGCAGGTCTTGCCTGAGAGCAAACACCTGAGATGAGATGCAGAATCCATCTTCTTTATTCAGAATCACCCCAAATTCAGAATTCCAGGCAAAATTCTCCTGGGTACCTCCCTCTTCAACCATCACCCACCCATAACTACAAATCTCACTAGAAGAAGGGACACTAGTTGTTCTTACCTTCCTTCTCATGTTGTGTCTCCACATTCTTCAACTCTCTCACCGCCGTGACAGCTAGGTGCTGTGAATTGTGCTTGAGAATGTGTTTCCTTGAACTTAGAATCTAAAGAATTCTGTATTCGCCCATTCCCTTTCCCTACAGCTCAACTATGAACCCTCTCTACAGTAACCTATGCTCCTTTTCTTTAAAAATAGGAGGGAGGAAGGTCCTGCGGGCAGGCTAGAACCACAGGACAGAGCATTTTTAGTTATTTATTTATATCATCTCTTCC